>NC_134209.1:101682777-102333055 GCF_965140235.1 Caretta caretta
CCTTATATCAATTTACTGGGCTATATACAGGAGTAAGACTATGTATATACCTGCTTCCAGTTCATCATGTTCTCCTGCCTGGGTGTGACCACTGAAATATGCATGTTCCCAGTATGTAAATATAGGTGCAGCTATGGGACAAACTTCAAAGCAGCTCACATCCTAGACCCATTTGAAACTCATTAAACTGGCACAAATCCATATTTAAATAGAAATGAAAATAAAAGGGTTTTTCACCCCCATGTAGTCTTCACTGTGATCCTAAAATGCCTATAGTGATGGTGGGGGCTGGGGCAAATTTTGCTCCTAGTTACATGGATGTAACTCCCATGATTCAGTAGTATGCCTCTAGATTTACATCAGCAAAAGTGAGAGCAGGATTTCTAAAGAACCAGCTGTAAACCAAAAATGTCAGCAGTGACCCCCAGGGAAAGGAGCAGTAGTTGAAAATACCCATTTAAAACAAAATTATCTTAAAAAGTTACAAATACATTTTCAGATTTGTTTAATGCTTTAAATTTGAATGTACAAATACCTGTCTCACAGGTGAATTCCAATATACAACTATTATACTAATTGACATGCATTTTAATTTACACAATGCATCGGAAGTGCCTACTGGGCAACACACTGGGGCAGTTAAACACTTATTTACCATGGTTACTTTGCTCCCTTTACATGCCTTATGGTCAAAGACCCACAGTAGATAATCCAAGACAATATCACTGAAGTTGCGAAATGCAACTGATGCAAAATGGCTATCACCGATGTTCATTTGGGGAGGAGGGAAGGTCAAGTTGTGTAGTAGAGTAACACTCACTATTGGTAAGATCTTTGTTCTCCCTTCTGTCATTTATACCTGTGGTTTCTCCAAGTTCCTCTGGTTCTCCCTGATCTTTCAGAAGATTAATGAATGCCTGACCTGACACATCCCAATGCTTGCATAAGTCAGGGGCTATTTTTATTTACAGGGAATATGGTTATAAGCTGTCTCATCCTAGTAGCAGAGATTTCTGTTTATTATCTGTTCTTAAGAAAAATGATGCCCCTGACATGTTTAATAAGTGCCCTTGTAATGTGAATTTGGTACAAAATTCTGCATTCACTGCCCTATTTAACAATTATGGTACCATCAGCAAAGTGTTAACAAAAATCCACACTACTCCACCAAGTCTGATTGGAAGAAACAGATGGAGAAAATCCTCACCACCCATTCATTTTCATTCCTGTGTTCTGAGCTTCTGAAAAAGAGTTTTAAAAAATGGCAACATAACACTTAACATTCCCCGCTGGAATAATGTATTTATGGGCACATAAAATTATGAGGGCTGTCACGTGATTAAAAAAATAAACTGTTAAACAATAATCAAATACAAAAATATTTAAATAAATGGTATTTTTTTACATTTTAAAATATATTGATTTCAATTACACAGAATACAAAGTGTACAGTGCTCAGTTTATATTTATTTTTGATTACAAATATTTGCACTGTAAAAAACAAACAGTATTTTTCAATTCCCCCCTTGCAAGTACTGTAGTGCAATCTCTTTATCATGAAAGTTGAATTTACAAATGTAGAATTATGAAAAAAACCTTTCATTCAAAAATAAAAAACAATGTAAAACTTTAAAACCTACAAGTCCACTCAGTCCTAATTCTTGTTCAGCCAATCACTCAAACAATTTTGTTTACATTTGCATGAGATAATGCTGCCTGCTTCTTGTTTACAATGTCACCTGAAACTGAGAACAGGTGTTCACATGGCATTGTTGTAGCCCGCGTTGCAAGATATTTATGTGCCATATGCGTTAAAGATTTATATGTCCCTTCATGCTTCAACCACCATTCTAGAGGACATGCATCCATGCTAATGAGGGGCTCTGCTCGATAATGATCCAAAGCAGGGTGGACCGACACATGTTCATTTTCATCACCTGAGCCAGATGCCACCAGCAGAAGGTTGATTGTCTTTATGGTGATTTGGGTTCTGTAGTTTCCGCCTCGGAGTACTGCTCTTTTAAGATTTCTCAAAGTATGCTCCACTCCTAGTCCCTCTCAGATTTTGGAAGACACGTCAGATTCTTAAATCTTGGATCGAGTGCAGTTGCTATCTTTAGAAATCTCACATTGGTACCTTCTTTGAATTTTGTCCTATCTGCAATGAAAGTGTTCTTAAAACAAACATATGCTGGGTCATCATCTGAGACTACTACAATATGAAATATATGGCAGAATGTGTGTAAAACAGAGCAGGGGACATACAATTCTCCCCCAAGGAGTTCAGTCCCAAATTTAATTAACACATTTTTTTTAATTGAGTGTCATCAGCATGGAAGCATGTCCTCTGGAATGAGGGCTGAAGCATGAAGGGGCATACGAACATTTAGCATGTCTGTAAATACTTTGCAATGCCAGCTACAAAAGTGCCATGCGAATGCCTGTTCTCACTTTCAGGTGACATTGTAAATAAGAAGCAGGCAGCATTATGTCCCATAAATGCAAACAAACTTGTCTTTGCGATTGGCTGAACAAGAATTAGGATTTGTAGGCTCTGAAGTTTTACATTGTTTTGTTTTCGAGTGTAGTTATGTAACCAAAAAAAAACCCCTATATTAAGTTGCACTTTCACAATAAAGAGATTACACTACAGTGCTCGTATGAGGTGAACTGAAAAATACTATTTCTTTTATCATTTTTAGAGCACAAATATTTGCAGTAAAAATAATATAAAGGAGCACAGTAAACTTCATATTCTGTGTTGTAACTGAAATCAATACATTTTAAAATCCAAAACATCCAAAATCTTAAAACATCCAAAAATATTTAATACATTTCACATGGTATTCTATTGCTTAATTGTGCGATTAAAACTGTGATTAATCACGATTAATTTTTTTGAGTTAATCACGAGTTAACTGCGATCAATTAACAGCCCTAAAAATTATCTTTAAAAGTAGCTAGATGAAAGCTTGGTGTAATGGACTGCAAGAAGATTTGAGGTTTGTGTGTGGATTTTGTGGCATAGGCATTTGAGACTGCCCAGATAAGACTTGTTTCCATAAATGACAAACAGAGACCTTCCTCTTCCCTGGATGGTGACTAATGCCTAGTTTTCATGGAGATCCTTTTGAGTTTCTTTTGTCCCAGTTAGGCACAATGGAGCTCAGAATACAAGGCCGAGAAAATCTAGACTTATCTTTTATAGAGATGGTCCAGATCTGTACAGCCCCAAAATTTAGATCCAGATCCAAATTTTATAGCTAGCTCTTCTTTCTATTATGGGCTGAACTTAAATCCAGACCAAACATCAGCTAAATTTTGGGGAAACATGGGTCTATCTGAACTCTGAGGCTTGGGTCAAAGTCTAGTCTTTTCCCCTTACCACAGTGAGACTCTGTTCTGATTGACTGCTCTCTTCTGAGAAATTCTTAATTCTATTATCCCAAAATAAATACACAGAATCTCAGCTTACTCATTAGCCTCCCTCCTGACCCATTCACGATGTGCCTTTTACTGATGTTTCTTTTTTAATTTCATTTGAGATGGTTTTCTGCTTACTTTACGTTTGAGCCCAGTTTCAGATGCCTCAAAGAAAAACAGCTTCACACCCCTTCCTAAAACATTGTGGAAAACAGGTTTTTCATGGATAACAGTAGACTTAAGGAGCTCCTCCCCACAGCGAATGCTGATCCCTGTTTGTGGAGAGGAGACTGGCTCAAAGCACACACCCGTCAGTGTTGTGTTTGGCAGTGAGAAAGCAAGGGAGAGAGGTGACAAATCCCTCCTATTCCCAACCAGCCAAGTGTAGAGTAATACACACGTCTATGCTTTGAAGCATCTTGTTCTAAGCTCTGTCTCATTTTACCTATATGTAGTTTATCAGCTAATAAGTACACATTTAGACTGTAATAACTGGATAATTTATTTGAGGCCTCAAACAGGGTTTTGACTTCACTGGGAACAGGCTCAGACCCTTTTTTTGGAACCTGTCAGGACTGTCTTTTGTGACTCTAAAATTTTAAGAGTGTTACAGACTGGCCCACTACTGCAGTGTATGGTCACCAGTCTGTTGCAAGTGGACTCAGTCACTGGCTTCCACATGCTTCCAAGCTAAATGGTCAGAATCTAGTCACTGTTTTTAGTTTTGGGACTATAGGACACATTCCCAGACTCAAATCTTTTGAGACCCCTTTTTTGGGATGTGGGACATTGTCACGGAGTCCCTGGGCGATGCTCTGGAACTGCTCCCCATGAAGCCAGTCAGGACTCTGGGGAAGTCTCCTTTCTGTGAGCAGCCTGTCTTCAGGACACAAAGCTCACACAGTTTCCACCTTCCTGGGTCTGACCGCAGAGCATTCAGCATCCTCTGCCCCTCCGTGCGCTTCCCCCAGCGAGTCAGCCCAGGCGGGGTCTTGGGGAAGCCAGAGGGTCCTGCACACAAACTCCACAGTCAGACGTGACTCTCAGCCAGGCAGTAAAACAGAGGTTTATTAGACAACAGGAACATGGTCTAAAACAGAGCTTGCAGGTGCACAGAACAGGACCCCTCAGCTGGGTCCATTTTGGGGGGCAGTGAGCCAGACAACCACGTCTGCACTTCACTCCATGTCCCAGTCAGCCCCAAACTGACACTCTCTCCAGCCGCTCCTCCTCTGGGCTTTGTCCCTTTCCCGGGCCAGGAGGGCACCTGATTCCTTTGTTCTCCAACCCCTTTAGCTCTCACCTTGCGGGTCTATCTGGGTCCTTGCGGGGGAGAGGGGGGCGGCCCAGGCCTTTGTCCAGGCCATCAGTTGCCAGGAAACAGGGTGTTGGCCATTCTCTGTGTCCAGACCCCTGCACACACCTGCCCTCTAGGGCTCAGCAACGATCATACACCCTTATCCCACAACCTTAGATACTTAAGAACTGCATAGGGGAAAGTGAGGCACCCGCACACTATTCAGGGGAAACATTAAGAACAGTCCCACTTCGTCACAGACGTCATCAACTAGCCATTCTGCACCCCAAAAATCAGTGTCAGACCTCCCTAGCCAACCCAGTCACTTACACATGGTCCCTCAGAGCTCCATCTAAGCTCCGGGCTCTCTGGGCTTATTAGTTTAACTCCTTTGGGGACAATGTGGCAGAAAAGCAAGGGCCATCTGCTTAGTAAAGAATTTCCTAACCACTGTGACTTCCCTTTTAAAGCACTTGAGAGTTACAGATGTGTGAAAATAACAAAAGTCCTGAGACACCCCCTCCCCAGTCTGATCTCACTGCTGCTGTGAGCCTGAAGTTTGTCAGCATTTCCTCCTACATTCTGTCTCCAGCACGTCCTTCTGACATGTAGGATGTGGCCCCTTGCACAGAGCAGAACCACACTCTTAAATTGGGCCTCGGGCTACGTAAACACTACAGCTTACACTGGTATAAGTTATGTCACGTAGGGTGTGAATAAGCCACCCCCGAGTGACATAAGTTACACCAACCTACGTACGGGTGTGGACAACGCTATGTTGATGGGAGAGCGTCTCCTGCCAACATAGCTACAGCCTCTTGGGGAGTAATGAAGTCGATGGGAGATGCAGCTGCACCACTGTAAGCTCTGAAGTGTAGCCATAACTCAGTCTCTGTGCCATGTGCTCGCACTGAGAAACCTCCAGAGCCACCATTCATGCTTCCCTCCTCCCCCCAGTGCAGGAAAAACATTGACTGTCTAGCTGTTGCTGGCCACTCCCACGAAACAAACTCAATGGCCTTAGACTGCAGTCCTTACGGCCCTCCGTGATCAGTGAAGCAAGTGGGATCCCTTTACCACCGGTACGGGCCACCCCCAGCCCCCCACAGGGGGCACGTGACTCCTCCCTGACCTCAGCCCGGGGCCCCCACGCTCTCCCCGTCCCCTCCCCATGATCCACCCCCTTACCTGGGGAGGGGGGGCTCTGTCCTCCCGCCGCTGCGCTGGAGACGTTGGTCTCGCAGCGGCATAAGGAGCAGAACCGCCCCCAGCCCTTCCGTGCAGGGTCTCCTCCATCCGTACAGCAGCCAGCCCCACCGGGCGACAGGGCTGGGGGCGCTGCAGCAGCCGCACCGCAGGAGCTGCCGGCACGGGGCCGCCCGGTGGACCCACGTTCTGCTCCTTTCCCGGCTGCGGGTCTTAGGCAAGGAGCAGAAACGCCAGCAGCTCCTCCGGCAGCTCTACCGCCCCCAGCCCTGTCCGCCGGTGGGGCTGCTGCTGGGAGCTGGGGAGATGCAGCTGCGTGGAAGGGCAGGGGGTGGGGCTGGGGTTTGCTCCTTGCCCCACTGGGAGCGGCAGCGGGGAAAGGAGCAGAACACCGGCAGCCCCTGTACTGCTCCAGCCCTGCCCCCCACCCCCGGCCCTCCGGCGGGGCTGCCGTACGGAGGGAGGAGACCCTGCGTGGAAGGGCTGGGGCGGTACAGCCGGACCGGAGGAGCTGCAGTTGTGGGCCCACCCTGTGGCCCTGTATTCTGCTCCTCCTCTTTCTGGTGCGCCGTACCAGCTATAGATATCCGGCTAGTACGGCGTGCGGGACCATACCACCCTACTTGCACTGCTCTCAGTGACAGCCCTTCAGCCACATGTCAAAACACCGTGCCCCAGACAGGGCAGCTGTCTGGCATTCTCTACAACAGGCTGCCCTGGGCAAGCCCCGACTTGCGCAGTCCCGGGGCCTAATTGCACACATAGACAGAGTGGGATGTGTCTGTAAATGTAATACTGCTAGAAATGAGGAACTAGTAGCAGTGGCTTGAGCCCATTGTGCTAGGTACAAACACATCGGAAGAAACAATTTCTGTCCTGAAGAGCCTAAGTCTGAACACGCCAGGCAGACAAAGGGCTGCGGGAAGGGATACCATACAGAAGCAGGCTGAACAATATCTGTTTTTTATAAACAAAATTGTGGGGGCGTTTTGCTGGGAAGGAACTAGAAGAACAGAAATGGGACACTGACAGGAAAGGAAAAGAGAAGGCAGGTGGCATGAGGCTGGGGGAAGAGACCATGGAGGGAGGAAAGTGGACTGACTTCCATTGAATTGGATTGAAATGACTTATAGCACCTGTGCTAGTCCAGGTCTGCATCAGTAATACATGAAGAGTGAGAGGGAACCACCAAATTCATTTTTACACATGGTCTAAGGCAAGATGTGCATCCAGCTCTCCAGAGGTGAAAGCTCTAAGCTACTGCACCACCCTATCGTTAGGTGTAGAAGAAGCACAAGGTTAACTACAGCCAGGATAACTGTCCACACATTCTAGAGCTCACACATTCTCAACCTTCACACTTCAAAAGAGAAATTTTGTTTTTAAAGGAATTAAATTTATTTCCCCCAGTCTGCTAAACTGGTTCCTGTTTTAAAGAGGGAACAAATGTTATCTGCCTGAAGGATTTTGATGATAATTGAAATTCCAGGGATTTACATAAAACTTTCCCACATCTGCATTTTTGCCACAATCCAAGTAGTTTTATTTTGAATGCAGCTTCCTGTGTCCCTGTGCAGTAAAGTCTAAATAAGAGCCACATGCTATTTCATGTCAGTAGCTGATTATTTATCATAGGCTTGAATGACGGGACGATAGATACAGAATTGCTAACCCTTAGTGGTATCATCTCAGTGTAGACAATGCATAGGACTGGAGTATTTTATTATTCTATGTAACACACAAAAAAGTGACAATCCACACAACCCTCTTCTTCCTAAACAAATTGGGATATTAAGTAAGCATCAGGTAATCTAATCAGGCAATGCTGATGTGCATTTAGGTAAGAATAAATAAAAATGGTAAAGTCTGATATGGTTGATCTATACTGTGTAAAATACAAAAAGGTAACCAAGGGCCATATACTGCCAATGTGTCATGTGCAGAATTTCTATTACAGTCAATGGAAGCTTTATGTAGGCTTTTTGATTAATTGCAATTAACTCACGTGATTAACTCAAAAAAATTAATCGTGATTAACCACAGTTTTAATTAAACTGTTAATAGAATAGCAATTGAAATGTATTAAATATTTTTGGATGTTTTTCTACATTTTCAAATATATTGATTTTGATTACAACATAGAATCGAAAGTAGACAATGCTCACTTTATATTGTTATTTTTATTACAAATATTGGCACTGTAAAAATGGCAAACAAAAGAAATAGTATTTTTCAATTCATCTCAGACAAGTACCATAGTGCAATCTCTTTATGGTGAAAGTGCAATTTACAAATGTTGATTATTTTTGTTACACAACTGCACTCAAAAACAAAACAATGTAAAACTTTAGAGCCTATAAGTCCACTCAGTCCTACTTCTTGTTCAGTCAATCGCTAAGACAAAGAAGTTTGTTTACATTTATGGGACATAATGCTGCCCGCTTCTTATTTACAATGTCACCTGAAAGTGAGAACAGGCATTAGCATGGCATTTTTGTAGCTGGTATTGCAAGGTATTTACATGACAGATTCATAAACATTCGTATGCTCCTTCATGCTTCAGCCACTATTCCAGAGGATATGCTGATGGTGCTCGCTAAAAAAAAAAGCATTAATTAAATCTGTGACTGAACTCCTTGGGGGGAATTGTGTGTCTCCTATTCAGTTTTACCAGCATTTTGCAATATATTTCATGTTATAGCAGTCTCAGATGATGACCCAGCACACATTGGTTGTTTTAAGAACACTTTCTCTGCAGATTTAACAAAACGCAAAGAAGGTGACACTGTGAGATTTCTAAAGATAGCAACAGCACTTGACTCAAGGTTTAAGAATGTGAAGTGCCTTCCAAAATCTGAGAGGAACGAACATAAAGAGCAACACTCCAATGGGGAAACGACAGAACCTGAAACACCAAAAAAGAAAACCAACCTTCTGCTGGTGGCATCTGACTTAGATGATGAAAATGAACATGCATCGGTTCTCACTGCTTTGGATGTTTATCAAGCAGAACTCATTATCAGCATGGGTGCATGTCCTCTGGAATGGTGGTTGAAGCATGAAGGGACATATGAATCTGGCACATAAATATCTTGCGATGCTGGCTACAACAGTGCCATGCGAATGCCTGTTATCACTTTTAGGTGATATTGTAAACAAGAAGCGGGCAGCATTATCTTCTCCAACTGTAAACAAACTTGTTTGAGCGATTGGCTGAACAAGAAGTAGGACTGAGTGGACTTGTAGGCCCTAAAGTTTTACATTGTTTTGTTTTTGAGTGCAGGGGTTTTTTTGTACATAATTCTACATTTGTAAGTTCAACTTTCATGATAAAAAGATTGCACTACAGTATTTGTATTAGGTGCACTGAAAAATACTATTACTTTTGTTTTTTACAGTACAATTATTTATCAAAAATAAATATAAAGTGAGCACTGTACACTTTGTATTCTGTGTTGTAGGTGAAATCAATATATTTGAAAATGTAGAAAATATCCAAAACTATTTAAATAAATGGTATTCTATTATTAACAGTGCGATTAATCATGGTTAATTTTTTTAATTGCTTGACAGCCCTAGCTTTATGCAAAAATCAATGTCAAGGATACACTGCTGTGACTATTGTTATTATTACTATAGCAGTTTAAAGCACAAATGCAAGTATCAGAGAAACAGTTGTATAAAAACAGCTAATGTTGCAATGATCTATGTGAAATATATTAAGTAATAATCAGCCATTTTCCAGTCTTTGCACTCTGGTTGCAAAATGTGCCCCTGATCTCTTCATATGGGAGCATAGATGGAGCAGGGTAATGAAATGAAATTGGAACACGGGCCCTTGTGCTAGTGCTTTTCCTAACAGGTATCTCTTGTCTTATGCAGCCAGCTGAGTAAATCCAAGGTTTCTCTTGCACAACTGGAGGCAATCTAACACACAGTGAAGTCAGTGGAAGGAGTCCCATTGACTTCAATGGAGCCGGTTCAGAACTCTGCTGAATTGACTTAACTACACACAGTTAAAGTGAATTACATCTCGCTATTTCTTACAAAAAAAAAAAAAAAAAGAGGGACAGCACAGAGATGCCTCTGAGCTATTGTCTATCAGTCTATTTAAAGTTTCTCTACTCTCTGTAAGAGACCCCTTGTTGTAGCAGCACTGCCACCTACTGCCCAAAATATTAAGAAAACTCATTAACTTTTGTGGCTCTGTCGTAATTTATAAGGCAGTTGCTTTCTCACCTACTACACCCCCATCACAATTTTGTTTAACCAAAGCCACCTCTTCTACGCAAACAATTTTTGCTGATAATTTGTGTGGTCGCTGAAGGTAGGTTTCACTGTACCATTACTTTTTAGAAATTTTGCACCAAATAATAAATACATAAAACAAAAGTTAGACTCTAGTCTTCCTTGATCTGCAAAATCATCAATACAGTCATCTCATGTACCCTCTACTGTGTAACAACAGGTACCAGGTAAATGACATATTTGCAGCTATGATCTGTCTTTATAAATACTTGGAATCTAAATACTTAAGCATGTATCAGATCTGTGCCTGCATCAAATCCCATCCAAATTAATGACAGGTTTCGGAGCAACAGCCTTGTTAGTCTGTATTCGCAAAAAGAAAAGGAGTACTTGTGGCACCTTAGGGACTAACCAATTTATTTGAGCTTTCGTGAGCTACAGCTCACTTCATCGGATGCATACTGTGGAAACTGCAGAAGACATTATATACACAGAGACCATGAAACAATACCTCCTCCCACCCCACTCTCCTGCTGGTAATAGCTTATCTAAAGTGATCACTCTCCTTACAATGTGTATGATAATCAAGTTGGGCCATTTCCAGCACAAATCCAGGTTTTCTCACCCTCCGCCCCACCCCCCCCCCACCCCCCAAACTCACTCTCCTGCTGGTAATAGCCCATCCAAAGTGACCACTCTCTGTACAATGTGTATGATAATCAAGGTGGGCCATTTCCAGCAAATATCCAGGTTTTCTCACCCCCCCACCTTTTCCAAAAACCACACACACAAACTCACTCTCCTGCTGGTAATAGCCCATCCAAAGTGACCACTCTCTTTACAATGTGTATGAAAATCAAGGTGGGCCATTTCCAGCATAAATCCAAGTTTAACCAGAACGTCTGGGGGGAAGGGGGGTAGGAAAAAACAAGGGGAAATAGGCTACCTTGCATAATGACTTAGCCACTCCCAGTCTCTATTTAAGCCTAAATTAATAGTATCCAATTTGCAAATGAATTCCAATTCAGCAGTTTCTCGCTGGAGTCTGGATTTGAAGTTTTTTTGTTTTAAGATAGCGACCTTCATGTCTGGAATTGCGTGACCAGAGAGATTGAAGTGTTCTCCGACTGGTTTATGAATGTTAGAATTCTTGACATCTGATTTGTGTCCATTTATTCTTTTACGTAGAGATTGTCCAGTTTGACCAATGTACATGGCAGAGGGGCATTGCTGGCACCCATGATGGCATATATCACATTGGTGGATGTGCAGGTGAACGAGCCTCTGATAGTGTGGCTGATGTTATTAGGCCCTGTGATGGTGTCCCCTGAATAGATATGTGGGCACAGTTGGCAACGGGCTTTGTTGCAAGGATAGGTTCCTGGGTTAGTGGTTCTGTTGTGTGGTATGTGGTTGTTGGTGGAGAGTGATCACTTTAGATAAGCTATTACCAGCAGGAGAGTGGGGTGGGAGGAGATATTGTTTCATGGTCTCTGTATATATAATGTCTTCTGCAGTTTCCACAGTATGCATCCGATGAAGTGAGCTGTAGCTCACGAAAGCTTATGCTCAAATAAATTGGTTACTCTCTAAGGTGCCACAAGTACTCCTTTTCTCCTTACAGTATGTATGATAACACCCATTTTTTCATGTTCTGTGTGTACATAAATTTCCTCACTGTATTTTCCACTGAATGTATCCGAAGAAGTGAGCTGTAGCTCACGAAAGCTCATGCTCAAATAAATTGGTTAGTCTCTAAGGTGCCACAAGTACTCCTTTTCTTTTTATCCAAATTAATGTAATCAATCCAAAATATAATATATCTGAATATTCAAACTCCAATAAAAAACAAGTTGACAGGCAATTAAAACTTTCAGTGTGTTGGAGAGTATAAAAAAAAAGAATCAAAGCACTTCATCTTTCCTACAAACTATCTTATCCTAAAACTCCCTTACCTCTTTTGTATTTTAACTGGAATTTCTGTTATCTTTCACTGTAAACAGTAATTTCTGTCGGTTATTTGAAAGAAAGTCAACAATTAGCACCAAGCAACAAATTTTTCCTGTTTGTAAAAAGAGGAGCGTTTCCCCGTATATATCAATCATATCTCTGTCTCTGCCATATCAAGTTGATTTTTTAGGGACGGTCTGATTGATGAACAGTTAGTGACAGAGAAAAAGAAGCCATTTAGTAGTCTGTTGCAGCAAAAACTATCAGCTTCTCCCACTCTGTGGGTATGAATCTGAAACACATGAATAAATACTCAAAGACTTTCTCTGTGCTCTTTGAAGTTTGCAGTTCAGGAAAGCAAGGCTTGCACTTCAGCTTTTACATCTCAGATAGTCTAAGGTGGTCTCCTACAAGATGAGAATGTATAAAACATTCAATTTCCATGGCAAAACAGTGGATTAGCAATGCGGGTGGTCGTCATACTTTGTTTCAATCATTTTTAACTTTCTTTATAGTGTACTTGTTTCAAGATGGTAAACCTCTGATTATAGCAATCCTGCTATGGAGCGGAGGATTATAGGTCAAGGCAAGAAGCAATATTCTTTTCAGACATTTTTAAAAAATATTATCACATCTCCTGGGACAAGATATGACTCTCTCAATAGGAGGCCATGGCACATCAAAGGAATAAAAACTGGAGAACAAGACCTGAATTAGTTTACACTTATTCTCATCTATGAGAGACCTCTATATCTTGAAATCTAGCATCAAATAATGCATAATCAAACACTAGCCATAAACCAAAGCAAGCTCTCTTGCATGCTAGTCATGCACTGTGGTCCATTATGGGATTATAGATTTCACTTGTCTAAAGTGCATCAAAACTAAAAGGCTACTTTTTATTACAGATGGAAATGCCTGGGGTAAATCATCAGTTGATGAAATGGTCAGAACTCATTTGGAGCTATGATGACAACTTATACCAGCTGAGAATTGCCTCTTGCTGTACAGTAGCTTACCATTTTACTTCAACTTTTTTCTTTATTAATTAAAAGAAGTAATTACATTGAACTCATTGCTCATGAAAGCTACACAGGTAATGGTACAGGAAAATGAAGTTGTCTAATTAGCAACAGAAAAGGAACAGCAGTGCACCTCAATCCTCACATAAAATGACCACCTCTTGGGGCAAAGGAGATTTCATACCCATATTTCTATACTTATCCACCCCCATCTCTTTGCTGAGACTTGCCACAACAATGGTGCTAGAGGCACTAGTAGTTTTTGTGATGTGGATTCTTGTCCACTAAAAATTAGAGTTAAAAAAAAAAGCCACACAAAAAACAAAAAAGCCACAAACTCCTTTTGCAATTGGCTACTAAATATGAAAGAAAACATCAAACGTTAACAATTTTCAGTTTCCAACCACCTGGGACAACGTTTGAACCATTGACCAAATGGTTAAAAAAAATAAAAATTAAAAAAAAAATCACTATACCATTTATATTCTCCCATAATTTAGCAGAAAGTCTGAGGTAATCATGACCTGTTTTCCACAGACTTGTAACCAAAATCAGGAAGTATACAAAACAGAACAAATAATTATTTTTTATCATGCATGTCACATCACACATTGGTTCTATTATCAGAGCTTGTCAAGCTGGGCTACTGGAGCTTGCTCAAGTAGGTAGATATGGTGTCTGTTACCTTTTTCTTTCTCAAGTTACTTACTTTTGTTTCAGCTGAAGAATGTATATACTGCCTTCTAGGGACAGTAATACTAGTGTAAGTTAAGTGCCATGAAAAGACATTTGGGTGAACATGATACATTTGAATCCAGAGTTAAAAGGGTGCAAACTATCAGATCTGAAAAATGCCTGAATCCCATTGAGTTTCATTGGATGTTGGGCACCTAACTACCTTAGGTTCCTTTGAAAAATCTCAGACGTAATGCTCAAAAAATTTATAAAGATCATTTGGACTGTCAAAGCTTCCAGCTCCAGCACTAAGGGATTAAGAGGAACAGATCAATGAAACACATCAACACATTGTGCAACCCAGTTCTTAGTAAACTTCTTGTTACGTAAATTTCAGAGTAGCAGCCGTGTTAGTTTGTATTCGCAAAAAGAAAAGGAGGACTTGTGGCATCTTAGAGACTAACAAATTTATTTGAGCATAAGCTTTCGTGAGCTACAGCTCACTTCATCGGATGCATTCAGTGGAAAATACAGTGCGGAGATTTATATACACAGAGAACATGAAACAATGGGTGTTACCATACACATTGTAACAAGAGTGATCAGGTAACATGAGCTATTACCAGCAGGAGAGCGGGGGCGGGGGGGGGGGAGGCGGGAACCTTTTGTAGTGATAATCAAGGTGGGCCATTTCCAGCTGTTGACAAGAACATCTGAGGAACAGTGGAGAGTGGGGGGGGGGGGGGGAATAAACATGGGGAAATAGCTTTACTTTGTGTAATGACCCATCCACTCCCAGTCTCTATTCAAGCCACAGTTAATTGTATCCAGTTTGCAAATTAATTCCAATTCAGCAGTCTCTGGTTGGAGTCTGTTTTTGAAGTTTTTTTTGTTGAAGTATTGCTACTTTTAGGTCTGTAACCAAGTGACCAGAGAGATTGAAGTGTTTTTCACACAATCTGAAGCCTTTATTAACATTTTAACTATGTCCTCAAAGGAACATTTATGCAATCCTGCAATTTATTTTAAACAGCCCCGCATAAATAAGGGAACAAACCTCAATTTCATATTTCAGCCACCAGCTTGCATTGGTTTTGCTGTTTATATAGCTGCTTGTATTTACTCCCCATAGTTGTTGGGGTTTTTGTGTTTGGTTTGGTTTTTTTAAAAGTGTAGAGTATTTTATTCCTGGATTTGGTGTGGGCATGCTGTTTGCCCACTAAATTATAAGATTTGCTTGTTCAAGGGGACTTACGATCTCTGAGCCTGATTCCGATTCTTGCAACCAGGCAAAATCCTATTGATATTGTTGTACCAATAAAATAAAAACCAGCAGGATCTTATTAAAGGGAAAAAGGCAAAATACCACATTTACTGTGAATACAGAAAGAATCATAGTAAGCAGTTAGTTCTAGTTATAACATTCCATTCAATCTCAAATTTATTCTCACATTCATTCATACAAACATACACACACACACACACACACACACAGGTTCTGCAAGGTTGTTATCATAGTTACCAGCCTTAGAGTTGCTCATGCCAAGCCACTGGCCAGGTGGCCTGGACATGAGGAGGGAGCAGGGCCTTGTCAGATGCTCATCTGATGCTCCTGGAAGTTGGTTTGCAGAATCAGACTCCAAAGTTCTCACTTTTTAGAGTCTATAGGAATTTTTTCCTATGCCAGTCTATGGGAATTGCTTCATCATGCTGTTGCTGAATCAATCAGCAGATAGCACATTCCTGACGGCTCCAAGATGTTATCTTGTTCTTTGGTTCTCCCATTCTTGAGGCTGTTGGGTGGATTCCAGTCTGCCCTCCAGGGGGTCCTCTGGTTATTTCTACTTGACGCCTTCTTCAGCCGATGGACACTGGATTCTTAGGCTGGCACCTCCCTGATCATTCATTTATTATCCACACCAAGCATCCATCCACATACATCCTCTATCTCTATTTTAATCACAACTGTTAATACAACAAAAGGGTGGGGAGTCTCTGGGTGCTGTTTCTGTTGTTAGAGTATTGCTTTGAGTCTCTCTCTCTGTGAATTGCTTTGAGAATAGACTCTGTCTTAGAATGTACTAACACAATTAGCAGCTTGCAAGTTTCACACAGAGGGAGAGAAACAGTACCAAAAACCAAGAGACCTCTTAATTAGTAATACCCTGGAATTTGAACTCTGGGGAATCAAACTCATTTGTGATTTTAATACAGAACTTCTTTAATATGATCCAACAATATGGAGTTATTTTTGATTTATAATAATAAGGGATCAGAATCAGGTTCAAAAATTTTAAGTACAAAAAAATGAATACACAAATAATTTAAAAAAACCTAACAAAACATGTAACCCTTAAGATAGGTGCATTATTCTCTTAAGGGACCACATTCCCACACTAGCACCGATTCAGCAAAGCACATACTTAACTGTAAGCATGTGAGTAGGCCTATTGAAATCAACTGGGAACATATTAAAGTGCTTTGATGGGGAAGAGTATTTCCATAATTCTCTCTCCGTATTGTTATTTTCTCTTGTTCTTTTCTTGTCAGTTCTTTGAAACAGGAATTCAGAGTTTAATTGCTTTGTAAAGCACCATGATCTGTTAGGAGGCTGTATATGTAAAAAGTAAGACTAATAATACTTTTGTACAAAGCACAACACTTTACAACCCAAGTGGACTGTAGCCCTTTCTGACATGGATCACTCTAATTTGTTTGCCAAAAACCAACAGCTTATGCAACATGTTTAAAATCCCTTCTAGCACACCAAGCTATCTCATATTGTGACACTTGTATAAAGGTGTACAATTTGCCCTTATGAATGGTTGTATTTTATAAAAAAAAATGAGCAAGAGGAATGTGCTCAGCTAGCTATTTGTAACTGTTTTGCAAAATACAAAAAGAACACTTGTAAAACTACTGGTATCTTTAAAAGACAAGTCACCCTTCTATCTTTTGATCAGGACATGCAGGTGAATAAATGACAGACATATGGAATGGATTTAAGTGGCAGGCTGCAACATTATTAACTCAACATTTGGAAGGGGACCTCTGTGTCTTTGCCCTGCTTTCACATACCAGGCATTTAATTGGGTCCAGTGTGGGGTTACCAGGCTCCCACTGTATAAACAAGAACACTCTGTGCAGACCTGTGTAGGCCCACCCCTACAATTCGTAGAACTGGAAGGGACCTTGAGAGGTCATCTAGTCTAGTCCCCTGCATTCGTGGCAGGACTAAGTATTATCTAGATCATTCCTGACAGGTGTTCATCTAACCTGCTCTTAAAAATCTCCAGTGATGGAGATTCCACAACCTCCCTAGACAATTTATTCCAGTGCCTAACCACCCTAACAGTTAGGAAGTTTTTCCTAATGTCCAACCTAAACCTCCCTTACTGCAATTTAAGCCTATTGCTTCTTGTCCTATCCTCAGAGGTTAAAAAGAACAAGTCTTCTCCCCCCTTCTTCTAATAACCTTTTATGTACTTGAGAACTGTTACATCCCCTCTCAGTCTTCTCTTTTCCAGACTAAAGAAACCGAATTTTTTCAATTTTCCCTCATAGGTCACGTTTTCTAGACCTTTAAATCATTTTTGTTGCTCTTCTCTGGACTTTCTCCAATTTGTCCACATCTTTCCTCAAATGTGTTGCCCAGACCCGGACACAATACTGCAGCTGAGGCCTAATCAATGCAGAGTAGAGTGGAAGAATTACTTCTTGTGTCTTGCTTACAACACTCCTGCTAATAATACATCTCAGAATGAGGTTTGCATTTTTTGCTACAGTGTTACACTGTTGATTCATATTTAGCTTGTGGTCCACTATGACCCTAAGATCCCTTTTCACAGTACTCCTTCCTAAACAGTCATTTCCCATGTTGTATGTGTATAACTGATTGTTCCTTCCTAAGTGGAGTACTTTGCATTTGTCCTTATTGAATTTCACCCTATTTACTTCAGACCATTTCTCCAGTTTGTTCAGATCATTTTGAATTTTAATCCTATCCTCCCAGCTTTGTATCGTCCACAAACTTTATAAGTGTACTCTCTATGCCATTATCTAAATCTTTGATGAAGATATTGAACAGAACCCGACCCAGAACCCATCCCTGCGGGACCCCACTCATTATGCCCTTCCAGCATGACTGTGAACCACTGATGATTACTCTCTGGGAACGGTTTTCCAACCAGTTTTGCACCCACCTTATAGTAGCTCCATCTAGGTTGCAATTCCATAGTTTGTTTATGAGAAAGTCATGTGAGACAGTATCAAAAGCTTTACTAAAGTCAAGATATACCATGTCTACTGATTCCCCCCTATCCACAAGGCTTGTTACCCTGTCAAAGAAAGCTATCAGGTTGGTTTGACACGATTTGTTTTTGAGAAATCCATGTTGATTGTTACTTATCACCTTATTATCTTCTAGATGTTTGCAAATTGATTGCTTAATTATTTGCTCCATAATCCTTCCGGGTACAGAAGTTAAGCTGATTAGTCTGTAATTCAGATTTCCCTTTTTATAGATGGCACTATATTTGCCCTTTTCCAGTCTTCTGGAATCTCTCTCATCTTCCATGACTTTTCAAAGATAATCGCTAATGGCTCAGGTATCTCCTCTGTCAGCTCCTTGAGTATTCTAGGATGCATTTCATCAGGCCCTGGTGACTTGAAGACATCTAATTTGTCCAAGTAATTTTTAACTTGTTCTTTCCCTATTTTAGCCTCTTCTGATCCGACCTCATTTTCACTGGCATTCACTACGTTAGACATCCAATCATCACCAACCTTCTTGGTGAAAACCGAAACAAAAAAGTCATTAAGCACCTCTGCCATGTCCACATTTTCAGTTATTATTTCCCACCCGCTCATTGAGTAACAGGCCTACCCTGTCCTTGGTCTTCCTCTTGCTTCTAATGTATTTGTAGAATATTTTCTTGTTACCTATTATGTCTCTAGCTAGTTTGATCTTGTTTTGTGCCTTGGCCTTTCTAATTTTGTCCCTACATACTTATGTTATTTGTTTATATTCATCCTTTGTAATTTGACCTACTTTCAACTTTTTGTAGGATTCTTTTTTGAGTTTTAGATCATTGAAGATCTCCTGGTTAAGCCAGGGTGGTCTCTTGCCATACTTCCTATCTTTCCTACGCAGTGGGATAGTTTGCTTTTGTGCCCTTCATAATGTCTCTTTGAAAAACTGCCAGCTGTCTTCGATTGATTTTCTCCTTAGACTTGCTTCCCATGGGATCTTACCTACCAACTCCCTGAGTTTGCTAAAGTTTGCCTTCTTGAAATCCATTGTCTTTATTTTGCTGTTCTCTCTCCTACCATTCCTGAGAATCATGAACTCTACCACTTCATGATCAGTTTCACCCAGGCTGCCTTCCACTTCCAAATTCTCAACCAGTTCCTCCCTCTTTGTCAAAATCAAATCTAGAACAGCCTCTCCCCTAGTAGCTGTCTCCACCTTCGGAAATAAAAAGTTGTCTCCAATACATTCCAAGAACTTGTTGGATAATCTGTGCCCTCCCGTGTTATTTTCTCGACAAATGTCTGGGTAGCTGAAGTCCCCCATCGCCACCAAGTCCTGGGCTTTGGATGATTTTGTTAGTTAAAAAAAAAGCCTCATCTACCTCTTCTTCCTGGTTAGGTGGTCTGCAGTAGACTCCTACCATAACATCACCCTTGTGTTTTACCCCTTTTATCCTTACCCAGAGACTTTCAACAAGCCTGTCTCCTATTTCCATCTCAACCTCAGTCCAAGTGTCTACATTTTTAATATATAAGGCAACACCTCCTCCCTTTTTTCCCTGCCTGTCCTTCCTGAGCAAGCTGTGCCCTTCTATGCCAGTACTCCAGTTATGCGTATTATCCCACCAAGTCTCTGTGACGCCAACTATCTCATAGTTGTGTTTATTTACTAGCATTTTGAGTTCTTCCTGCTTATTCCCCATACTTCTTGCATTAATATACATTTCTGAATCCCCTCCACCTAGGGGTAATCGGGGGGCAGGGGGGGAGGGTGACCTCAAACCATGAAAACTTCAGATCTCCCATTCTCTTATAGGCATGTGGTCTACAAGTTAAATCCCAGGTCTCATTTTCCTTTGGGAGTGGCCTTTTTAGCTTCTATCCACACTGGATACAAGTTGCGACAAGCTCAACATCCTTATCTTTCCGAATATTCAACTTTCAAGTCCTATTGCATGCAACCCAATTCTGCCTCAGTGATACTGTGCGGAATGCAGAAAAAAAACACACTAGACCTCTGCCAGTTTGGTCCAACTGGAAAAATTCCTTCCTCATCCCGAAACAGGCAATCAATCAGACTTGCGACATTCTAAAAACACAGCTCCTATGCTACGCCTAAGGGGAGGGAGGGCATGGGAGCTAGAAGGAGCAAGAGGCTTTTGAAAAGCCCAGGATAGTTCAAATATGCAGGGGTTTGAGGAGTGACATGCAAAAGCCTACTGGCTAACCTGGTCCCACATCCCCAGCCAATGGAAAGGCAGCAGACCTGTGGTGGGGGCAGCACTTTCTAGCCATGCTGCATGTTTGTGTCCCTCACTAACCACCATTTTCCAGGTACTATGCTACATCCCCATCAATCTGCTCAAGGTCTTCCACCACTGACTGTGGGGGAGGGGACCTTTAAACCCTCATCTCCTCTTCCTCCCACTCTTCATTAGTGCAACAGGAAGTTTGCCATGCCAGTAAGGGCTCTACTTATGTATGGCACAGGGGAGTGAAAGTTGCCAAATTGACGTTCCACTTATTTTTGACTAGCAGTTTAACATAGTGAGATTAAGCCAAATTCATTCCTAGAGTAACTGCTGAGATCATTTCTTTAGTATAATGCAGACCTAAAAGTTTTTCAAATCAAAACAATGTTCAAAGTCAAGGGGCAAAGCACTGAGGGCCAAAAACAGGCCTCTCCATTCATTTAAATCTGGTCTACTCAAGCAAAGTTACCCATGGCTGACCCATAGGCAATGTGTGCAGCTAAAATCAGTCATCATTCTGAACACAATGGCCACTCAGAACTTCCTGGCAGCAGTGAGCATAGCCCCCAAACCCGCCAGCTTCAAAAACATGGCCCCCTAGCACTTGAGGATCTCCATTAGCTACTAGCAGTTTAGGTGCCTATGAAACACTGTTGAACAGTTTTGATTCCATTCAATAGAGAGCAGTGGTGCACACTCACTCCAGCCAGTTCATTACAATGTACATGCAATTTTAACAGTGGTTGCTGAATAAAAACATACTTACCCCTAAAAGATTGCCACTCTTATATTTGAAAGTGATGGACAAATGTATGGACCATTTATCCAAGCTTCTCCAATCTCAGACTTTTTGATTCAAAGAAATGGACCAGAATCCCCTGCTTTTTGCTTTGCAAACTAAAATTCCAACCTATTGGAACAGATATGGGACAAAGCTGTAACCATTTAGCTGAACTACTCTGAATCTGGGCAGTTCAGGTAAATGGGTTCTGGATCCGATCAGCCCCTAGCATTGGTTGTGCAGAACAACTACTGGTCTGCTCCATCTTGAATTTCAATGTGATATTAGCTTCCATTTGACCTCTCTTTGATCCAGTTTTAGCTCACAGTGTTGCCTCTATTTAAGGTATTGGTTAGGGTATGACTAGATGGTAATGTAATAAAAGAGTAGAATATAAGATCATCTGTTTTATATCTCCTGTGATAAAATCTTCAGATCTACTCAGGATAAAGGCTTATTCTAATTGCAAAGAAAGGCTCTCCTTTGAGAAAAATACACAGTAATTTGTTATAGCCACAGCCTTAGAAATAAGATTCCACTGTTTTGCTGGAATTTTAATGGATGATTGGGTAACGTTCCAAACTACTTGCGTATCCAGGAGTCAGTGTCATGCAATTTTAATTCAGCTGTACTGAATCTATCATGAAATCTGTCGTACACTACACTGAAATGTACTTACACTTATGCATTAAGCAGCAATCAAATTGCCTCTGTACTGGAGTCTTGGAACACTTAGTACTAAAAACAGAATCAGAAACAACAAGACAGCCATGTACAGAGAACAAACATTTTGAAATAACCCTCTAAACATTCCCTGACTTCAAACTCATCATCTCTTGAAGGAAAAATAAATCTAAACATAAATGATTGACAGTGGCCAAGTGAACGTAGCCGACATCTGAAGTGTCCTAGATTTCGTCTTTATTGGTCCTTTTTTGGACTTAAAATCAAAATCTATTTGTAAGTTATTGACCTAGTTTTGTCTACTGCTCTTCCAGAATGCAAATCATAGCAATAGCCTAGCATGCAGATGACGTATGACTTCAGCATTCTCAGAAACACACAGTTATTTCCAGTCACTCATCAAAACACTAATGTTGCCCTCTGGTCAAGGTTAGCAGGATGAATCTGTAAGAGCAGTGTTTTAGCTTCACACACCATTAACCGAGAGTGCTTTAGGCTACATGTCATATGCTTGATGAACAGGCACTGATACACAGTCCTCATATATTTGTGTACCAGAATATATCAAGACCCAAGATGTGATTAATTTCCAGGAGCAAAAAATCTTTTGTGCAGGAGAGGGCAAGGGACAGAGAAGTATGGGCCAACTACTCCAAAATTATACAGTGTATAAATATCAACCACATGCACATCCAGTATGTTTGCTATTGTAAATAACTGTCTCTTATGGTTGTATTTTGGTGGAGGGGGGATGGGCTGAAGAGGAGACAGATTAAGATAATTTTTAATCAACTTTTTTGGAGTTCGTCTTTCTGAAATACAAATATATTTATTTACTATAGATGAGATACATTTGTAAGGTATCAGAGCAACAGCCGTGTTAGTCTGTATTCGCAAAAAGAAAAGGAGGACTTGTGGCACCTTAGAGACTAACCCATTTATTTGAGCATGAGCTTTCGTGAGCTACAGCTCACTTCATCGGATGCATACCGTGGAAACTGCAGCAGACTTTATATACACACAGAGATCATGAAACTTTACCTCCCCCCACCCCACTGTCCTGCTGGTAATAGCTTATCTAAAGTGATCATCAAGTTGGGCCACTTCCAGCACAAATCCAGGTTTTCTCACCCTCGCCCCCCCCCCCCCACACACACACAAACTCACTCTCCTGCTGGTAATAGCCCATCCAAAGTGACAACTCTCTACACAGTGTGCATGATAATCAAGTTGGGCCATTTCCTGCACAAATCCAGGTTCTCTCACCCCCTCACCCCCCTTCAAAAACCACACACACAAACTCACTCTCCTGCTGGTAATAGCTTATCCAAAGTGACCACTCTCCCTACAATGTGCATGGTAATCAAGGTGGGCCATTTCCAGCACAAATCCAGGTTTTCTCTTCCCCCCACCCCCATACACACACAAACTCACTCTCCTGCTGGTAATAGAAGCATTTTTTTTTTTTTTTTTACTTTTTCTATGTACATAAGCATCTATACTATGAACATCACCAGTGTATCTGAGCAACTGGCTAAGGGCCTACCCCAACCATTGATGTCAATGGAAATCATAGTCACAATGTGGTCTAGTTTCCTCTTTCCTTCCCCTTGGGCAGCTGGGGATTTAACACCTCTCCCCCCTCCCCCCGCCTTCTTCCCTTTGGTCCTATATTGTTTTTGATATTAAGTGAATGATATATTATTTGTATTGCAGTAGTGTCTAGGGGACCCAGTCACAGACTGGGACCCCATTTTGCTAGGTGCTGTACAAATATAGAACAAGAAGAGAGTCCCTAAATCAGGCTTATAATTGGAAGCTACCTTCAAGGGATTAGCTTCACTCAAATAATGTGGTATATTGTGAGAGCGACTCTTAGCAGTATAAAGAAAAGGAGTACTTGTGGCACCTTAGAGACTAACCAATTTATTTGAGCAGCATCCGATGAAGTGAGCTGTAGCTCACGAAAGCTTATGCTCAAATAAATTGGTTAATCTCTAAGGTGCCACAAGTACTCCTTTTCTTTTTGCGAATACAGACTAACACGGCTGTTACTCTGAAATCTTAGCAGTATGGGTTTCACTCACTTTTTTTTGTCTGTTGAAGAGCAAGAAGGTGAGGTTTTGCCATTTGAAAAAGGCATATAAATGTACTCCATATTCTGTACATCATGTTGCCACATATATTACATATGGGCTGTGAAGCAAGCCACAGGGCACAGTGAGGGCATGTGATTTACACACCATGCAGCCTATCCAGATCATATGCACAGTTGTCTTCTTTCATTTTATTTATTACATTTTCACCTCCCCAGAAATACATATTTTCCTCCTTTCTGTATTATTTCTTTATATTACTATTTTAAGTGTTCTGCTCAGTTTATTACCTATTTTATAATACCATGCAAAGAATCAAACATTTTCAATTAAAGCAATATGCAACCTATCAAAATTATGAATTTATAAACCAAGAGGAACCAAAACAGTACACTCACACCAGTTAGAAAATATTCCTAGAATTTGCAATTTTTAAATGCAAGCTGCATAGGATGGTGACACTAACTAATTTCCATGTTATCATAAAATAATTCAGAAGTTCATGCTTCAGTTGCCAAATTTTCTTCTAGCAAATTGATTTTGGTTAGTAAAAGATTTCCTGTTTATTGGTGTTGCGCACCTGCATCTCCAATGGGATGATCACATGGAAACTCAGTTGAAATTACGCTTGGGCTGACCCAGTTTATACCTTTGCCATTCTAGCCCCACCCTACCACCCATGTTGGATTTTCTGATGTTGGCGGTCCTGTGCTAAGTTCTGTTATGGCTTGCAGCCCTTCAGAGCCTAACATGAATCTGAGCTATATTTTCAGGAGATAGTCAAAAATTTTCAATTAAAAAAATGTTCCCAAAATATGAAGTTTTTGATTAAACAATTTTTTTGTCTGTGGAGAAAATGTTGTTTCTGATTAATTAAAAAAAAACAAATAACATTTCTAAATGAAAAGAAAATAATCATTTGATGTTAATTTTTTTGTTTGGTTTTGAAGTCCAGACTTGGAATTTTTGGTGGGCTTTTTCCTTCCCTCGCCCTTTCTTTTTTTACTTATTTTCCCTTTTTCCAGTAGCAAAATGGGTATGGGAAAGGTAAAAATCAGGGACAGTGGGGGGGGGGGGGGGAGAAGAGGAGGGGAACCCATACTTTAAGGGGCGGAAAAAAACTGGTCTCCACTGCAAGAATGTGCAAAAAGTAAAAAATGAGAGGGGAAAGCACTAGTTTATCTCAGATTTTAAAATATATAAAATCATTTAAAACTGAGAGAAGGTGACACATTCTCTCACTTCTATATTTTAACTCTTTTCACACTTTTCCAGTGGAAAAAAAGTGAAAAATGTCTGAAAATGTTTTCCCCTAATTTCTCTCTCTTTTTAAACTTTCCCCATCCCTTTATTTTTTCCAGTAGAACAAAGGAAGGAAAAGATTTAAAAAGAAAAAAAAAAGTAAATTTTAAAAAGGAAGAGAAACATACGGTGAACACTTGAAAATCCAAAACCTGAAAGTTTTCAAAAACTGCCCTGAAAGAAGCATTTTCATTTCATTCCACAATTTCCTGTGAAAAATAAAATTACAGGAAAAAAATCATTTCCCAATCAGTTCTAATATTTTCTAATCAATCTTTTAGTTTAATAAGGAACTTCTTTGGAATCTTGGCTGGGCAGCAATGGAGTCCTACACCTTGCAGTCCCACACTTCATCGTGGAGTTATTTTATATAATTAGTCTTGAGGATATGCTATATTGGTTTAGGAATGTATGGTACAGAGAATTTCCAAAATGAATGATTGCCTCAGCACTGAATTGCAAACAATGTACTGCTTGCAATTCACACATAGCGGTGTTTGTAGCCATCAGCACTCAGCTCCAAGGTTATTTATACATTCAAATCTGCCAGTACAAAAGCAGAAGCGATTGCAGTGCATGACACACGGAAAAAGATCACAGTACGCGATGTACGGTGTAGGAAGAGAATGCCGCTATCATTGATATGGGATAGAATTTACAGAAAAATCATGGGCCAAAAGCTACACAGTTTATTCACTCCAATGGAATTGCAGAGATGTAAATGAGATCAGATTTTGGCCCAGCATGTGTAGCAATTTACCTGGGAGTGGACATCAGGCCGAAGACCATTCTCATTTATCCCTTATGCAACCTGAAGGGTAGTAACTGAGGGCAAAACTTGGTGAATACCATATTATAGTTCTGAATTTGTGTAGCTGAGTTCTGGAGAGCTTTCCCAAACACCACCTTGAGCATTCCCCTCATCTGTTGAGCTCACCTATCATCCATCTCCATCCCAACCCTGATCTGTATGTTCATCCTTAGATTGTCAACTCTTTTTGTCCGTAAGGCAGACAACTAGCACATTGTGGCACATAGCTCCAATAGATAAATACATAATTTCTATTGTAAATTGTTGTTTTAGGAGTTTTGTATCTTAACGGTTTTACATGAAATCAGAATGAAACTTTGTATAAAAATTGTCAGTCCAGATGCAAAATGTTTCCTGCTTGAGATGTGTAATCCATTAAGATATTTTTATAATGATAAAGCAGCAGAACTCCTGTATCCATCTCCAAGACTCTCTTGACCAGCTCTAAGAGATATTTCTAATGTACTCAACACTGCAGTAGCTAGGCACCATTTAAGATATTAAATCTAGAAGGGCAAATTAATTTTTTTAGGAGAATAGTTTTCAGGGGAGAACGGGTTTCAATCTGACATTAACAGTTTGCAACAGAAAAATCACAAAGCCAATTGCATTACATAAATCAGTTTAACTCACGTGAGACAGCATGTGGCTTTGCCAAAAGCCCTTTGTATGGCCTAGTGCACATTTTTCTCCTTGCTTTCCCCCTTGTTTGGGAAAGGGGTTAGTAATTTTACTAGGACTCAATTTTCAGAGATGCTGAGCACCTAGAGCTTCATTGGTCAACTCCTCTGACAACCAGGCCCCAAGTGTCTCATGTTAGGCACCCAAAACTGGAGGCATTCAAAATTAGTCACTTTAACTTTTTTTTGGCCTAAGTGACTTGCGCTAACCAACATAGTGAGCGAGTGGCAGAATTAAAGCTAGAACCCAGGTCTCCTACACAACAGCCCCGTGCCCTCACCATATCCAGGGGGTACCAGAAAAGTGCGGGTTTTTTCACATTCCACGAGCTACAATAAGCAGAATGGGAGCAGTTAAGGCTACTGCTCTGACTTTAGTCTGAATTTTTTTGCTTTCGTATGTATTAAGTCTGACCTTTCACATAGATTTAATGCAGATTTTAGCATTTAACATATTGCTGCTTGGTAAGGATGTGCACAATAAGGGAGAGAACCTGAATTTGTTCAGAAGGCTAGCATGACACAAAGGGCTAGTTATTAAAATGCCTATTCCACATGGTTTCTAACTGGAAGGGAGGCCAGTCAAATTTCTGATTCACTTTGGAGTTAATTGCTTTAGGTAGGAAATCAATCACTGTTAAATTCCAGCTGGAGAAAGGCATTTTTGTAGCTGAGTGGCATAAATCTATTTTGATACACGGGGGACATGTTCTGGTGATTTACCAAGCAGCAGATTCCTGCCTCAGGTGAGAAGACAAATTTCAGCAAGCAATCTATGGCCTGAACAGGGAGAGCAAGGAACATTCTGTAAGCAGTTAGTAGCATGGAGTGATATTATACATTTATGCCTCAAGGCAGGGAAAGACTTCACTTCTTCCATCTCACTCATAGCATGGAGGGTCTTTCACCATGCAAAGATACTTCAGTGAAAAGACAGGCATGGAAATCACTCGGTAAAACATTATTAAGGGGATACATTCAGTAAAAGGAAAATTATGGCAAGAAATATTGGTGGATTTTGCATCCATTTTTGGAAAATATTAGAGTGGATTAAAATCTATGGAGCATTTTCCTAGAACCAAACGCTGTCTTCAGAAATGTACCTGAAACTCTGAGTAATTAAGTTCCATTCTTTAATTTCTTCTTGTATCTTATTCAAAGGTATAAGAAACTCTGCCCATATAGATCATATTTATGAGAAATATTCACCCATAAGCGTCTAAAAAGATGAAATCACAATTTTAGTTTGTTTTCCCCTTCATTTGTTAGCAGCCAAATAGAAAAAGTAGTATTTAACTTTCCAGCGTTAATTTTGTACCCCACAAACTTGCTGAACATTGAAATGTATATTAATGCAATAGGTAAGATGATGTGAGGCTTACTCAAATAATGAAAAGGATCATGCAAAAATAGTAAATTTGTGTGTGTGTGTGTAAGATCACTTGATATACCTGACACATTGTATATTTGAGGGGAGGACAGGGAGACAGGGACATTTATCTAACATCCATTTGAGTTCAAGCTCTTATTTGTTCTTGGTTTTTAACTTAAAAAAAAGTCAGTGCATCTTTTATTTGTTTGCAGACTACTGCATAAAATTCTACCAACAGCTTTGTAAAATTGATTGTAACTTACATCACTGCTGGCATTCTAAATATGTTCCTGAACAAGACAAGGAAGTCTCCATTATATTAGAGAGACTCCCTATTTGTTATTTCTTGATAGATACATACAGTACAGCATAAATGTCAAATACTTCTTGAAAGTGTACAGTAACTCTAAATATGTATTTTTTCACTTCATACTTCATTTATTTTCATCTCATATCTTGAGTGTCTGATCTACCCATCGAAGGGTTTTTCTATAGCCTATTCATCACAGCATCTAAGCAATGCTTAGTATCCAATACCTATCTCTTTATTTTAAAAAAGTTAATTTCATGAAGAGTATGTTTTTGGGTAAAAATGTGAAATACAGCCACTTATACTTGGAACTCCTACCTGCATTCACCAAGCAACAATCCTCTCTGTATTTAACCTCTTCCTTAAAACTTGTCAGGAACTCAGCTGCCTCCAAGGTCAGTGCCTACCAATGAGCTCAGCTGGGCCCAATAAACCTTCACTAAGTAACTGTGCTCCCTGATTGGTCAGAAGAGACAATAGATCACCATTTAAGATGGTTAGCAACAGTAGCATAGTGGCTGCTTAATGCATTCTAAGCCCACAGCTGCACCAGATTGCCTTCCAGTCCACTCCATGCTCTACCCGTTGCCTGCTCTGCCCCAGCCCCAGCCTTCCTCTTAATTCCTAACTCCTGGCTCTGACCACTGACTTGTCTCCTGACCACACTTCTGGTTCTGCCCTCTGATTCTGCTCTGACCATTAGGCTAGACTGCTGCTCTAGACACTAGGTCACATCCCTTACACTTCAGTGTGATGTTGGGTTGCCCTCAAAGTTATATAAGTATGATAGAATTATAATTATGTAGTAGTAGAAATAAAGATAGACAAAAGAGTATATAGGTATTGTAAAAAGGTATGAACATCAGTTCCATGCTCTTGAATTTCACCCTGTAACAAATGCAAGGCCAAAGTGCTAATTATTTCAGGACCCTACATGACAAAGAGTCTGTGCTGGAAAGTGATAAGAACTTTGAGGAAACAATGCTGTTCTTTAAAACAACGCCCTGATGCTCTTCCCCCGTAAATCTTGGTATCCAAAGAGGGAAAAATAGATAGTGGGATAAAACTTATTAAATGAATCAAGAGTCATAGATTGTGTTGTTAAGTAAAAGAATGAATGATGAGTGCATGGAATTGAGAGCCTGAAGCAGGGAAATAATTGGTTAGTAAATGGTGCTAGCCTAATCCCAAGAATTTCAACGTTGGTATCAATGGGCCAAAGAATATTCGAAGTGGAGATAATCGGATGACCCCCGGAGGGCAAACCGGAATCCATCCAAAACGCATCAAGGAAGAACAAGAAGATAACACCTAGCCATCATGGAGTCATCATGGAGCCATCATGGATGTACCACCTGCTGATTGAGCTGATTGATGGTCATCTCAATTGTAAATTCAGCATGATGAAGCAACTTCCATAGGCTTGTATTGAACCAGAGACCTATAAAAATTGGGTCCAGGGACTGTGTTCTTTGAGTCTGGTTCTACGACCACCCTCCAGGAGCATCGGATGCGCATCTGACAATGACTCGGCTCCACTCTCGTGTCCAGGCCACCTGGCCAGTAACTTGACACGAGCAACGTCTAGGCTGGTAACTACAACAACCTTTTTGCAGAACCTGTGTGTGAATGTCTGTGTCTGTGAATGGATCTATATAGAAATTGCATATAAGAATATTTTGTTGTATTTACAATAAACGTGGCAATTTGCCTTGTCCCTCTTACAAGATCCTGTGGGTATCATTTTTATTAGTGTAACAGTGTGACACTCACTTGTTCTGCAAAGACATTTCATGGTAATCTACCAATAATAGATACATTTAAAAGTACACACAATATCCTAAAGCTAAAAGATTGGATCATCACCATGTGTCTGCAGCGCATAGTCACTGTCAGATTTTTAGGACTAATCCTGCTCCTAATAAGATCAATGACAAAACTGCCTTTGCTTGCAAGCTCTTTGGGACAGGGACCCAGTGTTGTAAATAGCACTGTGAGAGGTCCTTTATGATTATTAATAGTTCTTGGATGCAATGGAGTCTCTAAAACTGGTATTTCTTCAGAGAATGTAATGACCTCAGCATATCATCTCGGGAGCTCTAAAGACACTGATGGCGAAGCTTAATAAAGTAAATTTCATCCATGCACGATCTTTAACAAACAGTGAGATATGGAAACCGATCAAAGATTAATAGCATTGCATGTGGATGTGTAAGAAATGAATTAATATTTACTGATGGATTCTTATTCATAAAGTGTAGAGACCAGATTCTGAAATCCCACTTAGTATTTATTCCATTCGTAAGGGCCACTGAAGTCAATGAAGAGACTCCCATGGGCCTTGGAACAGCCCCTTATTTAAGCAAACTTCCATCACTTCAATAGGCATTTCCCCCGAGTAAGAATGGAATAAAAACTAAAGGCCAGATACAGAGACCTTTAGTCCTGTTATTGTATAGTACTATTATAAGAATACTTCTTCATGAGTGGACCAAGGTGCTAATCAACATGTATTAACTGACATATATTGATTTCAGTGGCATCACTCATGGAGTAAGGTGCTATTTAGCATGAGTGAGGTTATCAGAATCTGGTCCCATGTAAGTAAGTACAGCATTTGTCCCCATAGACTGGAATCAATGTAAGCATGTGTATGGGCTTTTGCATGTGTAATGGTACAAAAAATAGTCTCTGTATATCACTGATGTGTGCTCTGTCATGTTGAATCTCTAGCATGTCACTTGTTTGTTCAAAGATGCCTTTAATAAAGCCCAAGTCTTGTACTTGCACATTTACTCAATTTTCAAGTTTAAAGGAAAGTGAGACTAATGTGTCTTATCTGATTGCTGCAGTTTCAAAACCAAAGACCGATCTCAGAAGTGCTCAATATTGAACATCTGGTATCTGTCACATTAAATAAAATAGATATGGATCAGACAATAAGCATTTGTTCACCGTGAAGGCAGACAATATGATTTGGTATGCTGTTTTTCAAAGCAACACAATGGTATTACCACACTTAATAGGAACATAAATAATATGTATTATCCACTTATTTATAGTCCGCATTTTCTAGCTCCTTCTCAATAAAGTGCCAGTGACATGTCTTAGAAAGAGACAGCAACTGTAGAGATAAAAGGCACACATTAAAAAATTCATACTAAAAGCCATCTTAGATTACATAAAATGAAAGATATTTTTAAATTGTACTGATTTTAAGGATTAGGGATATTTGTTTACTTGAATTTCACTTGGGCTACATGTACACTCAGAGCTGGGGTGGGGGATCCAGGCTTGCATAGACATACTCACACTAGCTCTCATTGAACTAGTGCACTAAAAATAGTAGTAAAGCAAGGGTAGCACTGGCAGCAGCATATGCAGCCGCCCCAAGTACATACCCACAAGAGGGGTTGTACTTGGGGCAGCCGGCCCGTGCTGATGCTCACTGCTTCCTGTGCGACCACGTCCAAACGATTATTTTTAGCAGGCTAGCTCACTGACAGCCGGTACATGTCTTTCGGAGTTAGCAATCACATCCCTAAATGCAAGCGTAGACATCATTTAAATCTGCTTAATAAAACTAGAATGGCCAGTTTCACATTCTGCTTATAGAATATTGCACTCGGTGCACTTAAGCACTAGTACAGCCTGATTACGTCAGAGTTTCCAGCACTGCAGGGAAATACAATAAAACAAATCAAAAGCTTTATTTTCACAATATTATTTTAAAGAATGTAAGACACCATGCCATATTTGGTTTTGTATATTCTATTTCTTCCATTTTGATCTATATAACTTATTCCTTTAAGCATCTGTTCCCTTAAAATGAAAGAAGATAGGCCTTTAGAAAGGATAGGGTCCAATTCTCCTCTACATTATATTAATGTACACCAGGAATTAATCCATGGAGTTACACTGGTGTAAGTGAGATGACAGTCAGTTCCAATGTCTATAACATGCAGTTTATCTTGTGTTTTGCAAGTAAATAAATATTTGCTCAGTGCAACAATTTATTTGAGCAAAAAAAGCTTAATCATGGGAAGAGCTGAAGTCATCTACTTCATTTCCTAGTCCCTTTCTCCAGTAAATGAAAAAGGACAAGTTCCTGCTCTCTGCTAAAAAAAATCAGCCAAACAAACAAAAACACCCCATTTATCGTAGGTGCTTTCTAGTATAAATAGCTTATGTGCCTCTAAGGGGAGGTGCTATTTGTTATCTATATATCATCACTGGCATGTTAGACACTTTAAAGATGAATATAAAGACAAGGTCTCTGCTAGGGAGTGGAGCAGAAACAAACTGGTGGTTTTAGTCCATTTATTAGTGGACAGGTACCCTCATCAGAAAAATTGTCATCCCAAATGAAAACTGCTGATTTTATTAGTACTATGTCAGCAAAGAGGACAATAACTGAATGGGGGAAATGGAGATTCACCCTTCAAACCTGTCACACTTGAGACACAGATGCTGGCTTCCTCAAGGCCCCAGGGGTGCTCAACCCCCAGCTCTGCCCTAGGCCCCACCCCCACCTCACTCCACCCCTTCTTCCCCCAAACCCCCACTCCACCTCTTCCCATCCAGTTCTCCCCCAAGTGTGCCCCGTCCCCGATCCTCCCCCTTCAGCACCTCCTGCATACCATGGAACAGCTGATTGCAGCAGGAGCTGGGAGGGAAGGGGAGGAGTTGATTGGCAGGGCCGCCAGCGGGCAGGAGACACTATGGGGGAGGGGAGAGCTGGTTGCCAGTGGGTGCTCAGCACCCACTAATTTTTTTTCCATAGAGCACCCAATGAGTTGGTGCCTCTGCTTAGAGATGATGCTTCCAGGTCAGGGTTAAGGCACATATAAATGGCATTGCTGGTGCTATATGTGTAGCTAAATAAATAGAAGATGTCAGTTTCCATGAGCACTATGACAAACTATACAACCTTTCTGAACAGGGGAATTTGTTATTTAAAACCTTGGAACAGTAGCGGGCCTTCATCTCAACTTTGCAATGCCTGGATTGGATTTTACTAAACAAACAAAAACATTTTCAGACATTTGCAAAGGGTTGTAGAAAGGTGATGCAATTCAGCAACTCTTGTGATGATATAAGAAAGCATTTGTTTGCAGGGAAAATAAAATGATACGTTTTACTGTGAGGTGAATGATATCCAAAGCTAATTTAGGATTTCTACAAGCTTTTCAGCATGAGAACGTAAAAAAATGCCACATGGTGTCTTTGTAACAGAGTTAAGTCTATATTCTTTGAATTCAACATGGTTTATTTTTCAGTGCAACTTCTTTTTCCTGAGATAATAGTCACAATGAGCCAAAAACTCTCTCCATTGATTTAAACAGTTGCACCAGGGAAGAAATTGGCTTCAGGCCCACAGTTTATACAGTTCAGCCTGACTGATACAGAGCCCTGAACGTACCGTAAACATGCACCAGAATTTATGGACAATTTTTTTAACTATTACATTCTAATGTTTCTACGAGCAAAACTCAGAAAACAAATTTGACCTTATTTATGAAATTGTCATCTTTGTCTCTTGCTGCCCTCTGCTGTCACTCATATTGTCTACACTTGAACATTCATTTATAAATGAGCTCAGATTAGAAAACCTCAAGTGTGGGGAAGTTTGGATCTGGATCCACATCCAGACTTTGATTCTGAACAGCCTTCTATAATGTGCGGTACCAAACACCAAATCAAACTACTACTAAACTTTGGGGAAGCTGGGATTCAGATCCACTTGCAGGTACAAACTTTACTATTTGAGTCCATCCAAATAATCAGCAGATTCTAAAGCCAGCAAAATGGTTTGAAATAACAACTACTATAAAATAGCTCTGAAGATTTTCCTGCGTGGGCATATGCTACTTTTCTTGCTGAATACTTGGTTTTGCATGGAATGTGCAAGCAGTGCTGTCTAGAGGCCTGATCCTATGAGAGCTCATTAGGAATCAAGACCACTTAGGAACTCGCAGGGGGCATTCAGCACCGTGCAGGAATCCTTGCAGCAGGATTAAGTCTTGTGTTAAGAAGCTAATGTTTCTAAATGCTTCCGACACTATCAATCCAGTTATTTCTACCACATGAATACAAAATGTTCAAGTAACTTTCTATTTTTCTTTGGCAAATATAATTATGTGAAGACTGAAAAGTGCACCCTTTCAGCATCCTAAACTCCTTGGATTAGTCATCTCTTGCTAAAAATCAGGGCAGATAAAAATGAATTCTTTAAATAAAAAAATCAGTTTATTTAAATCAGATTCTTTTTATTTAAATTGAATACAGTTTTGTATGTAACCTATTTAAAATTAAATTTGAAGTTATGGCAACCTATATTAAGGACTAAATTTACTATAAACGCTTTAAAATTAAATTATTTTTAAAAAAGTAATATTAAGCACTACATATTTACTAGTAGTTTTAAAGAAAAAGTAAAATCATTGAAGTCACTGGCTAAGCACCTGGAATCAGCATTTGTTGAAGTGCTAAACTAGTTTTTGATAGCAGTAGCATCTTCTGCAGGTGAGAAGAATATTTTCTTCATTTCAGTTTATTCACCTAGTTCAGTTCAATGACTAATTCATTCAGACTTAAAACACAGCAATTGAGAGTTAAATAAATGCAGGAAATTTTGTTTTCCTCTTACAACGATGAATAAAAATCAGGAATGAGAGGATGAGATCTACTAATTCTAAAATCTGAAAGGACATGCTGATCAAGTCATAAGCTTAAAAAAAAAAAGTCCTCATCAATTAACTTAGAAGTGCATCATTTACCATTTTCTAACATAATACAAAATATGAAAACTAAGAATCTGAATAAATGTGAGAAGCTATATAACTGCTTACATAAATGTATATTTATATAATGTATATTCACAGTTAGCGGAAAAAAGCACCATATTTCATTTAAAGGCTATATTTAATTGTAAATCAACATGTTTTAATCGTTACCAACCAGTGAGAATCAACCTTTCTTTAGGAAAATAACCAAAATGTACAAATGCAAAACAAGATTAAAACTGAATTTAAATCAAGGGTTTCTGCTTGATTTAAATCAGCAATGTGCCCTGCTAAAAACACAAGGTTCAGGCAGTAAGAGGAATTTATACCCACAGGAAAATTGAAACTTCTTCTGGTATTTATCAACTAATACTTGTGAAATGCAATAATATAACTTTAATACCTATTTATCTATTTAAACACCTAGTGATCAAATTCTGTGTTCTCCTTTCATACTTGTAACCAACTGCACCAGCAATCCTTCCCTGCATAGTGTACCCCTTGGAGCCATACCTGGAAGCATTCAGTGGCACCAAAGCAGAGGACAAAGAGGTAGCAGAAATGGCAGCCTCATTCAGAGAATCACAATTAGCAGCCTGTTGAGTCAGTTCTCTTGCCTTTACTATGACACCACCTTGCTCTTGTTGCTGACAAAAGCCATTTCTTTGAAAATGAATTTGGTGACTGGAATGACTTTGTGTAAAGAACTGTGGCTATTTTGCAGTACACTTTTTTAATGTTATTTTTTAAATGTGTCCTAACACACACACTTACAAAATATCACAGCCCACCTGCGGTGTGGAAGTCTTTAGTAACAGTGAAAATACTGGGATACATGCAGGCCTGCAACATTCAGGTTATTTCAATTTATATATTGCTTACAGCAGAGCTTTTCTATATACAAACATACATCAGAAGAGAGACAATAATCAGATATACGACATGGTGAAGATATTTGAAAGAATCTCCTGAAAAAGACCTCCGCCACCTTCACACCAGACAACCATCCCCACTCACTGAAAATACCATGGCAAACAGGTGAATCTTACAACATGCCCTGAAGCTCAAATACATAAAAAGGTCACAAGAGGAGATTATAAAAAGTACATTTCTTCTTTGCCCAGTAATTTATTATTTTGACCTTCGTGTATATTTTTTATGATGTTTGGGTGGGCAGTGTAAATTGGGTATGGTAGTAGTGAAGAATGAAGGATTAGATGGCAGTGGAGAATTGATTCTTAAAATGTTCATTCCCAGACATTCTAATGTTTAGATTTTTTTTACAAAGGTGTAGAATATTTGCAAGAAAGTTATTATTGTTTTGCCTGTTAGCTGGACGCCAATGAAACACACTTTCCATCTTCACTTTTTTTTTTTTAATTTAAAAAGCACGAGGTAGGATGGTCTTGTGGCTAAGGCACTAGATTGGGATTTTGAAGACTGAGATTCAGTTTCCCATCACCAATTTCATGTGCGACCTTGGGCAAGTCACTTAATCTCTCTGTGCCTCAGCATCCCATCTGTAACGTGGGGATAATGCTATTTTTCTCCCACCATTTATGCTCTCCAAAGCAGGGGCCGTCTCTTACAACGTTTGTACAGTGCCTCACACAATGGGACCCTGACCTCAGCTGTGGCTTCTAGGCACTACTGTAATATAAATAATGATAAATAAAAAGATTTTATTTTAATTTTATTGTAAGGGTGGCTGGTAGTGCTGCCTCTCCTTGAGGTTGCCTGACAGTTTCCATTATAGGACCCTGATATCAGTTACTTATAAATTTTCAATCTCTAACCATTTGGGCAACAATTTTTGATGCTAGCCATGCCTCAGGCTGAATATATTTGGGGAATTTCAGACAAAACAGTTCAGCCATTTCTAAGACTGAGGTGAGAGGAAAATGCATTCATTTGCCCATGTTAAAAAATTCTTACAACTTTTTCTTTGAACACCATTAGTGCCCCCGTGCTTTGGAAGAGGGACTTGAAATTTGGCCAGGGGTGGCCTTTGTTTCAAAGCTTTGCCTTTTGTTGTTCCTGTGAATATTTTCCCAAACTGATCCAAGATATAAACCTTTGAAAAATTGCAGTTTGCACATGCTCACTAGAGACTTTTGATTATTTTATCCTTTTATTCATTCAAAGTTAAAGCTTCAAACTAGCCAAATTCTTATGAACAGAGACTGTCTTTTTGATATGTTTGTATGAGACCTAGCATAATAGGGCCCTCGCTTCTCAGCACTACCAAAACCACATAATAAAAATACTGTTATGCCAGTCTAGTTATTGTTAGTCTCTTTTCTTTTGGTTTCATTCCTATATTTTTTTCCAGGCATGAGACACACTATATGAAAAGTGCTGAAGTGGAGCTTTTGCTAAAGAATATTGGAAACACTACTATCCTTGGAAGAGTAATTCACATTTGCACAAGCATCATTGCTCACTGGCTGAATGTTTCCTATGATTAAGAAGAAGTTGCATGCAGAATTGACCTGCTTCATCTTGGCCAACTCTTCTTGGCATATGCACCTCTGCAAAGTAAGAATGAGGTTAGCCACAATATCTATTTTGGGTACTACTACCTGGATAATAAAACAGCTGCAGAATTTAAGTGATTTCATGTGTCATTCTTTTTAACATACAAGTTCCTTAATACATATTTTAAGGTACTTTAATTTGCTTTTCTAATCCCATATTATCATCAGTTGCTTTATATTCATTGTTTCCATTGCTCTTTTAGCAGCATTAATTATTTTTGGGTAAAAATCATTTTGGTTTTATTGTTACTATTAATGCAGCCAATCCTGTATCATAATTCATATTAAAGCCTATGATAATATTGTTTCAGGAACAAGCCTGATTTTTCTCTAGACTGTGTACTTCAATGCAGAAAGGCCAGATATTGGGCAGGATTCTGGAGATCCATCTTGCTATGATGGTATTGAACAGATTGGAATCTTACCGATAAAGAAATGAAGCAAGTCATCAAGCAGAACACTTTATAACACTTGGATCTTTTCCTTAAGATGCTCTCAAGCAAAACTAAAGATACTAATCATTCTGTTTTTTCCTGAAATGATATAAATACAGAAAATAGAAATGCTGATTTATAAACACTAGGTCTAGTTTCACAGACTATGCTGGAAACCTCCCATTGGAACCAATAGGAAACTACTTTTCTTTCTTTTTTTTTTTTTTTTTTAAACAGAGCCCACTGTAAAGTACTTGTTTCCTTTTTACAATTGCTGGGGATCTATTTGGTCCACAGGAGGAGGATGGTGGGTAAATACATTTAAAGCTCCGCTCCTGTCAGGGTTCCTTCCCCACTCTGAACTCTAGGGTACAGATGTGGGGACCTGCATGAAAGACCCCCTAAGCTTATTGGTACCAGCTTAGGTTAAAACTTCCCCAAGGTACAAACTTTGCCTTGGTCTTGAGCAGTATGCTGCCACCACCAAGTGTTTTAAACTAAGAACAGGGAAAGAGATCATTTGGAGACGTCTTTCCCCAAAATATCCCCCCCAAGCCTTACACCCCCTTTCCTGGGGAAGGCTTGATAATAATCCTCACCAATTTGTACAGGTGAACACAGACCCAAACCCTTGGACCTTAAGAACAATGAAAAATCAATCAGGTTCTTAAAAGAAGAATTTTAATTAAAGAAAAGGTAAAAGAATCATCTCTGTAAAATCAGGATAGAAAATACTTTACAGGGTATTCAGATTCAAAACACAGAGGATCCCCCTCTCGGGAAAACCTTAATGTTACAGAAAACAGGAATAAACCTCCCTCTTAACACAGGGAAAATTCACATAAAACAAAAGATAAACTAATCCGCCTTGCCTGGTTTACCTATACTGGTTGCAATATGGAGACTTGGATTAGGATGTGTTGGAGAAGATGGATTTCTATCTGGCCTCTCTCAGTCCCAAGAGAGAACAAACACATAAACAAAGAGCACAAACAAAAGCCTTCCCCCCCCACACACACAAGATTTGAAAGTATCTTGTTCCCTTGTTGGTCCTTTGGGTCAGGTGCCAGCCAGGTTAGCTGAGCTTCTTAACCCTTTACAGGTAACAAGATGTTGTCTATGGCCAGGAGGGATTTTATAGCACTGTATACAGAAAGGTGGTTACCCTTCCCTTTATAGTTATGACAACTCCCTTCCCCTTTTGCTCCTACTACTGCTTTGTGTTTGGGATTCATTTATTTTTACTGGAAGACCAGGCTGGACTAGAGCTAACCTTTTGTGGGTACATGGGTGGATAGAGAGTAAGGAGTTGTCCTCCTCCTCTCTTGCTCTCCTGGCATGTAAAGGCTAAGGGGCAGGGGTGGGAGGGGGGTAGCTTGTGACACCTAAAAAAAGCCAAGGCCACTGGCCAGTGTTCCAAGGCTGGGATACTGAGCCAAGGCCAGGCACACTGCACCCTTTTAGAGGCTCTTGTATCTCCCTCAGGAAACTCAAACACAAAGCCAGACTATCCCTAGGAACCGCAGCGGAGTCAGGTTGCCTCCAAACACCCACCCTCTCACCCACCCCAAATGCAGGGGTTGGCTGTAAAAGCAACAAAAGGGCACATAATGTATACAAATAAAGAGAATGTGGTGAGGTACAATATCACTTATACATGTTTTAAATACTATGGTCTGAGTGATTGATTGATTGGCGATCTCTCGATTCGAAGATGATCTCTACCACGGATTTACATATGGGTCCAGAGATGATTCAGGAGTCCGATCCTGGAACCGCAAATCCGTACACAGTAGGTACAGATATTTTGTAGCAGGCCAGCGGCCTGCTGGCAGAAAGTTATTTCTTTTTTCCTTCCTCCTCTTTCTCTTTTAAGCTTCGAGGGCAAGGCGCTTCTCCTCAAAGTGAGCCACTGCCTGATGGAGGATATGGTGTCACTGGGGTCGGTTGGTGGCTTGCTCTTCCCAGCTTGTGATGTCCACACCAGTTTTCTTAAGATATGCTTTCAATGTGTCTTTATAGCGTTTCCTCTGACCACCACAGGATGTCTGACCAGGGTGAGCTGAGAGTAGAGGACTTGTTTTGGGAAGTGAGAGTCTGGCATCCGCACACAATGTCCAACCCAGCGAAGTTGGTGCCAGAGGATCATTGCTTCAATGCTGGTGACATTGGCTTCAGCAAGGATGCTAGCATTAGTATGGCAATCTTGCCACTTGACGCGAAGGATCTTCCAGAGGCATCACTGGTGATACCTCTCTCTGGAGGTGCTGTCAATAGGTCACCCAGGTTTCGCATCCATACAGGAGTGTAGGAACAACAGTTATCTTATAGACCTGGATCTCAGTGACCTGCCATAGGTCACGGATCGTGACCACGCATCGGAGCAATTTCCCAAAGGAAGCACTTGCGCACTGGATCCTGTGCTGGATCTCACTGTTGATTTTTGTATTTTGAGAAAGTTGGCTACTGAGGTAGCAAAAGTGCTCAACTGTATTGAAAGTGTGACCCTTGATGGTGATTTGTGGTGGGTCATGTGCAAGGCCTGAAGCAGGTTGATAGAGCACTTTAGTCTTCCCAATATTGAGTGAGAGTCCTAGGCTTCGAGCAAGAAAATCCAGAATGGATTGAAGGTCATTCTCAGTGTGCGTGAGGATGACACAGTCATCAGCATACTGAAGATCAGTAATGGACGCCCTGAAGACTTTAGACTTGAAGTGGAGACATTGAAGATTAAAGAGCTGCCCATCCATTCTATACTGAATGTCAATTCCATTGGGGAGGTGATCTTTAACAAGGACCAAAATGACTGCTACATAGATGGAAAACAGGGTTGGGGCAACAACACAGCCTTGCTTAACCCCAGTTTTGATGATGAAAGATTCTGTCTCAAGGCCATTACGGAGAACCATGGCAGTCATCTGATCATGGAGAAGCCTTAGGACCTTAATAATTTTGGAGGGCAGATAGATAGTAGATAGTAAGGCAATTCCTCAATAGTTTCCACACTCCAACTAAGTCACAAACTATTGTGTACCATATTATCTTTGCCTACTCCATGTATTTCCTTAGAGACAGCACTGCTTTTGGAATATGGGTCTTTTCCCCATTAGACATAAAACAGTTTCAGTTAAAAAAACCGAAAACACACTTTACTAAAGCAGACTTTCCTATAACAATATCTCTACTGGTTATGATTATGTTCAGATATCCTCTATTTTCACATGTTACTCATAAGCTTTCCAGATTCTCCTTTGAGGATGAACATTTCCATGCTTGGTCACAGTTCAGGGGTGAACTGAGAGTATGTCTGTGGAAATTGTTAGAAAATTCCCTTCAGCCAATTTTGAGTTATTGGAGTATGAGACACAGACATACACCCCCTCATACAAACACACACTTTCAGATGAAGTAATTTTTTGCTCACCAATAACTCAAAATGTTTATCATAAAAGTAGAGCTGCTAGGCAAGTCCTCCATGAGGAAAGTCTCGAAGCTAAGTGTGTTAAAATGTTGTAAAAACTCTCTTACATGAGTTGACTTTGATAAAGGCAAACGAAACTGCAGTTGATGGCAAAGGGAGAGAGTAAACACAGGAGATATTTTGTTAAATTTCTACTATGAAATCCTGGTACTTCTTTAAAAAACAAAACAAAACAAAAACGCAATGCTTTTTAATAGACCTTCAACTATTTGCAGAAGGGAAATGGGTTTTGGGAGCTGCCCAGAGACAGTTTTTTCACTATCTACTGTTTAGTTGGGAAAGAAATTTAACAGAATGTACCTCAATGATGCATAATTTATTATTTCTTTTTATTGTTTTGTCGAGCCATATAATTAATAATAATTAATCCCAGTACCATTTTAATCCACAAAGGGTTTGAAATTCTGGAGAGAAACCACTTGGACAACACTGTGCGTTCTGTTCATTCCCTCTGAAGCACCTGGCATTGGCCACTGTCGGAAGACCAGATACTGGACTAGACAGACCATTGGTCTGACCCAGTAGAGCCATTCTATGTACCGTAAAATATCCAAACTAATAAATTACTGGCCAAAAACATCCCTGATCACATTTACTCCAGTGTAAACTTGGAGTTACTCCATTGACGTCAATAAAATAGCTCTAGATTCACACCAGCAAAACTGAGATGAGCATTAGTCCCTACGCTGTTTAATCATTATTCTATTAGTTAGAGCTTAAAAGGGGCATTGGCTATGGTCTTGGATCAAGGAGATTACAAGGAGATACTGTTACAGCAGCTGGTGAATAAAATTTAGACAAAGCACACAAGATGTTGTGATATCTCTACATAATGTGGTGAAAGTCAGCTGTAATGCAGTACAGGAGGTGAAAATCCACTTTTGAGAGTGTTTTGGCTGAGATGCTCATCCTCCCACTTTCTCTATTTCAAAACCAAACACAATCATCCAAAGTGCTGAGATCCTTCAATTTCACCCAAACGGGCAATTAACCGAAGTCTGTTCTTAAAATTATTGCAGAAGATTCCAAGATAGAGTCAAGCCACACTGACTGCTGGGCATGAATCGGCCTCCCATGAGTTACTAGAAACAGTGGGCCCCCAAGCAACTGCTGTACAATTCCACCCTGGGATTGATATAATGAAGCAGTTTTATCAGTTGAATAATTCACAGTTGACTTATAAGAGAGCGCATGAATAAAGCAAGGTCACCAGCTATTCATCTTAATTTCCTTTCTTTAGCTTTCATGCCCATTAGTTAGAATCTAAAGCCTCTCCTTTTCCTTCCAGATTTGCGTACAGCAATGGAGAGGCAATAAAACATTAGACTAGAAATACCAAAAAGCATGCCTGCCAAAAGCACTCTTACACTAAAAACACACATCATAGTCATTAATCTGTTTAACTCTTGATTTCTGTCCAACAAGACAGTGGAAACATGGAAGATGTGTCAAGGCTCACCATATCAAGAGACCTGGATTCTGTATCATGTTTTTGCAAATGGAAGACTTTATGGAGAATGTTTTATTATTTTTGTAATGTTAATTTGTTTTGTATGGCTCTTTAATATGAAGGATTATTAGCACAACGTTGCACTAGGTCAGTGGTTCTCAAACTTTTGAACTGGTGAGCCCTTTCACATAGCAAGCCTCAGTGTGTGAGAACCCCCTTATGAATTAAAAACACTTTTAAAATATATTTAACACCATTATAAATGCTGGAGGAAAAGCGGGTTTGGGGTGGAGGGCTGACACCTCACGACCCCCCCGTGTAATAACCTCGTGACCCTCTGAGGGGTCCCGATCCCCAGTTTGAGAACCCTTGTACCTCGACCCCATTCCCCAGTAGGAGCGAAGGGCAGGCAGAACAAGTCCCTCCAGCCCCCGCATCCTAATCCTGCTCCCCGGCAGAAGTGCCGTGCAGGTGGGGGAAGCCCCCATGCCCTGACCCTATTTCCCTGGCAGGAGTACCGGGGGAGGGCAGAGCGGACTGCAGTCGGAGGGGTGGGGAGGTGTCCTCACTTGCTCTGGTCCAGAGCCCCACCAAACTGTAATCCGCCTCTGGTACCTTGTTCCTGACCTTCAACATTCCTCCTTTCCCCCTCTTGGGCTTCTTTAAGCAAAGACTGCCTAAATGGGGATTATACACAGCTGATTAATTTTTTTAAATAGTCTCAAATCATTGTTAAAAGTAGAGAATAGCCCAAACCAGGCCTTCCCATATGACTCTCACCCCCATTATCCTGACCAAATAGTAGTGGCATTTACATATAACTCCCTGGATCCAAACCTGCCCATATGGTTTTGGCTCCATGTCAGATTCAAAACAAAGATCTGTTTTCTTCATTCAGGTTGGATATAGCCTGAAATGGTAGAACTTTCATGCAAATAGTTGATCTCAAAGAGAAAGTTACATAAGTTGAATCTTACAAGCTGGTGTGTACTGTTTGGAACAGGAGACCTGGTAACGCTGTGACTGATCAGTGGATAAGGGGCTGGATGCTGCAGGGAATGCTCCGAGAACTCAGAGGTTGCTGTGTGCCTATCGCTACCTGTACAGAGAGAGTGAGGCCTGTGGAGGCCTGGAAGGCAGTGCTTGTGCTGCCAGAGGCTGGTGGTTTCAGGGAGCTGATCCACAGCAGGCACAGACAGGACCCCTTTTCACACTAAGGGCAGGTGGTGTTGAGGTGTCTCACAACCCTGGGTACCCCTGGGGAGCGTCACAGACAACCCAGTTCCTACCCCCCACCTTATCACAACTCCATGTCAGGTCCATTTCCCCTCCCCCTACTCCATTCCCCCAACACTGGTTCCTAGTCTTTCTCCCCCAGCTCTTCATCCAATCTCAGTGTTCCTCCCCACAAGCAACTGGCTCCCATTCCCCTTCCCACTGCCTCTGTCATTGGCCCTGATTTTTTTGTCCAACCAGTCCTAGTCTCCTCCTGTGATGGAGCTAGGCTTACCAGTGGTATCACTTAGTGGTTAGGTCCCTGGGTCACAACTCTCCACCATCTCCAGTGTCCCTTGCCAGTGTTTGCTCCAGCATGGTAACGGTCTCTCTTTCAGTAGTTAGACCCTTCAGCCAGGTTACAATGGAAGTTGTCTCTTTCCTGGGGTAAAAGAGTCCAACAAAACATAGCAGTTCAGGGTCCTCCAAAAGAGGGTTTCTGGCCCAGCTCTTGAAGGCCTCACATCCTTACTTCATGGCTTTCAAGTAGCTTTATCTCAAAGTGGGGAAGGTTATGCCACTGTCACGGCTGGCTGGAGCATCCTGGCCCTCCTTCTCTACTGGGCCCTATTGGTAGCAGCAATATCAAGCACCCAGGAGTGCTCTAAGGCTGCATCCCTGGGCTAATTCCTACTACCTATTTTCCCAGTCCACGACCTGGTCACAATCTCACAAACAATCCAAGGAAAGATACAGCAAAGAGTTCCTTAAACCTTAAGAACAAGCTAGTCTCTCTTCCAGGGCCCAGGGTAGCTGCCACTTGCAGACCCCACTTCCCTGCAGCAAGAACTCCCACTGTGCCCTAATTGAAGAACTATCAGAATAGGTCCATCCCCCTACCCTATGTGCTCTTCCACCACCACCCACAGCAGTTTGACTCTCTTTTAAACTCCTCCTCCAGCTGTCACAGGTGTGGTGGGGCAGGGCTCAGAACTGCTCCTTAACTTCTTCCATCCCAGTGTGGGGGTTTTATACCCCATCACACACACCTAAACTCTCAGTCATAGCATCCTCTCCACCCCAATACCATTCACACCAGATTCCTTGTTGCAATCTACTCCTTTCTTCCCTGGTGGTCCATTTTTTATCTACTCTGCATTTGAACCAGATGACTTCTTCCTCCAGGCTGTCGGGTTCTAGCAGAGGATCGCTGAGAATACAGGAAAGACAGGCTGTCTTGTCAGTTCCCCATGCCCAGCCTCACCCCAGCCCAGAGCAACTGGGAGCAACAATTACAGGGAAAGTCTGGGTTCATTCCTGTCGCCCTGTGCTGCAAGGAGCATGTGCAGTTGCTCTTAGGGATGGTGCATGTGCAGTCTGTCAACACTAAGAGCTGGGAGGGGATGGTGGAATCTTCAGAGACTTTTAGCTATTAAGCTCTAGCAAGTCTAACCTGAGCATGAACAAACTTCAGTTTTTCAGAGGCTGATTACTTGGCCAAATTTAGGTGGATTTTCCTGAGGTCAACGGTACATCTGTGCTAAGGCTGCCATCCCTGTCAGATTTCTACTTCCTGCTCCAAAGCATTGGGAGAGCTAGAGCTTTTCAAAGAAAAGATCTTCATTTTTCAAGATGGGCAAAACATGCTTTTCCCTAGCCTCATTCTTGGAAATGGTTGGACCATTCTAGCTGAAGTTTCCCCAAAATAATTCAGCCTGAGGCAAGTACCCGGCATGGAAAATTTCAGCCCAAACAATTAAAGTTTGGCAAAACCATAAGCAACTATAATGGAAAGTGTCGGGCAACCTGAACAATGCTACCAGCCCTACCTATAATATGAATAAAAATCCAAGGCATAAATCCTTGCATGATAGCTCCAATATCTAAACATTCTCCAGTAAGAACAGATATGAAAATAAGCTGCATCAAAACCCAGATACAACCTTAAGGGCCATATTTCACCTTTACTTGTATGTGTAGCACTCCTACTGAAGTCACATACAAGGGAATTTATAATTTTGCCCTAACACTGGATGATTAAATAGTGGAGTATTGTAGCTGATGACTCCCATGCTCTTCCTCATCTTCTATAGCACAGCTGAGAACAAAAACATGGGGGGGGGGGAAGGAAAGTGAACCAGATGTACAAAAGGAGAAGGTAGCTATGTAGGTTGCTCTTTTACCCCTCCTATAGATGCTTCTAGATATTCTGTAAAAACAAAGATTGCACATGGATCCATGAGAAAAATGGAACAGGAACAGGAACAGGTAGAGGGGAGAAAACTGCAGCATTAACTGTTTCCATCAGGGGTGTCAAAGACTGCAATTGGTGGTCAGGAGCCAATTGCTCTACAAGGGTTGGGAACAAGGTGTCTCATAAATCCCCAGCTTTTGCAGCCTTTTCTGGCCCTAGCCTTTGCCTACCCCAGGGCAAAGGAAGCAAGTACAGAATGCACCCAGTTTCTGCACATGAAAATCCATGTGGTTTTAAGTATTTTTATGCAGGCAAGGAACGTATGGTTCCAAGTAATAAGGATAAATGCTGCAGTCTGTATTTATCTGGGAATGTTATATCATATTGTCTGTAAAATGTTGTTAATTTTAGACCAATGGCAAAAGTCCTCACACATCTGCTGCAGTTTCGCTGCTGGCCAACAGATGTTGCACTAGTGAGTTTTCATTTGTCACATCTGGCAGAATCCCCAGGTCTGGCATTACATATTCACATTTCTTGGATATAAACAAACGTACTTTCCTCCAATCTCGCTCTCTTTTCTTTGCTTTCTTCTGTTATCTTTCAGACTGGAAGGAAGTTGAGTAAGAGATGTTTGTTTTGGGAAAAGAAGAAAAGATTGAGGAAGACTACTCAGGAATTAAAAAGAGGACAAAGCGGGTTTCAACAAAGGGCTACTTTAGAGAAAGTTTGTGACTTATGATTCTCTACAAAGGTCATTTCTTCAGAAAACAAAGTTGATGTAAACAGCTGGAGACCATAACTCGGAACACTGAGAAAGCAAGATGAATAAAGCTTCCTGTATTCCTCTCCTACACCAGCCCACCGGGGGTGGCCTGCCAGGACCGTTCCAACCCAGATGTTGGATTCCCAAAGGTTTTTCTTTTTTAAGCTGCATATCAATTATTCTTTTACATGGTGTGCTTGGACTTAGATTCAATTACAGCTGCTAGAGGGCCTGCTGACATAGCAGGTCAATGATAAACAATGCTGTAAATCTTATAAATGCAAGCACTTGGTATCAGCAGCACTTAGTCTCCAAGGCCAATATTCAGCGTATCTTTCAACTCTACACCTCATTCCCAAGGAGCTTCCTCCTTTTCAGTTTTACTTTTATCCTTCAATGAGCTGCTGTTATGCCACACTAGAGCTCTAATTTACGGACATGAAAAAAGTTGATTCATGAAACAGAGACTGTGAAAATAGGCTATGGAAATCAACTCAGCATCATTTCACAGTTTCTCCTCTGTTATTATTTTTGGGTGCCCAACTTCATATACCTTAAAGTTGCCATGATTTCAGAGGTTAGGTGATCAACACCTTCTGAAAGTCAGGCCCCTATAAGGTGTCTCCAGTTGGGCACCCAAAAACTGAGGCATGAGAAATTACTAGGGTTTTGCTGTTGTTTTAAACATTGGCCTTCGATCATTGTTGCTGCACATTTAAAAGCAAGTGTACAGTAAAATTACACTCAACAGCTCTCAGAGCACTGGTTAAAAAAAAAAAAAGACAAAACCTTCTCCAGCAATCCTTTGATTGAAATGGGACACATCAGTATCTGGAGGTGAATTAGTCCCACTCTGCCACTGACTCACTGTGATCTTGGGAAAGTCACTTAACCTCTCTGTGACTCAATTTCTCTGTGAAATGAAAATGCTAATACTTTTGTCAAGTACGTTGAGATCCTTGGATGAAAGCTTACTCTGTCATAAGCATAGTGGGTGATCCTAAGCCTCTGTGCAGGAGCATAACTGTTTGCAAGATGGGGCTCATACTACTCAAGGTAAGGATTTCAAATACTCAGATCAGCTACTTCAAAACATTTTAGTCAGTCCATCTATTTAAAGGCCTACGTTTGATATTTGGGCTCTCTCCAGTTACAAGATGAGTCAACATTCCACATTATGTTGATCTTTTCATTCAACCATTTGTTCTGGCTCACAATTTTCATTCACCTCCTTCAAGAGCACATTTGACTTCAGCTAGGGAACTGGCTGGTTCCCATTTCAGATAGGCTGCCAGGAGTTGTCAGTTATGTGCCAACATAATCATTTTCCAACTGAAAAAAAGTGTTTTAAGAATAAAGCCTTAATGTGTATTATTTACTGTAATATTTACCAAGCCAGAGTGGAAATGGCAAGAGAGACAGTGCCACTCCTGATACATTTGAGGCCTCCTTTACACCAAGACAAATCTCAAAAGCCACTCATTGCAGTCTCCTTTTTAGACATTATCTTACTAGTGAAAGGGCCGGCAACCTCTGATTGCAGCTGCTCTTTTCTGAAGCCCAATTGTATTGCAGTCCCTGCATCCACAGTGGGCAGAAATCGTCAAGGGGCCACTACTGCTCCCCTGGAAAACAGCAGCAAAGCTCTGAGACATTTCAGCATGCTCCAACATGGGAAATCTTTGGGCCTACTCCCCAGCTGGTGTGGTTTAGCATTATGCTCCACTGAAGTCAGTGAACTTCACCAATTACAATCAGCTGAAGATCTGACTTTTGTCTGTTTTCGCCTGAAGAAGGGAAAGGAAGAACCATCATTTGGTTTACAGTTTTATGACTGACTTCTCCCTGCTGTTGGCTTCCTGGTGTTGCTGCTTTTATTAACAGTTCATAATAATAATTAGCACTCACATTGCGCTTTGCCATGCTTTACAACAAGAAATGTTAAAGTGGAGATATTGGTTGCTCACTCTAGATGGTCATAGTGCATGAAATCTTGAGCTGGAGCTAGGAATGTACTTTTCTATGGTATTACATGTAATGTGCATGCCACATCATCCAGTGACACATTTCCACTTTCCTTAAAACAAAAGTGAGAAAAGACCATACTCACTTAGGAACAGTGCATCTGATGCAGAAGGTAGGAGTAATTTTTTCATTACAATAAAAGGCTGCTTTCAGTAACAGTAGATCTTCTGTTACCTCCCAGTGTGACTCAGGGATGTTATTCTCTACTGGCTAATCAGTAATACAGGGCACAGATTACAACCTCTAGTTTTATTTCCCCACAGGGTGTAATGATGTAGCACCCTGTCCTGTTAGCATGAAATACTTTTTGAAACAGAGTTAGTATTAGGCATACCTAATGAGACAATGAGCTGATAAGGCAGCAGCCTAAGGCTTCAGTAGAGGGATAGACTGTAACATACCTAATTATTTCACTTGGTTCATTTTCAGATATTTGGTGTGTTGTATTAAGTTTGCTCAATTTATTTTGTTGGTGTTACTTTAAATTTATTTGTCACTAACAAATTTATTTCTCCAAGTTACCAGCCAGCACCATATTGGTTTGGAAGCTAAGATATCCAAAGAAATAGAGGAAGGGAAGTGGATTTCTCCATCACTTGGATTTTACATTCCTTGATACATAAAGCTCGTCATCTTTCTGCCACATGTTTATAAGTCACTGGTGACGTGTCAGTGTGGGTGCCTCCTTGTGCAGTTCCAGTCTGGACAAACTACAAGACCAGTGCCTTGCATAATGACAGGTTTCAGAGTAGCAGCCGTGTTAGTCTGTATTCACAAAAAGAAAAGGTGCCACAAGTACTCCTTTTCTTTTTACAAGATCAGTGTGTACACACTGTATTAAAAAGTCAGGCTATGGACGAAGTAAAATCATAATGTATCTTTGAAAGGTAACATTTTAAAACAGGTTCAAGTTTTCATCTCTTTTCAAAAAGTAACTCAGGTACCAAGCAGGATCAGGCTTTTCTAATTAGGGCCAACAGGCTTATAAAGAGATAAAAGCTACTAAAAGAGAAAATGTGAGTGCAAGGTGAGTGAACCAAAGCATGGGATTTCTATGGGCCTGTCATATGCACCAGCTCTATAGCCTGATTCAAAACTCTCAGAGATAAATGAAAAGATTCCTGTTGATTCAGGCTTTGGATTAGGCCCTGTGTGCCTGTACTGGATGCAGAGATAATTCTGTGTTAGTGACAAAAGTATTTCTGCAGCAAGTACAGGATTGGATGGAAATTACAGCTGAATGGGAGGAGGGGCACATTGAGGACACAGCAATAATTTCAAAAAGTAGCAGGCTTTCAGATTAAAAAGAGTTATAGGTGGAGCCTAGAGGGAGTTAAGCACCCAGCTATGGGTGCCTATGGGATTTGGGTACCTAATTCTCTTTAGGCTGTCTTGAAAATCCCAGCCAAGATAAAAGTATAGACAGGAACACAGGCAAAAAGAAATGGTTACTTACTGTAAATGTGGTTCTTCGAGATGTGATGCTGACATGTATTCTGCTTAGGTGTGTGTGCACCAAGCGTGCTGGAGCTGGCGAATTTTGCCTAGCAGTACCCTTAGGGGGGCAGCCATCATGCCTCTTGGCCGTAGCCCCTCCCCTGGCTACGTGAGGCTGTGCTGCCCCAACCCCACTCAGTTCCTTTGCATGGAACACCCATGAAACGAGAATCCGATGCAGTGGGGAGAGAGGGTGGGTCATGGAATACATGTCTGCATCACATCCCGAAGAACCATTGTAACCGTAAGTAACCATTTCTTCTTCAAGTAAATGCAGCTGTGTATTCCACTTAGGTGACTCATAAGCAGTACCCACCCCAGGAGGTGGGGCTCGGCGTCTACAAGGATTGCAGGACCACTCTTCCTAAGCTTGCATCTGCCCTGGAAGATGCGGTAATAACATAATGGTTCATAAATATAAGTATGGACAACCATGTAGCAGCCTTGCAAATGTCCAACATGGAAATGTCACTGAGGAATGCTATTGACATGGCTTGCCCTGTCGTCAAATGAGCTCAAATCCGCTGAGGGAAGTGTAGCTGAAGCTCTCAGAGGGCACGCCTACACTTACCATGGATTGATGCTGCAGCGATTGATGCACTGGGGGTCAATTTATTCTAGTGAAGACCCACTAAAATCGACCACAGATCACTCTTTTGTAGACTCCGGTATTCCGGGAGAGTTTCTCATCAACCCAGCGCAGTGTAGACACCACAGTAAGTCAACCTAAGTTATTCACATAGCTGGAGCTGCATAACCTAGGTCGACTTACCCCCGTAGTGTAGACAAGGCCTCATATACAGTCTTGATACAGGATTTAATCCATTTAGAGATGTTCTGAAGAGATCCTTCATGTGATCTGCATATGACACAAACTGTTGAGGTGAAGCAAAAAATGGTTTAGTCCTATCCAGATGGAAGGCTAGACATTGCCTGACATCTAATGTATGGAGATGTTGCTCCTCCAGAGACAAATGCAGCTTAGGAAAGAATACGAGTAAGTATACTGCCTGGTTCAAATGAAACAGAGATCACTTTAGACAAAGATTTTGAGTGTGGTCATAAAGTCAACTTGTCTTTGGAGAATCGTGTATAAAGAGGTTCTGCCATCAGAGCCTGCAACTCATGTACTCTCCTTGTGGATGTTATCGCTATCAAGAACGCAGTTTTCTGACACAAGAGTGGAAAGGTACAAAATGCTAGGGACTTGAACAGAGAACCCATCAGGGCTGCTAAGACCATGTTAAGGTCCCCCCAGAGGAATTGGATCTCTGAGGGATGTAGGTGAAGAAATCCTTTGAAAAACCTAGCTACCATGGGATTGGAGAAGACTGATCTTAAACATATTCAGAACTTCTTGTCAGATTAACCTTCTCCATGGGGAGAAAGAAAGAAAGACAGAAAGACTAGTGGGGCCCCACTATATTTGGTGGTTTCCATAATGTATTCTGGACCTTCCAAGAAATCAAATCAGATTTGGTTTGTCAACAAACTTTCCCTCTTATTTGTGAAAGAAATAACTACTTCCCAATTCAATCAGAGATAGCTTGGACCTGGATTCAGCCTGAGGTGTAAACTTCTCCAGAAAGAAGGTGTCTTGGCCCATTATGAAGTATCCATATCTGAATTCAGGGGTGAATACAATGTTCCAGTTTGTGCCCCCTCTCTATTTTTAAATAGTTTCACCTTGACTGAAAGGTCTCAGGGCACTGGGTGATCACTTCAGCTTTTGTAAAATAATTGTTTTAATAATGCATTTTCACACTGCTCAACTAGCTCTGCTTAAATGGTGGGAAATGTGCTGTCTCTGAGTCATACCCTGTGAGGTGATTCAGACAAGCTTGGCAACTAATACAACCCAAGATGATTTTTGCAATTTTTCTAAAGTCTGGGAAAAGTTGAAGTAGAATAGAGTTTGCTTTGCATCTCATAATTGGCTGGAAAAATATCATAATATGGGTATTTTTAAATACAGTACTTAGTAATTGGTCAAGTATTTTGGCTGACACTTAAAATCAAAACTTGACCATTCATGTTTGTTTGTTTTTAACTTCCACAGAACTTTTTGTATGCGTTAATCCTGGTGTCCAACTGAAATTCTAGCTAGGTGTTTATATTATTTTTACCTAAAATTCCCCCATAGTTTCAAATGAACAAAACATTCTTCACTTTCTGTTCTAAGCTTTTGCATAGTGCCGCTATATTCTTTTAAGAACACTCTGTTCCACCCCAGCAATGACTGCGTATCAGTGATGCGCTCAGTGACAGATAAAAGGGAGTTCTGTATACAGTTTGTAATAGGTTGCTGAATGATTCATGATATTTTGATGAAAAAAGAACTATGCAAATATCATTATAATAATCAGATGGCTAGACATATTGAATTTGGGAAGAATAGTACTGAATAAAGCATGTTGAAAAACTAATTGTTCCATCATTTACTAATTTATTTTTATAAAAATGTATTCAATACTCCTTGCTTTGGTTTCTAGACATCACCAAACTAAGCACATGGATGTTACCCACAATACATAAGAAAGATCATTAACCACCTCCATCTGCCAGCAAACAAAATCCACTAAACTGCTTATTCGACCATCAGACAAATGATTTGCGGGGAGGGGGGGGAATGCAAGTAGAAGACAAATATATAAGTCATGAGGATAGACACTTGCAGACGTCAGGTTTCCACCCACCCCTCCTTCCCTGAAAATATGCACAAAAGATTTAATGAATTCTTATGAGTCATCTACTTGCCTAGTATCATCTAGCTCAAGATATATAATGCTAAAAGTGTCCCATTCAAGGCTCAGTTCTACATTCCTTACTCACACGAGTAGTCCTGTTGAAATACAAGAATGTCAAGAACGGGATGACTCACATAATAAAGGGCTACAGGATCAGGCCCACAGTTATTTTACTTTCACCTATAAGTAGAGATTTTAGAATCAATGATGCTTTGTGAAATGGCTTTTTGTTACCAGGACCAGCTCTCAGCACCAGCAAAGCAAGCACGTGCTTGGGGCGGCCACCTTTTTTTTTTTTTTTTCTTTTTTGCTTGGGCAGTTGCGCTCTCGGAGCGGCAAAAAACCTAGAGCCAGCCATGTTTGTTACACTTAAAATAAATATAAACATGCTTAAATAATTTATCTAAGGATTTTTTAAAAAAAACTAATTTGGTGAATTCAGGTAAGTATGGTAACATTTTAGCCCATGCTGTAAGCATAGCATGACAGATGGACCCAGAACTGGAACTCTGGATCCAAACACCCCTTTGAATACTGAGGAAGCTTACACATAACTCAGTATCTGAACCTTATGGTTTTGGCCTAGATTTATAATGCATAGATGAGTAGGTATAATCAAGTTCAATGCTGTGTTGTTTTAAATTCTGTAAATGATTAAACAGATTCAGGACTAAATTTTGCTCCCAGTTACATGGGTGTAAATCTGAAGTAAATGCATGAAAATCAATAAAGCTACTCAACATTTATAGTGGTGTAATGAAGCAGATTTAGTCTTACAATTTTTTGTCAAACAGCTTATTAAGTTCTGCACGGATAAAATACAATACACAAAAAATTAGGCCAGGTCTACACTAAAATCTTAGGTTTGGTGGGCCCAGCTATGTCTGTCAAGCTGTCCTCAAGAGCATGAACACCAATCTTAGGGAAGACAGCTAAGAAGCAGGGCACAAACCCCAAATTGGATGTGAGTTCTATGCTTAGATTTCACCAACCACTATTTGTAAACTCTTCAGGTACTATAACAGCCTAACTATAGAGTCACAGACAGTCCCTTTGGGTACTCCAATCTATCTTGCCATCTAGGCAAGCTTGCCTTTGTGGTAGATGATCCCTTATACCAAAAATCACAATAATATTCATGTTAATCACAGTCCAAAAGAGCCAGTCAGTTACCCCATGTCAATTGCCCTTAGAGCTCACACCAAAGACAACTCTTGTAGCCAATACTATAATAAATTATATACAGATGTATTTACAGGAAGAGGAAATGAGAGTTATTTACAATGTTAAGGCAGGTCAACATATGCATAGATGAGTTCCACCCTTAAGTTTCTAAAGCTAATAGAAGCTTCTATAATAAGCAAGATCAATATGTCCCTGAGGGCTAACCCAGGCAAAAGGCTGGGGATTTCTTGCTTATGCCTAGAAAACCTTGCACTTGAGAGTCCATGCTGCATAGAGCTATAGTTTCTCCTTGTCAAGAATTTTTATCCCCTTTCCCCATTCTCAGAGCTGCCAGTTCAGCTGATGGAAGGAATTCCTGTGTATGTCTCCTCTGTATGGGTGGGGGAGAGCAATCAACACAGTCTTTTTGTCCTCTGATGTTCCACAATAGTTTGTCTGGTATTGACCTTCTTTGTTAGTCAGGAGACTAGTATTTCACACTAGTTAATGCTTCTCTTCTGTCTGGTGATGTACAGTTAGATCTTACAGTGCAAACACTTAAACATTGCCTTATAACATGGGATACAGATTTTAAAAATGAGATTAATGCATGCAATTTACAACCGTTCAATAAGCACATTTTTATAATTCTAACACCTGTTTTAACCATATTAAGACACAGGTGAACCATATTGGTTCCAGCTATGCATTTGTCAGCATACAGTTGAGACCTAGGAAGCTTGGCATGAGCAGTCACCCGTTTAAGTGTTTGCTCTGAAACTGTAAACCTCCACAGTCAAGAGAGAAGCATCACCAACTGTGAAATACTAGTTTGCCACAGTAAGTGTAATCTCCTGCCCAACAAAAGGAGGCCCATGGACACCAGACAAAACATTGTGGAACATCAGAGGACAAAAGACTTTGTTGATTGTTCCCCCCTCACTCATGAAGAGGAGACGTGCACAAGGACTCGTCCTATTAGCCTGAACTCTGGGGAAAGGGAATAAAACTCCCTGGCAGGAAGAAACTGGATCTCTGTACTGCTTGGACTTGGAGGGGGCAAGATTTCTAGGCATAAGCAAGAGATCCCCTGCTGCTTAGACTGGGTTAGCACAAAAGGACTTGCTTATAATAGAAGTTTCTACCGCCTTATGGAATCTAAGACTGTAACTCATGTGTGTATATTTACCTGCTTTAAAACGGTAAAAATTAATTTATTTTTCTATAATTTATTTATTTATTATTTATTATAGGATTGGCTACAAGTGTTGTCTTTGGTATAGAGTATTACTGTATTATAAAAGTTTATTAAGCAAGGTCTTTCATGAACGCCTATGTGACATTAGTGATTAATGTCATCATGAAATGTATGTATTAATATCACAAAAGGAATTATGTATACTCCTTGATATTTGTTTGGACACAGACTGTAAAACCTAAGGGATAAACAGGTCTGTCTCAACCAAGGGGGGAGGGAGGAGGTCTGTCTCAACCAAGGGGGGAGGGAGGAGGTTGGAGTCTCTGGAACTGGATATAGATGACAAACTTGCTTAAGCAAAGATCTTTCAGCTAGGAACACAAGGCAAACCAGCTCCCTGTGCTTCTTTGGAAAGTCCTGACTGAGAGGAAGTCAGCCATAGCTGGAAAGAAGAAAGATTGTTCAAGGTAGATTTTTTACCAAAGACTGTAGCTTAAGTCCGGGCCACTAGAAACCATCTTTTTTGTTTGTTGTAACTCTGTCTTCATTCCTTATACTTGAACTCAGTTAATCATGTGTGTGTGTGTATATATATATATAAATCCATTCAGTGCTGTGCTTGAAAGGGTGTATTTACCCCAGTTAAGTTCATAAGCTGTAATGTACTTTTGTCTGTTTAAAGGAACAAGAAACCGTATTATTTCTCTGAGTGATCCAGGTTGGGGCTGGACAGTTCAGGGCACACGATTTTGGCCAAATTCAGGGCTGGCAGTGTATTGGAGTCACCTTGCTGGTTGTATCCAAGGCTGGTGGAACCAGAGTAGGGCTGTGGAGCTGTAAACAGGCTGCTGGGGTCAGAGCATTGGTGAATCAGGGCTGCCTAGCACACAGGCACTCAGGGTGTGACTTGCATGCTTCTCTGCTGGTTGCTAGTGTCCAGGCTGTAAGCCATTGCAGCAGGGCATTTCAGGTATTCAGGGTAACAGGGCAGGCAGTGGCATAACCCCTCACTGGTCTGCATTTCATCCCAGAAGTGTGACAGCATCCCAGGAGATGAAACAACATGCTGGATCACTACACTGATTGCGTCAGGAAAAAAAATCACAGTGAAAACCTCAACAAACATTTATCCAACACAATCTCTCTTCCACCAAAAGGATAGCTTATAGTCCCTGAAATCAAACGATCAGATAGTGATCAAACTAGCGGACAAAAGGGGCACTATGGAGATACTTAATCATGATGACTATGTCAATGAGAGCAACAGACAACTCTGACACCACCTACTATAAAGGACTCAAAGAACCCCGCACCATCATTTACACAAGAATTTAAAGTTACCATCAAATCTTTCCCCAAACTCCAAAAGAAACTCTACAATCTGATCCCCCAGAAGCCCTCCCCAGGGATGTTCCTCATGCTTTTCAAGATATACAAACAAGGAATCCCAGACACACCACAATATGTGGCCACAGCACTCTTACTGAAGGAATATCAGAATTCCTAGAAATTGTTTTCAAACCACTCACCACACAAAAGGCCAGCTTCCTCCAGGACACAACCAACTTCCTCCAGAAATGTTACAACATTAACAACTTCCCTCAGAACACCATCCTTGCAACAATAGATGTCACTTCCTTATACAGCAACATCCCTCACCATGATGGCATTGCTGCCTGCCTCAAATACTTACAACATAATGCACAATGCTCAGAAATCCACTCTAAACACATTGCCAAACCTATCCACTTCATCTTCATCCACAACAACTTATATTTAACAACAAACACTTTCCCCCCCCGCAAATCATGGAAACAGCCCTGGGTACTAGGATGGCTCCCCAGTATGTCAGACTCTTCATTAGCCATCTTGAGGAAGAATTTTAGGGAAAATGCACCATGAAATTTACAGTATACCTGAGATACATCAATGATATTCTCATGCTCTGGACTGATGACTTAACACCCTCACAGATTTCCACCACAACTTCAACCACCACTACCCAGCCATCAAACTCTCTATAGAACAGTCTTATACCAACATCAACTTCCTGAACACCATGAATAGCTTCATCAATGGAGCCCTACAACTGACTATATACAAGAAACCCATGCACCACCACACTTAGATTTTTTTTTTTAAAAATCTGGTGGTTGCTGGATCTGTGAAGCTATCTACATCCAGGCACTCAGTTACCACAGAATTTGCCACAAAGTGCTACCAGAGATGTAGATCGCACCATAGAAAGGGCCAACCAAATACCCTGGGAGAACCTACTTCAATACAGTGGGTGGGGAGGAACACTGAAGTACACCCCTACTTATCACCTACCAGCCCACACTAGAACTGGGATGAGGAATTACCAGTTACAACCCATATTTGATGAGAACCACATCCTGAAAGAAATCTTTCCTGAATCCCTTCTTCTGACCTTCACGCAACCCGCAACCTCACCAAGTTCCTCATCATAGAATCATAGAATCATAGAATATCAGGGTTGGAAGGGACCCCTGAAGGTCATCTAGTCCAACCCCCTGCTCGAAGCAGGACCAATTCCCAGTTAAATCATCCAAGCCAGGGCTTTGTCAAGCCTGACCTTAAAAACCTCTAAGGAAGGAGATTCTACCACCTCCCTAGGTAACGCATTCCAGTGTTTCACCACCCTCTTAGTGAAAAAGTTTTTCCTAATATCCAATCTAAACCTCCCCCACTGCAACTTGAGACCATTACTCCTCGTTCTGTCATCTGCTACCATTGAGAACAGTCTAGAGCCATCCTCTTTGGAACCCCCTTTCAGGTAGTTGAAAGCAGCTATCAAATCCCCCCTCATTCTTCTCTTCTGCAGGCTAAACAATCCCAGCTCCCACAGCCTCTCCTCATAAGTCATGTGTTCTAGACCCCTAATCATTTTTGTTGCCCTTCGCTGGACTCTCTCCAATTTATCCACATCCTTCTTGTAGTGTGGGGCCCAAAACTGGACACAGTACTCCAGATGAGGCCTCACCAATGTCGAATAGAGGGGAACGATCACGTCCCTCGATCTGCTGGCTATGCCCCTACTTATACATCCCAAAATGCCATTGGCCTTCTTGGCAACAAGGGCACACTGCTGACTCATATCCAGCTTCTCGTCCACTGTCACCCCTAGGTCCTTTTCCACAGAACTGCTGCCTAGCCATTTGGTCCCTAGTCTGTAGCGGTGCATTGGATTCTTCCATCCTAAGTGCAGGACCCTGCACTTATCCTTATTGAACCTCATCAGATTTCTTTTGGCCCAATCCTCCAATTTGTCTAGGTCCTTCTGTATCCTATCCCTCCCCTCCAGCGTATCTACCACTCCTCCCAGTTTAGTATCATCCGCAAATTTGCTGAGAGTGCAATCCACACCATCCTCCAGATCATTTATGAAGATATTGAACAAAACCGGCCCCAGGACCGACCCTTGGGGCACTCCACTTGATACCGGCTGCCAACTAGACATGGAACCATTGATCACTACCCGTTGAGCCCGACAATCTAGCCAGCTTTCTACCCACCTTATAGTGCATTCATCCAGCCCATACTTCCTTAACTTGCTGACAAGAATACTGTGGGAGACCGTGTCAAAAGCTTTGCTAAAGTCAAGAAACAATACATCCACTGCTTTCCCTTCATCCACAGAACCAGTAATCTCATCATAAAAGGCGATTAGATTAGTCAGGCATGACCTTCCCTTGGTGAATCCATGCTGGCTGTTCCTGATCACTTTCCTCTCATGCAAGTGCATCAGGATTGATTCTTTGAGAACCTTGCTCCATCAGAAGCAAGCTCCCCACAGACCAGAACACACCAACTCAAAGCTGTGCCAGGCCCTGCCAGAATAGATGCAAAACCTACAGACATATCTCCAATGCTATGATCAAAATTCCCCACACTATACCTTTCAAGATTCATGGGTCACAACATATAGTGTACCTCATCCAGTGCACCAAATGCCCCAACTATGTGGGTGAAATAACTATGTGGGTGAAATGAGACAACCCATGCACTCTCGAATGAACTCACAATGAAAAATGGTGAAAGATAAAAACACCACATCACTCATGGGCAAAACACTTTTGCAATCACTCCATCTCTGACCTCTCAGTCCTTGTCCTCAAGGGAAACATGCACAACACCTTCAAAAGGCACACTTGGGAGTTTAATTCATAACTCTGCTAGACATTAAAAACCATGGATTCAACTGAGACACTGGTTTTTATGGCTCATTACAACAATTTGTAACACACCTCATTGCCTGCTAACCTTAATTGCCCATTTAATTTTAAGTGGTCTCCCAACATGGGTGTCAAGCTGTCTAGAGTGGCTCAGAAATGTGAGTACTGACCTTGGCAGGCTGTTAAGAAGCAGGGCACACACCCCAAATTGGTTGTGAATTCTATCATTAGAATTCACAAACCAAGTATCAAATGTGAACTCCACAGGCATTACAACCACCTTAACATGTAGTCACAGACAGTCCCCTTGGTATTCTGATCTATCATGCCACCCAGGTTAGCCTGCCTTTGCGATAGATGGTCCCTTACATCAAAAATCACAATAATATTCAGGTTACTCCCAGTCACTTACCCAAGGTCAATTGCAATTTAGATAGTGTATACAATCAATCAGTTCAATTACCTATCACTAGAGGTCTGTCCCCCATCTTTATAGCCCAGATAAAGTTTTCTGCTGGAAGCTGTCGCCTCCCCACTTGTTAGGTAAACAAAACTATCAAGCTCATATGCAAATGGACATTCATTGTCTCTGCCTGACAACTGGGATGCTCAGAGAAGCAAATACATATTTCTCTGTCTATTAAGTCCTATTTACCAACTCTCCTGACATGCCTTGTATAAACACACTTTAGTCATAATTCCAGCAAATATCCATAACTTTTAATACACACCGTATACATACATCATGCAAGAATATTAGTAATCAGTGAGTTATTAGTCTTCCAATTTGTTTCTTACATTACTTGACACCTATTAGATACAGTTTTTGACATAATGAATTAGGGTACACTGAACTGGTCACAAAACTCATTACCTGATACCAGTGAGCCCCTTGCTCTGGGATGGGATTGGGATGCTCTTAGAATCATAGGGTTGTCCAGTCAGATGATTCTTTTTTCTTATGACGGTCAGTGAGGATGTGATAGTTGTGGTTGGTGGTGAGTTTGTTGTGAAATAATTCTTTGAGGCAGAGTCAGTGGCAGAATTCTTATATTTCTCCAAGTGTTAGCATGATATCAAGTTCTCTGGTGGGGCAGAAGTTCAGTCCTTTGGAGAGTACAGACATTTCAGATCTGGTTAGGGGTAGTCTTGATAGGTTGATGATGTTGGGGTGTCATGTAGTGTCCATGTGGTAGGTCGTGGTGTCTTGATTTCCCCCAGCAGCGATGTTCTGTTGGTTGAGGAGTTGCTGTAGTTGGTTCCATTTTTTTGTTTTTGTGTTGGATGGCTGACATCAAGTTTTTTTGATAATTCTGTTGGGTTTCTTGCCTGATCTCCCTGCAAGTTCCCTGATTTTTTTCCTTTCCAATCTCTGGGAGCATCTGATGATTTCTTCTTTAAGGTGGTCTCTTCTGGAGCAGGTGAGGTGCAGGAGATGGTTCTCATGTTTTCAGAGATCCTTCTGCAGAACAGTTCATCATATTTGGAGTTGTAGGTAGTCGTCAGAGGATTATAGATGTTGAGTCTTCTGGAGAGGTTTTGGTTCTTGCATTTTCTCAGGAAGTAGATGTCACTGTTCAATCTGGCTTCTCTCTACTTCATGTTGTGAAGTTTCCATTTTAAACCACAAAATTCCATATCTCCCATAGTTGTTTGCAGTGTTGTTGTAGCCATGTCGGTCCCAGGATATGAGAGAGACAAGGCAGGTGAGGCCACAGCTTTTATTGAGCTAAGTTCTGTGGTGCAAGGTACAAGCTTTCAAGCTCACAGAGCTCTTCTTCAGGTCTGGGAAAGAAAATCAGAGTGTCAGAGCTAAATTCAAGTTGGGGCAGATTGTTAAGCATTAGACTTGAATTATGTAGTACAGTCCAAGTGCCAACCATGTTACAATTTGTCTCACTGAAAGCAATGTGATGAATTCTGTGAGTTACACAAGCAGAATTTGGCTTTCCATCTACCTTACTACATATCATATAAAATATTATCCTTAGTATTTGAAGACTTCTTTTGCCATTTTTGTCATTTAAGGGGGTGGGGGTGTTTGTTTGTAGCTGGGCTTGTGGAAAGAGTAAAACAGTAAAGTTTTGATGTTTTGTATTTCTATTTCCACTAATAGCTATAGCATTCAGAGTTTTACCTTGCTTAAATCAGGGATTAGGAGTTAATGAATTCCCTTTCCCCCATATTCCATATACGAAAACATTTTCTAGAAGAAAATCCTGACATAGTATGTATATGTGTGAGTTTGATAGTCACAGGGGGTTGAGCTGGGACAACTAGAATCAGTTTTTTCTAATGAGAAATCCAATTCTATTATTGTCATGCAGCATAAAATCATACTGTACAGTTGAGCATGTGCTAGTCCTATAATTACTTCTTAGTCCCCATCTACACTGCAAGAAGAAGAAAAAAACACCTCAGAAAATTGTCCTTTGCCCTGATTTATTTCATTACTGTTCACGGCCTCTTCCAGCTGGGAGATGGCTGGCTGTTAAGTTTGATCTCAGTAGGAGTGAGATATGCTATGCTTTCTAAAACAGGCATTGTCAATCATTTCAATCAAGTCGATATTTTTAGCTGCTTAAAGACTTTGGATGTTACATTTTCTGGGTTTCAATCTTGTTTCGTGCATCTTATCCTGTAAATGACTGCATATTTTAATGGTATTCTAGACACACAAGATAATTACAATTTGTGTATATAAAATATACAAAAGAATGAGCTTCAATTAAACATCTAGATCAGGTCTACACTAAATACTTACTTCGATATAACTATGTCACTCAAGGGTGTGAAAAATCCATACCCCTGAGCGATGTAGCTCTACTGACCATAACCCCCTGTATGGACAGCGCTATGTCCGTGGGAGAGCTTCTCCCTCCAACATCATCTCCATGAGAGGCGGTAGCTAAGTAACTAAGCCAGCGGGAGAACTCTCTCCCGCTGGCTTAGAGCATCTTTATCAAAGCACTGCAGCTGCACCAGTGCAGCATTTGTAGTGTAGACCTGCCTTCAGATATTTAAGCCCATAGGAAGAGAGGAAAAGAAGAGGTAGGATGGATCCTACTGCCATCAGCACACCTCTGTACTCCTCAAAGGGGATAATTTGCACCTTAATATAGAAGAATATATGAAGACTGTAGCACCACCTATAAAGGAAAAGCAAAGCTTTGATGTGGCTGCAAACTAATCTACATGTGCAAATCTGTAGCAAAAAGGAAACTAACAGCTGCGGACTGTATTGACACCTGTGCATTGACATGTTTTTGTAAAAATGGGAACTAAAGATGAAACTGTACAACAAGGTATGTTTCAAAACAAGGATGGTGACTAACCAAAACAGGTCACCCTACACTGGAAAAATTGCACAGAGAAAGAATGGGGAATTTCAGTTGAATCAGCAATTTGTTTCCAGCACAAAACTAGATTTTGTGTATGACTAAATCTTAGGGGAAAATGGATGTCATATTGTCTTAGATCTAACACCACCTTGTGGAGTCCACCTCACCTACACCAGAAATTATGAGACACTGTGGAATGACTGGTATTTAGCATAATTATATTTTTTGTGTTGAACACAAAATGTGCGCTGCACAGACTGTACAGAACACGGAGCAGACAAGGTCCCTAAGCCAAGGAGTTTACAGTGTAAGAAGACAAAATAGATAACACCACACAAAAGTACTGGGCAATAGGAATAAGGAATCATTACATTGCCATGCAGGATTTATTTTATTTTTTAACATAAATAGCAGTACTTTTGGAGATGTTGGATTAGCACTGTAACTGTAAGAAGTACGGTTTAAGGACGTAGTTGCAAGAGAAGCAGGAAAGAACCCTGCTACATCAAAACAATGAAGGCACACCAAGGTCATAGGACAGAATGAAAGAAGGCAGGAAGCTGAGCAGAGGAGGGATTAGTTAAGAGCTGTCTGTGGAGCAAAGGGAATGCAGAAGGGAGTAGGAAGAGATGAGAGTAAAGACGTGGGTTGAACAAGAGTGGTGCACAGGCTTGTCGGTGAAAACAAGGATCCTAAACTTGAGGTAGAATGCAAGTAGAAGTCATGGAAGAGACTGAAGAAGAGGAGTGAAATTGTTAGAGAAATAGGTGAGGAAGATGACCTTGGTAGATGCATAGTCGATGGAGTGTCAGGCATACCATAGCAAATTACAATTTACAGTATTCAAAGCAAGAGAGGATTGGAGCAGATAGACAGACATTTTGGTGATAGGCCTGGAGTGGAACAGATGGAATTTAGAACTATGTTAGAGAGGATGAACTAACAAGGTTTGGCAACAGCCTGCATGTGATCATGGGAGGGAGAGAAAGGTACCGAATAGAACATGAGATTGTGAGTATAGGCAACAAGGAGAGTATGGTGGAATTTTCATGAGAGGAGTGAAAATATGGAGCTCAATTTTCATCCTATCAGTCTTTGAGATGAGATATCCAGGAAGACATGCCAAAGACAAGTTCAACTGTAAATGCGTGGATGCATGACAAAAGGCAAAGAGTAGTACAGTTAGCATAAAAGCTGTATTTATCAAGCCAATTCTTGATCATTTTATATAAGACAGCATTCTACCAGGGCAACATATTCCTCAAGCAGAGGACAAGTTTAATATTCTTTATCTTTCAGAAGTTAGAAACAGTCCTTACATTTTCCTTCGTACTAGAGAAGAGGAAAGGGGTAACTCACTCATTGTGAGACTAAAATTCAACAGGTCTGGCCCTCACACTCACCTCTTGGTGTGTGCGCACACACATACACACACACACACAAAAGCAAAGCAAACAGATGAAAAAACCCAAACAAGCAAAATCCTCACTCTTTGAACAGGTCAATCTGGGGTTTATGTGTTTCAGTCCACAGCTAATGGACTATTCATAGAAACCATTCTAGAGTTTCCAATAGGCGGTTTAACCCTGATACCTTTAACATGAAAACAGGGGAACCTTGAACACTCTCAGTATATGCCGCTTCACCAGCTCTGGAACATATGACCTTCAAAACAAGATTTCCAGCATACATGAGGTCTTTCTTGGTATGACTTTGGTAATGATTGTAGGTCTTTCCTCAAAGTTCTAGGATTACTGTACAAATGCCTGAAAATCTGTTTCAGTCTCTCTCGAAGTGAGCCCATTTTTGGCTGGTCCCATTATCACAACAGAAGACATTCACACGCAGGAGATAACATAGATAAAAGGCAGCAGATGTTTGTGGGAAGAAATGAAAAGGGTGTGAAAATTGGCATCGCTGGCAGAGCAGAAGGACAGGGTGAGCAGAAATCTGAAAGGAGAGGAGGTAGGCATGCACCACTCAAACTATTGTTTTGTTTTCTGATAATGTATCACCTGCACTTCCCATTGCAAAAATGAAGTGTATTAGTCTTCCATTATTAACTGTACTGACTTGCTAGTCATCAATTTCCCATCTGGCTGGCTTTGAAAAGTGCCAGCTTTTTAGTCAGCTGGAACAAATATTCATTTATAGCTTGTTGGACCAGTCAGATGAAAGTTTTTTGGTTTTGTTTTGTGAAATGTACTGCATTTTTCAATGCTATTGCCTTTCAAATGTGTACAGTGGGCTTTTAAAACTACACAGGGCAAGTGTGGAGAGTGAGACTGCAGCTCTTGCCAGAGAAAGGAACTGCGGATCATATGTAACTTTCAGATTCCCACCAAGGTCTGTTTCATGGTGGAATCATTTACAGCTGTTCCACACTGGTGCGCCTCCCTGCTTGCTACTCTTAAGGAAAGCCTCTATAGTATTACTCACACTCAGAAAATAACGGTTAAATTAAAAAAAGTTTTAAAAGACAAAAACAAATTTATTCTATCTTGCACAGCAAAATCCTTGCCATAGGTACTATTATATCAAAGCTTGCTAACACAGCCCTCTCCACACTGCTGCTTTACACAATACTAATGAGACTTTGTGAAAGGCTGGCAGTTAATTGGACAGTTGGGACTTGATGTGTCCCTGGGTTAGGCCATCTTCTTCCAATCTATTCCAGAGTGCGGGGCCCCAGGTGTAGCATACATTGGCTGGAGGGGAATTGGACCAATAACCCTCTCTCTGCCTGTAGCTGACCAATACAGCCTGAAATGCGGTTGAGTTTATATAGAAAGCACTATGAGGGATATATATTATACTGCTTAAGCCAAAATGCATTTTGCAAAGAAGTTCAAGGTCAACCAAGAGTAGCCAGGGCTCAGGGGGAGGAATTTTTATTTTAGTGTGTCAAAGTTATAATATATATTATCAAGAATGTTTTAGTATTGTACAAAGAGTACAGTCACATATATAACCCCTCTTCTTATGGTGCCCCTTTGGTAATCAGCATGCCAGGATTAGGAGTGGCTGCCATGAAGTTTTCCTTTTAAAATCAATTGTATGTATGTTTAAGGTGCCATCCCAATAGCCATCCCAGGCAGCTGAACAGAACCATCTACGCTAATTAAGGTTCAGACAGAGATGTTCAAATGGATGCAACAGCGGACTGTGCACTTCAAATCTCCCAGGTTCAGCAGCTTTTTGCTTCTGTCACCAGGCTGTCATTGAAACTAGTAACCTCTCTCCAGCATCCCCAGGCAACTTTCACTGCCTCTACAAAAACAGAAGGCAAGAAATGAAGATGTGTAACCGTCAGTGCTTTGCTTTCAGTTGAAGACAGTTAAAACAAGATAGACTGGCTTTTCAATATAGTAATGTTACTGATTTACTTTTCAAATGGGAAATTCAACAGGGAGGAGGGAAGAAGTAAGAAAAGTCCTGAAAATCCAGCAATATCATTTCAAACAAAGCAATAACATTGATTAATGTGGTAGGCAAGTTGCAAATAATTCTAGACTCACTGACATCTAGGAGAGCTTTCCTGCATGTATAAATTGGCCTTCCCAATTTTACTTGCAAGTTCAACATTTTAAAATAGGTCAAAAGGAAGTCCAGATGACTGAGGCCAAACTCATCACTGGCATAACTCCACTTAATCCAGTGGGGCTACACCATGGCTGAATTTGGCACACCAGACTATTTATGGTAAAACATGTGTTGTATTGGAGAGTTTGGGCAGATTTTCCTTTGGATGAGAAGAAATGGAATCAAAACAAAATAAAATTACACCCCCGTGTCAACCCCTGCCAACTGAGATGAACCAGAACATGCTTTTTGGTCTCTTTTTCAACATTCCTCATCTTTATCATCCATGCTAGCTGCTGGCATCAAAGTGTTTATAAGTTCTATGTTCTAGCTGCAGTTCACTTTTGGAGGACAGTGAAACTTTTTTACTGTATTTTCACATCACTGCAGAGATTGACACCTGTTGCGTGTGCATATTTTTAAGGTTTTATTGCAAATTTCCTGCTCTGTTTTATTGAAAGTGGATACCTGTGATTTTTCACACACTTTAAAAAAAAGAAAAGAAAAAGAAAAAGAAAAAAAGACATGTAAAGTTTGTAGGAGCTTGAGTACTACATGTCGGAACTGCATTTTAAAATTCATGTAAAAAGATCCTGTACTTTTTATGGGCGTATTGTCACATTTATAATTTCAAACTTCAGTTTACCCAGTCCAACATGGTAGGGGGTTTGTTTGTTTGTTTTTTCTCTCCTCCTTCTCTTCCGAGTGGTTTCAAAATTTCATTACCTTTTGAAATCTGTGCCTGCAAAATGCACTAAAAGAAAGAAGAAACAGCCTTACAATTTTCATTCCTACCAATCAGTCTTATGGCAAAGAGTTATTAAGGGCCAAATCCAGCTCCCACTGAACAGAAATGCCACCCTCTGGCATCAATGGGTGAGGGAACTTGATGGGGTCAGCGGTGAAAGAGGGACAGTCCCAGTAGCAACTGAGGGAGGCACTGACCAAGGGACAATAGGTAGCTCCTCTAGCTGGGAGTCCCTGGCACCCATTGGCAAGCTAGGGGTGAGGAGTGTGGATTCACCAGCAATCCCCAGCTCTCAGGATTTAGCCCCACGGAGGGGCAACATGGAGCCGCTTTCAGCTCCTTTCCACCAGCCTACCCTACGCACCCGAATTAGGAGCAGGATTCCAGACTCACAGATGCTTCAGATCTAGCCAATCACCTCTTTAGGGAGTCAGGGAGGAATTTTTCTCCCATGGGCCAATTGGCAGAGGACCTGGGAGGTTTTTTTTTGCCTTCCTAGCAGCACCTTCAAGCCACAGTGGGTTGAGTAGAAACAAGCTTAGTACCTAATTGAGGTACTGTGGCCAGTGCAGTTAAGAGAATAAAATGAATAGTTCCCAGAGGTAAAAGATACAGGGATTTTGGTGCTGGGTGTTGGTCTCATGTGATAGGTGTGACAAAGCTCTGTCCTTGCCTCTGTGGGTCCCACGTTTCCTGGCAGATTTCGCTAGCCTCAGAGGCTCACTGTGACCCTCCACGTAACCCTTCTCTCTCTAGAGACAAGGGTCACAGTCTAGTGAGCCATTTTCATCATAAGCCAGCAAGGGAGGTGAGGAGAAGTTATTCTTCCTTGCACAGTCTCTGTTGTCTCCCAGTCTCAGTGATTAATCAGGGGGCAAAGGGGGGGGAGCCCAGGCCCACCCTCTACTCCGGGCTCCAGCCCAGGGACCCTAATAGTATCAGCTATGGTAGCTGACCTTTTAGAAACATGACATGTACAATTCCCTGGGCTACTTCCTCCACAGGAGCCCTCACTTCCTCAAGCTCCACTTCACCCTTACCTCAGGGCCTCCTTCCTTGTGCCTGATATGGTGTGTACTACTCAGCCTCTCCAACAGCACAACTTCCTCCCACAGCTCCTGACATGCACACCCACCTGACTAACTGGGAGGCTTTTAACTAGTTTCAGCCAGCCCCTGATTGACTTCAGGTGTCCCAATCAACCTAGCATTCCCCCTGCCTTCTGGGAAGTTCTTAATTGGCTCCAGGTGTCTTAATTGACCTGGAGCAGCTTCCATTTCACTTATCCTGGTACCAGGGATTTGTTTAGTCTGGAGCTAATATATCTATCTCCCACTATTTTCTATAGCCATCTGGCCTTGCCCCGTCACATAGGGTAAGATCGTGTGGTCCTCATGGGCAGAGTCCCCACCCTCCTGCACCCTTTGTCCCCCTTGCAGGGGAGAGGGTGTTAGAACTGAGAGAGCCAAATCCTGGGGGGCAGACTGAGGAGAGCTTACCCTGCTTTATGGGTTATTTGGTAAGGAGCCTTGTAACCCCCACACTGGAACCAATTAAATGCCCAGTACGGGAGAGTATGGGTGATGGGCAGGTAGCCCCCATCCCTATGGTAAAGTTTAACAAAAGTTGTGGCCTGCCGCTTAATTCTGTGCATGTGTCTGACTCATTTTGCCACTGCGTTCACACCAAATTTTCCCACCAAGTTCATCAGGAGCTGAAGTTTTATAAAGATCCTGTTCCAATTTGTCTCTGTTTCAAGGTTAACTGAAGTTGTATTGGTCTAATTTTAAGCTTATAAAATTATATACTCTAATGTTTATTTGCAATTTTCAATAAATTAGCTAAAAATGTTTGTTCCTTGAGAGAGAACCGGAGCTTCTCTACAAAAGCTGAGAAGAGCAATTGCTCAGCCATTTCCCCACCTCATGTTGAGAAATGGGATTTAGAAATTTCAAGTCACTGAAATGGTGGGATCTAATAGAAGGAGTTGAGCAAGTCTAGATTCCGGATAGAGGCAGAAAATCCATTTCTCTGAAACTTTGCATTTTGGTTAAAGTGCTCCTCAGAGCCAATGATGAGGGGTAGGGGGAAACCAAGCAGGACCCAGGATAGAGAGAGAGAGAGAGAGAGTGAGTGAGTGTGTGTGTGAGAGAGAGAGAGAAGTGGGCAGCTCTCCTTTTCCCAGACTCTATCCAACATATAGACATGATAAGACTTATTTATTTTGAATTTAAGTATTAAAAATTACCAGCTATACTCTAATCACTACATCCAGTCACAAAGAATGGCAAACCCTTACAAATGTTTCTGAAATACCTTAGCTATAATAAAAATGAACAACAATCAAACTGCCTTAACAATCTGTTGACATATTGTAGGCATAGGAAATGGAGCTCAGTCTTTGAATACTTGAGGATAGAAGGCGACTTCATTGTTGTAAGTGCATTAATTTTTTCCCCCAACTTCTTTTTAGATTCCTTTAAAGCTACTTCTATATGAGCCAAAAACATTCAAAATGCCACCCTCATGGATACTCCATACACTTTCTTCTACATAATGGTGCTATCACTTAGGCTGCAGTCTTCAGACTTTAAGCAGAAGATACTATAAGTGGTGTCCTACCAGTGGCCCAAGGGACATTTGTGGCCCTCAAGGGTGGCTGTGCTAAGGAAGTTTGCACTTACAATTAGAAAACATGTTCCCCGAGCTGTGCCCTCCAATAATCAGCCCTCTCAGCACTGCCTCCCCGTCTGTGTCCCATAGCTTCCCCTGCAGTCTCAGGATAAGATCTGATGAGAACTGGGAGAGCTCTTGGCTGCTGCTGTCCCCCTCCTTCTGCAGCTGTTCAGCAGCTCCCCCACTGACTACCTGCTGGATCATAGGGAGAGCAGTTCTAGTTGTTCTTTGCCTGCTTACCTGTCAGGCTACAGCAGCCCCAGGGAGGTTGTCCATGAATGGCTTTATTTAAACTAATGAGGAGTAAAGAACTGAAAATAGAAACTATACAATGGCTAGATAAACAATGCCATTACTAAAAAGTCTATAATCCAAACTTCCCATATCTTATACAATAGCTAACTCCCAACATGAAAATGAATGCCGAGTACCCAGAGGTAAAAATCCTCAGTCTGAAGTGCACAAATGTTGGCTTGGTGGCTTGTAAACAGTGGTGACAATTGCCAAGGGTAATGGGTTCCAGTGACAGGGTAATGGGACAGAGTTCTTTTAAGAGATACTGACTCTGTGTCCAAATGTGTAATAGATATTGCAATCCCATGTGGTATCTCTGGGGCCCATTGTATTAACTTTATGAATAAGTTGTGCATGATTGTGTTCTTCCCCATGGTGGAGGTGTTACCAGAGCTCCTTTAGGAACTAGAAACAGTGTAGGGTGATTACCCCTGAGATTGTAAATAATTCCAGAGACATTCCACCCCTGAGGAGGTTTGAATATACTGGTTCAGACTCGGTTTTCCAAAGAATAGGAAACAAAGATAGGGCTTTTGGTATAAAAGGATGAGTTTGAACTGACACGGCCTTCTTTCTGATCTAGCAAACATGCATGAAATTTTGTCTGAGGGGCCTCAATCTTGCTGAGGGGTTGGATGGACTTTTCACTACTAGGGCCCCCAAAATAGTAATGGGTAATTCCTGGTGTGTTTAAGTCTGCTTATTGGTTTTATTATGTTTTTCTCTGTAAACACTTACCTTAAGAATAAATGTGCCTGCTTAGAGTTGTGTGGTAACTGATAACTGCTGGCAATACATTGTTGCAGAGAAAGTGGCCAGTAGGTAGACTGGCTTGCTATAGATATCACAATCTGAAGCATGGAACAGTGTGGCCTAAAAACCTGTGGTCAGAAGTGAGCTGAAAAAGAGAGTCCCTGCCCAGAGACAGGTGATGGCTGGAGACCTCACTGGGCACTTCTGAGGTGGACCACAGAGGTGCCGGTGCAATTACCTTGAAACTGTGACAAAGTGCTCAAGGGGATTTGAACTATACAATTCCAATCCCCATGCTCTGGAAAAAAGAGGGTTTTTTCCTTCTTGGTCTTGCATTCACCTGTAGCACAAAATGGGGTTATAAACTGGGGACAATATTGAAATGTTTTTGTTCATTCAGCTGTTTTAATTTCTCCATATCTTTTTAGAAACCACACTTTTTTGCTTCAGCACAGATTGTAAAATGTGGACCAACCTTCTTTTCAGACAACATTGCAACAATATTTACACTATGTAATTATATTCATTTTAAATATTGTCCCAGTAGTCTAGTTTTAGAGGTAGAGGTGATAATTTAGGGCCAGTTTCCCCAGTTCTCGCTATGAAATGAATACTACTAGTTTTTTAATTGTCATTTGTTTAAGTTCACATAAATAAGAAGAGCCTCCTCTGTCATTGTTCAAGCATTTTTGACAGTCAGACACTAGAAATGAATTAAAATGACCTAATGATGTCAGTTTACTGGCTTAACTTTTCCAAAATTTTACAGAGAACTCTGCAGCTGTATGTAAGGAACCTTTCTGCTGGGAATCGATGTCTTCTAGGGTTTTGTGTTTTGGAATAGCATGTGTTCTTGGACCTCATCAGCTGTCTATTGATCTCCATTTTGTGCTTAAAACAAAACCATATAACAAGCCAAGATAAGGGAATCCTTTAAAAAAAAAAGTGATGCTGACAACTGTCAGGTGACCCAGATATGAACTTAAAAAAAATAGTAAAATAAAAAAAAGGTGGCAGCAGACCTGAGTCCCCAAGCACTAGAGTTAAGAAGTTTTGTAAATTAAGGCAGGAGAACTGTGCAAAAAGCTGAATTTTCATTCCAACAGGAGACAAATAGAGCTATAATGAGCAGTCTGGCATTAATTCCAACTCCAGTGAACAAGGCCCTGTGGGCTCACAAGCACAGTGCAGTCCCAAAGCTCCATTCACCCACAGATTGCTTCAGCTAGGTGCTGCTGACATTATCACTCAGCACTCTGGTCTGGTCTTGCTCTCAAGCAGCCTGTTAAAATTTTTACAAAGGGGCACCAATCAGTTTGGAGGAAGCACTGCAGAAGCAGAGGAGCATTTCTGTGAACTGGGGATCCAAATGGGATGCAGTGGGGAGAGGGAGAAGGCAGAGTATAAAGTTGATACATTAATTACTCAAACTTTAAACAGGGACAGAGGAGACCAGAGGTGAAGATGCTTCCCAGAGTATAAGACCTGACAAACTAGTGCAACAAGATACTAGCACAGATGATTGAAATATACCACTGGACTGAGTGTTTAAGAACATGGTCAAACAGAAAGCACTTGTGGGAAGAGTGAAATGGGAATTAACAACTAAATATACCAGAGATAAGGAGTGCAAACTACACAAGCAAGAGCCACTGCAGAGGCATGCTCTACCCTGTGCCCCATGCCTCACATAGTGCCTCAGGGCAAGAGTACTTGGACTGTAACCACTAAATCACCCTATTCTCCAGATAGCCAATAACATATTCCTGCAAAGTCTACAATAATTCACTTGTCGTAATATACTGAGGAGTTAAGCCAACAAAAATGGATTTGTGTTTCATCTTACATTCTCATTTCTACAGTCAGGCCGAAGAAAAACACACACACAGCGGCATGTTTGTTGGAACACACTAATGGTGTATTACCACCAGTGAACTATGCGCGCCTTGCAGAAATACTGCCCTTTCCTTAAAACACTGCTGTGAACACAAAAAACCCCTAATTCTATATAAAATAATCATTGTTCTGGATTATGTTCCTATCTACCATTTGCAGTCCAAGACATTCATTTTTTTGGTCTCATTTACAAATTAGGTATTTCTGTGTTGGGTTTTTAATTTGTTATTGGGTTTTGTGTCTTTCTTGAGAGCTCCCCTCCATCATTTTCCTTCTTTATGAATCTCACCCTTCCCTAAAATTTGAAGAAGGGAGAGACTTTTTCTTGTGGATTTTGTTTGTTTAATATGTGGGTCATGTAGACTTAAGGAAGGCTAAATTACAGATGTGAATTTTACACTTCATGCTGAAGGTAATGAGTTTTGTGGTCACTCTGAGCTCTTCCAGAAGCAAGTTGCACAGTTGTGGGCCAGTCGCTGAAAAAGCAGTGTCCTATGAACACAAGTCTCACTCTTGTGGCTGATACTTCTATTTCTCTAAAGAAATGTAGGTTTAACCTCAATAGAGGAAGCCAGTTCCATGTGGCCTTTGAAAATGAGGACAGACTTTGAATTGCTCTGTTATTCAGTAGGGAACCAGTGAGAGCGAGCATGTGCTCTGAGGACTCAGTTCTGCAGGAGCTGAGCACTCTGGCCCCAATCATAGAATATCAGGGTTGGAAGGGACCTCAGGAGCAGGACCAATCCCCAACTAAATCATCCCAGCCAGGGCTTTGTCAAGCCTGACCTTAAAAACCTCTAAGGAAGGAGATTCCACCACCTCCCTCGGTAACGCATTCCAGTGTTTCACCACCCTCCTAGTGAAAAAGTTTTTCCTAATATCCAACCTAAACCTCCCCCACTGCAACTTGAGACCATTACTCCTTGTTCTGTCATCTGCTACCACTGAGAACAGTCTAGATCCATCCTCTTTGGAACCCCCTTTCAGGTAGTTGAAAGCAGCTATCAAATCCCCCCTCATTCTTCTCTTCTGCAGACTAAATAATCCCAGTTCCCTCAGCCTCTCCTCATAAGTCATGTGTTCCAGTCCCCTAATAATTTTTGTTGCCCTTCACTGGACTTTCCAATTTTTCCACATCCTTCTTGTAGTGTGGGGCCCAAAACTGGACACAGTACTCCAGATGAAGCCTCACCAATGTTGAATAGAGGGGAACGATCACGTCCCTCGATCTGCTGGCAATGCCCCTACTTATACATCCCAAAATGCCATTGGCCTTTTTGGTAACAACGGCACACTGTTGACTCATATCCAGCTTCTCGTCCACTGTAACCCCAGGTCCTTTTCTGCCGAACTGTGGCCTAGCCATTCAGTCCCTAGTCTGTAGCGGTGCATGGGATTCTTCCGTCCTAAGTGCAGGACTTTGCACTTGTCCTTGTTGAACCTCATCAGATTTCTTTTGGCCCAATCCTCTAATTTGTCTAGGTCCCTCTGTATCCTATCCCTACCCTCCAGCATATCTACCTCTCCTCCCACTTTAGTGTCATCTGCAAACTTGCTGAGGGTGCAATCCACACCATCCTCCAGATCATTAATGAGGATATTGAACAAAACTGGCCCCAGGACCAACCGTTGGGGCACTCCACTTGATACCGGCTGCCAACTAGACATGGAGCCATTGATCACTACCCATTGAGCCCGACAATCTAGCCAACTTTCTATCCACCTTATAGTCCATTCATCCAGCCCATACTTCTTTAACTTACTGGCAAGAATACTGTGGGAGACCGTGTCAAAAACTTTGCTAAAGTCAAGGAACAACACATCCACTGCTTTCCCCTCATCCACAGAGCCAGTTATCTCGTCACAGAAGGCGATTAGATTAGTCAGGCATGACTTGCCCTTGGTGAATCCATGCTGACTGTTCTGGATTACTTTCCTCTCCTCTAAGTGCTTCAGAATTGATTCCTTGAGGACCTGCTCCATAATTTTTACAGGGACTGAGGTGAGGCTGACTGGCCTGTAGTTCCCAGGATCCTCCTTCTTCCCTTTTTTAAAGATGGGCACTACATTAGCCTTTTTCCAGTCGTCCGGGACTTCCCCCGATCGCTGTGAGTTTTCAAAGATAATGGCCAATGGCTCTGCAATCACATCCACCAACTCCTTTAGCACTCTCGGATGCAGTGCATCCGGCCCCATGGACTTGTGCTCGTCCAGCTTTTCTAAATAGTCCTTAACCACTTCTTTCTCCACAGAGGGCTGGTCACCTCCTCCCCATGCTGTGCTGCCCAGCGCAGTACTCTGGGAGCTGACCTTGTTCGTGAAGACAGAGGCAAAAAAAGCATTGAGTACATTAGCTTTTTCCACATCCTCTGTCACTAGGTTGACTCCCTCATTCAGTAAGGGGCCCACACTTTCTTTGACTTTCTTCTTGTTGCTAACATACCTGAAGAAACCCTTCTTGTTACTCTTAACATCTCTTGCTAGCTGCAGCTCCAGGTGTGATTTGGCCTTCCTGATTTCACTCCTGCATGCCCAAGCAATATTTTTATACTCCTCCCTGGTCATTTGTCCAATCTTCCACTTCTTGTAAGCTTCTTTTTTGTGTTTAAGATCAGCAAGGATTTCACTGTTAAGCCAAGCTAGTTGCCTGACGTATTTACTATTCTTTCTACACATCGGGATGGTTTGTCTCTGTAACCTCAATAAGGATTCTTTAAAATATAGCCAGCTCTCCTGGACTCCTTTCCTCCTGATGTTATTCTCCCAGGGGATCCTGCCCATCAGTTCCCTGAGGGAGTCAAAGTCTGCTTTTCTGAAGTCCAGGGTCTGTATTCTGCTGTATTCTCCTTTCTTCCCTGTGTCAGGATCCTGAACTTGACCATCTCATGGTCACTGCCTCCCAGGTTCCCATCCACTTTTGCTTCCCCTACTAATTCTTCCCGGTTTGTGAACAGCAGGTCAAGAAGGGCTCTGCCCCTAGTTGGTTCCTCCAGCACTTGCACCAGGAAATTGTCCCCTATACTTTCCAGAAACTTCCTGGATTGTCTGTGCACCATTGTATTGCTCTCCCAGCAGATATCAGGGTGATTGAAGTCTCCCATGAGACAAATCCAGCAACATACTTAAGCACAGAATTAAGTGCTTTATGGAATCAAAGTCAACATGCTCAGCACCATGCAGGATCAAGCCCTTGTTGGCCTGTGTTGCCGAGTAAGGCAGGTGCTGTGTTCTGAACCAACTAGAGGGATTTTTCTGTTCATCTTTTTAGGTGGGCAGTTTCATTCCGAGGTTCAATGTGTTGCAGTAATCAATCTGGGAAGATATGAATGCCTCCATCACCATAATCATATCTGACAAGATGGGGTTCAGTATCCTGGCCAACTGTTGGTGGAAGAGACCTTTTTGCAGCTATAGCTATTCAGGTATCCAGGAAAAGTGAGGAATCCAGATGAACACTCAGGCTGAGGACATCTTAAAAGATTTCTAGTGTAAATGCATCAGTAAATGATGATGCCCTGGAGATGGTGAGCTGTATGAAGCACTTCTCTTTCCTAACCAACATCTGTTACTTATTCAGTCCTGGATTACAGAATATCATTTTCCATCCTACTATATTTTTCAGCACAAACACAGCATTTTCTAGGAACAGCCGTGTTAGTCTGTATTCACAAAAAGAAAAGGAGTACTTGTGGCACTCCTTTGGTTAAATTGGTTAGTCTCTAAGGTGCCACAAGTACTCCTTTTCTTCTTACAGCATTTTGTATATATCTGCTGCTAAAACATGATAGAGGCAAATTTAGTAGGATACCACCCTGCTTACATATATACAAAGCCATTAAAATTGATATTTAGAATCTTGATTCTTTATTCAAAATAAACTACAAGAAGAAACAGATATGCTCTTCCCTTTGAACGAAGACTTTTGTTTTTAATCAGACACCGTTCCTTTTGGAATCACAGCAGAACTTGTATTCTCCAGTATCTGCAGGGGTTATCTAGAGTTTCACATAAACACAGGACTTGCTACTGGCAGCATTATTTTCATAGTCCATTTTTGCATTTTTTTTTAAATTGTCATCTTTTTAATTTTCATCTTTAGAGAGGATGCGAAACAGGCTTATGGGGTTTGGGTTTTGGCTTTTGCAGTGTTTCCTCATTTTTCCATATTTACATTTTAATCAAAATTGCACACAGTAAACACTTTGTATTCAGCAGCTGGTGGCTGTAACTGTACCAATATGTGATCCTCCTAGAAATAAGAGTAAGCCCATTGCTAAAGTGGGCTCTGACGTGTTCTCTGGCCAGCAAATGTACTACTGCCACATGCAAAAGGTTGCTTGGTTAGTCTTTCCTCCAGAGATCTAGCTGTGGGGCAGCAACTCAACCAATGGCAAATCTCAGAGTTACTTTATCAAATCTCAGGATGCCAGCTCCCAGAAAAGCAACTTCATCCAACTCAGGTCAAATGTTACAATTGCTGTGCCTTATTCACCTCCTGGCTGAGTCTGATGAAAGAATGGACACCAGTTTAAATTTCTATAAATTTGCAGCCCTGATAGTCCAATAACAGTTTCTTGACAGATTTTAACTGGCTTGTTTTGGTTACCCTGTGTTTTCAGGGCCTTGGGTTCTTTGTCTTAGGTGGGAGAAAGACACACAGTACTTAGAGTGTGGTTCTAATCTGGAAAGTGACCCCATGTAAAAATGGCACTTTATTACTTAACAGAACTGCTCCCTGCAATGTCCAGATTCAGATCTGTCTGATTTTAGAGACCAAAATAAGCGTTTACTGGATTTTACTCCTGTTAGCCTTGCAGAGCTAACTCAGGTAAGATAGTGGGAGCTGGAATCTGTTGCTCTTTGTGCATCTTCAACAGAACCACTCAAAGTTCTAATCAGCATCATGTGTTCAAACTCACAGAAAGCCCGGGGGACTCACAGAGGGCATCATTTGGGCTGTGGAATCTTTGTTACTGGTCATAATACACAAGATAGGAAAGAAGTCAGCTTCACATTCAAGTTAGTTCTGCACACTCGGAAGCTAGAAAAAAAGACATCTGTTTACATGTAAACAGAGCACATTTCACATAAAGTTGTTGAGAGGCAACCATGGAAGCCCACAATGCTCCATTTACTGAGCAGTTTTCCAAGCAGAACCACATACAGTTACGCATCAGTGGAGCCCTGACCTGGATTAAGGTCACAGAGCATTGTGACTATAAGCAGAAAACTCATAGAAAGAAACGTCAAGTTGCCTTGGAGCAAAGGAAGACCAAGTGCATCAAGCTGTCTGCTACCCAGAACAGTTTTGATATTTAGGACTGAATGGGATGGCAGCAGAAAAGAAAACCTTCTTTAACGCCCTCACAAGCATGGAATTAGATTTCAAACATTTTTCTGAGCCACAGTCTGAACTAGCATAAATGGGAACAAATCCCTCCAAGTCAATGAAGCTGCTCTCATTTACACTAGGCTTGAATTGGATCATCTTTCATGAGTGACAGGAGTAACTGCTGCCATATTAGGGATCTGCAGGACTAACAAGCACTACAGGCTTTCACTGGAAAGACCAAGGAGGCCATTTTGTGCAAAACAAAAACCATTGGTGGTTCAGATGTGTGTACATTATTCAGACTACCTAAATTCTGGCAGAAGGACTTTTGAGATGTAAAGGTTTACTTTTGTCTAAGGATGATCAAAAATGTGAAAATAAAATTCAGGACCATTTTTTAAATTTTGAAGTTTTCAATTTTATCAGGTTTGAAATGGTACATTTTTGAAAATTGCAAAATACTTGTTTAAAAGCTTTTGAAACCCCCCCCCCCTTTTTTTTTTCTCACTGAGTGCACTCAAATGAAAAATGTCCAAGGTTGGATATTCCCACCCCTCCACCCCATTTTTTCCTTTTTTCTTCCCCTTCCCCCCCTTTTTCCTCTAACTTCTCAAAATGTGTCCAGACTTTGGCAGCATGACAGTGTCAAAAGGAAAAATTAAACTAATTCTGCCACCGTCTAACTTTTTAAGACTTCTTCAACTTTTGAAAAGTTACATTTCATCTCTATAATGGCCAATCCAGTGCAGGATGTTTTAGTTTTGTATTCTATTTTATCCACATCCCTGAGGGTGGTTTGGACTCAATTTTATCCACACCACAAAGTTTGGGGCTGAAGGATTTTTTATTTTTTTTTATTTTGGGGGGTGGGAGAGAAGACAGTGGTGTTCTGGCTTTGGTCCATCTCTACTTTCCACATACCAAAATGGATGAGCCACCAAAATTAAAGTAATTTCATTTTAACACATTAAAAACACATTTTAATAATCACCATGTATGTTGGTATGGGTTTAAATGTGTAAGCATCAGTCACATGTAATATGACATATATCTGATCTAAGTCATTTTGCTGCCCATGTGACTGGTGGCTCTGTATATTTGATGGTTCTTAACTACAGAAGTCCAGATTGTTTTACAGTGTTACTCATACACTGAATGACAAACACCTGTGTTCTCACTTTTAAGATGACATCCACATGAATAAGGCAATGGAAAAGGTTAAGCGGCGGGGGGGAGGGGGGAGAAGATAAATACTCTGCATTGTCACTGCTTAGCAATCTGTTTCTCATGATGTACTAAATACTGATTTAGAAGATACATTAGTAGATGGGATAGTTTAAGTATTAAAAGGCTAGAGGTGTGAGACCAGGCATGACTGCTTTCCTTCAAGAGGTGTAGAAAAAGAACAGGCCACAACTGCCCTGCTTGATATTATTGAAATGTTGTGTCTTGGAATTTGGAATTATTCAGAAACCCTAAAAATGCACCCAGAGAGGGATTTGAGTCCTGTTCTGAATCTAATAGCCATAAAGGGCACATTAAAATGATATAATGTAAATAAGTGGAGAAGAGCCATAAAATCCATATTACTTTTAAAATGCTCCCAATATATACTGTACTTTGTAAAATGCTCATTGCTATTACTTGTGATGAGAACGCCTCACTGTCCCTGTCCCATTCTCTGATGTTTAATCACCAGTATGTGAAACATGTATAAAACCAACAGCAAAGCACCACCTGAATGTAACAACAGAGTCAATGTGAGGTCAAAAATGGCATTCCTAGTGTTGTCATGACAGACAGTGACACAGCTACAGATTAGTTTAATCTGAACCACCTGCAGATCCCTACACTATAAATCCACAGAACTATAATCACCACCCACAAGATCATGTTTTCACTAAATCCATATTCAGAGTGTACAACCCCCAGTCTGATTGCAACTTACCTCCATCTCATTCTTTTCCAGTTTGAATCACATCACCACACGGCAACTGAAATTAAAATCATATGGCTCACTTTCACACTGATCCATTAAAAAGAAATTATATGAAAGAAGCTTCTTACGCTATCTCACACATTTGCTCAATTTAGCAAAACTTTGAATATGCTTTTGGATAAGTTTGACCATTCTCATAGGCTCTGATAGTACGAGCACACAATTTCCTCCTTCCTCAGGCCCCTGATATCAGGGATAGATAGTGTTACTTTTGCACATTTGAAAACTTGGCTAAAGCATTGATTCCAAGGTTATGATGCCTTTTTGATGATAAAATGCTGTCCTATTTCCTCACATTTACATTTTATGGAAGATCTTGCTGTACATTTTCTGTACATGATGATCCCATGCTTGAAAATTAACTTTTATAAAGCTCCTTTTCTAAATATATTGTAGCAAAATTAATTAAGAATTTCTCACAAAATGTTCCATAACTGTGACAGAGAGAAGTCTTCCATCTGAAGGGTTACAACAGAAGGGCCACAAGGCAGTCCTTAGTAAAATCATACTTAATAAATAATAGTAAGATCTAATAGTAAAGCAAGATACAACAAGGAAACACCAAACAGATAAAAAGTAAGTTATAAATTGCTGAATTTTTATTTTAAATTTATTTTTTATTCCATAGCACCTTCAGAAAGCATCAAAGCAAGCAAGGAAGAAACGTAACCCACTTTTCAACTTCCCCTGAAATGTGTGGCAAAAGCATGGTCAACACAGGGAACAAAGACTCCTATGTGATTATAGGTTCCGGTGCAGTTTGCTACAAAAAAAGGAGTGCTTGAACAGAAACACTTACAAACAGACTGAAGTTGAACTGGGTTGATTTTTTGAGCTCTGTGGGTTGTGTTGGCTAAGAAACACAGAAAGCAGTTTCTGCTAAGCCTTCATTATGGTCTGAGCATAGGCCAAAGTGTTACTGTTTTTGTTATCTAATACTCCTTGTTGGTCAAGTCTATACAGGAGCTAATAAAATTGTAAATGATGGCAATATAAAACTGACCCTCTACCAACCAGTACCAGACATACAGGGCCTTCCAGGTCAGCTTCCTCCTAGAGAAGAAATCAGTAACATGGAGACTGGGTATATTCACCATATAACTTGTTTTATTTTTATATATATACTGTCTGTGACCACCTCTGTTCCAGGATTTTTTAATATATGTATATATAAAATCCTGGAACAGAGGTGGTCACAGACAGTATGTTTTTTTCAGGAATCTCAGCTCAACCCCAATGCCTTGTTCCCATGGAGCATCTCTGCTTCAAGAATTGAGTCTAAACTGCCCTGCTACTCATACAGTTCTCTCTACCCAGAACTTTGCAAAACCCCAAACTAATACCACATAGACTCTCTTCCCAGTACAAACATTTTCTTGCAAGCCAAGAAGAGTAACTCTAATTATAACAGCACCACTGGTGACACCTGCCATAACAATAATGAATCAGTCTTGTAACTGTGTCGGGTCCTGCAGACCTAAAAGTCAACTAGAACAATGGAACACAAGGTTTCACTTTTAGAGGGAAAGTTCATGGGCTAAATGGCCACCAGATAACTCATTTGTTTTCATACTGTGACATTCCCCTCTGGTGTAGTCTGGACCGGTGATCTACTAGGCCTCTCCAATCTTTGACTCTGGGAGCCAGCCTTACCCTGCTCTGCTGTGAGAACCCCCACTCCTGGGCTGTTCATGCACAGCCTCTGGCACATAAGGTGCTACCAGCTACTTGCAAGCAAATTACATTAGCCAGTATCTCCAGTCCCAGACACGACCCTAGGAACCTCTGTCTTGCAGTGTCCAGTTATGCCCGCTGGACGCTGCAAACTTATGAGTTCATCAATTTAACAAAGAAATTGATATGTACCAGGCTTGTTATCCCAAGGGGAGCCTCTGACACAACCAAACGCACTGCTTCAAGTAGAACAAACAAACAAACTTGTTAACTATAAAGATAGATTGTAAGTAATTATAAGTTAAAGCATAACAAGTCAGATTTGGACAAATGAAATAAAAGCAAAACACATTCTAAGCCGAACTTAACACTTTCAGTGTCCTTAAAAACTTAGATGCTTTTCACCACAGGCTGGCTGATTACGTTTCAGCCAGGCTCTCCCCTTTGATCAGCGTTTCAGTCGCTTGGTGGTGGTGTCTGTAGATGTAGGTGGAAGAGAGCGAGCATTGCAAAATGTCTCTCCCTTTGATCATGTTCTCTCTTTCCTCTTGGCTTTGCCCCCGCCCCCTTCAGAGTCAGGTGAACATTACCTCATCACAGTTCCAAACTGACCAAAGGAAGGGGGCGACTCCCTCGAGAGTCTAACAGTTTCTTTTGTTGCTGCCTAAGACAGTGTCCATTGTTCCTGTGAGGCTGAGCTGGGTTTGTCCCATCCATGCCCTGACGAGGTGTGAACTGCCTCTCTGTTCTTGGACAGTTTTTGCATGGGCTTGCTTTAAGCCATGGGGATACATTTTCAGCCTCATTACTATATACATGAAATTATAACCTATAACCTTACTATAACATTACTGTAACATTACTATAATAACCATGCTTTGTGCATCATGAGCCTTCCAAAGACACGCAACATGACAAACCTTGCATTGGATACCACACAATCATTTTATAAAGATGAACATGGGGGTGTAGGGTATTCCCCCAAGGTACAGAGCGTCACACATAAAATTCTCTGATATGTCCTGATCCCTACATGATGTAACAGTGTGTTTCAAGGGTAGCCACATTAGCCTCCTAGTCTTTCTCTATAGTTACTTAATAGTCGTACACTGCGGATGCAAGGTGAGGGGAAATGACAGAACAATTTTATTCTTAAGTGTACCCAGGCATTTAATCCTTTTCAGGCCCAAATGTGGAACAGATCACGTGATTAAAACACCCAAAATGAGGGACACAAGGATAGTAAGTGACAGAAGCTTCAAATCCTCTGGGAACAATTCTTCAGCCTGACTAAAATCAACTATAAACTTGATTTCATGAGTCCAAATCTCAATGTAAGTACTTCTTCATAACAGAAGTGAACTAACTACCCCAAACTTTGCAGGGCAGAGGTAAACTTGAGACTGAACTGTAGTTGTGTGTGCCCTAGCTACCCTTCCACTAAGGAAGAGAAAGCCAAATGAGGGGAAAACTGAAGGATTAACTCAGAAAGGGTTTTCAGTTATACCAAATGCCTTCAATGACACCTAAAATAGAGACAGAGTAAGAACAGCCAGCTACAGGATACACATTTCAGAACACATTTGTTCTCCTATACTACCTGTGGTAACCCCAGGACAAACAGCTAGAAAAGGGGGGTAATAATTAGTCCCAGGGGATTAAAAGGCCCCTCCCTATCCACTGAGAAGAGAGAATCATCAGGCAATAAGGTTCAGCTGGAAAAGGGGTTGCTAGAGAACCAATTAGGTTCAGCTGACTCCAACTACTTGGGACCTTTTTAACCCCCCCCCCCAGGTGGTAGGAGGGGGAGAATGAGGGGAGCAGGGAAGTTGCCAGTAGGCTGTTTGCAGCAAGACACCAGACCTTCCCAGGAGGGAGGCTGCACTCCCTCCCCAGAAGGGAAGGAAAACAAGCACAAGGGACTGACTGAGAAGAGGAGTAGGAGGACCCTGTGCCACCTATAAGGATTTGCCTTGCCCCAAATCTGAGTCTCCAAAGCTAAAAAGGAGTCAGCCTACTGAGGCGAACAAGGTATTTTGCCACATACCCTACACAACAGAAAGAGAGAACTGAGCACTCACCTATATGTTGTAACAACCAAGCAAAGTACTAACAAACTTCAACAGACCTTTATTCTTAAAGTGGAAACCTCTTTATCAAGCTGCTGCTGCACCCTCAGTAGCTCTCATACAGCCTCCTCAACTCCTTGCCTCCTGTTTCATGTCCTTTCAGACTCCTAACAGCCAGTGCTCCCAGTTCTAAAAATTCAAGCAGCATCTAAACACCACACTACATTAGGGGAATATTTCCCAGATGTTTTAAGTTTCCCCTGGAGGGCCCAGCAGAAGCCTGCAGTTCCTGCCTGCTGCTAAGAGACACCATTTTGGAATCCATTAAGTAGGTGTGGAAATGCAGCTGATTTATAGCCTTTCACAGAACCACATGTTGGCACACATGCAATACTGCAACCTCTCATCAAAATGAATAGGAAACTGCAAATGCTCATATTAGTTCTTTCTTTTGCATTCTCATCTGGTCTCCTGTACTGTAAGGTCAGTGGTGTTGCTATCTCTCTGCCTCCAGCTGGCCAGAGCACACTGAGGAGACATATAATTTTAAATTGTTGGGGACACTGGGGTATGGCCACTAGGTAACTCGAGGGGATGGAAGACCACGAGTGTTGATAAAGCCCAGTCGCACTAGGCCCAAGTGTCCTTGCCTCTCCCTCCCCCCCCCCCCCCCCCCCCCCCCCCCCCCCCCCCCCCCCGCCTGGAGGCACTCGCAGCAGCTCTGCGTACTAGGCCCAAGTGTCCTTGGCCCCCCCCCCGCCTGAAGGCACTCACAGCAGTTATGCTAAAGATCTGCAACAATATGTTGCAGAGTCAGACTGCCTGAAACTAAAAAAGGCCAAACAGGGCAAATATAAAAAAAAAATGCTAAATAAACCAGTTTTATGTATAGTTTAACAAATAATACAAAAAACAAAAGAACTAGCTGGTAACTGAATTGGCTGGCTATATGAATACTTAGGGCAGCTTGCTATTAAATAAGAATGCTAAAAAAAGAATATATAAAAGCCTGTGTAACTTCCTGCTCTGTGTGCAGGATTTGAGATTCTGTTCTCCCTGTACCTTTTTGAAGCTTCAAATAAACTTTTCTGCTTCTCCACCCCGTTGTGATTATTGGGTGAAGCACACCGGGTAGCGAACCAACCCGGGCTGTTGTTTTGCCTCTCGGCACTGGGTGCCGGCAACAAAATCATTAAAATATCAACCAAAATACTACAGTGACTGTAAGTCTCCTCCTCCACTGAGCTGCAGGCAAAAGGGAATTGTCAGACTCTTGGTCCGTTTGTACTAGAGGGAACATGATCAACAGAATGAGAATGATCAGTTAAGTGGAGTCATCCTTGGCAGCTAGGGAGGAGAATAAAATGTTGGCAGGGGAAGCCTCCAGATGTCTGTGTGAGGGGAAGGTCTCCACTGACGATAGCTCTGAGAAGTAAGGTTTTAGTGGTTGTCTTGCCACTTTGTGACCTGCTGTTCTGTTCCTGTCACTGCCCAAGATGGTGCCAGATTTGTCCCATTTCATACAGTAATGGCAAAGATGAAAAAGGTTCTCCTTCCCACAGACAGTCACAAGGACTGAGGGATGGTGGGATTTTGGTTTGGTTTTTAAGAATGGTGTATTTCTGGTTTTGATTTGCCCATAATGAACTCTAAGTTAATAAGTGAAGCATGTTAAACTTCATGTTCTTTTCTTTAAAGAAACTTCCCTTTGAGTACTAGCTGGAGTTATGCACTGTAGTTTGTACCTCTTATATGAGCACTTGGAAAAGTGGAAGGGGCTGACTAGTTAAAGGACTCAGAATCAGAGGTCCATTATAGAATATATCCTGTTGTGTGGGCCTCCCCAGCTAGAGGAGAGCTGGCATAAGGACTCTGTACCAGCCCTGTATCTACCCATGGGACATGAGGCAGATTGGGAATGTGTCAAGGGCATTGCCAGAATGCACTACACTTTTGCCGTTCTGCACCTCTCAGAACCATAGAGGACCACGCAACACAGTGCAGAAGTCAGAGCAACTTCCAAGCAGTTCTAACTCACACTGGGCCTCTGCACAGCACCAGAATATAGGGAGTATGGATGTGGTCCCATGCACAAAAATCAGAATAGAATCAGGCCTATATTACATGGTTCCAACGTTACAACTACAGTGTGACAATGAAAGACAGTTCTAAGTCTAACCTAAAATGCTACAGACTAAATATTCCTAGGAGGATGTGTTTGCCAGCTTCATATATGCTATGCACTCACTCTGGGAGCGTTCCTCAACCAGGATTTGAATATTGCTTCATGGGCACAGAGTTGATACTAGGCATAAACAGATTAAGCCATTGCGTAGGGCCCCAAACAGCTCAAGGGGGCCCCCTATTTACTTTTTATTATGTGCTGGAGAGGGGATAGTCCTGCTTAGGGCCCCAAATGGGCTAGCCACCACCACTCATGATGACTTCTGTCTGTCAGAGAGCTCTGGCCAGCTGTACAACACAGACTGCAATAGGGACAATTAGATTGTAAACTCTTTGAGGCAGACGATATTATTTATTGTTTGTACATGCCATGTTAATTTATGATGCTATATCAGTGATTTTTATAATAAAAGAAAGAAACAATAGTAATAACAATGACAATATCTTTTGTGTATTATACCAAGATATGCAGCCTCTCTTCTTTATTGGTAAAGGCCTATAATATGCAGTGCTGCCAACTTGTGATTATATCAAAAGTCTTGCAATATTTGATGCCTTTCTTAAATCCCCAGCTCCTGGAGTCATGTGATTACTTGAGAATCTCAGCTTTCATTTGGAAAAAAAACACCCGAAGTCCTCATGGTTACAGAGAAAAGCTTGAAAAGATGAGCCCTAAGGGCTCAAAAAAAAAACCCATCCAACCCAGAAAGCAAATAAAGATACCACAATTTTTTAAAAAATCATGATTTTAAGCCAATCTCATGATTCTTTTTCTGTGGAATATGACTGTTTCCCAGAGGGAGGTGTGTGCATGTGCCTATAAAATCAATACACTAAACATGACCTTTTGTACTGTTGCCAGTAGTGGTTATGGTTCCAAAGGGGATTTTTAGTTTTACAAATTCAGAAGTTTAAAGGAAATTTTCAGACACAGCATGCCTTTGTCCAAAAAGCAAAGACCTGCCCTATTAATGTTATTTACAGCATGTAAGCATAATTCTGATAACCCATTTTCTTAATGAATTACAACCAGCTATAAAATACTAAAATCTGCCGCTAGCCCAGTGATGCAAACAAAACAATAGTAGCAGTAAAGAACAACTTGGACATTGTTCATTTTTAAAAATTGATATTTTGGGGAGCAGGACACATTCTGATCTTAGGTAAATCTGGAGTAACTCCATTGTGATCACATACAAGTATAATCAGCTTTCAGGCATTGGTGATAAAGTCACAAAATCAAACTATAAAGGCCTTGTTCTCACACTAATTTTATACTGGAGCAACCATCACGAGAGATTTTGCTTTGAATGTTCTGATACCTTGCAGCACCTTAAATAGAGGCTTGCAGAAAAACCTCAGAGGGGTTTAAAACACCATAAAATTCACTTTTCCCAATTGACATAATTAAGGTGGTGACAGTATCAGGACACTTTGATTTGCATAAAATACTAATTAATTTTAAGATTAAGGCTTTAAATAAGTAGAAATTAATGATAATTAAAAATTAATAAAATCCAAAATGGCAGATCAAAATGGTGGAGATGGGGATGATATAGTTCATAAGTGCCGAGTTTCTAATCTGCCCGGGGGTGCTCCCCCTGGCTCTGCCCAGTCCTGGCCCCCACACCAACCTTTCCCCCAATGCCCCACCCCCGCTCCACCTTCACCCCTTCCCTGCCCAGTTCCACCCCTCCCCCGAGCATACTGTGCACTTGCTCCTCCCTTCCTCCCCCCACAGCACCTCCTGACACCGCAAAAGAGCTCAGCACCCACCATTTTTTTCACAGAGTCTGCACCTATGACACAGTTTAAATTTAGAGCGTGGAAAGTTCTAGAATCCAAGATGGCGCCAGAGGGAGGAGTTTAGCCATCTAAAAATAGGTATGATGTCAGGGGAGGAGCTAGAAAAGCTGGAAGCTGATTTGGCTGAGAGGAGCTGATCTTGAGAGAGCAACTGGTATATAAGGCCAACAGCCAGCAGGCTTAAGTGGGGGTTTGGGGGCTTGTAAAGATCAGAAGCCTCAAGAAGCAGCCAGAACAGCAGCGGCTGAGACAACTGCAACAGCATCTTAAGAAGATTCTGGAAAAGCAGCAGCACTCTGAGATTGCCTTGGCAACGGCTTTCAGAGCAGCTACCTGTCTACAATAACAACCAGCAACAACTACCTGAAGAAACAGCTACCTGGAAGCAGCAGCACCTGAAGAAGCAGCTAGAAGCTTCCAGAAGCCTCCCAGGCAGACAGCCTAAGGTAAACGGCAGCTGTAACCACCCGCTGTGGCAGCAACTTCCTGGAGATCGAGGAGACGACACCAACCACCATCTCCGGTGTCGGCCTATCCATCAGAGGAGAAGGACCTTTAGACAAATCAGAGGGATTTTGGTGTGAGTGTAAGTCGGATTTTATTATTTCTTGTTAAGGTATGCTTGGGTGTGGTTGTCAATAAAGCCGGATGCCTGCGTTTGAGTGAGCTCTACCTCACCCCATTCTGTAACTGGTTGACCCCTGCTCAAAGAATGGTGTAACATCATTTAAATGTAATCACCTTGTAATTATTGTATCCTCTAGATGTGATATAGGAATATTCCATATAACCTGTGTCTTTTATTTTGCTGCACCGCTTTATTATATAATTCTTAAATGTCATTCTGTTGTGTTTCATTAAATCCTATGTATCTTTTCTCGCTTTATTAAACTCTCTGTATAATTATTATTGATTTCTGGTAAATAAATAATTCATTTGTTTTCAAAGAATTTCTGCTTGTGGGTGTCAGTCCTTGATCGTAAGGCTGTATCTGTGTCCTGTCAGGGGTTAGCAAGACTAGCTTGCTCTGGGAGCCCTCTGCAGGTGGAAGACAAGCCCCCTGGTAACTCCTTTAGGGCAGGCAACAACCTTGTTACCCTTTTATTAAATTAAAAGCACTATTGTAGGCTAGCATAATTGGCGGACTAATTGCTATTTGATAGAGCTTGATGCAAATTTGTAGGTGACATAATCGGCGTCTAAACGTTAGGGTAAGACCACTGCACTACAGTTCAGTGAATTTACTCCTGCTGATAGCAGAATCAAGCCAAGTGTGTCTGCTTCAGATGCAAAGCAGTCCACGCTACACTTTGGTTTTCACATCCCCTGAAGTGCTTTATATTCAACCACTTTTCACAGACATTTCACTAGAATTTTTGTGAAAATTTTCAAAAACCAGCTTTTTCCAGAGAAATCTGGAAGGGGAGGAAAAAAGGGATCCTGGGCTGAAGAAACAAAAACAGTTTGATAAACTCTGATTCTGCAGCCAGAGGGCCTGGTTCATTTCTCACCACACTGGTGTAACTACTGACAGAGAGTTACTTCTGAATTACTCTGGTGTAAGTGCGAGAAGAGTCAGACCACATTAAATATGCTATCTTGTGCAAAAAATAAAACCCTTAATTGTTTTCTTTGGGATCTGTCCAAAGGGTTATGCAAGCGCAAAAAATCAAAGCTCTGTTTTAATTTTCAGCTGAATCATGTAGTTTTTCTGACATCTAGTGGCATATAATAGGGTTACTTGTGGCACCTTGGAGACTAACAAATTTATCTGAGCAGAAGCTTTCGTGAGCTACAGCTCACTTCTGCTCAGATAAATTTGTTAGTCTCTAAGGTGCCCCAAGTACTCCTTTTCTTTTTGCGGATACAGACTGACACAGCTGCTACTCTGTAACATATAATAGGGTTATTTCTTCCAACAATTAGCTGATGTTTAAAATCAAGTCATGCCCCCCTTGGATTTTCCTGCAGAATGGGGCCTTGCAAGAGGAAGATTCCATGAAGTGAAGGTTCATGAAGTGAATCCCTACCTCCACAGATGATTCAAGAAATCCAGTCCCAAAACCAGGGGATCTAAGGGATCCACAGTAAGCTTGGGCCATCTATGCAAGTAGCCTGTATCTCCACACAAATTCCTTCCCCGCCGCAACTTTCCTCTACCTGGTTAAAGCACAGTTCCATTGAAGCCTTGTGCCCCAGGCTCCTGCTGCAGCCAGTTGCTCCTGACCTAAACATGGGCTCCACTGCATAGATGGTGGTTAATTAGAGGAAGAGGTGAGTCCTTTCCTTTCTGCCCCCCCCAAGGCCCCTCCACGGGGATTCTGGACTTTGCTGAGAGCCCTGGGGTTCAAGTAAAGGAGGAGTGTCACTAAGGAGACAACTGAACCTTCCCTTCCTTATGGGGCAGGTCTTGAGGCATGATATGATCATTAAAAAATCTGCTAATTGTTTTCTTGGGGCTTTGAAATTAAATTAAATTAAGCAAGGAGTTTAAATTTTTTTTTAATGTAAATTGATTAAAATGTACCCATTGGAAATCCTGGGTATATGCAGTACATTAACATGAGATCTTGCATAGGTAGTGTGGAAATAAAAGCTTAGAAAGAACTCTCAACTTTAACATTTTACTTCTGGTATTACACATGCATTCCATGGTTTGGACTTTCAATATTTCTTATTAAACTAAAAGTCGGGAAGGGGTGGGGGAAGCCCTTAGGTAACATAATGAAAAATACCTCACAGAATACAACACAGTTTATCATGTTGGGAAACCTTTACTAGACACCACAGAGATTGAGTCAGTATGGAAATGTGATTACCTAGCTCCTCCTCCCATGCTGAAGGTAGTTAAGACTACTTATTCATGAAGCACTGAAAAACATGATTCCATTATCCAGATCCAGTGCTCCAAGTTCTTTAACTTCCCTCAAGCACAGAACCATCATCCTTAAAATATAATTACCAGCAGCCCCATATCTATCTATGGTATGGACCCAGAAGCAAATGGGGATCCAGTGAAGGGTGCAGAGCACTGATGTGATTGCTCTTGACAGCTAGTCCAATGCAAAAGATGGCCTACTGCATATTGTACAAACAAGGTTTTGATTGGACATGTCCAAGACCCCTAGGCATAGGAAGTTACAGTACTCTGCTCATGAAATGAGAAACATTTAGATTATCAGTACTAGGTCTTCATCTAAGAGGAATGGACATTGCCTTGACAGGCCAGAAATGGAAGAGGTAGCCTGGTACTATGTGTACCTGGTGTTAGAGGGCTTTCCCTCCACCCTCCTACTTCCCTGGTTCTTGTCATGCAGACAGCAAGCAGCAAAAGACTAGAAGTGCGAAGTGCAGACAATGCGATGTTTATTGGGGTTAATTTCCAGCAAGCATGATTCCAGTTTCCCACCTACTTCCTGTTTGACCCCAGTTTATATAGTAATATTCTCAGCTATACCATAACCAATCATTTTACCGAAATCTATCGAACCAGTCCTAACATATTGTAACATAATTCTCTAAACAATTATACCCCATTACCCTAATTAACTTATACCTAGCAACATTATACAGCAGACAGAAACAATTAGAAAAGCAGACAGATTAACAATAGAAAAGTGGGGGCCATAAAGACAAAACAATACAGAAAGGAGGATTTCACAACCACAACCATTGATAAGTGATCTCTTGCCAGACAGGATGCTATCAAACTAAGGGTAGGTCTACACTACCTGCCGGATAGGTGGGTAGCGATCAATATATCGGGGGTCGATTTATCACATCTAGTCTAGATGCGATAAATCGATCCCCGAGCGCTCTCCCATTGACTCCGGAACTTCAGCACCGGGAGAGGCGCAAGCGGAGTCGACGGCGGAGCGGCGGCAGTCGACTCACCGCCGTGAAGACGCCGCAGTAAGTCAATCTAGGTACGTCGACTTCAGCTATGCTATTCTTGTAGCTGAAGTTGCATACCTGACATCAACTCCCCCCCCATAGTGTAGACCAGTGCTATGTTTTCTTTAACCATCTTAAGATCTGTTTCTTTATCTGGTGGCGATAGGCACTATCAGGACAGGATTGTCCTAACAGCCCAATACCACCTTATTTCAATGTGACTGGTTTGGAATGTGAGGATGTGACCGTACGCTTCCCAGTTTATGGCTGCCTAAGAACAAGACCTCAGACTATCCTAGTGAGAGAAGGCCCGTACATGGGCAGATTTGTGATTTTGATTCTTTGTTTTATACCTCTATAACTAGCTAAGTGATAAAAATACACCCAAGTTCTTAAAGTATAGGCCTTTACAGGCAGGCCTACATATCTATATTCTAACACTCCACCCTTTCTTTTTCTTTTGGGACCCTCCTACCCAGGTATCCCTGGAAAAGCATAGGACATATGGTGACACATTTCCTGATAGGGCCAGGCATCAAGGTGGAATGTGTCAATGCTCCATCTGTCCCACTGCTCCTTGTGTAGTACTATGCCCTGCACCTCTCTCGTACGGGCATACTATACCTGTTCCAATTAGTGTTCCAGACTTCCCATAATAGTGGGCCTGAGAAGGTTGGGTCCAGGTTGTCTAGTACACTGGGGGGGAGGGCTTACTATATTATTTATAGGTTATAATCAGTGGCCGTTCTTTAGAGGGTTGTGCCCCTCTTGACTGTTTCCATATGCAACATACCACAAGTATACTTAACAATACGCCAGCTGCCATGATAATCCACAGCAATACAAAGAGGAATGGACATTGCCTTGACAGGCCAGAAATGGGAAGGTGTAACCTGCTACTGTATGTACCTGGCAGTCAAGGAGCAGAGATGAATCTAGAAAAACCCTAATTCCATTCAGTAAAAATAATGCCAGCAGTGTGGCCCAGTCACTCAAGCACTGGACTGGGACTCAGGAGATCTGTGTTCCATTTCTAGCTCAGCCCTAGCCTGCTGGGTGACCTTGGGCAAGTCACTTCCCTTCGCTGTCCCTCATTTTCCCAATCTGTAAAATGGGAAAAACTACTGACCTTTGTCAATGCTTTGAGAGCTGCGTATGGAAAGGGCTATACAAGAGTTCTTTTATACAAACATACAATGCCACACTGACCCCTTCCATTAAAAAATAAATGTGTGGAAGATGAAAATCCAAGACAGAAGCATTGTGAGTTTGAATTTCCAGATTCCCAATACAAGCTCCCTTTGGAATGGAGCTAGCTGTCACTTGGATGGGACAGGGGGATGGCTTTGCATTCAGAGGGTATGGTGTCCTGACCCCACCCAGTGATGTCCTGAGATATATATGGTGTGTCTGTCCCTTTGTGCCTGGTACTCTCACACCTTTCAGCAGCACAGACGTCAGTGTCTGTCTCTTGAACTCCATTCCCCCATTTCTGTAATTTTTGATCCAATTTCACACAGTTAAATCCATCCCTTGGTAGCACAAAATGGAGAGCATTTGTCCCATGGTAACGGTTCTTTGCAAGGTTTATGAGTTAAATCTTTTCAGATTAACGTCTATTAGGAGCTGCTTAAAAATTACTTGGGAGAATTATGTTAGCCATCAGTTACCATTAAGCATTAAATCTGTCGAGACAGATATAGGGCCAAATGTCGTTGCCTTACACACAAGTCATCCCATGGGAGTCAATGGAACCATTCATGTATGATAGCCCAACAGGTTGACACAGGAGTGGGCTCATTTCTTCGAGCATCTTAGCCTCCTTAAAATATACTTGTATTAAAAAACAGAGGAAGGTTAAAGAGGTCAGTTTTGTAAACAGAAAATATTAGTAGTAATTTATTTTTGTGTTTTATTTGGGCAAATTAAGACATGCCAGCCACATACTCACTAATTACATTTATTTATTAAAAGAATGGTCTAGGTTTTTTGTTGTTTTTTTTTTGCAGTTACATTTTCATCCTGAAAAACCTTGTGTGTACATGGTATCATGGGGCAGTGTGATCAAACCCCAAAGGTATTTATAGAGTCTTTATGGAGTAGTATTACTGGTACTGGCCTGAAACAGGACAGAGTACTAAAAATAACTCCTTTTTAAAGAGATGATGAGGATGATTTAAGGCTCCATGTTGGCACTCGTAAAGCACAGGAAAGTGCCAATCAGAATCCCAAACCATAACAAAATGTGCAGAGGGACTTCCAAAGTTTAAGAAGTCAGCTTTGTGAACATTAAATATTGACCATTTATTCACTACATACTATGTATCTGACTGGAAGTCTCCATCCAGACTCAAAGAGACCTATTACACTGACAAAGGTATATTGTATACCCCAGATAATTGTCTGCAGCATTGCTTCAACACAGAGCGTATAGCCAGTAAAGTAGTTATATATGAAAGAATTTGGGGTATTTTCCCCCCCGAAAATACAGGGCCTGATTCTGGTCTGCCTTATATCAGGGTAAACAGGCGTAATTCCATTGAAGTTACTGGTGAGATTGAAATCAGAATGACCCCCACCATACCCATCTTTGAAGGAGGGAACATAGTAGTTTCCGTATCAGATCAGGAAAGGGATCCAAATAATTCAGTATCCTGCAGAGGCGAAAGTAAGCCGGTATGGGCCGGTACGGTGTACCAGTAAGAAAGTGGCCGCTGGTATGGGCCAGTACATAACCAACTTTAAAGTGCTGTCATGGCAGGGCTTTAAGCACCATACTGGCAAGGCTGCTGATGTGGGAGGCAAAAGGGGCAGTTGCTCTGTGGCTCGGCAATTTAAATGGGCCCAGAGCTCCCGGCAGTGGCCGGAGCCCCGGGCCCTTTAAAACACTGCTGGAGCAGCTCTGGCCCACAAGTCAGGCAGCTCTGACGGGCTGGCTGGGGGAGTCTGGCCCCAGCCCCGCCCCTTACACCCAAGGCCCCGCCCCTTCCAGAGGCCCAGAGCCACCCTGCATACCGGTAAGTCCTTTAAGTTACTTTCACCCATGGTATCCTGTCTCTGAAAGTGGACAGTACCAAATTGTTCAGAGGAAGGGGCTAAAACCCCACAATAGATCATTATGAGCTAATCTGCCTCTAGGGAAGGTTTTTTTTCTAACCCTCATCAGTTAGTGGTTGGTTTGTGCCCCGAGATTGTGATTTAAGTGCAACATCATCAAATGTAATACATTTCCCAAAGGGAAAATGCTAACAATTTTTCCCCACTGTAGCAGTGTGGTCATTTGGAAGTAGCGCTAATGTTATGTCTGCCCAAGGAATTTGCAGCAGCACCAGCTAATGAATAGCAAATTCTGGCAAAGATAAAGGGGACATGGCAAAAGAAAGGGATGGAGAGGGGCATAAGTACAGTTAAAGGAACAATGTATTCCAAACAGGGACGCAGGAGCATTCCCAAAAGTGGGGGGACCAGGAGCCCACCCCCCTTGAGGTGGGGTGGGTCCCAAAAGAAGTGGTAGGGCCCTGCCCCCCGACCTTCCAGTTCCAGCACCACTGATTCCAGATGCAGTTTCAGGATATAAGGCCCTGCTTAGTGCTAAGCACCCTAAGCTCCAATTTACTTCAATGGGAGCTGAGTGTACTCAGCAGCTTGCAGGATCCAGCCCTAAATCATTAACATCTTCGCCAACTAGCTGCAGTTGAAATAAAGCAAAAGACCACCTCAGTGCTGAGAATTTCAATGCCAAGAAATATTCCTTCCATTAGCTTTGGAACTTTGCAATGACAAGTATTTTAACTTGTTTACAGTGTTGTAGTACTCATGTTGGACTCAGGATATTAGAGAGACAAGGTAGGTGAGGTAATATTTTTTAATTTACCAACTTCTGTTGGTGAGAGAGACAAGCTTTTGAGCTACCCAGAGCTCTTCTTCAAGTTTGGTAAAGGTTCTTAGAGTGTCACAGCGAAATACAAGCTAGAGAAGATAACTCCTCATGCAAAACAAATATGTTGCAAGAGACCATTCAAGGTGAAGTGGGCAGTTAACATCTCTGCAATTATAGGACAAAGGAGGATTAGTGGACTATAGCTTGTTGTCATGAGCCATAAATCCAGTGTCTTTACTGAGGACATGATTTTTACTGCCTAACAAAGTTATGAATGTAAGTTCCGGTGCTCATCCTTTGAATGTGTTGTGCAGGTTTCCTTTGAGGATGAGGACTGAGAGGGCAGATCTGGAGTGATTGTGTTGTGAAAATTGTTCACCCACCAGTGTTTTTGTCTTGTATTGTTTTTTTCTCTGTGAGTTCATTAGCAAGCGCACTGATTGTGTACTTTCAGCCACAGAGTTGTTATTGGGGCATTTCGTGCAGTGAGTGAGGTACACTGCATGTTGTGATAGGCATTATAGGGCTCATGAATCTTGAAAGGTGTATTGTGGGGGGGTATTGATTGTCATAGCAGTGCAGCTATGTCGGCAGGTCTTGCATCTGTTATGGCAGAGTCAGTGCCACTTTGAGTTGGTGAGTCCTGGTCTGTGGGGAGCTTACTTTGGATGATGAGCTTGGTGTGGTAGGGGGGGTGTTCAAATGCCAGGAAAGGGGGCTAGTGAAAGATATCTTTCAGGATGTGGTCCCGCTTAAGTACAGTTTTAATTGTTTAATGATACACCATACAGGTTCCAGAATGGGATGGTAGGTGACAGCTAGGGTGGTCAGAAGGTTTTTTCCCCCCATATTGAAGCAGGTTCTCTCAGGGTATTGGGTGGCCCATTCCATGATGCGATCTACTTTTCTGGTGGAGTGTCCTTAGTGGTGAAGGTGGTTTTAACTGTGTTACGGTGTGTATCCCAGACTTTCTTTTTGGAGCATATTCTATAGTATCTGAATGCCTGACTGTAGGTGACAGATTTCTTGGGGTGTTTGGGGTGGTTACTGAATCTGTGAAGGTTAGCATGGTGATCCATGGGTTTCCTGTATATAGTTGTATTTAGAACATTGTTGAAGTTGATCATGCAGTCCAGGAAGTTGTATGCTTGTATAAAAGTGTTCTAGTAAGGTTTGATGGCTGGGAGATGGTTGTTGAAGTTGTGGAGCAAATCTATGAGAGGTTTAGGTCATCTGTTCAGAGGAGGAGAATATTATCGATGTATCTCAGGTATATTATAAGTTTCATGGTGCATTTATCCACAAATTTTTCCTTTAGATGGCCCATGAAGATGTTGGCATATGCTTATGCTAAACTATCTGCTCTAGCTTGTATTTGTCTGTAACACTCTGAGTACTTTTCCAAGACCTGAAGAAGAGCTCCATATAAGCTTGAAAGCTTGTCTCTCTCACCAACAGAAGAAGTTGGTCCAATAAAATATATCCCCTCACCCACCTTGTTTCTCAAATATTTTCATAGATAGAAAATGTAAAGTACATTTTTCAATTATTCTAATTGTATTTATTTATATAGTATTCTACTGAGACCAATTTAATCTTAGATGCTGGAAAGTCTATGCTTTATTACAAACTAGTAATTTTCTTTGTACGATGATTTTCTTTTGCTCAAGTTAACTGACATTTCATTATTCCTAGTGCAGCAATTAGACTAAACAAGCACCTGTACAGCAAGATCTCAAGCCGTACCAAAAAACAAAAACAAAAACGGACTTCTTTTCTTTATTTATTACATATAAACAAATAAGTGAATGTACAATTAGTGGATTTAATGAATTCTGCTTAGTCCTGATCCTTTTCTTTTTAAAAGGAAATAAATATTATTGAAAAGTTGCAGTTATGCCATGCCATGCCATGATTCTAAAGTTAACTCCCATCTGTGATTAATAGTTAGAAGACTTATCACATGATCAGGTGTGACACCAATCTGTTTTTTCCTTTAATGAGTTCCTATAAACGTTGGCCAGACAACAAAGAATTTATCTCAACCCCAAACATTCTAGTAAGGCAATTAAGTGGTGGTGATGCTTGGTGTAAGGAGATCCAAATTCAGTCCTGGTAAAAGTATGTCCAACTCTTTTGACTTCACTAGATTTGCCCCCACTTACACCTGGGCTGTATTTGCCTCATGGGCAAGGCATGCAAAAGAAACACAGCTCTTCAGTGCAGTGTTCACGTAACTAACACATCTATTAGAATATAGACAATCATACATTTTGAAATCTTGGCAGTGATTTCTTGTGGATAATAATACCTGCCTCGCCAGGATGTTGTGTGACTCAATTAATTAGCTAATCTGTCTCCCAGTGAAATCAGTGGCATGACTTTCACTCAAAGGGAGCAGGACTAGGCATTTTGGAGATTCTGCCCTGGTTCATGCCTCTGTAATCCTACTGGTATAGATGAGAGCAGAACTTGGCCCACAAAACGTTGTATTAATGCAAAACATTATTTTTATTTTTTCTGGTAATCCACAACAGCCTGAATGGCAACTTGCCATCCTCCCCAAATGATAGAATATAGACTCTTACACTCAAGTAAATAAGACTTAAAAGCATGTGTAGCATGTATATGTACATGTGAGAGTGCCATTGTAAAGAACCAGTAGATACATGCTATAGACACCTTGCTCATGCTCTTCCTTTGTTCATCAGTAGCAAAAGCAGAAGTTGCTGCCATTTGAATTATAGGAATGATTTAATCAGCTGAAAGTAGCAGGCTCTTAACTAAGGGAGCCAGCTACTAGGGGGAGCCATGATCACCCACTCTTGACCAGGTTATTACATTATGATTGCAGGGTAGGCCAATATTAACCATCCATTGCTGTTGTATAATGCTAAAGGATAAGAACATTCCACAGTGGTAGATAGAACAAGGGATGAAAAATCTTATTCTATATGAACTCTATTTAGTCTTATTCTGAACTCTAGTCTCAACACATCTCCAATAATTGCATACAGATTGTTTATCATCTCCAGCCTTAGTTTTGTTCTGAACATATCCCTCTGTAACTAATCCCCGTTTTGCCTTCCAGAAAGTAAAGATGAACTTTAGAATGAGCGTTGGATAACATATTCCCTAGTGCTGTTTAAGCGTCATACAATTACCTGCTGGAAATTATATGGAAGGTTCCTAATGAATTCCACAAGGTTTCTGCAAAACATACTTTCTTAGCTGGTCTAGAGAGACTCTACTTTGGATCAGGATTAATTGCTTAGATTTCAGAGGGTGCACCAGATGTCAAAAACAACATATAACTAGTCCTCTTGACACTCCAGGAAGACTGCCAAAATTATTGGTTGGAAATACTCCAAAGGATTGACTTCACACTCAGCAGCAGGATAGCAGCCACCAGTTGTCTTATAAAGATTTTTATTTCTATCATGACTTTAAAACGTGAAAGAACTATGGATAAACAACAATTACACTGAAAAGTTAAGGCATTTTGAGCCTAGAGTGAGGCTGTACCTCCTCAAGTTCATTAATTCATGCTGGAAAATATCTAAGATCCTTCAGCAGAGGCATCACATAAACAATGGCCATGATGAAAAACAGAACGGGAAATGGGGAAGAGGTTTTAATTATCCCCAGTCACACATGAAGTAGTAACTTTGACTGTCTTTCTTTTGCGTGGAAAATTAACTTTGGAACCCCTCAGCCCAAATGAATGTAACACTCTTAACAGTAAGGCCTTCTACTGCCGGAATTCACTTCTCATCCTATTAATCCAGTTTCCTCTCTCTTTCTTTCACCAGCTCTTATTTTTTCTATCAAAAATGACCACCAGTCTCACTCTTCTATTCAAAACTTAAAAGACTATGGTTCAGAGTCTCGAAAAGGTATGTAGGCACCTAGCTCCCATTGAAATCAGTGATTGTTTATAATGACACTCTCACATGTGTATATATACATATTATACTTGCTTTTAAATCTCATTTGCTTGAGCATAAGATTCTATATACTGTAATTTGGAGAGGATGGCAAGTTGCCACTGATTTCAATGGGAGTTAGGTGCATATGTATCTTTGAGGATCTGGGCCTAAATGAGTCTCATGCAAAGATTTATGGGATATGCAATTCCAGCAGGAGGTGATTGCGGTGGACTCTGCCACTCCCTATTGCCTAGCCTGGAGGAGGGGCTAACACAAACACAAAGATCTCTGTTGGACTAGGACTGGAGAGGCAGTGGCCTGACCTAGCAACCCCCCTTAAGAGACTGTGGGGAGGAAGCATTCAATCAATGTTCCTCTGAAGACCCTGGGAAATGAGTAGAGGTTTGAAGGACTCCCACCAGGCAGACAATGAGTGGTAGCTCAAAGTAGAGAGAAGGGTGAAAGCAGGGAGAGGGAGGTTTGAGGAGTAAGTGGTCATGTGAGGGGGAGGTATAAATGAAAGAAATATGTGAGAACAGATATTTACAGCATCTGGTTTTGCAAGAACAGATTTTCACCAGTTTGGTTCAGATACTGTATCTAGACAAATACTGGGGTTTGGATAAAAAGCTACCCCTGAGTTTCTGAACCTGACAGCATCTGGAAACCAGTAGTTCATCTCTTTTCTGCTCTCAAGTAAAATTGGCTGCAAGTAAGGGGAGAACTCCCATCAGATTAGGTTTTGCAATCTTCTGGAAGATGGTGGGAGTTTTGCCTGCACCAGAACTACAGGACTAGGTCCATGATACATACAGTAGAGTATAAAAGGTTGGGTATCTTAAGGCCAAAGCATAAAGCCAATAAGCAGCATGTAGGAGTGTCATGGGATTCAGGGTGCAAGCCAGACCAGTAAGGTCTAACACTGTAATCCTGTTACAATGTTTTGCTACTGTAGCTCCCAGGCTGGGATGCTTGCAGTCAGCAACAAGCATGCAGGTCATACACTGAGTGTCTGTGTGCTGTGCAGCCAGCCTTGGTTCAGTAACTCTGATCCCAGCAGCCTGTGTACAGCCCCACTCTGGATTCCACCAGCCTGGGTTACAACCAGCAAGGTGACCCCAACATATTCCCAGTCCCAAAATTTCCCCAAAACCATGTGTTCTGCAATGTTCAGCCCTCTCCTCAACAGTTCAGAGAAATAATGTTTGTTTGTTGCTCTAAAGACGCAAAAGCACAGCACAGCTTACTAACTTTATGTGGATAAATGCACCCTTTCATTTAACCACCACAGTGAGTTGGTTTATAGTAAAAATAATGAAGATGCAGTGGATCAAAACCTCTGCAAGGCGTAATAGCAGGTCACATCCACTATTACTCCAAGAGTTGCACCATGGCTGTATAGACACCCTGGCCAAGTGAGACTGAGTGTTCCATCCCACAGCCACAGGACATTTTTGTATCCAACTATTCCCCAGGATCTCTGTCAGTGAACATAACACTTATGTGCTTTATGCTTTTTTCTTAGTAAAGAATTTTTGGTCCATATATAATCACTTTTAAACTTGTTGGTTCTTTGGAAAACATTTGAGACTATTCATTGCATTTTCAGTCAAAATACTCATCTCTGCTTGACTAAATTTGGTCTCCTAGAGAAGGAATTAAAATAGTTGGGAAATTTAATATTTAAATTTCACCATTGTGCAGATGTAGCAACAAATCTGACTTTATGTAAATTTCAGTACAATAAACATTGTACTGAAGGAGTGAGCAGAGATACTAAGAGCAGGGAGATAAAAACTGGGAGCCAATGTCATTGCTCTTCAAAAAGAAAGAATTTTCAGTAGCAATTCTCATAACAGAGTGAAAGTACAGCAAGATAGCGAGGGCCTTCACAAACTGTTACCAGATCTATTAATATTATGGATCACTGTATCTGTGTTATGTGTCCATATGAGGATGTTTTCATAGGCTGATCTTTCACAAAAATAAAGGTTTCAGAGTAGCAGCCATGTTAATCTGTATTGGCAAAAAGAAAAGGAGTACTTGTGGCACCTTAGAGACTAACAAATTTATTTGAGCATAAGCTTTCGTGAGCTACAGCTCACTTCCTCAGATGCATTCAGTGGAAAATACAGTGGAGAGATTTCTATACATAGAGAACACGAAACAATGGGTGTTACCATACACACTGTAATGAGAGTGATCACTTAAGGTGAGCTATTACCAGCAGGAGAGCAGAGGGTGGGGAGGGGACCTTTTGTAGTGACAATCAAGGTGGGCCATTTCCAGCTGTTGACAAGAACGTCTGAGGAACAGTGTGGGGTGGAATAAACAAGGTGAAATAGTTTTACTTTATGTAATGACCCATCCACTCCCAGTCTCTATTCAAGCCTAAGTTAATTGTATCCAGTTTGCAAATTAATTCCAATTCACCATTCTCTCATTGCAGTCTGTTTTCGAAGTTTTTTTGTTGAAGAATTGCAACTTTTAGGTCTGTCATTGAGTGACCAAAGAGATTGAAGTGTTCTCCGACTGGTTTTTGAATGTTATAATTGTTGACATCTGATTTGTGTCCATTTATTCTTTTACATAGAGTCTGTCCAGTCTGACCAATGTACATGGCAGAGGAGCATTGCTGGCACATGATGGCATATATCACATTGGTAGATGTGCAGGTGAACGAGCCTCTGATGGTGTGGCTGATGTGATTGGGCCCTATGATGGTGTCCCCTGAATAGATATGTGGACACAGTTGGCAATGGGCTTTGTTGCAAGGATAGGTTCCTGGGATAGTGGTTCTGTTGTGTGGTGTGTGGTTGCTGATGAGTATTTGCTTCAGGTTGGGGGGCTGTCTGTAAGCAAGGACTGGCCTGTCTCCCAAGATCTGTGAGAGTGATGGGTTATCCTTCAGGATAGGTTGTAGATCAGGATAGGTTGTAGTTTGAGGCGCAAGTGGTGTTCTCGTCCATCTTCCCGGTGGAAGGAAAAGGCCTGGGTAGGGTCCGTCGAATCGTGGAAGTCAACGAATGGCTACACAGGTGGTGTTGGAGAGAAGGCTTTGGATTCTTTGACCATGGGATGGTGTTCCATGAAGGAGGAGTGCTGGGCAGAGACGGGCTCCACCTTACGAAGAGAGGGAAGAGCATCTTTGCGAGCAGGCTGGCTAACCTAGTGAGGAGGGCTTTAAACTAGGTTCACCGGGGGAAGGAGACCAAATCCCTGAGGTAAGTGGGAAAGCAGGGTACCGGGAGGAAGCACAGGCAGGAACGTCTGTGAGGGGAGGGCTCCTGCCTCATATGGAGAATGAGGGGTGATCAGAAGGTTATCTCAAGTGCGTATATACAAATGCACAAAGCCTTGGAAACAAGCAGGGAGAACTGGAGGTCCTGGTGATGTCAAGGAATTATGACGTGATTGGAATAACAGAGACTTGGTGGGATAACTCACATGACTGGAGTACTGTCATGGATGGTTATAAACTGTTCAGGAAGGACAGGCAGGGCAGAAAAGGTGGGGGAGTAGCACTGTATGTAAGGGAGCAGTATGACTGCTCAGAGCTCCGGTACGAAACTGCAGAAAAACCTGAGTGTCTCTGGATTAAGTTTAGAAGTGTGAGCAACAAGAGTGATGTAGTGGTGGGAGTCTGCTATAGACCACCGGACCAGGGGGATGAGGTGGATGAGGCTTTCTTCCGGCAACTCGCAGAAGCTACTAGATCGCACACCCTGGTTCTCATGGGTGACTTAATTTTCCTGATATCTGCTGGGAGAGCATTACAGCGGTGCATAGACAACCTAGGAAGTTTTTGGAAAACGTAGGGGACAATTTCCTGGTGCAAGTGCTAGAGGAGGCAACTAGGGGGGGAGCTTTTCTTGACCTGCTGCTCACAAACCGGGAAGAATTAGTGGGGGAAGCAAAAGTGGATGGGAATTTGGGAGGCAGTGACCATGACTTGGTTGAGTTCAGGATCCTGACACAGGGAAGAAAAGTAAGCAGCACGATACGGACCCTGGACTTCAGGAAAGCAGACTTCGACTCCCTCAGGGAACGGATGGGTAGGATCCCCTGGGGGACTAACATGAAGGGGAAAGGAGTCCAGGACAGTTGGCTGTATTTCAAGGAATTCCTGTTGAGGTTACAGGGACAAAACCATCCCGATGTGTCGAAAGAATAGTAAATATGGCAGGCGACCAGCTTGGCTTAACGGTGAAATCCTAGCGGATCTTAAACATAAAAAAGAAGCTTACAAGAAGTGGAAGGTTAGACATATGACCAGGGAAGAGTATAAATATATTGCTCGGGCATGTAGGAATGAAATCAGGAGGGCCAAATCACACCTGGAGCTGCAGCTAGCAAGAGATGTCAAGAGTAACAAGAAGGGTTTCTTCAGGTATGTTGGCAACAAGAAGACAGAGAAGGAAAGTGTGGGCCCCTTACTGAATGAGGGAGGCAACCTAGTGACAGAGGATGTGGAAAAAGCTAATGTACTCAATGCTTTTTTTGCCTCTGTCTTCACTAACAAGGTCAGCTCCCAGACTGCTGCGCTGGGCATCACAGCATGGGGAGTAGATGGCCAGCCCTCTGTGGAGAAAGAGGTGGTTAGGGACTATTTAGAAAAGCTGGACGTGCACAAGTCCATGGGGCCGGACGAGTTGCATTCGAGAGTGCTAAAGGAACTGGCGGCTGTGATTGCAGAGCCATTGGCCATTATCTTTGAAAACTCGTGGCGAATGGGGGAAGTCCCGGATGACTGGAAAAAGGCTAATGTAGTGCCAATCTTTAAAAAAGGGAAGGAGGAGGATCCTGGGAACTACAGGCCAGTCAGCCTCACCTCAGTCCCCAGAAAAATAATGGAGCAGGTCCTCAAAGAATCAATCCTGAAGCACTTACATGAGAGGAAAGTGATCAGGAATAGTCAGCATGGATTCACCAAGGGAATGTCATGCCTGACTAATCTAATCGCCTTCTATGATGAGATTACTGGTTCTGTGGATGAAGGGAGAGCAGTGGATGTATTGTTTCTTGACTTTAGCAAAGCTTTTGACACAGTCTCCCACAGTATTCTTGTCAGCAAGTTAGGGAAGTATGGGCTGGATGAATGCACTATAAGGTGGGTAGAAAGTTGGCTAGATTGTCGGGCTCAACGGGTAATGATCAATGGCTCCATGTCTAGTTGGCAGCCGGTGTCAAGTGGAGTGCCCCAGGGGTCGGTCCTGGGGCCGGTTTTGTTCAATATCTTCATAAATGATCTGGAGGATGGTGTGGATTGCACTCTCAGCAAATTTGCGGATGATACTAAACTAGGAGGAGTGGTAGATACGCTGGAGGGCAGGGATAGGATACAGAGGGACCTAGACAAATTGGAGGATTGGGCCAAAAGAAATCTGATGAGGTTCAATAAGGATAAGTGCAGGGTCCTGCACTTAAGACGGAAGAACCCAATGCACTGCTACAGACTAGGGACCGAATGGCTAGGCAGCAGTTCTGCGGAAAAGGACCTAGGGGTGACAGTGGACGAGAAGCTGGATATGAGTCAGCAGTGTGCCCTTGTTGCCAAGAAGGCCAATGGCATTTTGGGATGTATAAGTAGGGGCATAGCGAGCAGATCGAGGGACGTGATCGTCCCCCTCTATTTGACATTGGTGAGGCCTCATCTGGAGTACTGTGTCCAGTTTTGGGCCCCACACTACAAGAAGGATGTGGACAAATTGGAGAGAGTCCAGCGAAGGGCAACAAAAATTATTAGGGGTCTGGATCACATGACTTACGAGGAGAGGCTGAGGGAACTGGGATTGTTTAGTCTGCAGAAGAGAAGAATGAGGGGGGATTTGATAGCTGCTTTCAACTACCTGAGAGGTGGTTCCAGAGAGGATGGTTCTAGACTATTCTCAGTGGTAGAAGAGGACAGGACAAGGAGTAATGGTCTCAAGTTGCAATGGGGGTGGTTTAGGTTGGATATTAGGAAAAACTTTTTCACTAGGAGGGTGGTGAAACACTGGAATGCGTTACCTAGGGAGGTGGTAGAATCTCCTTCCTTAGAAGTTTTTAAGGTCAGGCTTGACAAAGCCCTGGCTGGGATGATTTAATTGGGGATTGGTCCTGCTTTGAGCAGGGGGTTGGACTAGATGACCTCCTGAGGTCCCTTCCAACCCTGATATTCTATGATTCTATGATCCTTGATGATGCGCTGGAGAGGTTTTAGTTGGGGGCTGATGGTGATGGCTAGTGGCATTCTGTTATTTTCTTTGTTGGGCCTGTCCTGTAGTAGGTGACTTCTGGCTACTCTTCTGGCTCTCTCAATCTGTTTCTTCACTTCAGCAGGTGGGTGTCGTAGTTGTAAGAATGCTTGATAGAGATCTTGTAGGTGTTTGTCTCTGTCTGAAGGGTTGGAGCAAATGTGGTTGTATCGTAGAGCTGGCTGTAGACAATGGATCGTGTGGTGTGGTCTGGATGAAAGCTGGAGGCATGTAGGTAGGAATAGCAGTCAGTAGGTTTCCTGTATAGGGTGGTGTTTATGTGACCATTACTTATTAGCACCATAGTGTCCAGGAAGTGGATCTCTTGTGTGGACTGGTCCAGGCTGCGGTTGATGTTGGGATGGAAATTGTTGAAATCACGGTGGTGTGTATGTGTATGTGTATGTGAGAGAGAGAGAAGTGGTAATGAGTGTTCATTTGTTCATTTCTAGGCAATTGATAGTATTTGCACATCCAGATCTAGTTAAATGCTGGTTAATTTCTGGACAAGTTTTGTGTTTCTCCATTGTATCTCTTGTTGGTGAGGTTTAATGATACAGTAGTTTGTTTATTGAACTCTTCAAACAATGATATTGGTGAATAGATATTTGTGCTTGTGCCATTCAAATGTATAACCAATAACAAATGAATTACCAATGTATAACAAATGTATAACCAATAACTTCTTCAGAACAGGGGAGGCAGAACCACACAACTGTAGTGTGAGTTTCTCCAAGATGCCTTCACAGTAACCCTCATGTAGTATCCAGACTGAGGTACTATTGTGTCTTGGAGAGGTACAGAAGTTCAGTCACTGTGCCAGCTCCTTTCTAAGTTTATTTGCTGCATAAATTCACAGCTATACCAAAATTCCTGGCGCCAATCCTCGTTCCAATGAAGTAAGTGTGACTTTGCCATAGTAAAACAACTTGGACAATTACCACATAGAAGTCCACATTGAAACAGAAGCATAAAAACTAAATAGCATCAGTATTATTGACATTAGTCGATATAGTCCTATAAATAGGGTTATAACTCTGAACTTAATGAATATTTTATATTGTGCATGGTCAAATGTGAGTTTTTTAATCACTTGTAGTAACTTTTTAAATTATCTTACAATTCTCAGGGAGATCTTCTGTAAATCTTCAGCTTATAAAGATCAGCTATCTTTTTTAAAGATGTGCAAAAAATTACATATAATAGCAGAAAAAGTACTTATTTTTTACATTTTCAAAATTAATGGATTTTGCTCAAGCTCTCCACTAAATTCACGTTTGAGACAAATGTTCTATGGAAAAGAATTTTTCAGAAACTTACTATCAAGTAATGATAGGGGATTATAATGGAAGTCTGAATGAAATCAACTAAAATGCTTGCTACTCAATTATTACTATGAGGATTAATGAGGAACATACTACAACTGTGTAGTCAGTCAAAACAAAACAAACATCTACCTACTGAGCTGCAGCTTTTAAATCTTATGAAACACTGCCATCCTGTGGCAATTTTTAGAGACACAATGCAGATATTACTCTGTTGTCTTGGTTCACAGACTTCTCCCATTTTAAAAGGTTTATTTTATTAATCAGTGTTTTTGTTTCTATTTATCTGGCACCTAGTCCAAACTCTGGACATTTCATGTCATTTAAAAGCAAGGCTGGCCACAGAGTTTTTCTAGTCTAGTCAGAGATAAGTTAGCACAAATTACAATGTCTACTGAGGCATTACTTCCAATATAACTCACAATCCTGCAACCTGTCACAAGCTCTTACAGCAGTCCAAGCAAGATTACATGTGTAGCAATTTCAGATGGTGTGGTGGAACTGATTAGAGATCTAGCAAAATGAATAATACACATGCTACATACAGATTATGTCTTATTTAGGAAACTCCTGGAACAGTTATCTGTGTTGGTAATAAAAGCAATAAGGCAGCAGGGCGACCTCATATAAAAGCTTAGAGAAATGAATGAATAGATCATGGTCCCAGCTTTTGTGATAAAGATACAGTATAATTAGACAATATTGTTTCAGAGGGTCTAAAGAGTTCTCTAATTTGAGAAATGAATTATTTCTCAGAGCAAAGATTAGGATCTAATGTCATAACTGGAATTTTTAATGGGTTTATATGTAATGCCATCCATTTATACGTTCTATACTGAATTTCTCCAATGAGGTAAGACCACAAAGCAAAATGTGGCTGCAAAAGTAATTCTTATTTAAGATTCTGAGTATTAGAGTAGACTTTTATGATCAGATGTGTCAAATATAGACTTGTGGCTGAGAAAAACCAGTGCTGTGCAATGACCCAAGTCAAAGCCCAAGAGGGTAATATTTGTGAGCCTGACAGAAGCAGTTTCAGGACTCTGCTTTGGCCTAAGACAGATATGTTGATTCATTTTTTATTTATTATACAGAAAGAGAATGAGAGAAATGGCTGAACATATAAGATTCACTGATTTCAAGGATCAAATATCATAAAGATGGGGTCAAGGGGGAAACACAAGCAATGTTGTAAAAGAGACTCCTCTTTTACAAGCTACTGTCTTGCTTCATATAAAAAAGACTTTCTATATAGCCCAGTGTTTCCATGATCTGCATAGAATCCTGTCTCTCCAATAAAAAAAAAGACCCTAGTCCCAAAAGGTTCAGGAAAAAGAAAGCAAGAAGGATCCAGGCCTGATGCCAAAACAATAAAATAAAATAAAACTAGTACACTTCTTAGGAAAACAGCCACCATGGCTAATGCCTATGATCAAGTTAACAGCAAGGCCAAGGAGAGCCACGACCCTTAAGCTGCAGAGGCCCCCAGAGGTCCATCATTAAAAGAGTAGCATCCCATTAAACATTTGGCCATTACATGTACATTCAGTGCTTAAAGGATCTTAAGTATGATCCCAAAGTTCCATTTCCCTTTTATCTAGCCCAGAAGGAAAGACTGTGCAGTAACTAACAACCCCAGTAATTCAGGCCAGATTTTTACCCACGTAGCTCATATTGCAACTGTTCTGAAACAGACATTCACCTGCAGCTGACACCTCTTTTGGGTAATTCTGTGAAGATGAACAGTGCACGTTAGCAAGCAAACCCATTTGAATTCTGAATATCCAACCTGTTGGGTGAGGTTGGATATGTCTGGATAATTGGGAGTTCTTATAAATGAATCAATAGTCAAGCAGTCAATAGACTACATGATGGCAGAGACCTTTTTTAAGGAAAGGAGATTTAGATTGTGGGTATTTGAATAATTATGAGATAATCAATAGACAATAAACAGAGTCATTAGAACAAGAAGGATGTGGAAAAATTGGAAAGCTTCCAGTGGAAAGCACAAAAATGATTAGGGGACTGGAACACATGATTTATGAGGAGAGGCTGAGGGAACTGGGATTGTTTAGACTGCAGAAGAGAAGAATGAGGCGGGATTTGATAGCTGCTTTCTACTACCTGAAAGGGGGTTCCAAGGAGGATGGATCTAGACTGTTCTCAGTGGTAGCAGATGACAGAACAAGGAATAATGGTCTCAAGTTGCAGTGGGGGAGGTTTAGGTTGGATATTCGGAAAAACTTTTTCACTAGGAGGGTGGTAAAGCACTGGAATGCGTTACCTAGGGAGGTGGTGGAATCTCCTTCCTTTGAGGTTTTTAAGGTCAGGTTTGACAAAGTCCTGGCTGGGATGATTTAGTTGGGAATTGGTCCTGCTTTGAGCAGGGGGTTGGACTAGATGACATTCTGAGGTCCCTTCCAACCTTGATATTCTTTGATTCTATGATTCATTCTGGCAGTTAGTTGGAAAGGCAGGTTTGATAGATAAAGAAGACTAGATATTCAGGATTCTACTGCATATATAACTTCTACATCAAACTACAGTTGCGAATGCCCTGACATTGCAGTCACTCAGCTTGGAGAACACCAGTGAGCTGCAGGATTAGGCTCTATGAGTTTTATTAGTTTACAAAACAACTGAGTAAGTAGTTATAAAAATAATTCTGGGTAAAATTTAGAATTCTGTACTGTAAGGAAACCAACAGGATGTGAGGGTTCTGAGCTCTTCACAGAACAAGACCCTTAGCAGGCTTTCAACGCTGATAAAATATGAGCATGTGGGTGGATAGAAGTTCAGCTCTGGGAAGGAAAAACAAGCTTGAAAGACCCTTAATGTACTCTGAACTGAATGGGAGCAAGGAAGAGTAAGATAAACCATCAGGGCCAGATCCTCAGCTGAGCTGAGCATGAAGGTGGAGGAGGGCAAGATAGCTCCAAACCAGCCTCTGCTGTTACTCAGAGCAGCCTGAGGCCATTTGCAAATATTTTATACTTGCAAATAGCTGGAACCTGCAGATTAATTATTAAATACTTCAGATTTAAGCCTTTATAATTCTCTAATTTTACAAATGTCACCCAGCCACAGCAAGAGGTGGGGGAAATTGATGGGGTCAGCTGTAAAAGGGGGACAATCCCAGAGGCAAGGGAGGGAGACATTTGCCAAGGGACAACAGGTAGCTCCTTCCCTGCAAGTATCTGCATTGGCCAGCTGGGGAAGAGGTGTGCTGATTGGCCATCATTCCTACCTCTCAGGATTTAACCCAATGCAGGGGCCATGTGGAGCCCTCTTTCAGTTCTGTACCAGCAGCTGACCCTACCCACCCAAACTAGGAATGGGGACCCCACCTGACACATGCTGCAGGTCTATCTGATCAACTGTTTAGGGGTAAGGAAGGAACTTTTTCTCCCACTGGCCATTTGGTGGAAGACAAATGTTTTGCCTTCCTCACAGCACCTGGAAGCCACAGTAGGTTAAGTAGGTATACATATGATATCTAACTGAGGTACTGTGGGGGTGTTTACTCATTGAATCATAGAATCATAGAATCATAGAATATAAGGGTTGGAAGGGACCCCAGAAGGTCATCTAGTCCAACCCCCTGCTCGAAGCAGGACCAAATCCCAGTTAAATCATCCCAGCCAGGGCTTTCTCAAGCCTGACCTTAAAAACCTCTAAGGAAGGAGATTCTACCACCTCCCTAGGTAACGCATTCCAGTGTTTCACCACCCTCTTAGTGAAAAAGTTTTTCCTAATATCCAATCTAAACCTCCCCCACTGCAACTTGAGACCATTACTCCTCGTTCTGTCATCTGCTACCATTGAGAACAGTCTAGAGCCATCCTCTTTGGAACCCCCTTTCAGGTAGTTGAAAGCAGCTATCAAATCCCCCCTCATTCTTCTCTTCTGCAGGCTAAACAATCCCAGCTCTCTCAGCCTCTCCTCATAACTCATGTGTTCCAGACCCCTAATCATTTTTGTTGCCCTTCGCTGGACTCTCTCCAATTTATCCACATCCTTCTTGAAGTGTGGGGCCCAAAACTGGACACAGTACTCCAGATGAGGCCTCACCAATGTCGAATAGAGGGGAACGATCACGTCCCTCGATCTGCTCACTATGCCCCTACTTATACATCCCAAAATGCCATTGGCCTTCTTGGCAACAAGGGCACACTGCTGACTCATATCCAGCTTCTCGTCCACTGTCACCCCTAGGTCCTTTTCCGCAGAACTGCTGCCTAGCCATTCGGTCCCTAGTCTGTAGCTGTGCATTGGGTTCTTCCGTCTTAAGTGCAGGACCCTGCACTTATCCTTATTGAACCTCATCAGATTTCTTTTGGCCCAATCCTCCAATTTGTCTAGGTCCTTCTGTATCCTATCCCTCCCCTCCAGCGTATCTACCACTCCTCCCAGTTTAGTATCATCCGCAAATTTGCTGAGAGTGCAATCCACACCATCCTCCAGATCATTTATGAAGATATTGAACAAAACCGGCCCCAGGACCGACCCTTGGGGCACTCCACTTGATACCGGCTGCCAACTAGACATGGAACCATTGATCACTACCCGTTGAGCCCGACAATCTAGCCAGCTTTCTACCCACCTTATAGTGCATTCATCCAGCCCATACTTCCTTAACTTGCTGACAAGAATACTGTGGGAGACCGTGTCAAAAGCTTTGCTAAAGTCAAGAAACAATACATCCACTGCTTTCCCTTCATCCACAGAACCAGTAATCTCATCATAAAAGGCGATTAGATTAGTCAGGCATGACCTTCCCTTGGTGAATCCATGCTGGCTGTTCCTGATCACTTTCCTCTCATGCAAGTGCTTCAGGATTGATTCTTTGAGGACCTGCTCCATGATTTTTCCAGGGACTGAGGTGAGGCTGACTGGCCTGTAGTTCCCAGGATCCTCCTTCTTCCCTTTTTTAAAGATTGGCACTACATTAGCCTTTTTCCAGTCATCCGGGATTTCCCCTGTTCGCCACGAGTTTTCAAAGATAATGGCCAATGGCTCTGCAATCAAAGCCGCCAATTCCTTCAGCACTCTCGGATGCAACTCGTCCGGCCCCATGGACTTGTGCACGTCCAGCTTTTCTAAATAGTCCCTAACCACCTCTATCTCCACAGAGGGCTGGCCATCTCTTCCCCATTTTGCGATGCCCAGCGCAGCAGTCTGGGAGCTGACCTTGTTAGTGAAAACAGAGGCAAAAAAAGCATTGAGTACATTAGCTTTTTCCACATCCTCTGTCACTAGGTTGCCTCCCTCATTCCCTCATTGCAACTTAACCACACTAGAAAATGGCTGCAAGAGAATAAAATTAATGTTTCCGAGAGCTAAAAGACCTGGAATTTTGGTGTTTGGGCCTTGGGCTCACACAATAGGATGCGACCTTGTGACCTTTGTGGGCCAAGTTCAGACCACATGGTCATTGCAGGCCAAGGTCCACATCCTGCTGCACCTCTGTCCCCCTCTCAGGCGAGGGTGCTAGGACTCAGAGACATGTATGGATGAGAAACACATCCACTGCATGCATCCGATGAAGTGGGCTGTAGCCCACGAAAGCTTATGCTCAAATAAATGTGTTAGTTTCTAAGGTGCCACAAGTACTCATGTTCTTTTTATGATCATGTCAGACTATAATAAATGCTATCAGAATTTGTCTCTTGGTTTTTTGCTGGAGTAGGCCAAATCCTAACGTTCTGACTCGGTCCCTATTTGAGGAAATTCTCACTGACTTCAAGTCTCCATTGACTGAAATGAGAGTTTTGCCTGAGTAGAGGGAATGAGAATTTAATTTGACCATATATATTTAACATGTTGGCCTTGCTACACATGAGCTTGTTTGCTGACAAGTAAATCCCCTCTTGGGAACTGATCTATCCATTGCTGTCTGTTTTGGGGGATTGTTATGCAGTCTGCATTGTTTAACTTTACTCCTTGGTGCAACTGTTCCTCTTTTCACTAGGAGGAACTGCTTCAGGCATCTGTTCAGTTACTAACACATGGGGATATAAATTAGAGAAACAATCCCGAACTGGAATCTTTACACCTTTATCATGCAACAGATAGCTAACAGTAGATTCACAAACCTTTTTATCTGACACACATCAGGGTATAACACTATTTTAAAAAAAAAAAGAGCTTAAGAAAGTAATTAGTCTTTGACTTTGGAGTTTCTTTCAGGATTGCCTGAGAATGAGATCCCCCAGCCTCAGTCACTCCATCAACAGGAAGTGGTATTCTGACACCCACATAAAACTTCAAATATGACTTTGATGAAGGCAGATGCCTGACAAATTGTTCTGTCAAAAGCTATTAGCAATGAATCCTGCTAAATGTATTCTTACAATGCCCCCAACAAAGTTTATTGCTTTAAGCAGGGTTTTAAATACCCAGGATCCTTTTTTAATTATTATTATTTGAGTCTCACTGGGGTTTAATACTCTGCAGGCATAAAGCATGAAGAGCAGGGAGGACAAAAAGGTGAAATAAATCTTATGTGTATTTTAAGAGTTCTGCTTTCTGGCTGTGGTGCTATCAGACCTCCCTTCTGTTATTTACACAATATTGTTTAATGATGTCTCATGACCTTTTATTTATCCCAGCTCCCTTGTGTCCTCCACCATTAGTTTTTCATAATTGGATTACCAGTAGAAACTGTTAATTCATTCAGTCTGAGGGTCATTATTATTCCTCTGGGAAGGTTTGAGCAACAAAGATCAGAAAGCTCCAAATAGTAACATTTGCCTCCTATCCATGGCCTGGCTCGTCCCTGAGGATCTGCACATTCATCTCCTCCTACCCAGGCAAAAATCATTCTATGGTAGTGACACTGATCCCACCCCCTTGTTCACAGTACAAATGTCCTTCCGTATGGAAGCAGCTCCATGCAGCTTTAAATGCATTTGTGGGAGGAGCAGGAAACCATCTGACCTCTGACATTTTCTCCTGTTTCCCGCTGCTAAGTCCTGTATTACGTCTATTTCAGACCCCTTTATGACTGCTAGTGACCAAACAGCAGCATGGCTCCTGATGGCTAGAGTATGATTATGCATAGGAACTTAGATAACTCTACTTTTAGGAAGTATATGATGAAAGAAAACAGCATATGTAGAAGAAGACTGAATTTGTCTTGGCTCTCTCCTTTTATGCTTGAACACTAAACACCTGGAGGGCCAGTTCTGATGCTGACACTAGCTGGGACAACCTTGAGAGCTGCCCTAATTTGTGTCTGTGTTGCAGCAACTCCTATGGGCTATTGCAGGGCCAAAGAATCACTGGGGTGCACCCACTCCAACCCCATCCTGCCTCAGAATCCTCCCTCCACAGATGACATTCAGTGATCTGAGGTGAGCCTGAGGACAAGTATGAATCTGCACCTCAAGCTAGATGCTAAAGAAAGCAGTTTTAGCAATTTAGTGAGAGGAATTCTTACCTCTGATTCAGTATTGAACCAATACCTTATTAACCTCCTGGGGGTAACAGGCTTATCAAGGTACCATATTGTTTATGAGTTTTAAACCTAACATCCTGAATGCTTGTGATGCTTAAATAGCCAATGACACTCTTTGTATGAGAAGAAATGTTAACTCTGATGTTCTGGAAAATTCCAGTTTTGGACATTAGATTTTGCTTATCTAATTCCCCTGCAATGTCTTCTCCACTTGTTGTCCTCAACTGTAATGTGGCTGTAGACTGTAAAAAAGTTCCTGTGGCTCACTCAGTGTTGGCTAATTTTTAAATGGTAGATGAAGTGATCTTTATATAGTTTGTAAAACACTTTGGAATAATCTGAGATGAAAGGTACTAACTAAACGTAAGATCATTAGCACATGTTCATTAATAAGCACCATGGGCTTTTTTGGAGAGGGCGGGAGGGGAGAGTTGAAAAGTTCAGGGAGTGGGCTTTAAAGCTGACACTATTTTCCAGAGTCAGTGGCCTCATGCTTAGTCCGGTATGCAGAAATCCAGTAACTAAGCCGTGATTATTCAGTTCTCCTTTTAAACTGTTGCTCCCCAACTGAAGGATAATAATTTGTACTGAACCAGAAAGCAAAAGCAAGGACCTTTTCTACCCTCCCCACCCCCCTTTTTTTTTAATTGCCCCAGCTCGCTCTCAGTTAACAAAAATTTGAAGGCATATTAACTCTCCTACTTCACAGTTTAAACCAGTCTCTAGTTACAAGACACCAGGATGAGACCTCATGTGGGGGGCAGATTATCCTACAGCTGCCTACTGTGTGGTTCTTACACATTCCTGTAAAACATCTGGCATTTGCCACTGCTGGAGGCAGGATACTGGACTAGAAGGACTCAGGTCTGATCCCATGTGACAATTCTTATGTTCCTCACAACATTTGTATAAGGTAAAAATATATGATAATTAATTTCCATTTTACACATAAGGAAAAGGAGGCACAGAAAACTGAAGTGATTTGCCCAAGTTCAAACAACTAGTAAGTGACAGAACTGGAAATACAACCCAGGAGTCCCAACTCCCAGCCTCATGCTCTAACCACTTCAAAAGGCTATTCAAAAAGGCAGCTGTTGAAACCAACTTTTGTTCAGAAAATGCTCCAAGAAGAGGTTTTACTCTTCAGATCATTTTGTGTCAAACTCAAGCTAAAAGTAAACCTTCTGCGAACCTCCCCAAATCAGACCATAGTTCAGATTTGTGCTAGGTTTAGCTGTACTTTCCTTCCTGTTAGTTTTGGTTCTTTGTGTACTAATCTGTTTTTTTCTTGTTTATTGCCCTTGATTTAATGTCAGTAAAACTGAAAACAAGTAGAACTGTGTATTCTTGCTGCTCCAATCCTTATCAGTTTGATACATTTTGGCTTAATTTCCATCCTCTTTTTAAAAAATAATTTAGAAAACACATCATGCTATTATTAGTTCAGCAAATAACTCATGGTAAGTGTCTTTCAATATTTACCAATGAGTATAAAGAAAACTCCAAATATGAATCCTCCTCCATCCATACATTCAAATTACTCATCCAAAAAAAAAAAAGATGCCCTGGTAGATAAGCTTTTTAATCCTTTTTTAGCCTTAAAGCAGGGGTGGGCAAACTTTTTGGTCTGAGGGCCACATCAGGGTTCCAAAACTATATGGAGGGCAGGTGCAGTCACGGAACAGGGGGAAGTTGGATAGGCATGGGAGTTCCAGAGGGCCTGTCAGGGGGTGGGGGTGCGGATAGGGTGTGAGGGTCCCGGGGGCGGGGGGAGTTAGGGGCGGAGGGTCCCAGGAGGGGGCGGTCAGGGGACAAGGTGCAGTGAGGTGGTTGGATGGGTCGGGGATTCCGAGGGGACAGTCGGGGGTGAGAAGTGGGAGGGGGCAGATAGGGGGCGGGGGCCAGGCTGTTCGGGGAGGCACAGCCTTTCCTACCCAGGTGTAGTGTATTAAATTGTTCCCCATAGGAATGTGCTACTTACCGCTGCCAGTCCTGGTGCTCCGTAAGTAGCACATTTCCATGGGGAGCAATTTAATACACTACACCCAGCGGCTCTCACAACCCTGCCGCCCAGAGCGCTGGCGACACCGAGAGCGGAAGCTGCGGGGGAGGAGCCGGGAGCTAGCCTCCCCAGCCAGGAGCTCAAGGGCCGGGCAGGATGGTCCCATGGACCGGATGTGGCCCGCGGGCCATAGTTTGCCCACCTCTGCCTTAAAGCATATATCACATAATGCTTGAACCCATCTCCCCTAACCCCAGAAAATGTTTTGTACACTCAGTATGATGATAAGAAAAGTGAACTCTTAAATCTTAATTTGATAGATCACTCTACATCTATACTGGATTATACCTGTGACATGACACAACAAAAACATCTGATATTGAAAACCAAATGTATCCAGCTGTTGTTGTCAGTAATTTCATTAGCAACTGTTCAACAATAACAACACTCATATAGTGCTTTACAGTTTCAAATTGTACAAACAATTATTCACTGAAGATGTGAGAGTGGTTCAAGCAGAGCACATAATCCTGCAAGATACTGAATGCACCTTCAATAGGAAATCAGGGTGCTCAGCATCCTGCCTGATAGTGCCCACTGCCCAGAGTTACTTTTTTGTCCTCTGCATACAGGTCTTCATAAGAGGAAAAAGAGCCCTGAGATAATCACATCCTACAATACATAATGATCAGAACACAGAGTACTGATAAGATGAAAAGAAAAATACATGGTCCTAAGAAAGAGAGCTGGAATAGGGGGTCAAATTACAATACAGTGCTTTAAACACAACTTCAAAATGCATGACAGCTGGTAGAGTGTGAATCAGTTTATTGCTGCTGTACTACAGTCTTAAATCATATTTTACCTCACCTTTTTATAGCTTCCAAGGAACCACAGCTGGTTTCTGAAGTTTTTAAATTGGTCCAGCCTATGAGAATTCAAACCATTGAAAATCAAGGTGTACAGACTCCTGGCTTTGTTTTCATCTGGCTCAAATCAACTGTAGTAGTACAGGTTTAATTAGCATATTGAATTCCTAAGGGAAATAAAGCACTTTATAGTTTTGATTTCACTGAAGGCTGCATGCCAGATGCTGTCCACTTAAATCTATTCATTTTAGACTAACAATGAGAAGGAGCAATAGAAAAGTAATAACTATTACAGCAGAGAATTCGATGGGACCCTATTTTCCTGCCTTGTACAGTCTCCGCAATTTTAAGGAATTAGCTATGGGATTTTTTTTTCACAAAAGTAACTAAGCAGGCTACTTTTCATTGATTTAGAGTTTCCTTTAAAATGTTCCAATTCTGCCAACAGTCAATAAATAGGTCTCTTATCACAGATTAGGACCATAGGTGCTGGAACCAGGGGTGTTGCCGCACCCACTGGCTTGAAGTGGTTTTCATTACATAGTTTGGTTCAATGGCTCTCTGCACTGCCCACTATACCAATTGTTCCAGCGCCCCGATCAGGACAGCATTGCCTTACAGATACTCACAGTCAACATGAGTTTGTAAAGGTGAGATGCTTTCATCCTACCCTGTCCTGTATCAGCTTAATGAATTTCAATCCCCTTGAGTGCCAGGTTATGTTATTTTGCTCCATACTTTCAAGAGGTGTTGCACAGCTAATTGAACATATAGAAAGGCATTCGACAAACAAATCCAGGCCTTCCTGTGTGATCTCAGAGCTCAGACACCAGAAGAACATTTAGAGTGCCAACAGACAAATGGACAAACCAAGCATCCCACCTTGTGTCAGAATTCAAGTTGAGACACAAGTCACACATATGCTACAGAAAGCTATCCACTACTCCAGTGTTAAATGTTTCCCTTATCACTGTGCATAGAGATTATTTTGGTCTGTCTCCACAGACAGATTGTGAACCCTTTTAGAACCCTGTTAGCAACAACTTAGCTGGCCCTATTCCCACTCTAGACAGGGCCTGAATGACAATGAATTCAAGGACATAGAAACCAGATAGCCTGTGGTTCTATTTCACTGCACATATGTGTTTGTAAGGCATTGAAGAAGATGATTTCTGATTAGTTTACAAAGTCTTTTTTCTTCATATTTAGTAAGGGGTAACCCCCACCTCTGCAGTACTTCAATCATTTGGATCACTGTGTATTAAAGTTTCTTGCTTTGGATACATAGTGCAGAACAGTGGATGGTGTTAGACACTATAGATGTCTCATATTGCTACTTTACCTCTTTCTGGATGAAAAGTAGGAGATCTGCTCATGGAGAAGACCTTCCATAGGCTGATGCAAGGGAACAATCCAGCCCCTATGAACTAATGACCTGGTCCTGTGAGGTGCTGAATGCCAACAGGAATTGTGGGTGCTCAGAACCTTCCAAGAGACCATCAAAATCTTACAGTATTTCATCTTTATGTCTCAGATTCTATTTCCAAAGCCATCGTTGCTCTACACTGATTCCTATAATTAAAAGAATTTTAGTCCACAACACAGACACAGGCAGCTCACAAACTAATGTATGCAAAATCTTCATAAACTGTTGTGGCAAAAAACAATATAAGTAAATCCATTTATTCATGTCTGAATATTGATGACATCATAGCAGAATTTTCAGGAGCCTTCATGATCCATCGCTAACTTCCAGCACTCAGCAGCTGACCTTCCAGTGATCTGCTGTATACCATCTATTCACCCCTTAGCTACTCATCCTCTCTTACAATGACCCACCATCATTCCTTCCATGATAACTTTCTTGAGGTTATTTCCAGCTCTACTAATTAGTAACTAGTAATCATGTCATGGCCATCAGTCATGGCCACAGCTGTGGCTGCAGTCATAGGAGCATAAACCCGTATGATCAACATATTGACTGGCTTTGTTCAAAGGCAAATTGTAATGATTCTATCACTGACCTGGATTACATCCAAGCACATACTTTGTGTTCTTGGATAAGATAAACGCAAACACATTTTCTCTCATTCTCCAGGATCCTGAATAGTACATTGTGTATCCATCCATAATCATGAAATGACCCCTCTCCTTCCAATGCAGCTCAAAGATTCCACTTATTGCAATCTTACATCTTTCCAATTCTTTGGTCACAATGGCAAGATTCCCCTCATATATACGCCTCACGTGCCATGTTCCTACTCATTCGTTTATGAAGATTCAGGCCATTCTTTTCCTTGGTGAAAACATCAGGCACTGTACTTCCCAATGGATTTAGTTTAGCACCATCATACCTACAATTTGCACTCTGAATGGCTGGAGCTTCCTTCCCAGAGTTATTATATAACTACAATGAAATTATAAAAAAACATGGGAGGGGTATGAACTTTCCTCCTTAGCAGGCTACTGTCTAGCAATATAAAGTAACTCTGGCTGCATTAGTCAGACTTGTACAATGTTTTACATTGCCTCCTCAGCTTGCCCTGAAGTCAAACAGAGCTCAGTACCATACAGGGTTGGGCCCTAACTTGTTCCCCTGATGCTGCAGTGTAAATGTGACCTGGCTCCTTATAAAGAGACTATTTCTGTGCAAGCCTGGAAACAGAAGAGTGCTTCAGTAAGGAAGGCCCTTGAACTAGAGTAACAGTTTCTGCTATCACAAACGTTCACAGTGTGCTCAATCCCCTGAGACTGGAGATAAGTGTAGTTACTGTACTCCCTCATTTCCAAGGTCAGAGGCTTATGCAGATGCCAGAGTTATTTCAGAGTAAGCACAGGATGAAGAAAGCAGAAGTGAGAGGATGCAGGAAGCAGAAATAGTAGTAATCCAGGGTGCAACAGGAAGAGGGGGAGAGGAGACTAAAGAATAGACAAGAGACAAACGCAGCAGGTATTAACAAAAATAATATCAATCCCTCTCTAGATTGTTGTTGTGGGAAGACAGCCATAGTTCAGTGAGAGCTCTCACTACAATCTTTGAGCTAGACATATTCAAAATTTTATTTACACACAGGCCTTTGGCTGTAATCTTGACCAGTTTCTACACAGGTATTATTAAATATTTGCCTCCTTGGTATATGTATACCCTCCACCAGATGTTCTCTTTTTTTATAGCTGCCTTTGGCTTGTGACTGGTTACTGTTCCTGTATATAGACTATCCTTTCTTTATTCAAGATTTCTGAATTTCTTTTCACATCTATTTCTCTTTACCTGTGTACCCATGTTATAGACTAGCTGGCCCTTTGAGGCAAGCTGGGCTCTGCCGTGCCCATGACTTAGCAGCTGTCCCTCAGCCTCACTGATGAGCTAGCAATAGAAAGGCTAATTAGTAACCCCAGCTGTGTGTAATGCTGCTTAATTAGAAACTGACCCCAGCTGTGGTGGTGAAGCACTGGAGTCCTATTTAAATAGAGCTGGTAACTTAGAGGAAGGGAGGCGCTGGAGGGAGGAATAAGGGGGTGTTGCCTGAGGAAGTTAGGCTGAGAGCCCTATAGACAGCAGAGCAGACTCCTTTGGGGTAAGGGAATAGGGTCAGTGAGGGTAAGGGAATAGAATAGAATAGAAGAGGTGCCCAGGAGGGGCAGAAGGGCTATGAGTTATAAGAGCAGCATTGCAGGGGGAAGATCCCTAAGGAAAGCCATCAGAATCTTCATGGGGAGAGAGGCAGCAAAGTGAGACAAGCTCTGCAGAGGCCAGGAGAATGGGCCAAGAAACAGAGGAGTCTGGTGGAGCCTAGAAGAGCAGAGGGACTATTAATATGGGTATCTGATTTTGGACTTTGAATTCGACCTTTAGATACCCCAGAAGGGTTTTGAACTACGCTTGAAGTGGCCAGAGGGTTGAGCTACAGAAGACCAGGAAGCAGGAGCAGCTGGCCTGTGGGAGGTGCTGGAGCTGAGGATACTGGTGCCATTACACATGAACCTTAGGGGACACTCCAAAGGTGTGTGCCCCACCACCAGCCTTTAAATTTTTGGTCTTACATTTCATTAGCAAGCTTAGCAGCCAGTAGAGAAACCCCACTAAGTGCCAAAGTAAACAACAATCGGATTGACTTGGTTTTCCATTCTAGTGCAACGCTGAGCCTGCAAATCAAAGCTGGCTCCTATCCACATGTCCCACCTCAAACAGTGATCACAACACAGGCCATGTAGACTCTAAGTCTTGTCCACAATAGCATTTTTCTCCAAATTTCTCATGGTTCTGTTATCAGCGCAGCTTCAGTAGCGGCAAGAGTGGAGGCGTTAACATACACAGTTTTAATCACTCGCTTTGGGCAGGTCTGGATGACACAATGGCAAAGACACCTATGGCCACCAGCACTTTGTCTCACTGGAGATGCCCTCATTTGCACTAGGGGGAATTTGAAGAAAGGAAAAGCTGGGGTAGAACAGCCAATATAGTTATCTGGTGTGCAAAATGTCCTATGTCAGCAATGCTCCTTTCCTTCCTTCTTCTGTATCTGTTAGCAATGCCGTTACTAGCTCCATGCCTCTGCCTCTGCCTCTCTCCAAACTTTTACCAGAGGATGTCCTTTGAAGTCAGTGAGACTACCCACATGCTTACTGCTAAGCATATGCTTAACTGCTTTTCTGGATCGGGGCAAAGTGCTCAGCACCATGCAGGATCAGGAACATGCAGATGCCTGCAATGTAACACAGGGAGATGGTGTCAGTTCACCTGGCTACAGCAATAAACAGCAGTGATTTCACCCAGTGTTGCACTAATTAAAGAACAGTAGCAGCATTTGAAAGCAGGATGCCTTCTCCAAGCAATCATTCACTCTTTCAGGTAACTGAGAATTAGGTATGTGGAATTCCCCTCCCCCACAAGGATAGTAACCGTTATTTTTTTTGTCCTTCTGTGCTCAGGGGAATATATTTTAAAACCATCACTGATACGAATTCTACAAAAGTCACCCTGGCAGTCAGAAAGCAGACAACGGACAAACATGGCTACTCCCCGCTGCAAACAATTGGTTGTCACAATAGTCCTGGTATAGTCCACCAGGAGGTTGCACATTTGAAACACCGACTGAGTGAAATTGTGGCCCCATTAAAGTCAGTGGGATTTTGACACTGGTTTCAACGGGGCCAAGATTTCACCTAATATCTTTAAGGGCTGCCTGTAGCAAACAGTGAGCCCTGACTGCCACCTACAGATCTACTAAAAGGTAGCTGGAAGAGGTTATATGGGAGTGGAGGGACTAAAACCAGTCAGCACATGTGATTTCTCTGGGAATGAGATTTGTAAATGTGTTCACTGTGCTGTTATATATTTAGCTGTAGGATTTTAAGTAAAAAGAAGAAGAAGTCTGAGCCTTAAAACCAGCTTTCCTATCTGCTCTTTGGTTACAAAATGAGTTGGCACAAGTGTCGCAAAAGAAGCCTGTTTTAGAAGAGGAAATAATATGAGAACTCAGAATAAAGGTCTAGATGAAAGACTTCATGATCTCATTTAACCCAGCATAATAGCATGAGTTACTGCCTTGGAAAGAAGATTCTCTATTTGCAACTGGGTGTGGGAAAGAAAGAGCTACATATTGAAATCATATTTGCCAAAATAAATCCTTTAAGCTAAAACTAATCAGATGATAAAGAATTTGTATCCACTAACTAATTTGGCTAAACTATAGTCACTTGTATTGTTGTTATTATCAAACAAACACAGAATCTCCCTCTGAATGTTCCCTGTTTAAAAACAAAACAAAACTCATCTGTGTTGCTCTTATTTATGAAATCAGCCCATCTGTTCTGAGCTTTGCCATTACTTATACCCACATTAAGCAGCCACACTACTCTTTTTGAGTAACCAAGGGCAGCTGGGACATCTATGTCGTCATATTTGGCAGACTTTATCTGAAAAGGAGTCTCCTCTCTCCCTGGGTCTAGTCATGCTGCTCAGCTGTTCTCCCTGTCAGTTCATGGGCCTAAAATCTCCATGGATGGGGAGAGATTGTTCTCATGCTCCAGTGTGGGGAGCTGTAAGGCACATAGGAAGCCCAGTTCAGCTTCTCTGTGGCCTTAGTCCTGGACAACACAGGGTTGGGATATGGATAAAGCAAGAGTTGTACTGCCTGCCTACCCAAAACAAGGGAAGGAAACACTCCAGGTTCACAGCCAACCTCTAGCTGCTGCACCAGCATTGGAGGAACCAGAAACCCATCTAGAAGTTATGGGCCAAAAGCCAGAGGCTCCAAATTCATCTGTGGTGTAACTCCATTTAAGTCAATCAGATGACACCAGTGATGAATAAAGTCCTGATTTTATGAGATGCTAAGTGCCTCATGGTAAAAATATTGCCCTTGAATCCCACTGATTTCATGGTAGGTCACTGAGCATCTTACAGGAGCCGCTGTGCACCACACAGGATTGGGCCCTTCAATGCAGCTCAGTGTCTGAATGTGCTACAAAGTTTGTCCCTGCGGTTTCAAAGCTGTAAGGCAAAATCAGGCCTATTTTATAGACTTTTTCAAGTTATTTTTCTTCAGTGTTGAATTAACCAAAAATATAAAAAAGAATAAAGTTATCTCCTTCCAGTCCTGGCCATCCCATACCCAAACTGCTTGCCATATTTTAACCCTCTACCCCCATGTGGCTCTGATTTACACCATAGAGGAAATCCATTTAGCAAAGGCACGTTTCTACCATCTATCATTTGATAAAGAAACAGGATCTGAGGCAACAGACCTCCAGGCACAACAATGCTGCACTCATACTTCATTTAATTTAGGTTGTAAGCTCCTTGGGGCAGGGATTTTGTCTTCCCATTTGCCTGCAAAGTGTCGTGCACACTACATAAAAAACATAACTTTCAAATTAATGTCTGTAGAGGATTTTCTCTTAATCTGAATACTGATAGGGTATACCAATGAAAAGGTTAACCTGGCCCTTTCTCCATACTATGTGTAGCATGGGCATTCCAAATATTATCTACATTCATAATTTAAGTAGTACAGATTCTCATCCAGGGAGTATTTGCTATACCATATTTGCCAAAATAATAAAATCGGAGCTGCAGTTTGCTACAGCTTTCACTTTTCTGGGTAAACATTTCCTGGTTTGATCTCTCTTCTCCTCAGAAAGGTGATTTATGTCTACCTGCTGCTTGTTATGCAGGACTGAGGGGAAAAGCCTAACACCTACGCCAGTCACATTTTCCTCATTTCTTGCACATTGTGATTCCTAGGGTCTGACCATAAGCCAGCCTGCCTTTGCTCTCAGCCATGCCTCCTCCAAAGGCACCAGGGTGCTTCTGACTGTATTAACATTTTCTCATGCTCTTTCTGCATGGCATGTATCTGAGGTTCTGTACCTGCCCTTCAGCTGCATCCTCTTTGAAAGGCTAATCAAAGTCTAAGAGACCTCACAGGCAGAAATGATAAATGCTCCTTAATTAGCCTTGCCGGTCATGCCTGATTAAATTGACCTCAGTTACTAACTTCTAGAGCAGAGACTTCATTAAACCAAGATTCCCTGCTCGGCATGTTGGCTATTCTGGGTACTCCTCAGGCCCAGCCAGAGTCTCAGGCATGCATAGAATCTTTCCTGCTTGTTGTTCTGCTCTGGATATGCCTCAAGTGTTTGCACTGTCTCCTTCATTACCCCTCTGACTGTCTGTTTCTGTCTTTGCTGAATTTTAAAGATTCGGCACTTGTCTGATCCGTGTAAAGTATGCTCTTGATCCCTCTCCTTCAAATTGTCACTCCTGCTCTGATTATCCCTTGCCAGGTGCACCTCCTTTACTGTGATTACAACCCAGTGGGAATAAACGGGATCTTCTGACCCATACAATTCCAAGTCTGTTTTTTTCCCTCCCTGCTTTTGATCAGTGGAGGTGCTTGAGCTGTAGACGTCTGGGTATAATAGAGAGGGAGCTGCTAGCACAGCATTCCCTGTGAGGGTCCCTCAACCATAGAAACCAGCCCTTTCCTTTGGTGTAAAAAAGTCCAAATCTGTTGACCTTCAGGGCATGTTGCAATGTCCATCTGTTTTCTCTGGCTTTGGGGAATGGGGAACAGGATGAGGTCTGGGAGAGAGTGTTAAATGGAATGTGTTTTGAACGACAGTGTTCTGGCTATTAATTTTCATTGCCGTTTTTATGGCAGTGATATACTGCTGGATTTCATTTAATCTAGTTACTTTTTTGTATGAATTTTTAAGGCTTTTAATGTTATGTCTACAGCACAAACACCCTGATTTTCAGAAATACTGAGTTCCTATTAGCTTCAGTGGAAACCATAGTTGCTCAGCACAGCAGAAAAACAAGCTGCTAGAGTCTAGGCTAAATTTATTTAATGTTATAAATAAAAATAACTTGTCACCCTCCCTAGCTTCTATGCTACCATCAGCAACATCTTGGGCCTTGAACATATGATAGTCTTATTCCAGAAGAAGGTAAGAAGTCATAGATGACACACTCACTTGGTTGCTGATAACATAGGCTGGCTAACAAAGTGCTTCCAACATACTTCTCAATCAAAAATAAAGAATATCTGGAACAGTTTCCTCCCTTCCCCTTGTTACAGAGCTCGAAGCAGATTCTCTAAAGTGTTATTTTTCACTGAAGCACAGATGGGCTGCATCTTAAAGTTTGCAGAACTGTGCTGATGACTCAAAGAGTTTATTATTCTTAAGTGTGAGTAGTATAGGACCACTGCAGTCCCAGTACTATCCACGCTTTTCACATTTCATCAGCCCTTGCTAGTCTGGACTCTTACCACAGGGCAGACTCCAAGACCTTTGGGTGTTGAGAACAGGGATATTCCACACTGAGTTAGAAGAAGCCCAGAAGGAAAAACAGTTTTGCATGTGAGGTTTTCTTATCCTTATCATAAGATGCATTACATAAACCAGGACCATGCTCAGAATTGTATCTCAATTCATAGTAAGCCTGTAAGAAAGGATATGTGCAACTAATGGGAAACAAATGTCAGTTTTGGCAAAGCCCGCAGCTAACGTCAGTTGTTTTTTTTTCCCTATTGCTAAAGAAATTGTCATAATGAGACAGTCTCATGGAACAGATTGACTGCAGTCTTCTGGCTTTCTCTTAACCATTTGAGTGCTTCTCTGATATACAACATATGCCACTGACCTTATTGCTATGGCTCAAGAAAAGAAAAAAAAATCACTGAAGAAATCAAATTCTTTTTCATTAATATATATAGTGTCCATGGGAAGGAAGTTCAGAGTTGAAAAGGCAAATATGCATCCCAGTTTGGAAGTTCTCAGTAATTAGAACGAAACTTCTAGCCTGTATGTTGTTGAATTTGGGCCAAACATTGAACAAGAGCAACTGATTGCTTAAAGAAAACAAAGCCTGGGGATCTGCAAAGTCATTAGGTGTGGTGTATTGCCTCAAAGTGACTTAGTATATAGGGCAATTATTGTTCATTTGTACTTCCTAGGAAAGAAAAATACCGTAAATACTAGGAAAGAAGCTACCACAAATGATTTAGTCAGCAGCAGAATGTTTACCACCATATACTAACCACATCAAGCCAAATATAGGTTTGATAAAGAAAAGTAATATTAAGAGTTTGCCTTCAATTCAGTAATGAAAAGGGAGTTGGGGACAAGGCTGAAACTCCTTCTGAGTCAGCTCCTAGAGCAGTACATATGGGTCTCAAGCTGCAGTGGGGGAGGTTTAGATTGGATATTAGGAAAAACTTTTTCACTAAGAGGGTGGTGAAACACTGGAATGCGTTACCTAGGGAGGTGGTAGAATCTCCTTCCTTAGAGGTTTTTAAGGTCAGGCTTGACAAAGCCCTGGCTGGGATGATTTAACTGGGAATTGGTCCTGCTTTGAGCAGGGGGTTGGACTAGATGACCTTCTGGGGTCCCTTCCAACCCTTATATTCTATGATTCTATGATTCTATGACCTGTGCTTGTAATCCTGAGACAGACATAACTCCTATTGAGTTTTCTCTGCATCAGGGCTGCTGGCTCTGACCTGCTAAGGCCTTGTCTAAACTAGGAAAACTTGGCATACTCACCACCATTTGGTTCCCAGCACACTTGTAATGCTCTAGACATCCGCTCCCGAAGGTGCACGTGGGATCACATTACTATGTGGAATACACTTGCACTGAGAGAGGCTAATGATGTGTGGTCCTCCCAAGTGCCAATTTTCACTGGTACTGTGCCAGCAGCAATGGGAATCACTGGGATAGGAGGCCCAGCATTGAGAATAGTCTTCCCACTACCACCCCACAGTGTGACCATCACTCAGTAGGAAGCCCATCTTCTCTACTTTCTGCATTCCACTGCATAGGGGTCCGGGTTAGCTGTAAGCCACTTGTACAAACAGAGCTGCACACACCACAGAACTGATTTGTGCATTATTTAGCTAACATCAGTTTCTGCCATGGTACTCAACTCCATTTGTCCCTATTGTATCCCAGAGGAAGCCGTCTTATGAGCACACTGCCAACTGGCCTGAAGCAAAGATAAGGACATGGGTAGCCACATGGGCTGCTACAGAAATTCAGTCACCGATGAACTTGGTCATTCAGAACACTCTGCTCTATGGCAGGGTGTCTGCGCACCTTGCCTAGCTAAGTCAGTGATGGGAAAAGATCAAGGGTGTTAAGGTCCAATTTAATCAGGCTCAGGACAATTGCAGTCTGCCTTTCCTTTGACGATGTGAGCAGAACCCACTGATCACTCACACATGCAATCTAATGTGCTGCTAGACAGCACAGAGGCTTCATGCGCTGCTGAAATAAGGGGCTGTCATAAATATAAAGAAAAGGGTACCATAAAATCCCTCCTTGGCAGCTGTACTGAATTGCTTACCTGTAAAGGGTTAAGTAGCTCAACTCACCTAATTGGCTCCTGACCAGAAGGACCAATGAGGAAAGAAGATACTTTCAAATCTTGAGGGGGAGAATTTGTTTGTGGCTCTCTTTGTTCTCTCTCCAGATAGAGAGAGAGACTAAGCAGGTACAACATCTCCTGAAAATGTACCTGGAATATTCCATCTCAAATTGCAGAAATTGTAAGTAGGCAAGGAAATGCATGAGGTTATCTTTTGTTTTAGCTTGTGAATATTCCCTATGCTAAACAGGTAGTTTCATTCCTATTTTGTAACTGTGAAGCTGAGTCCAGAGGGGAGTCCTCTGTGTTTTAAATCTTTTTATTTACCCTGTAAAGTTACCTTCCATCCTGATTTTTCAGGTGTGATTCTTTTACTTTTTCTTTATAAATAAAGTTCTGCTTTTAAGAACCCAATTGATTTTCAGTGTCCTAAAGACAAAGGGTTTGGTCTGTGCTCACATTGCTAACCAATTGGTTGGTATATTATTTTCAAGCCTCCCCAGGAAAGGCAGTGAAGGGGTTTGGGTGGATATTTTGGGGGGATAGGGATTCCAAGTGACCCTTCCCTGAATTTTTGTATAAATCACTTGGTGGTGGCAGCAATACCATTCAAGGACAAGGAAAGAAATTTGTGCCTTGAGGAAGTTTTAACCTAAACTGGTAAAATATAAGCTTAGTGGGTCTTTCATGCGGGTCTCCACATCTTTACCCCAGAGTTCAGAGAGAGGGGGAACCCTGACAGGGACGAAGGGGAAAAAACAGCTCTGTGAACCAGGAAGATGACAGCAATGAGTAGGTGAAGTGGGAGATGCCCGAGACCATTGTGGGAGTTTGAATCTGTTCAGTGAATCTGTCCATGATTCAGCCATGGCAGCAGAGGATGGGCTAAGCTTGTTAAGAAGAGAAGAAAATTAGGAGCCAGGCACCTGTACACAGCGATGTGGCTTTGTATCATAATATATCACAGGGCTGATTTAGCCTGTGCAGGAGCTGGAAGAAGTTTTCAAGGTTTCACTGTGTGTCACCATTAGTTTATGAAGTGAGTGGCTGTAGCCTCACCTGAGGGCAGGTGTGTCCTCCATTCCTCCAGCAGTGTCAGTTTTCCCTCCTCCTCCCTTCTGTCCCTACCCTGCCTCTGCACCATGACCAGAAGCTGCTGAGCACCCACTCATTACAGTTCCCCCAGACTTTCCCAAGGTTAATCTCCACCTCAGGAACTCCTGCTCTGCCCCTGTCAACAGCACGGGCCAAAGTTCCTGAGTGGGCTGGGCTGAACCGTGCCACATGACAGGACTCAAAATGGCAGACAAGCAGGGACACTTCTTGTTCACATTAACCCGAAACCAAAATATGCCACTGTAAAAGAAGGAGAAGTTTACTACAACCAATTACAATGTCATGTAAATGCTTTGGCCACAGTGCTCAACGTGTATCTACCTGCCCCTGTACCAGAACCAGCACCTAATTAGCATGCTACTCTTATCTGGCTGTGGTCACCTTTCTTTCTTCCCTTGTATTTAATGCATGAAAAACAGTCACTAATGTAATTGGATAGATAAGTGATGTTAAACTAACATCAACCAGGGGTGTTAGGGGAATAATTACACTGCCTGCTTCCAGACATCTAATACATGCAAAGACATCTACCAGAGATATCAGTTTCTTTGAGACCCCAGTCCACAGGAGATAAACTCGTATATGTCCTGTGTTCTGCAGCCATGCAATGAAATTTGGGGCAATGCACATTTTCTTGCAGCCTTTACCCAGTCACTCAGACAACAGGAGCAGGTCCAGAGAGGCTGGATCTTCTGTGACAATAATTCTAGTGCAAACTTATCAGCCTTCCCTCCACTCACGTAAAAAGGCCTTTCTTCTCCTTGCTGGCCTTCTCCAAACAGAGATGTTTCCAAGGATTCTGTTTGTCTACAATGAGCAACTTTTGTTAGACCAATTAAACCGATCACAACCTGCTTCCCTCCGTTGTTCTGATTCCCACAGTTTCCTCTCCCCTCGTTTTTCTTTTGTGTGTGTCCTTCACTAGCCCAAGGGGAATATACTTTACATAAAGCTGGTGGCATTCAAAACTGAACCATAACTTATGTTTATTGCAGTCCTTGGTATTGCAGAACACCCTCTATCATCTCAACCTGCAACTACTTTTGAAAAGCTCCAGCCTAAACCTTTCTTGCTAAGCACGGAATGAGAGTTGAGCATTTACCCTGGCTTTCCTTTTGGGAAAAGGACTTGGAAATAGCCCTGGGTCCATGGGACTTCTTAGAATTCTTCAGTGAATGATGGGCGTTAGACCTCTTCAACCACAATTCTTCTAGGTTTGCATGAAGCAACAACACTGTAGTACACTGCTAGTGTGGATGTGGGACAAAACTGCATCTGACATGGCATAATTACTGTGACACACTGCCCTGTTGGTATGTACAGCAGTGTTATCCCATATCTTCAGTTACCAATAATTGAATCCTTGTATAGACAAATTGGTTAGTCTCTAAGGTGCCACAAGTACTCCTTTTCTTTTTGCGAATACAGACTAACACGGCTGTTCCTCTGAAACCAGTCATAACATAACATCCCCAATGCTTGGATACAAGAAAGTAGGTTGGTTAAGGGCAAAGCTTCTGCCAATAAAAATATTTTTGATGTAGTGTGGCGTTTGAATATTCTCCACTGACCCAGTCGAGAGTAACAATTCCACTTTTCTCAAAGGGCTACAGTGCTTAGGGACACTATCCATGGAAACAAAAAATGGTAGTACATTAATTCCATCACCTGCAAAGCTTGATGTAGAAGACAAAGTCACTTTTCAGTGAAGGAGGAAATGAAACCACATTCCTGTAAACTCAAAAATGGCTAAACACTTCAATCGATGTTTCAGTGATGTCTTGCTCTCAGGTGGCTAGATAGGAAATTTATCTCAATATCGACACATACCATAATGCAGCCTTGCAGAGTTCTGTTCCACCACTCTCTTGACTGAATTTTTTTAAGGTGAGTAAAATATCATTTATAAGGGCTCACTCAGAGCAGCCTTTTATTTTGTTTTTCCTGCAAAGGCATTCACAGTAACCCTGCAGAAAGATATGAAATAGTCTGTTTGTGAGTCTTACAGAATTCATGCATCATTCCAGCTATCGCCTTGCTTCCTGTGGACAACATGTTGATTTATTCAGGCTGTCAGGAGACGTTCTTGGACTATACTTCCAGTAAGAGACTAGAAGGGAGATTTAGCCGCCTACTTCCCAGATGTCCAGTGGCTCCAGCTACATGGCATCTGTGTAAATATCAGCAATAAACTTCTAACTCTGCGATTAAATATGATATCTTTTTTTCTCCTTTATTCCATGTTTAGGTGCTGTGCAGCCAAATATTTTAAAGACATTTGTGGAATCTTTTGTTATGAAAGCTCCTGAATACTCTTCATTTCTGAAATATGTTTAATGGAAACCCCTGACTGCCAGATACAGCATCATTAGAGTTCAAGGTTGTGACGTTACAGGCCTGCCCTCCCCATACAGGGAATATGCAGAAAGAGAGCCTGATCTAATGGTTGAAAACCAAGACTGGAAGTCAAGATTTCTGGCTCAGACATAGATTCATTGTATGACTGTGAGAATATCAGAGAATTTAAGGCCAGAATGGACCTCCAGATCATCTAGTCTGACCTGCTGTATATCACTGGCCAGTAAACATCATCCAACCCAACACTAAGCCCAACAATCAGAATTAGACCAAAACACTACAGCCTTCAGAGACTAAACTGTAGTGTGCTGCAAGCAGAGAATAGGAGGGACCAAGGTGCAACAATGCCTGAAGCCCCTGCAACATCACAGAATTGATTCAGTGAGATACCCAGACGGTCCTAGCAAGGGGGGGGGAGATAGCTCAGTGGTTTGAGCATTGGCCTGCTAAACCCAGGGTTGTGAGTTCAATCCTTGAGGGGGCCATTTGGGATCTGGGGCAAAAATTGGAAATTGGTCCTGCTTTGAGCAGGGGGTTGGACTAGATGACCTCCTGAGGTCCCTTCCAACCCTGATATTCTATGATTCTAAGTGACCCACACCCATGCTGCTGCAGAAGGCAAAAAAAACACAAGGTCTCTGCCAATCTGATCTGGTAGAGAATTCCTGCCTGATCCAGAATATGGTAATCAGTTAAACCCCAAGCAGGTCACCTGGGGCTTGTCTAAATGGGATGTTACTGGGCAGTAACCCAGGATCTGAATCTACAGCACACTAGCTTACCGTAGAGTACCGTTACGCAGGGACACTGCTACAGCACGCTAGATGTTCTGTAGCATACTTTGACGTACTGCTGTTTGAAATAGGAGCACATCAAAGCACACTACAGAACTTCCAATGCACTGTAACATGTCCACATGGCCTGTAACAGCCTGGCAAGCTAACGGGCTGCAGATTCGTACCCTGGCTTGCCGCTCAGTAATGTCCTGTGGAGAAAAACCCTGACCTTTTCTGTGCCTCTGCATAGGAGATAAAAATGATCTCCCAGAAGCACTGAGTGGATTAAACTCATTGTTTGTAAAGTGTTTTTAGAGACACCATCACAATTCAGGACAATGGCACCTGTATTTTCCCTCTGTGGTCTAGCCAGGGCCTTTGAGAAGCTCTAGCTCCCCGCCCCATGGCTTTGGAAGCTGGACTTCCTTTGACAAGGGTGCTAGGGAAAAGCCGTTTGAGCTCCTCATTAAAAATCCCAAATCTAACCAAATTACAGATCTTGGACTGTCCAAGAACTTGCCTCTCAGGGGACAGACTAGTGAATATAGCACCTGACATGCTAAACAACTGGTCTGTCTATGGTTTTGGCATGGCTCAAGGACACAGCTAATAACAGCTGCACAACATAACTATCCTTTAACTGGGTCACCACTGTGGTTGCATTTCTCAGTTAAAAGGGCTCTATTTCTGTTCTCCCCTTTTTTCTTCTCTCTCCACCTCCTCTTCTATCTCTTCTCCCTGCTGCTTGGCCCTCTGTTCGCCCTTCTCTTCCTCTTTCAAACTGCCACAAAACATCCTCACCCCTAAAGCACAGCTGGAACAGCTGTCCATCAAGGTCAATGGAATTACTTTTCTCATTGATAGAATCTGATAAGTCTTCACCGGTTTCATGTTGCAGCCTTGAATTATTAATATCCACCATTTAGATCAGGGAGACTGACATCATTGTCCGGAATTCAATGATATTTTTGATGGCAGAAAGCAGTATGTTTACCCATTAACACATAGACCAATAGCTATGGCAGTTGGAAATTCAGTTCAGCAGCAGCTGATTTCACTTGCTTCTGCATCAACTTCTGAGGTATGTGTTTGAACAATCTAATGGCTCTATATATCTTTAGTTTAACTATGAACAAAACTCCAAGAGTGATAAATTCGGATTTGGGTTTTGTTTTTAGTATAGTCTACAGCAAACTTAATTATCAATAAGAAATAAAATGTCACTTTGGACCTAACCCAGATAAATAGGGTCCATTGTACTCAGTATAAAAGCCTGTGTGTATTATGTGGCTGTAAAATTGAGACCTTATAGCCATATACACAGTTTAATTTATATAGCACTAGTGACTTCTAACAGCTCTAAAGTAGCAACGTCAAGTTTTTCTGTGGTTTACATTTTAAGTCAAACTTCAAAACAGAAGCACAATAGTTTTATGCAACAAACTAGAATTTATCAGCATTTCCACAATAACTCCCTGTTCTGAAGGGGTGATGATAATCTGGGACTATATTACATCCTCCCATGAAGTGAAGTGAAGGCAAATGAGAGCCCAGGAAACTGTGAGCTTCAGTCTAACAAATCCTCCTTTTTGAGGGAGGGCCATAGAGGTGCTCTTTAAACTTGTGGAGTCAGATCCCTATTATTAACTCCTCAGATCCCAGGGTCTTTGTCAGGGCCGGCTCCAGCTTTTTTGCCGCCCCAAGCGGCAAAGGGAAAAAAAAAACCCAAGCCTGGTTGAGCTACCGTTGAAGTGCCGTCGAAGAGGAAGAGAGGGACTGCAGGGCCCACCGCCAAATTGCCGCCGAAGACCTGGATGTGCTGCCCTGATGACCGATGGAGTGCCACCCCTTTCTTTTGGCCGCCCCAGGGCTGGAGCCAGCCCTGGTCTTTGTGCAGAGGGTTTTTCCTGGTCCTGTCCCTGGCCTGCCCCTCTCCACAGCATGAAGTCTGGTGTCCACATGTTCCCACAAGGTGACTCCCGTTGTAGAAGGGAACCTAATTTAATGGAGGCAGCATTCCCTCTTTACCACCCCCCCATGTGGCTTTACCTTGTTTTCATCCCCTTCTGTGGAATCAAAGAAAACAATGCAGCCCTGAGCTTCAGACTTAACCAGGAGTGTCCTGGCATTTTTTGATACAAATGAGACCTCTTACATCATTTTTAAAAAAAGCTGATTTGGGTATGAATCATGTTAAGTGTTTTGTTTGTGCTGCAATTACTTCTTCCTCCTGATAACTTCAAAACATTGACGGGAGTTTCTTTAGGGACTGAAATGCCTTTTACATAGCACCTAGTGGTGAAACAATCTAACTATTCACAAGTCTGAACAAACAGTCTGTATTGCATTTTCCTTCTTCCATTGGGAACCTTGGACAGTATCATAGAACCTGGATACTACAAAAGAAGACATGAGAATTCATTGCTTTAAGAAAACAATTGTTTGAGGTCAAGACCCATTGAAAAATAAGTGTGGTTAAATGTATCTTTTCTAAATTAAAATATATGCTGTTCTGAAAGTGCCTTATCAAAATATAAAGCAATTGTTCAAATACCAATTGATAGTAGTATAAAATCTTTAACTCCAGCTTTGGAACATCTGCCTGGGGGTTGCCACATCATTATGAGCAGATGTGGCCTTCAAAGAATTTAGACAAAAGGGGAAGGGGAGGTTTCTAAATATAATTTAAATCTATATCTATATCTAATTACATAAGGGTTCTGTGGCACAGATGCATATCTTTATCACAAATTCAATTCCCCTTGATTGTTCTGACAGTCCTAATAAGTTTCTAGTGATTTGGCCTTTGCTGTATCCTGCAGCTGAAAAGTCTTGGCAAGAAATAAATGGAAACACAAAGAACTTTAATTTTCCTCTTCATATATTCTCAGGGGTGGTTTTAAGTCTTTTGGCACACTATGCAGGCTTTTGCAAAAGACATAGTGTAAATGAAAACTAAACCTCAGTGTTATCTTCTGGCAATGAGAAAGAATTGCAAAAATATATTTGCATATGTATGATTGTGTGCTTTCTTTAAAAAAGGTGCAAGAGAGACATTTTTTACTACTAGGAGAGGAAAGAAAGCACATTCTTGCCTCTCTTCTTATTTTCAAAGAGGAAATTGGTGCATACTTGAAACACCATCTCCCAAACTTTGCTAATGTTATCATTTTCATGGTATGTTAGCATAAGAATGCAAAGGTTGCCTACCAGAGGTCAACAAGTTTAGGATGTTTTGTGATAAATATTGAAAAGAGAGGAATCATCTGGGTTAACTTTATATTTTTTAACTGATACCTTTAGAAAATTCTATGTTCAAATTGAAGACCAATTTAATTTGTCTCTCTGGAAAGTAATTCTTTACAAACTGTCTCCCTTATATAGTTCAGCTGTTAGGTCATTTGAAAGACTCTGAGTCAAAGCAAGACATAGAATCCAAGCAGCACTTACATCACTATAAATAAACAGGGTCAGACATGTTAATTCACTTCATTTGCAGGAAAATAAAACTCCAAATTCTGATATCCTTACTAAGGTTGACTAGTACTTTACTCCACCCGCAGTCCCATTGAAATCAATGGCACCACTCACAGGATAAGAAACTAATCAACACCAGTAAGCATATCAGAATCTCGCTCAAACTAAAATAAATAAAATCAGCAACCACATGGGCCAATTCATTCAGACCTTATTTGTGTCGTTAATATCATGGTCTTCAAAGGATCAGCATTTTCAATGGACTACCTGTGTGAGTAAGGTGAGAATGATTTGACCCACTCTATGCAGTTGTGGTTTTACTGATTTGAGATTGTAAATTGATATGCCTGACTCCCTTTGCCTAATGAAGTCAGTGAGACTGCCCCTGCCAGTGAGGTGAGAATGATGTGGCTCTTAGAAATAACTTCACGCATGTAATCAATGCTGGATCCTGGTAAGATCCCCCAACACATACAAGTCTGATTTTTTTTTCCATGTAACTTCTTGTAACATTATTTGTTTATGCCTCTATTTCCTAAGGGCTTGTTTTTTCAAAGGAACTTAGGGTTTCCTGCAATTGTACATATAATTTGAGTAAAACAAGTAAAATTAGGTATTTTCAATAGCCATTGGCCACTGCAAGACCCACCCGGTCATTTCTTGGTGAAATACTCAATTAGTGGCTTGTTCCTGCTTTTATTGATGTCAAGGGCAAAACTCAGTGGGGTCCTCTGTGTACGGAGTTGCATGAACAAATTAAATGCAGTTGTGCACATATCTTTGTGCACAGCCACAAGCACCTGGCTTTTTGTAAATCAAACCATGAATCTATTGAAGGCCACCCTTCCAGCATGTTTGGGACACGTCTTTTTTAAAAGTAAGCCTTTTGAAGTGAATGGACCAGTAGGATGTGCACAGCTGTATAATGATCCATTCAACATTCAGTGCACAATAGATGCCAAGGTACTCAAGTGGCTAGTAGAGTATGGGGCAGGGGCGGCTCTACCAATTTTGCCGCCCCAAGCAGTCGCCGCCAAATTGCCGCAGCCCCCAGAACAGCAGCAGAGCTGCTGCCGCATTGCCACCGTGGGACACGGACTGCCCCTCCCCGCATTCTGAATGCCGCCCCAAGGACCTGCCTGGAAAGCTGGTGCCTGGAGCCGGCCCTCATATGGGGAGCCAGGATATGAATCGCTGTCTGATCAATCAGACGAGACCTTTCAAATACAAACCAAATACTTGCATAATAGGTTATTAAAATGTTAATTACTCAGGTTCATAGAAAAGGGACTGAATTTTAATCCACTGTATTAGACCAAACCATCATCAAGGCTTCTGAAGGTTTGCAGAATGAAAGAGATAGCACTATGGTCTGTCTATCAGTTTGAGTGAAGTCCATTCCCTGGCCTAACTGAAAAGTATTCCTGTTAAAATCTGGCTCAGACAGCTTCTAATTATTTCATCCTCTGCATAAGGGTTAAGAACATCTGCTGATGCCCAGACCTGAAAAAGAGCTCTGTGTAAGCTCAAAAGCTTGTCTCTCTCACCAAAGTTGTCCAAAGATGCCGACTAACCTACCTTGGCTATCTACTGAATTTCTGACATTTTTCAATCAGGGAATGAAATAAAATCTTTCAGTCCATTTCTAACATGAATAGAAGCAGAAATTTCCATTTCTGAAAGTCACAGTGATGCTATGGGACAACCTACAGGCTGAGAGATTAAAAAGAAAGACTAAAAAATATGATGTCTAAATAGTCCATGCAAAAGGGAATTTTCTTTAAATGTGATTTTAAAAAATGTCAACACATTTATATTTGATGAAGATGAAAAGCTTAAGTATCTGTAAGTATTTTGATTTATATTGGATGGGGCACTCTAGCACCAGGTTAGATATTTTTCATAAAATGTGAGCAAAAGATCCCTTCTACATCCCAAAACAGAATAATTTATCGTTTGCCTCTGCCCTCCTAAAAGAAGATGGCCAACATGTTGTAATGTAGTGTATCAACAGACACCAAACTACAAATGATGTCCCTCTGGATCTAAAATATGGCCAAAATATGGAGAGGAAGAAATTTGCTGATAACATTCTATAGAGAGCAGTGAAAAATAACATCAAAGTCAAACAGCTGATACATAAAATTGGTGGCATTGTCTTCTTTTGCACAAAGTAAAAGGATAATTAAGAAACTGAGCAAGAATCCAAACCCCAGACCTGAACACCCTGAAATTTGGAAGCACGGTGGCAAAGTCAGGATCTAATCTACATGGATCAAGTTCATCTCCACTTTCTACCAAGTATGAGTGAATATGTTTCATGATAACAAACAAATCAATATTTACTATTAGTTATTTAGTTCCTATAATGATAGGGTGTGATCCTGCCAGGGGCTCAGTACCCTTATCTACCAATGAAGTCAGTAGAAGTGGAGGGCACTCAGTAGCACCTCACAGGAGCCAGTTACCATCTCACAGAACTGAGCCCATAGCACATACAGTACTTTAAAAGTGACAACACTTTGATATTTGTAGGTAATAAATGGTAAAATGATAATGGACCTGATTGTCCATTACAAGTTACCTTGCACTTTATGCTGTTATTTACACCTGTGCAAAATGGATGTAACCTGCTACCAAATCAGAACAGTACAATTTGACATGCATTTGACACTGGTGATTATCATGCTATAGAAAAAACTTAATCTGACTGTCAGAACCAGAGTTGAGTTTGCAGGGCTCAGAGTTCATAAAAACAGCTGTTACTTGAGAAATGAACACATCTGATCGCAAAAATCACCGAGGCACAATAAACATGAAATCTCATATTGCCATTTTTATAGTCATTTTTTTTTTACTAGAAACCCTCGGTCAAGAGCTGGCTGATGAACACAAAAAGGCCAATTCTTCTTTGAAAGGAAATGTTAAGTAACATTCAGCTCAAGAGAAATTGCAGCAAGTTAATGTGAATACATTTCTAAGATACAGCAGAAGCTATTATTACCCACTGACCTTAGAATCACTAAAGAGTTACAGGAAATGGTGAATTCTGGGTACAGCACGGAAAAGCCAGTGACTGATCTTTAATGGAAGGCAAATATTTAAAGAAAACAGGTGGACCATACTATAGAGACTATGATCAATTCTGGCTGGCTTCCATTGGTAAGAGTTCCATAGTCATGCAATAGTTCAGCAGGGAAATAAGAAACATAAGAAGACTAAATTAGAAAGAAAAACAGACACACAATTCAAAAGCAGCTTGAATTCTCTCCAACTTTAAACAAAATGAATATCATATTTTTTGAAAGTCATAGGAAGGCATTACAGTTAAAAGGGGCTTTGCCTTTATTTATAAACTCAGCACATGATATTAGTTTTATAGCTAAGAAAGAGGAAGGCTGGCCCAGTGGTTCGGGTACTAACCTGAAACCTGGGTTCAGCTCCTAGCTCCACCACAGATTTCTGGGGTGACCTGCCATGAATCTCTTAGATGTTCTATGCTTCTGATCCCCATCTGAAAAATGGGACTAATAGCACTTCCCTACCTCACAGGTGTTGTGGGAATAACTCCATTACAAATTGTGAGGTGCTCGGATACGGAGGTGAGGGAGGCCATAGAAGAAAGGGGTATTTATAACACCTTGCCAAAAGCAGTACAGAAATTACTACAATGCCCAGACAGTACAACTTCAGGGCCTAATCTTGGAGCTGCTCTGCATGCAGCACTCACATTGAGGTCTTCAGGAACAGGCCTTTTTGACACAAACCAGAGGCCTGACTCTCCCCTCACTCACACTGGTACATAAGAAATAACTTTACTGGAGTCAGTGGAGTTACACAGATGTAAAGGCCATTGAGAGGAAAATCAAGCCCTTTATCTCAAAATGCTTTACAGAATTAGAGAAGAGAGAGAGAGATTAAGAGGTGTAGACAAAATCTCATCTGAAAATTTATATTGTATCCTCTCTCTCTCCTCAGCTTAAGCCTTCACTGGGTCAAATCTCTGGTTCCGCTACAGTCAATGGCAAGACTCCAATTGAGCCAGGATTTTTACCCATGGTCCATAACGTTGGCATCATCTTTGACTGTGAACTTTCCTTCTTTTCCCATAGTCCCACAGAATTGTAAATTTGCCTATCACAATCTCTGTAGTCTTGCCCAGGTCTGAAGCTTTCTCATTCATGCCTCCCTCTCCATAGGACAATTCTGTTCTCCTGCCAGATCACCAGAATGAGATGCTGCTGCCCACCTCACGCAAAAATAAGTATAATCACCTCATCCCTATCTTCAGACAGCTCCCCCATTCATTTCAGGAGCCAAGTCAAAATTACTCTCCTTGCCTTGAAGCTCTACGTGAACTTATCTAGCCCATTTTACTGACTTTGAGTGAATTCCTGGCCCCAGTGAAGAAATCAGCCAGGTTGGGATTTCACCCTTTATCTCTGTTCACTCTGCTTATCTAGTTCTGGTTTTCTCTCCGTTCTTCAATGCAGTCTTATCACTGGAGGCAAATGAGCCTTCTCCTTTGCATCTCCTTGCCACCTAGAACGTCCCAATTGTAACTCTCTGTTTCATCAGCTCATTGCCTTATTTCACATTTCAGCTGAAAACACCTGAAAAGAGATCAGGAAAGTCAGCTCCAGATGGCAGGTGCTGCAAAGGGGCAGGTCCTTGCACTAAGTGGTGTAACATTATGTGAAGGGACACCAGAATAATGACATTTCAAGCCTAAGCACTTGGAACATTAACAAAAAGAAAGAAAAGCCTATTTAATGGTCATTGTTACAATCTGTAAATGCATTAGCAAATAATTAATGTTACCACAGTATTCCCTGTGCTACGTATATACTCCAATATTGTCCTATTTAAAGAGAGAGAATATTGGGAATACTGCAGTGGATCTGAAAATGACAAATTGGAAAGATTTTTATAACAACCCCTGCTAAAGCCTTACAAAGCAAAGAAGATAGCTTTATCTACTGTATAGCTCAACAGCTTAACTCTCTCCACAAAAGTTGTGTCTGTAAAATATGCTTGTATTCTCTCCTTCCAGAGATTGGCCAGCTCTCTCTTGCACTGATGTAGATTACTTATTTCTTTTGCTGACTCTGGAAGCTTTTCCTTACCACACCTACTTTTTAATGCCGGTTTTTTCTCCAGCATCAGGTCACAATCTATTGCTTGTCAGTCATTTAGCACCTTGTTTTGTATGTTAAAATAAAATATAAGGAGGATCCAGGGGTTCACCCAGTGGGCCATTTCATCAAACATTATCAGTTAAATCTTCAACTGGATACTAAGTCACACCACCAGGGCCAGCTAATCAAACTGAAAGCTGTTGGAGGTAACATTGGTCAAATCATGCTTTTGTATTATCAATTATTGAGTGTTCTCCTACTTGGGTACTAGTGTTCTCCTGCTCATTTTGTGCTCAAACTCTCTTTCTTAAATGTCTATCATGTACTGCACATTGATATCCCACCTCAGCAAATTTATCTGATCCCTATGGGTATGTGGGCGTATTTCTGTCAAATCAGTAAGCAGCCTGAGTTAATGGATACAGCATGTGTGGGGGACTCAGGGATTCTCCAGTTCTAATTCTGTCTCTACCATTAATTTGCTGTGTGACCTTGGACCAGTCATTTACCTTCTACCTTATTTTTCCAATCTGTAGAAGAGGGACAGAGGACTGTTGAATATTAGCTAATATTTGTGCATTGTTTTGAACATGTAAAACACTACAGTATAGAAATACTAGGTATTATCAATGGGCATCATCTCAGAGTTAATTCTGAGTCAAGGTGAGTGGATCACAACTGTCCAAGTTCATCTAATCAAAACCAGAGCCAGCTTTATAGAATTTGATTTCTACAGGGCCCTAGAGGGCACATTGGCCAACGAGAAGGAAAGAAGTATTCCTTGTAGCCTGGGACGGATTCCTGCAGCTTTTCCTGAAGAATCTGGGGATCCCAATGTTGAGGAACATTTTATTCTGCATCACCCTCTGAGGGGTCAACACAAGAGGCATATTCTCCTCAGTGTTAAGACTAGAAACACCACATAACAGATGTGAGGCATCTTCTAGCGAGACCCTTCTTTACTTGGCCCCCAAACATTTTAACTTTCCTTGTACAATGGAGGGAAGTCAAAAGCAAATTTGCTGATTCTAAATCTGAGCGTGCTAAATAACAGTGACTCTGACTGCTGCTATGCTAGTGGCTCATTGTTTACTACATTAAACCTAGTCCTTTGTAGCTCCATCAATATTTATTCGTCTGCTTCATAGAAGAATACATCTGGTTTTGATTAGACTTGTACTGAACTGTCTGAGAGTCAGACTCTAGCAAACAAGCCCTGTAGGTTCACTTGAAAAAGCCCATAAATTGTCTGCTGTTCATTTAAATTAGGTTCAGAAAGAAATGTAAACCCGAAATCTGCCTGTGTTTATAAATTTGATTAGAGTTTTGTTTTGTTTTGTTTTGGGGAGGTTGTCCTGAGATTGTTCTCAATCAGAGAGGGGTATAGGGCCAAATCCTCACTCCTCCACACAAAGCTGAGACAAACAGAATTTGTACAACAGACATAAATCATTGGTTGGGTGGGTTTGCTCCACCCCACCCTGAGCCAGAGTATGGAGTAGCTGCCCAGGCACTCTGCACTCTCCAGGCTGCAGTACCACCTACAACTCCATTCCATGCATGTTTTGACACAATTCACGAGCTCATTTAACTGTGATTTCTCCACTGACTTAAGCAAGTCCTCTGCAGGTGAACAGAGGTGCAGAAACTTTAATAAAAAGAGAATTTACTCACCAAGCAGGGTTTCCTGAATCTCACAGCTTTAGTTACTAAACTTAAAAGGAACTAAAATCTAGGAGGAACTAGTATATTTAGAGCAGTAGGGGAATGGTTTCCTAGTTGCACAATGGGTGGGCTGAAAGCAGAGCACTGTGATGTAATCAAATTCCAAATATCAATAGGACCTCAGGGTCCATGTGGGTGTGAGAAACCATTTTAAAGAGAGGACTACAGCATTCCCATAAGATATGGAGATAGTTCCATGTGACTGTAATCGTTCTATTTATTTCAGTACCACAGGCTGGTCCCTGATCATTGGTAGTCAGTAGCAAAGCTCCCCTGGACTTCATTGGGCTCAAGATCAGATGTTATTCTTGCAAAACAGTTAGCCAGACTGAAGGGAAATAAAAAGATTGACTCCCTGTGTTAAGTTAATCACTGAATTAATTGAGAAATGATGGAATAAGTGGGAGGAAGTGATTGAAACACAGGTTCCAACTATTATCATCAGAATCCCTTGATCCTTGTTCTTACTGATGGGATCACTGAAATACACTAATGTCCTGAGGTGATTTTTCACACATGACTGGAAATGATACTGAAATATTTGCTTTCACTTGTGTTACAACTTCAGTGTTTCATCCACATGCCAAAATGTACATTTTTCAATATTTTACATTTTTTAAAAATGCCTAAGACTCTACTCTGGAAAATGGTGCCTTCCAACCAGACGGCTCCATGTGCTTTACAAATATTCACCAATAGAAGTGTATGTATATAGCGACCATACTAAAAAGTAAAGAGGAGGGATGGTCTTACAGTCAAGGCTCAGGACTGGTAGTCAAGACCTGAGTTCTGTTCCCAGCATCTGGGCACTGGACTTCAATTGGATGTGTATTGAAGGCTCAGATACTTCAGTGATGAAGGCCATACAAATACCTGGCTAGATAGATAGATTCTCCATCCTCTTCAGTTTTCTCCTCTGTAAATTAGTACTAAAATAGGACTACCTATCTGACAGGGATGTTGAGAAGCTAAATTAATGAGACCTGCCAAATGTCTGAGTTTGGCTAGGTCAGTCCTGGCATTTTAACCCCTGGTTTAGGTGCTCACAGTCCCAGAAAGCTGAATCATACCATGGTATGTCCTTTATGAAAAACCAATTTGGGCTGCCTGCCAATAAGTGTTATTGTAGAGAGCAGGCAGTGGGTCACATTGTGGTGGCACAGAGTGGAATGATGGAGGAGCACACTGGAACACAGACCTGGAGAGGGGGACACAATGGAGATGGGGAATGCACAGTGAGACAAATAGAAGAACGAGAGAGAGACAAACAAGAGAAACCCAGGGGCCCACCTTTCTCATGCGGAGAGTGAATGGGTGAGATGGCCCTGAATGTATGTGTGGGAGAGGGGGTGGAAACAGACGAGCCATTCTTCCCTGTAGATGTCAAAGAGAGGGTTTCAAAGCAGTGTTGCCAACTCTTGCAATTTTATTGCGAGTCTCACAATATTCAATGGTTTTCTTTAAGCTCCAACTCCTGAATTAAGAGATTTCATTGAAAGCTCAGGTTTTTTTTTAAAGCACGTTTCTAGCCTTCATGCTAGAAGAGAAAAGCTTGAAAACAGACCCAAAAGCACCTTGAAGGTTCAGAAACCAGAAGACAAATAGAAAGAAACTAATATTTATTAGCTTTTTTTTAAGTCAATGTTGTAAGTCATTCTCCTTATTTTTGATGCATGACTCATGATTTTTGAACACTGGAGGTTGACAATTCTGTAATGAGTGTGGTTTTTAACATTGCTTCACTGAAAAACATAATTATTGACTCTGAGATTGAATGTACGGTAAGGAAAAATTTTCACTATTATCTGCCAACAGACTTGATTGTCTGAAACTTAGTCTGCATAACTTTCCAACCTGGCATCAGTTTTATAGTTCCTCTTATTTATCTGTCTTAACTGAGCAGGATTTGTTTGCTGTGTGAGTGTTTTCATTTTTGCAACTGGGCATTGCTTTGGGTTTTTAATGTTTTATTTACTAATTATTATTATTACTCTAAAGTTTTAAAGAACCAGTCTATTCAATAAGGCAAGCAACAGGTGCTATGTTACTTTTAATCCCAAAATCGTCCTTCATACCAGAAAACAGTCAGGCTTAGCTTGGCTGAACCCACATTTCCTAATTGTGAGGAGCAGTTAATGGACACAAAGCATTATCTGTACCTTATCTAGTGCTGGCATTTTGTTCAATATTCCCAAAGACTGAGGCTTTTCAGACATACATTTTAATTAGAAGGAACAGTTGCCAAAAGCTATTTCTCTCATGCAACTTTTGCCATTCATTGAAGCCTTCATTTATATAATTGGGTTTGGCTTGTAGGGGGAATAGGTTGTTTTGTTTTTTAAGATGAGAACAACTCATTTATTCAAGCTCCAAAAAGTGTATTAGGCAGCAGCTGGGGGGGAAGCTTGTCCTATGAAGATGCTCATTCAGCTGTCCCAAACAGCTTCATTTGCTAAATGTGTTATATGTTTCACTGATATTGGGGGGAGGGGGGGGTTGCCTCCAAGACTATTCAAGAATAAAGGCTGATGGGTATGTATATGATTATATGCAAGAATGCTTAAAGGTCACCGAGGCTTAATGGAAATCTTAGTCTCTCAATAGAATGCTTTCCTATCTCTTCAGTGTCGTATATCTCCCTCCTTGTATTTTATTGCTAGGAACACATAGAATCATAGAATCTCAGGGTTGGAAGGGACCCCTGAAGGTCATCTAGTCCAACCCCCTGCTCGAAGCAGGACCAATTCCCAGTTAAATCATCCCAGCCAGGGCTTTGTCAAGCCTGACCTTAAAAACCTCTAAGGAAGGAGATTCTACCACCTCCCTAGGTAACGCATTCCAGTGTTTCCCACCCTCTTAGTGAAAAAGTTTTTCCTAATATCCAATCTAAACCTCCCCCACTGCAACTTGAGACCATTACTCCTCATTCTGTCATCTGCTACCATTGAGAACAGTCTAGAGCCATCCTCTTTGGAACCCCCTTTCAGGTAGTTGAAAGCAGCTATCAAATCCCCCCTCATTCTTCTCTTCTGCAGGCTAAACAATCCCAGCTCCCTCAGCCTCTCCTCATAAGTCATGTGTTCTAGACCCCTAATCATTCTTGTTGCCCTTCGCTGGACTCTCTCCAATTTATCCACATCCTTCTTGTAGTGTGGGGCCCAAAACTGGACACAGTACTCCAGATGAGGCCTCACCAATGTCGAATAGAGGGGAACAATCACATCCCTCAATCTGCTCGCTATGCCCCTACTTATACATCCCAAAATGCCATTGGCCTTCTTGGCAACAAGGGCACACTGCTGACTCATCCAGCTTCTCGTCCACTGTAACCCCAAGGTCCTTTTCCGCAGAACTGCTGCCTAGCCATTCGGTCCTAGTCTGTAGCTGTGCATTGGATTCTTCCATCCTAAGTGCAGGACCCTGCACTTATCCTTATTGAACCTCATCAGATTTCTTTTGGCCCAATCCTCCAATTTGTCTAGGTCCTTCTGTATCCTATCCCTCCCCTCCAGCGTATCTACCACTCCTCCCAGTTTAGTATCATCCGCAAATTTGCTGAGAGTGCAATCCACACCATCCTCCAGATCATTTATGAAGATATTGAACAAAACCGGCCCCAGGACCAACCCCTGGGGCACTCCACTTGATACCGTATACATGTATTGAAACGTTGATTTAACGGCCCATGTTATGATCATTATTATTAATCATAAAATCAGGGGTCACCATGGTGCTGTACAAGTAAGAGACAGTCCTGCTCTGAACATCTCACAATCCAAATGAAGAAAAGATGCAATGAATGGATGTAAGAAATACACAGAGGGAGAGTGGGCAAGGAGAGAATGAAGGCAACAGTAATAGGAACAAGTGGTTGCACAGAGATATAAATTAACAAGAGATAATAATGACACCAGCTATCCTTTCTGGTCGCTTGACTTGCCATTATCAATTGCATATTTCTCACTTGCAGTCACAGGGTCAAATCATCCCTAATCTGGGAAACTTTGAAACTCCAGAATTTGACCGTCAGTTTCCTTTGAATTACTCCATCAGGTGGGATGCGGAGGCATGGTATGTCCTTCACAGAATAGGCAGGGAACATTGCTCTGAAAGTCCAGGGTGTTCTGAGAGCCACAGTGAGGTCCCACAGATCTCTAGACTTACTGAAGGCATTTGCATGGAGGCCTTTTTGTTTGTGACATCAGTCTTATATGTGTGTCGTGGAGATGATTATGATCTCACACAACTGATGAGTTTAAGGCATGAATAAGGAGCAGGAACAGATACTTTTGAGAAAAAACTATCAAGTGCTCATGCAATCAGTCCCAGCGAGAGCTGAAGGTCATACCATAAGTCATACAAAAGGTAAAATTTTTAGATTTGCAATAAGATATTTGATTTGACCTCTGACCCCTGCAACAAAGTATTACCAGCACACAGGTAACATATAGGCAAGCATACTTTTTTTTATGTAGCTTGGCTAGTATTTTATGTTAACACTAATAGACAAATCATAAAGTAGCCTTATACAAACTCGCTAAAAAATGCTGAGTCCACTGTTTTCTGGCCAGAAGTTTGGCCCGTGCTATATGCCATATTTTCAGTGTACCATGGCTTGTATTTCAAGTTTTATGATCATTCTTAGTCAGGCTTACTTCCTTTACTGGCAAAGGCTAGTCTGCATGTAAAATAGAAATGTTGTCAAAGAGAACATTGTTCTGCATGATTTCAAACATCCTGGATTTACTTTTACTGCTACTGAGCTGCCGTGAGTAGGGTTGTTCTATGCACTTCATACAAGATGCCATCTCATGGTATTTGTTAATACACCAGGACCCTGATAACATGTATTTCTGTGCAGATGGCATAGTCATTTGCTTCTGCAGAAACTGAGGTGATGCCTATTAACAATTAATTATGGTTGCTATGCTTCCATGTACCAGCTCCTCCCCTCTAAACATCGGAGGGAAGAGGGCCATAGGGTTCCCCTGATACCCATGAGATCCATAATAAAAAGAAGTTTAGAGAGGCAACCAATGTTCCCAAACAAACGATCAACCCAGAAAAACAGTTGTAAATGAATGAAGATCCCTATTGTACACAGCAGCAGCAGAAGACATCCTTAGACAAAAAGAAGTTAAATCACTCAAAATGCGTATTTGCCCTGGTCCATGAGGTAGAAATCAGCAGAAGGTGAAAAACAGAGATTGCTCCGTAACAGGCTGCACTATTGAGGTTCATGTGGGGTAAAGGCAAGCAAAGAGCCTTGGCATATTTTTTAGGGAAAATACCTCTGTAAATCATAGGAGAAGGAAAAAACATGGCAAACAGATCATCCAGCTCTTAATCACAGTTAGGCAAGCAGCTGAAATAGATCAATACTGCAAGTTGCCACTTTCTTAACCTAGAAACTGACAAAAGACCTGACAGGCATTATAGCAAATCTCGGTGTTTTCCTTAGGCAGCTGTGATAGTATCTTTAATGATGAAAAGGAGAGCTGGTTGAAAATGCACATTTTTAAAAATTTCCAACAAATTTTTTTTAGATTTTTCAACAAAAACAGTCATCCAAAATCTAAAAAATGTTCAGTTTTCAGAAAAACATTTTGGTTTTCAAAACTGAACATTTTACCAAAAGCTTAAAAAAAAAAAGATGTTTTTTCATTAAACTCCATAAATGATGGCCAAAACTAAATTTTCAACCAATTACCTTTTGATCATTGGGAAAAAAAAGCTTTGACAAAATAATTTTGACCAGCTTTAATGAAAAGGCAATAGGAACATTACTCAGAACCTAATGTCAATGACAACTTGCTATCGATTTTCTCTTTCCAGCTTTTTAATAATCATCTGGTTTGTTGCTGCTGTTGTACTTAAATGTTCCTCATGTTTTATCTTGTTCCTCATGGTCTATGTTTAACACATCAGTCAGCTGTCTGATTTTATATGTGTTGGTTAAACTCAGATATGAATATACACCAGTTTTTACTGCTTTCGTTTGTAACATTTATAACTTTATTTGCAAACATTTATTGGTGGGGTTTTTTCCACTGAAGTTTTACTTACATACACATACACACACACACACACAACACAAATTCCATTTATACAGCAACAGTGCCATCTTGTGGGAAACAGTATGTCTATCTCTTGACAAGTTTTTCCAAAGTACAGTTATCTAACCTCACAGCCCCAAACCTTCTACCATGCTCTAGAATTTCCTTTAAAATGTATATTTGTCATGTTGACTGGAGGACAGTGTTCAAACAAAATCCAAGAGGAAAGTTGTGAGGGATTATTGCCTTCAATGCTCCTCTTCTCCCATACTTCCTATCTCTCAAAAAAAAACCTGGTTCCCTCTGGTTAGCACATGAACTACTCACCTCTCTACAGACAAATATTGATTTAGCTGCCACATAGGCAACATAAATTATGCAGATACAATTTTCCAGGGTGCTGTAGTAAGATTTCTCAGCGGCACTGGGGTATGGGCAGACACCCTTCTCTCCTTCAAACCAACCTACTTGAGTGGGACCCCAGGAAATGCAATCTGCATTCACCTCCCCATCCCTGCGGAAGCCTACACACCTGTGGAAGATCTAGAAAGCAGATGATTTTCTGAAATCTGATAATCAGGTCTTTTCCATCCTCTCCATGTCCACACTTCCCAATATTTCTCTTTGGATTATATCTCTTTGACTCGTTTGCTGCTGCACCCCTAGGTGCCACCTACCTTTTGCCATTTCCTCACTTTCCCCTTTTGGGAGATTTTCATCCTTTTGCCTGTTTTTGCACGTTTTGTATATTTTCCTCTTTTCCCCTGTTTAGTACCTCTTGGCTACCTTTTTCGTGTCTACAGAGGCAGAACAATAATGGCACTTTACACAGAGGAGAGCTCTGGAATCCTTTGCAATCTAAAATGTCATGCATTGTACACAGGGAAATGACTCAAATGAATTTGTTTCCTTCATCGCTGTCTGAAGAACTGAGGTGCCAGGGCTATGAACTGCCAACCATAGAGGTGCTAGGGCTCAGCTCTGGTAAGCCCTGGCAAAAATTAAGCATTTTGACTGTATGTGTAAAGCCCTTGATGTAGAAGGTAACTGATTGTTCTGACAGGTTTCAGAGGAACAGCCGTGTTAGTCTGTATTCGCAAAAAGAAAAGGAGTACTTGTGGCACCTTAGAGACTAACCAATTTATTTGAGCATGAGCTTTCGTGAGCCCATGCTCAAATAAATTGGTTAGTCTCTAAGGTGCCACAAGTACTCCTTTTCTGATTGTTCTGAGTAAGTTTTCCTTTATGCTATTCAGATATTACACAGGAGCCTGCTGTGTGCATAAAGAGCTGGAGGAGCAATGCTTCTGCTGCTACTACCATGCTGTACAGGCAAGGCCAACATTAAAGCAGGCCACAATCCAGATTTGGGCTGCAGTCCAGCATATTATACTATAATTCAGTGGAGCCATTCACAGCACAGCTAAGCAGTTTTTCTTCTTGGTCCTCAGATGAAGACTGTGTTTTGAGTTAGCTGTAAATAGAAACTGAATAGGAGCCCATGTTCTTAGCTAGTTTGCTTTTGCTGCCTAAGGACAGCCAAGTTCAGGGAGGAAGCTTAGCCCGATATTTATGTTGTGTTATTGTTTGAGTTACCAGTAAAGCAACTGGTCCATGCCAGGAAAGGGGTCAGACTGGACCTTAATTTGGGGTCTGTGTACTCTTGCATCAGTGAGATCAGCCTATTCACAGCTTCACCAAGAGGAAGCATAGATGTTGTCATCTGCTCTTCATAAACCTCTTTCTTGAGGGGTCACAATCACTTGTCCATTTAAAATAACAATAGATTGAAATGTGTTTTAGATTTGCATTTTAATCTAGATGCATTATTCTTTTACAAAGTTTAATTTAGATCAGACCTTGGTAATGTAAGATAGAAGGACTGTTTTGGGTGGGTGGCCAGTAATTCCATAACAAAATAATCTAGTGTTTTTCATGACAATTTTAGAGGTACTAGTGAAAACATGGAAATCTTGGTGTTTTGCCAAGAACAATTGGAACTGATATGTTATTTAGACTATAGTCAGTCATCTGTAAAATTCCAGTCTGAATGAGACAAACATATGGTCCTAAGTGGTATTAATCAACAAAGACAGATAGCGTTTCATTACAGGCACACACACAGAAAGTGAGCGCAACTGATTTGAAATTTTGAAGAATTTGAAATCAGAGGCTGATTTAAACTGTAAGGTCTTTCGAGCAGGAACTCTGGCTGCACTCAGAACACTGGTCATACTCCTATAATAAGATAGGAGTGGTTACAGCACAACCTTAAAGAAAGAGGATTTAACATGACACAATCTGATGGTTTTGAATTTAGAGAGGTCCATGACTGACCTACATTAGCACAGAGGAAGAATAAACTTTCCTTTCTGACAAAGGCAAGGTATTCTTGCTGGAATTGAAGGCTTTGACAGCGCACCTTTGAGAACTTTATATTATACCTGATAGTATCTCTCATTGCCTGACCTAGTTGCTTCCAAGGCTCAATGGAAGCCATGAATTTATTTTACTTCCAGAGGAATTCTGTCCCAAAAAATTAAAAATTCTGCTCAAAATAATTTAAAATTCTGCAAATTTTATTTGTCAAAATAACATTATATAATCAGGCCAATTTCAATTATTTTGATAATTTATTTCAAAATACCTGTCAGCAGGTATGTCTGTAAAAATAGAGAGACACAAAAAATTTCCCCCAGGGTAGAGTCAAAGAAATCCCTATGACATGGGTGGGCAAACTACGGCCTGTGGGCCGGATCCGGCCTATCAGGGCTTTGGATCCAGCCCATGAGACTGCCACCCCCATGGTGCCGTGGATCCCGTGCTGCTGCGGGAAACGGACGGCACTACGTCCCTGTGGCCCCCTGGGGAAGGGGAGGGCAGAGGGCTCCATGTGCTGCCCTTGCCTGCAGACACCACCTCCCACCCTCCCCCGCAGCTCCCATTGGCCGGGAATGGGAAACCGCAGCCAATCAGAGCTTCGGGGGAGGTACCCGCGGGTGAGGGCAGCACACAGAGCCCTCTACCCTCCCTCCCCCAGAGGCCACAGGGACGTGGTGCCAGCCACTTCTGGGAGTGGCACAGGGCCATGGAGGTGGCAGGGAGCCTGCCTTAGCCTGGCTGTGTGCCGCTGCCACCCTGGAGCTGCGCCAGGGAATCAGCGTCGGGCTGGAACCCGCACCCCGAACTTCTCCTGCACCCCACACCCCAACCCCCTTCCCTGAGCCCCTTGCTGCACCCTCCTGCACCCCAACCCCCTGACCTGAGCCCCGCCGCACCCCTCCTGCACGTCAAACCTATGCCGAGCCCCCTCCCGCACTCTGTACCCCCTGCCCTTCCTGCACACTGCACTCCCTCCCACACCCTGCACTCTCTCCTGCACCCCAACCCCTGCCCCAGTCCTACATTCATGGCCCTGCATGCAAATTCCCCACCCAGATGTGGCCTTCAGGCCAAGAAGTTTGCCCACCCCTGCCCTACAACAACCCAATTCTAGTTTCTCTGCCCTCTCCAGCCAGAACCCAGCTAGGGGGCCAGACACTCCTCCTCAGCGCCCCTCCTCCTCAGCCCAGACACTCACATCCCCTACCCTCCTAGATCCTAGGGATCCAGAGGAAAAAACAGCCTGATCATGGGTTCCAGGCTTGCACAGAGTTTCCTGTGAACTGCCTCCTTCCCTCAGGTCATGCTGGGAACTGCAGCTGCTGGGAACCCTCCAGTTCCCTCCCTCTCCCTGCAGCCTTGTCTTCCATTTGTGAGTTGGGTTCTGCCAAGTCTAGCAGCCCCTAGTGGTAGCCAACATCTCTACAGCCCATTTTGGGGGCAGGAGGGGGGTGGAAGGAAATTCTGCACACACACAAAGTTAATGTCTGCAAAATTCTGCATTGCGCCATGGTGCAGAATTCCCCCAGAAGTATTATTTATTTGGAAACTGCATTTAAGTTTGGTTTTGTACAATACATGAATCTCGAGAAATTAAATTTATAATTGAAATGTAAAGCCAATAACGAATTACACATAAAACTTAAGGGAAAGGAAACTGTCCACCCCCAACCCTGCTAAATTGCAACATGTTCATGCCACCATGAGTGATGTCATAAAGCCAAGGCCTAACAAATGCAAATGAATCTACTACTACTGCAAATCTCTTTGATTGGTAAACATTTTTAGTTTCTGATCATTTGTTGTTACGATCTTACCAAACTACGTGGCAAGTCATTTCTTATGCGTGTTGCAAACTTTTAAAATAAATATTTCCAGAAAGTAAATAAAGTTTCATTCAACATCTCAGTGCTAACTAATTGGATACAGTTGAGTCATTCCCTTTTGTGACAAGTATCAGGGGGCAGCCGTGTTAGTGTGTATCCACAAAAACAACAAGGAGTCCAGTGGCACCTTACAGACTAACAGATTTAATAGATCAATAGAAACAGACTGAGGAACAAAGAAAATTGAAAACCATAGAAGATAAACACAAATGGGAATAACAAGGAGTCCGGTGGCACCTTAAAGACTAACAGATTTATTTGAGCATAAGCTTTTGTGGGTAAAAACCCCACTTCTTCAGACGCATGGAGTGAAGCTTATGCTCAAATAAATCTGTTAGTCTTTAAGGTGCCACCGGACTCCTTGTTATTCCCATTTGTGTTTATCTTCCATGGTTTTCAATTTTCTTTGTTCCTCAGTCTGTTTCTATTGATAGAAAAAAACCCACAGTGATGCAGACATTTTGCCTTCTTTTCCAGAAAACAGATTTTCAGTAATAAAAGAGAAAATATTCTTCACCTAATATTTTTTTCAGCATCATAGGAATCTCCAGATATTTTGATCATCTAACCTATAATCCTTTACCCAAAGCCTTCAAAGCATTTTACAAAGGTAAATTATCCTCATCTTAGAAGTGTGGAAACTGAATATTTTCCTCTAAGATATAATGCTGTGAAAAGGAAGAACTAGCTCTAGTTTCAAATTAGCTTTAAAATTATCTTTCCTTATAAAGTGTTTATTTTTAAACAAAGAAGTCAGTATATAGGTTATTGGGAATGAGGCCCTGTAAGATGGTCTATTTCACAGAAAGTGACACAAAGTTAAATAACATCTGCAAACTGACTTTTTTATTTAAAATCAGTTCTAATTTTCATAGAGAATTTTGTTATAGCATTTCTTGCTTGCACAATCAGCTCTCTTAAAAGTCAATAGCCAGTTTTCAGATGTACCTTATTTGTGTTTCTACTTTGACTTCAAAAAGCAGAGTGCCAAGAACTGGTATAACAATGTGCTGAGTAGAATGTGTATTTCCTGAATAAACAACACATGCTGTGTCAGCAAAAAGGTGACAGATTTCCTCACATCATTTTCCAGTATCAGGAAATTTGAGTTCAACTGTGAATGCAGATATTTCTGTTTAAATGTAATTGCTCCATACTGCATGAACAAGAGATACAGTACAATCCAGAAACACAGAAAGCGCATTCAGCCTGAATGTACTGTGACAGGGTCGGACCAGATGGCTACAGGAGAGTAATAGAAGGCAGATATATTAGCCCCAGGCTAAGTAGGTCCCTTTTCCCTGGGTAAGATAACAGGGAAGGTTCCAGAACAATCAGGAACCTTCTGGAGTCAATTAAGACAGGCTGATTAGAATACCTGCAGCCAATCAAGAAGCTGCTAGAATCAATTAAGGCAGGCTAATCAGGACACCTGGGGGTTTTAAAAAGGAGCTCACTTCAGTTTGTGGTGTGCGTGTGAGGAGCTGGGAGCAAGGGGCACTAGGAGCTGAGAGTGAGAACGTGGACTGTTGGAGGACTGAGGTGTACAAGCATTATCAGACACCAGGAGGAAGGTCCTATGGTGAGGATAAAGAAGGCGTTGGGAGGAGGCCATAGGGAAGTAGCCCAGGGAGTTGTAGCTGTCACACAGCTGTTCCAGGAGGCACTCTAGACAGCTGCATTCCACAGGGCCCTGGGCTGGAACCCAGAGTAGAGGGTGGGCCCGGGTTCCCCCCAAATCCTCCCAACTCCTGGTCAGACACAGGAGGGGTTGACCTGGACTGTGAATTCAGAAAAACAGCCAAGCTGAGGGCTGCCGTGAAGCTCCAAGGCGAGCAAATCTGCCAATAAGCGCAAGACCCACCAAGGTAGAGCAGGAACTTTGTCACAGTACCATATGCTAAAACACTTGCACACAAAATAAATTCCTTTTTCAAGTTTCTTTAATGTAAAGCCAGGCTATTTCAAATCAAACTAAGAACATAATTCTCTTGACAACTGCAATCAAAGATGAGTGAGTTATGACAAAGTTATATTATCTAAGGCTAAAGAAGAGAATTAATTGCTGATGGCACTTGTATATAAAGACATTCTTTGCAATACATTTAAAACAGACTGGCAAAAATGCAAAAGAAGGATTAAAGGACACCAGCTGGTCCAGGAAGATGGAAGGGTGTTTACCACTTTGGGTAATTGGATAGCTTTTGCCTCCTCTGCAAAGTACTTCCTCTCCAGGTCCTCCTAGAGTGATGTATACTACCCTGGCCCAGCATCACCACCGCAAACTCCCACCCCAAGATAGGTGGAAAAGCAGCACAAGATTGCTTCTGAACTTGGATCTCCCACTGCATGATAATAAGCTGAGCCATCCATCTTGGTAATTCTTGATTGTATATAGTGATATTCTGGGATATATTAAAATCATTTGCTCATAGAGAAGAAAGGAAAGTGAAGGAGAATCCATATGTTGATGCCACAGTATCTCCTCAAAAATAGGTAATAAAAGAAGATATCAGATTTAGATTGGACTGTGGGGTGATCTTTTCTTCAGCCATTCAAAATCAGCTTTGACAGCGCTGATATGCAGGGGAAACTCTTCAGCTATTACAACGTTTATATAAAACATACATTATGTCCACACAAATGCACTGGTCCATATTAAGTGCTGATTTACATCCCAGGCAATCTCATTTATCTGAGTGGGATTATACAGGGCTTGGATCAGCTCTGAATTTGGCCCAACACTTCAGGATTATCACTGACATCATGAATAACACTGTATTGGAACAATCTTGTAGCATAAACCCCACTGATCACATTCATTTTGCAGCTTACAAAAATCATGTCAGCAAACATTTCTGTATTTATGCCACCTGTATTATTTTGTTACGACTACCAGTGTGGCATTTACACTGATTTGTTATAAGACATTTGCTCTCCCTGGAGGTTTTTAATACTTTATTAACATGTATGTGTGCTATACAATTCCTGTACGGTGATTCTTCCACTTAGCACTTGAGAGAAATTACAGAGCTCCCTTTTTATAAGGCCACTGTGCTTTATTGCACATGTAAGTCAATCATAGAGGATCATACACTGACATTGATCAGCATGTACAAATTGCACTGTTGTCAGGAGGAGTTGTGCATGTAGATAAAGGGCAGTATATAGCCTGTTAATGTCTGACTCATCACTAAAAAAAAAAATCCCTTGTCTGTCCTACTCACTAATTTAAATGACTATAAATGACCTGAAATGAAGCCCAATAAAAAAACATCATTCTCTTAATGGCATCATGCACCTTGCTAAATGCTATTGGCTCCACAGATAAATGTGGTAGAGAGTGAGAACTGTTTATCAAGCTTATTTTTTATTTAACTTTTACATTTTGCAAGGTATTTCTGAAGCCACTTTCTCCCTGCAAAACCTAGTGTGCACTCACTTTAATTCTTTTAAACTTTTCTGTTACTTTGAGACAAGTGACCAGAGTGCTCAGTCAGCTCATTTGGTGAATTCTGTATATGATGTGGTCCTCAAGTGTTTTAAATCTTTGTTTCTGAACTTGCATTTTTAGTTCTTTGTGGGATACTTCATCTAAAGGTATTGCTGAGGTGTGTCTCTAGGTCAATCATGGATCCCAGGCCATTAAATATGTTTGAGTCTCTTTTGTATGACATTTAATTTTCTAATACTAGGTTATGAAAATCTGCTTCTTGTCAGAACAATATGTGTCAAATGACAGAGATTGTGATCTAGTAGTGAACTAGTGTGTCTTTGTAGTGAACATGTGGAAGTCAAATAATATATAAAACCTGAACAGTAATAGTACAAAAACCTCTCTCTTTGGCCTGAAATAATTATTAGATTCTGTGATATTGATTACTTAGGCATCCCGTTTTGAACATCTTGCCCTGTTAGGCACCTAAATCCATATTTAGACACCTGAAGAAGGGGTCTGATTATATCAGGCCACAGAAGATGGCTCACTCAATGATTACTTGTTCTGTTCATTCCCTCTGAAGCACCCGGCATTGGCCACTGTCAGAAGACAGAATACTGAGCTAGATGGACCTTTGGTCTGACCCAGTATGGCCATTCTTATGATCACTGACTTCAGTGCTGCAAGTGCTCAAAATCAAGACATTTATGTAGCGATATTAATCAAGGGATTGATGTGTAAGTGTACAGGATAACACTAACCTCAGCTCCCTGGCTGTAACTAACAATATAAGAACCTATAAGAAGGAACAAACTACTTTAAATGTTCATTTCAGAGGCTTATATGTGCATTGATTTTAACAGACAACAAGAGAGCCCACCACTTACCTGAGTGCCTTTTTGGTGTGTCTCTCAGTTCATTCTCAGGACCTGTGGAAATGATTTTGCATATACCAGCCCCCATAGAGCTCTCACCCTCGTGTAAATCAGGAATAACTCTTACATTACATATGTATAAAACCAGGGTCAGAGCTAAATCAGGCCCACAGTTTGTGTATACAGGCACCAATTGTGACATTATAGTTACAGTAGTGTATAGTGAAGTTGGGCTGGGCCGGTGTTAAAGTTTGTAAAGCCTCAAACAGCCCCATAGTTGTGGGGAGGAAGAAGGGAGTGTACCAAGTCTGCACAAGGCACCCTATGAGAGGTCATGGAATTAATGAATGTAGGTGAATTTTTAAAGAGTTAAATACATTCATGACTAACAGCATGTACAATTGTGAATTTTGTTACAATGAAAGTAATGAAATCTCATGTTTTGGGGCATAAGCTGATTGCAACAGGGGACAGGAAGGAATTCCTCCTGCCTGCATCCATTTACATTCCACAACAGTGAAGCTGAGTTATGGGAAATTTCCACTTTCCTCTGAAGCATCAGGTATTGGACTGAAACAAGATACTGGACTTGATGAACTAATGGTCAGATCTATTATTACACATCCTAGGTTCCTATGTAAAAGAGCAAGGCCCCAAGCAGTCACTTGTGTTGCTTGTATTTAAGGCTGGCCCTACAGATGAGGTTCAGGAGAGAAAAAAGAAGATCAGTTCTCTTAGAAACAAATATTCTGATATTAACATGAAGTTTTTACAAATGGACAAGAAATCCTTTAAAATGGCAGAAGAACCAAGATACTTCTGAGACCAAAATAATCAATTATTTAATTCAGAATGCAGCAAGTGACTGTCTTTAATAGCCACATTTTTGTGATTGTGTTCAAATGGAGGCTCTAATCGTGTTCTGTATGTATTTGGAAGAGATACTGCATAGTTAATGCATCCCAAGCAAGTATTTCAAACCTCAAAATGTTCAGTGACACACTTTTGAAATATCAATAAGGTCCAAATTGCAACCACTAGTGAGATTCCTTTCTTCAGTAACAGGCTGAATTTAACAAGCATAGTGAATTCCATGGCCAAAACCAGCACACTTCATACAAACTATTAGCTATGTGCTTTCATAAATCAATGTAACTGAAGACATGGAGACTGAAATGCCGTAGTCACATGTGCCAGTCATAAACTACTGGTATTTCATCAGTCAGGCAACAGAGACCACCTTCAGTTGATACATCAACGACAAAACAATGCTACCCAAGTAATTAAGAGTTTCCCATCCTGAGATTAGGGCTGCCTTCTCGAAATGTAAATAAGCACCATCTAGTGACATTGTTTTCAAGTAACAGCTAATCTCAACAAGTTGTAATGTTCATGTGATGTTAAATATGCCGTCAAAATAAATGGCATCATATCGTTTCAGGTAAAAATGTTCTAGATGTGATCCTTAGATCTGCTGCTCTATTTCTGCAAGGATTGCTAAGAGCTGTGTAAACTCTATACCATATGAGTATGATCCTAAATGTCTATGCCATTTTTTTTATCAAATTGGTTCAATTAATTTCTATAATGATAAAAAACCTACTAAACTTATAAAAACACGCTAAGCGAAAACAACATTTAACCCTCCCTTTGGAGTAACACAAAACTGCCATTCACATTATCTTAAGTGAGGTTTGAGGTACTCTTGGAACAGGAGGAGGCACCACTGAAGTTGACCGATCCGGATGTACAGAATCACAGAAACACATCCAGTTAATTTAAAGTCCTATTGGAGAAAAATACACATTTCAGTATGACTAGTTTTCTAAATAACTACACTGAGTGGATTCAAGAAGGGACTTCATTTGAAATTTTGAAAAATTCCTCATTTCATCCTGGTCAGATAGCCAGTCCATTTGGAATTGTAGATATACAGCCAGTAGTCATAGAGTTGCCTGCTTCTCTCATCGAAGAGGGGCCAAATTGTACTTATTATATGACAGTTCTGTAGGAAGCTGTGGGGATACTTGGCTGGCCATAGAATAAAGGCAACTAGCAGTCAGAGACATTGTGATAACAGTTTGGAAGGGATGAGAAAGAAGGTGCTCTACAAAAGTCAGAAACATAGGCCTTTTCACAAAATGAAAAAGTGAAGGGCCACTCATTTTAAAAACAACACAAGTGTGTCAGAGACAAAGACGTGCACAGTGTTATTTGATCTCTTTACTCAATCTTTCAAGCACTTAATGTGAAAACCAGGAGGCATTGTGTACTGAATACGCCCACTTACTTGGGCTTCCGCTCCTTATTGGGGAAGGGCTGCGACTTCGAGGTAACTGCAAGGCAAACAGCAAAGAGCAAGTCAGCAGACCAGGTTCAAAAAATGCATTACACTCCAGACAAGCATCTCAGGGTCTGTCTACAGTCAGAAAATTTGCACTGATATTACTACATGAATGATGCAAAGTAGAGCTTATACTGGGGTGGATTTCAGAGATTTCATTGAGTCTAAGGCCAGAAAGGAGCACTAAATCATCTAGTCTGATCTCCTGTATGTCACAAGTCATTAAATTTCACCCTGGTACCCTGTACTGAGCCCAGTAACTTGGGTAAGACTAAAGCATTTCAGTCCTCAGAAGACTAGATGGTTGTGTGCCCCAGGCAGAGAACAGGGGAGACTGAGGTGCTACCAATGCCTGCAGCCCCTCAATGGTATGGAATTGATTAAGTAGGATAAACCCAGATGATTCTATCACGTGACTTGTGCCTTATGCTGCAGAGGAAGGCAACAAACCACCAAGTCTCTGCCAATCTGGCTTAGGGGAAAATCCCTTCCCCACCAAAATCCGGTGATCAGTGGGACCCTGAGCATGTGGGCAAGACCCAACAGCCAGGCAACTAGGAGAAGGGCTCTCTATACCACCTTCAAGCTTAATTCAGCAAATTACCTCCTCTCATTCTTCTTTCATGACACCCACAAGAAGTGAGTCTACCAAGGCATTGTTAATGATAAGGCATTTATTTCTTATATGCACCCACACATATTTTTATACACACACACACACACACAGTATGTATATGTATATTTATATATAAAAATAAATCACCTCCCCACACACTCCATCTATATAATATTTATTAAATAAATACCTTAATGATAGATAGATAGACACACAATAAATATGATTCAACAATTTTAAAATTATATATATCTGTAACTAGTCAAATATCATTCAAATATATCAAATATCATTCAAAAATTGCATAAATCTTGCTGCACACTCCCATAATCTTATTTTTGGGAGCTCAGTCCTTTCTTCCCTATCCCCACCTCACTGATTTGTTGCTCCTGCCTTCCATTAGAGGATAAATTTAGACTGCTAGTTCTAAGAAGAAGGGACAATGTGCTGTTTATATGTAGTGTGAGGGCCCTAAAATTCTTCTGGGTGGTTGTACATGATAATTTAGGAGAGACTGGAAGTCAGAGAAGGTGGAGACTTGTAGAACTGTAGGGTGACCAGATGTCCTGATTTTATAGGGACAGTCCTGATATTCAGGGCTTTGTCTTATATTAGCACCTATTACTCCCCACCCCCTGTCCTGATTTTTCACACTTTCTATCTCGTCACCCTAAGAACTGGACAGGGAGGACAGCAAATAATATATATAAGACCAACAATCTATCAATACTTTCATTAGTCTACACTTGATCTGCAATAAGGATAGTTTACCATATAGTTTTTCATTCTCACACACACACACATGCTAGCAGTGTACGGTACTGATAAACATAGTAAAGGAAAATGGTTCTACATAATACCATTCTCTGGGAAGTCATCTTGTGCAGCAATTTTACATTCACCTTATGCAGAAGGTGAGCCCCTAATACACACACACACACACACACCACACCATATAAGTATGTATTAAGCACCAATAACATTATGCACAAATATTGTAATAGTGAGGTAGCCTAAACTTGCCTATAGCATAAGTGAACAGGATTATGGTAAGTATCCCATAATTCCTTGCAATTTGCTAAAGTAAGCATTTGGCATAAGCAAATAGGAAATTTGTCAAAATGAAGATACATTTATTGTGTGTTTTAATACAAGCCAGGGAAGTACCTTCATGGACCAGTACCTTAAATGCTAGTATCCAAAACAAAGATAAGGAAGGAACAGAACAAAAAGTGAAGGAACTGGAACATATGGGTTGGATTTCAGTGATATATCAAGAGATGTGTAACTTGTAAAATCATCATAGAAATAATGCCAGCAGAAACATGGAATTTTGGGAGCTCACCTTCTGCATAAGGTGAACGTAACATTGCTGCACAAGACGACTTCCCGGAGAATGGTATCACGGAGAACCATTTTCCTTTACTCGGTCATTATTGGCTTAGAGCAATACACCTGACTGACAATTATTTTGGCCACTTGAATATATTTCATAACAAACCAAAGTGTGGTCAAGCAATTGACCACATTATTTATCAACAAATTTTACATATTTGACTAAAATGGTAACACTCAACACCTATTTTGCACCACGCAGAAACAGATGTATGTAAGTACCTATTTGTAAGTATAATGCTTCATCTTACTCCACGCAAGATTGTCAATATGAATGTTTATTTCCCAGGTTCAACATGTGCGTATGGCTTGTAATGTTACAGAATGCCTAGATTCTGTTAATTATATTGAGTGTAAAATGATTGATGTGTTATACTGTACCAAGGTGCGGCTGGGGCTTGCAGAATGAGACAGAATAGGACTCATGCTGCGGCTTCTGCTTCTGCTTTTACTCCTGCTCCTGCGAGACCACTACAACAAAACACAGTATGACACAGATCTATATTAAGAAAAGTACATTCATTCAAACTAAATTTGGGAACAGCCTTACTTTGCTGAAGTCAAGGCTTAAGTATATGAATAGAAGAATATTTCCCTAACTAAGGCCCTGATCCTGCAAACATTTCACATGCTAACCTTTAAGCATGTGAGCAGCATGTTGAAGCCAATGAGACTACTCATATGCACAAAATTAAATGCATGGTAAGTGTTGACAAGATCAGGCCCTAAATAAATATCAAGATTTGATACACAATAATTCTGCCTGTAGTAGAGTTGCATGAGAATTTAAATAGGATGACTTTCCTTAGCAAGTCCAAGGGTACATACCAGAGCACCTCTCTTTGAGACTGCCTCTCCCTTCACAATAATAGAATCATTTTCCATCAGAGCAGGCCACACATGATAGACCACCAAGGGAGCCGTAAAATCAGAATCATAGCTGCGACGGTATCTGTTCAAACACAGCAAAGAGGATATTACCATGTCAATGCTAAAAGAAACCAGTGATGGCTACGCTTGATAAGGCCAGAATATTTATTATAGCTTGTAAATATGTTTCTTAACAATATTTCAGTGGTACATGTAAAAATAAAGTATAAAAAGGAATGTACTTGTGTGAAACTCATCTAACATAGGTATATGTGGCCTGCCAGTGCCAACAGAAGTTTTGTTACAGTAATCTCTCACATCAGATGCACACCTGCTTAGCCCAGGTGCAAGCCCTTTCATTACTGACAGGCAACATGAAGTGCAGTTTTCGATAATCTAAGTATATTACATCTTCCTGGGACTGCTTATCATTAAAGATACAACAATAAAAATGAATTAGGAATAAATATTAAATGGACAATATCAGTTTCCTTCAAAGAAATCAGTTTAACGGATTTTGGGCACACTAGTTAGCAAGGCCAAATTTAGGATTCTGGGGGCCCCAGCAAAGTTACCTTGGGAGACACCAATCCTTTCAATCTCTCCTCCTCCCAGTAATTGCTGCACTTTTGCACACTCCCAACAAATCCCTTCTGTTTATCTTTTTTCTCCCTCCCTGCCCACAGTCAGTTCCCCACAGTTCCATATTAAACATAGGACTTTCCCTCAGTCTGAGGTCTTGTAGACCAAAAGTCTCCCCAACATCACAGGTTTCAGTAGGTCTATCACAGTAGCATCATAAAGTTACCCTCCATATTTAGTTTTGTCAGAAGCCACAGATGGCAACAATAAGCTGTTCATTCTATGCCACAAGAGAAAATTTATCATTGTGTTAAAACGGTCTGTCAGCACACTTGTTTATTGACACTTGCATATTATATAAACACATATACACAAAGCTATCTACATCACATGTCTATTGGTAATATCAATGTTATAAATTGCACTTTTCATGTACCTTAAAACCTCTGAGTACTTTCAAACTGCTGCAATGCTTTCTTTTTAAATAATTTAAAATTTAACATTTCCACTCCCAAAGTTACCCTGGTCTTAGGTGCCGGATGGGCAATGGTCAATCCTGACTAAAAACATATTTAAGGTCTGGTATCTAATGATCCATGAGGGCTAGAAACAGGCACTATCTACCCATAGGCACTGGAGAGTTCCACCTTTCCAGTGGGACACATGACATCTTCCCTGCCCTTAAAGATCCTGAGATAATGACCTATAAACCAGTGACATTTTTAAGTCTAGAAAAACTATTTTTGAAATTGTTAGGGGTTTTTTAAATGTATTGGTTCTATATTCTGTCTCCCTCCCTGGTCTTTTGAAGGCCAAACACATATAGTTGACTGAGAAAGGGTGATAACACTAAAAATAGTTAGGGGCCATTGCCCTTCTAATACAGCCAAAACAGCTGGCTGGTCAGCAGCTGGCTAACCCCATGTCTTCTGATCATGTCTGATTCTGCTTTTGTCCCGTTGAAGCTTCACCTTCTTCTCATTCCTCCTCTCTCTCCCTGACTACTTCACCTGTTCCCCTCTGCCTCCCTCCAGTTCTAAAGTAATTATTTTAAACCTTCTTGCTGTTGTTGCCTTCCTTTTCTCCCCCTTACTTAACTTCTTTCTCCTTGAAAGTAAATTTCCTTTGAGCTGTGGCCTCTGGTGCCTGCTTGGAAGGCCTCAGAAGTGCTCTGGGATTCTCTATCAGTTCACACAGCAGCCAACTGTGAGCCTTGAAAGAGCCCTTAAACCCTAGTTCACAAAATGTTAAAGAAAATCCCATTTCTACAAAGGATTTTCACTTCTCTAAGAAGTGGCTTCTCCTTCCATACTGAGCTGTGGCAGCAAGTAATGATGGGGCACAAGAGAGCTAAGAATCCACAGAACAGCTGCCAGAAAGGATGTGCAGAGAATCCTGAGATTTGTGAGACCCTTGAAGGCAGGCACCATCTGTCAGAGCTCACTGGAAATTTGCTTCTAATTAATTGGCCAAGTAACAATGGAGGAAGTAGCAAGAAAAATATTTTTAAAACACTGGAGGCAGAGGGGAATTTGGCAGTGAGAGAAAGGTAGTTCTTATATTTTTAGTAAAGGTTTTATAATCAAATATGCACATGAGACTGGAGTTTATAGATAAAATTGTTGCCCTGTTGGTGGAAAAAGTGACTAATAAGTGAAATATATTGCCCAAAGTTTGCATACTTTGGAAATTATATTCCTCTACAACCCTTGAATTATCTACCAAATTTGCTACATAGTAGGGAAACAGGACTCAAACTAAACAAGTAAAGTTTACCAGCAATCTTAAACCTTAATGTAAATAGGCTGAACTGGCTGAAGGATGGGCTATGTGGCGTGATAGGTCATTTCCATCTCTAATTTCTATGGTAGGAGTCTATTACTGAATATTTCAGAGTTCTTACTTGCTCTCATTAAAAAGTTCTCCATCTGCACCAAATGCAATATCGAGGGGAGGAACCAAGGTCTGCATTGAAAAAGCTACACGGCACAACTCCCGAACCAAACTGCTGATCATGATGAAGTCAACTTCTGGTGGGAATGAAATCTTAGGATTGATATTCATGGCACGAATTACTTCCTGAAAATAAACATAACATATCTAGTAACTCACTAGTGATGATGAATTTGAGCTTACCAAAGCTTTCTAATTACAGACTGGCCGATACTGAAACACTTGACCCTCCTAACTTTCACTACCACAAAACCCCATTTAATAAAAGGTACACAGAACACCAAAGATGCTGTCTTATGTTATTTCAGGGACTATTACCTCTAAAAGATGTATTTCTAAAATGACATCACAGTATCAGCACTAATGATGACATCAGTCCTATGACTGGTATACTGATTTCGAGTGCAGTATAATGCTCTCTAGACTACCACTGAAAGCATCATACAATTGTTTTATTTACTGTAATAAGATTTTATTTTCCAAATGGCATTACTTTTGCAAAAACAGACACTACAGTCACAGATAAAAATATATCAAACAGATACAAACACTAGCATGTTATATTACTGTATGAGAAAACTTATTGCTATAACAAAATGAAATTAATGCTGTTATCTTCTCCCTAGTAAAACTACTTCAAAGTAAGATGGATTGCAGGTTTGTACAAAATATTAATAGTCAGGCTTCACATTGCCTCTGACTTACATTGACACTGGCTTGAACATCATATAGATCCTCATGGCGAACTATATAATCCAGGACAGTGTCTTCAAGTGATTCAGGCCCTGAGTGAGTCAGAGACAGAGTCTTTCTCACACGCGTTTTGAATTGTCTGAAGGCCATCTTCGCTGCATGGAAAGACTCCTGCAAATGTTAAAACAGCCATTTATATTTAGAACTCTGTGAGCAAGAAAATAGGTTTGATTTTCAAACAATGGCCCAGACATATTCCCAGAGTAACCTCACTGATATCAAGGGATAAATTTGCCAAATGTCTTTATAGTTTCCTGGGGAGAAAAATTCTCATATTAAAATGGTGGTGTTTAGAAACAATACACCTTAGGGAGGGTATTCTCAGATACATCACACTTATTTTTAAATTCCAGATGACAAATCAGATTAGAATGCTTTAGACTTTCCAGCTAGAACTTTCTATTTTTCCATAAGATTCCATCACTTGCAAAATCAAGTACTGCAGTTTAACACATTCAAAGATGTCAGTGGACAGGATGTTGTACTTAGAATCTTAAGCTCTATAGCATAACATGTCTACAGCAGTACACGTTGTCTGTTAGTAAGAGGATTTGTAGTTTGATTGTGTAATTTGGTTGAAAATTGCTAGTTTGGGGAAAAATAACACTTTGCATTTACACAGCAATGCTTGCCATCAAGGCTTGGTGCTGAGCACTCACAAATCCCAGGGACATCTATGGGAGCTGCAGGTGCTCAATCCCTCTCAGGACCATATCCATTAAGATTCACAATATCTTTCTGCTATGGCTAAATACTACATAAATTTTACAGAGGGAGAAAATGAAGCACAGAAAAGTAAAACAACCTGCCACACGCCATAAAGTGAGCTGTGGCAAAGCCATGAATAGAAGTAAGAACTCCTCTTGACTCCCAGTCTCCTGCTCTATCTACCTACCTGGGTTCTTATATGATACCCAGAACAATCAGAAAACATGCATCTAGCTATCTCACGTGACTTAATGTGAAGCATCCTATGGACAGGTCTTAGTCACTCATAAATATTCATTTTTGAAACTAGTTTAAATGAAGTGGTGTGATTCAGAGTAATAACAATGGGCCCGGCAGCCAGGAGATGCCATGTTTTAGGGAAAAGATAAAAAGGATACTAAATTGAGGGAATTGAAATGAAAAATAGCAACAACAACAACAAAAAGTATCAAGTGAAGCAAGTCGTAATCCAGCCAGGTAATATTATTTTTACATAAAGTATTTGTCACGTGCACAAACTGTAATAGAAAAAACTATAAACATTTCATACCACAGCTGCAACGTATATTATCCTCTGCACTATCTCCAGATCATCGATATAAGTCCTCAGAAGGGTCTGTGCATCCAAGCGTTCTTGAGCATAAATATCACTAAAGCGAGCCACCAGGTGGGCATGACGTGCAGCATTTGTAAGCCTGGCTCGGCCAGGTGAGCAGCTCCTGAGTGGTAGAGGACTAGGTGATCTACTTCGGCAGGGCCTTGGAGAAGGAGAGCGACTCCGTGCAAGTCTAAAAGAGTGATGAAAAGTAGTTTTAAGGTCACATCATTACCTTTAGAATGTTTTGGTCTGGTCTACACATAGTTTTTATACTAATTTAACTATTTTGCTTAAGGGTGTGGTTTTATACTGATATTGTTAAAGATGTACAAGGCCTAGTATTGATGCTGTTATACCAGATAAAGGTGTGTATCCCAGTATAGCTTATTCCCATAAACTGGTTTCTAAATCAATATAGTTAAAGCAGTTCCAAAAGCATGTGGAGGTAAGCACTTTGTACCAGAGAAACAGAATTTTAAAAAGTAAAACTTCAGGAATTTGTTCCTCTTCCTTTACCAATTTACAGTGACTAAAAGACACAGTTAGCAAACAGTCTTGTACTGGGATGGCATGGTGCTCCAAAAGCCTTATAGCAAGAAATAACGCATTGCTTCTGCCCATAAGAAGTTTCGTGGCTTCTGCAAGGCTGTCCTTTTGGTACATTTCCTGAAGCTCAACATAACAGGCTGAAATGAAAATATTTGTGCATTTCCCCGCTTTCTTCCTTCAAAATACATTTGGTGGAAAAGTTTATGTTGCTTCATTATAGGATGGGGAAATTTAGTTTATGTTTTCTTTTCAGTCTAAAACTATGTATTTGCAATTTCTCTTCCTCTTCAGTAGCAGCTCAACTTATGTTATCCTAGCTTGGGAGAGCATAAATTCAGTTTTTGGTTTTCTTCCTGTTTATGTTTTAAAGATTTGTCAAATTAGGGTCCATACCTGCTGTGAAGAACAGATTTTTGGGCACCCAGGATGGTAATCTCATCCTTTAGTATTTGAACCTGTTGCTCATAATCATTCAGACGATCCAGATTCCTCAGAGCGCTCTCCTCCTGTGCTTGGGAAGCCTTCAGACTTAAACAACATAAAACTGGTCACAGGGGGCCCTTCTACCAATCTAAATGCCCTATTTATTAATCCACATTAAATACAAAAAGCTTTGTAAAAATAATGGGGACGTTAACTTCTAGAGAGAAACACAGGGAACCCCATAGTTAGCAATGAACTGCAAAACCAACCCAAAATTGTTTTTTCCCCCTTAACTGCTACTCTGTGTATACAGATTCTTGTCATGTGACAAGTATCAGGAAGTAGCTGTGTTAGTCTGTATCCACAAAAACAACAAGGAGTCCGGTGCCACTTTAAAGACTAACAGATTTATTTGGGCATAAGCTTTCATGGGTAAAAAACCCACCTCTTCAGATGCAGTAGGAGAACACTTCAGTCTTCCTGGACATTCTATAACATTTTATCCATGAAAGCTTATGCCTAAATAAATCTGTTAGTCTTTAAGGTGCCACCGGACTCCTTGTTGTTTTTGTCATGTGACAGGGGATATTAATTACCCTTATGTATTCTAGGACCATGTCAGGTGAACAAGGTCAGTCTCTTTCCTGTGTGTCACAAATTAATTAGAGTCTCAAACTTTTTTAAAAAGGTGTTTGGGTTTTTTGTTTGTTTGTTTGTTTGTTTTTTTACATCAGGTCCTCCTTTTCCTCTCTCTGCAGGAGTATCTTGGCAAGATTTTTGGAGGCCCTGAATAATGATGTCACATGAGACTGTAACTTGAAGCTCTCCCTCACCCCAAAAGAGGGAGAGATAATGATGATTCTTAAACATTGTTATACGCCCTGCAAAGCAATTTTATACATGTTTATATTGCCCTTTACTATGTGTAACAGATGTCTCAAAGTTTTCCCCTTTGCTTCTCCCTACTCCAAAAACCAAACAAAACTCTGAATGTTTTCTATGTCCTTCCTTCCCTTTCTTTACTGGTGAGATCTTTGGAGGACTTGACTAGCGATACCAAATGAGGCTGCCACCTGAACTGCAGATCTTTTTCCCTCTAATGCAGGGAGGGAAGATCTACATGTAATGTAAGAGCAGCCACTGTGGCAAGGGCAAGGGAATTTCCTGCCTCACATGAGGGGGACAAGTTGCACATAGTGTTCATTTCCTGTGACATCACTAGTCAAGTCCTCCAATTCCTTCAGCAAGGAATTCCAGCAAAGAGGGCAAGAGCGGAGCAGATATTTCTAATGAAATAAATAATCAGGAAAGAAAACTAGTGGGTTTTTTTCTAGAGATGGGTGGGGGAAGGAAAACTTTTATGCATCATAATCCCTTGACAAGGGGGAATGACTAACTCAGAGGGAAAAGGGGTTTAAAAAGCTAGCTAATAACTGACCAGAGGAGCGAACTAACAGGAGCAGCAAACCAGGCAGTTTTGCAAGGGACTTTAGCAAGGGCATGCGAGAGGCAGATATGCCAAACAAACATGCTCCTAACTTAGACCAATAACACCCCCCCACACACAAACAAAAAAGAAACAGAATAAATAAACCCTGGAAGAGTAAAAATAATGCAGGCAGGAGTCCTGCGGCAGAGAGGGGGCTATGCAGTTTGTTGCACTAAATGCAGCATGTATGATTACCTGCCTTGTGGGCAGGTGATGTACGTGTGCATTTGGTGCAAGCAACTCATGGGCATCAAAGACCAAAACTGGGCTGTGAAGAGCAAAGCAGCTGAACTGGAGGAGCTAAGGGAGAAGTACATAGATGCGACTTTTAGGAACACAGGAGAGTGCTCATCCCCCGCTCTACCCCGCCTGTCTTAGGGAAGGAGAACATCAAGCTGGAGTGGAGGGAAACAATCTCCTAGTTGGGAAGTTCCTTTCAGATGATATCAGGGTATCCTCTCACACGGAGGATACCCCTCCAGAGGAGGGGACCCCAGTTACTAGGAAAAGACAGATAATAGTGATGGGGGATTCAATTATTAGAAATATATAATGTTGGGTTTGTGATGCCTGGAACAACCACATGGTGAATTGCCTGCTGGGTGCAAAGATACAGACCTCTCAAGACATCTAGATAGACATATGTGCAGTGCCAGGGAGGAGCTGGTGGGTCATGGTTAAGGCTATGTTTTAGTCACAGGTATTTTTAGTAAAAAGTCATGGACATGTCATGGGCCATAAACAAAAATTCACAGCCATGACCTGTCCATGACTTATATTCAGTCACAGGTACTAAAAATACCTGTGACTAAATCTTGGGGGGTGGGTGGGGCCTGTTGCTGGGAGGAGGGCGGTTGCTAGGAGATGACGTCTGGGGACTGCTGCTGGGGGCCGCGGACCATGGCTGCTCTGGATGGCCGTCCAGGACCGTGGACTGCAGCTGCTCTGGATGGCCGCCTGGGGACAGCTACCCAGGGGCAGCGCTGCAGCAGAAGCTAGTGTGGCTGTCCTGAGGGCCACCTAAGCAGCTGTCCCCGGAGCCAGCTGCATGGGCGGCCCTGGGGTCAGCCACACTGACCATTGCAGAAGTCACAAAGGTCACAGAAAGTCACAGAATCCTAGTCATGGTACATGTAGGTCCCAATGACATTGAGAAAGGTAGGAGAGGGGTCCTGGAGGCCAAATTTAGGCTACTAGGTAAGAGACTAAAGTCCAGAACCTTCATGGTAGCATTCTCTGAAATGCACCCAGTTCCACATGCAGGGCCAGTTAGAACTGCAGGGTATCATTGCATGAATGAGACAATGATTCTGGGAGGGAAGATTTAGGTGCATTAGGAACTGGGGTATGGAACAGCTTCCACATGAGGAGAAAGTAAAAAGATTGGGACTATTCAGCTTAGAAAAGAGATGACTAAGGAGAGGTACAGTAGAGGTCTGTAAAATCATGATTGGTGTGGAGAAAGCCAATAGGAAAGTGTTATTTACCCCTTCACGTAACACAAGGACCAGGGGCCAGCCAATGAAATGAATAGGCAGAATGTTTGTTTTAAACATAAGGAAGTATTTCTTCGCACAAAGCACAGTCAACCTGGGGAACTTGTTGCCAGGGGATATTGTGAAGGCCAGAAGTATAACTGGGTTCAAAAAAGAATTAGATAAATTCGTGGAGGATAGTCCATCAATAGCCATTCATCAGGACTGTCAAGGACGCAGCCCCATGCTCCAGGTGTTCCTAACCCTCTGACTCCAGGAGCTGAGAGTGGACGACAGGTGATGGATCCCCCAATAATTGCCCTGTTCTGTTCATTCCCTCTGAACCATGTGGCACTCGCCACTGTTGGAAGACAGGATATTGGGCTAGGTGAACCATTGGTCTGACCCAGTAAGGCCATTTTTATGTTCTCATAAAAAAGTAGTAAAAAGGAAAAACAGTGCCATGCAGTTCATGTGCCACAGTGTCCTTAACAATTATCATGACTAGGCAACGCAGGGTGTCAGAAGGACAGGGTGTCTGCAATAACAACACAAGAAAATCAGACAAGGAAAAAGTAGCGGTCTTAATTCAATTTGTCAATTAACACTATTCACAAGCACACCCGTCAAGATGCTTAAGTACAAAATGTGATGATCTTCATCTATAGTTCTATATAGGTCATCTGAAGAGTTTCAATCTTTTTTTGTCTGAAATAACTATTGCAACTGCAGATAATAATTGCAAATAATTATTGCACCTTCAGAGACCTTCTTAAAAAGGTGCCCGCCTTACTCATAAGAAAAGCAGTGCCACGTGTTATAGATTAAAGCCATTTAGAGTACGTGTACCCTGCTATGTTCACTGCTAATCCCACACTAAGTCACCACATATTGGATTAATTTTTTAAAGATATAGAAAAGAAAAACAAAGCACTAGAAGAAAAGACCCACTTTATGGGACATATATAGTAGACCAAGCTCTAGGCTTTGAAAACCTTGACATTATCCCCTTTCAATGCTAGTCTAGCGTGAGTGGGAGTTAAGTTTTAAATTTTCTATTTAATAAATATTATACAGTCTCTATAAAACTATTGATCCAAAATCAGTAGAACATTATCAGGTTTCCCACTTACACTAAAAAGGTCTGAACATTATGGGGATTGTAGGAGATATTAGGTCTGTGGGTGTTCCTAAATCATTAATAGGAACAAATGGTGGTAAATACGGTGTTCTGTGAAAAATCAAGTTGCAGTGGTGGAGGTTTAGATTGGATATTAGGAAAAACTTTTTCACTAAGAGGGTGGTGAAACACTGGAATGCATTACCTAGGGAGGTGGTAGAATCTCCTTCCTTAGAGGTTTTTAAGGTCAGGCTTGACAAAGCCCTGGCTGGGATGATTTAACTGGGAATTGGTCCTGCTTTGAGCAGGGGGTTGGACTAGATGACCTTCAGGGGTCCCTTCCAACCCTGAGATTCTATGATTCTATGATTCTATGATCACAACAACATTCTGAAAAGCAGCTATGGACATCCATGTGCATTGCTTAAAAACTCATCTGTTGTTTAAAAAAGGTACCAGTTTACCACACATTCATGCTTACTTGCTGATTAATTTGCAGTTTTTAAGAACTTTTCAGTTAAAGGGTAAAAAAATTACAGTAGATTCTTAAACTTTTCTATATGTTATTTAAAAATAAAATGGACAACTTAAACTGCTGGAAGTTAATTTTTAAAAAATTGTACGGCCTAAGAAATTCTGTGTGAAGTGTCTAAAGCTAACGCAAATTACAACACCAGAGCTATAAGACCAAGAAAACTAGTGTTTAATCAAAAGGGCCACAGAATGTCAATTTCAGCAACTCAAACATGCTCCATTGTAGTATCAATAGCCCAAATTCAGCACTGGTGTAACTGGGTGCAACCATCTTTTCTTTATATGTTTATACAGCCCCTAGCACCATCAGGATGAGGCCTCTTGATGCTTCCACATTACAAATAGTTCATCTTCATCATAATCATGGTTTAATCACTCATAATACCTCATCAGTTTTTTGGCCCCTTGGTATTTAGCTTTCTTCAGGCTTTAAGTTTTCACATAAATTAGTTTGTAAAGAATGTTGTGAATTTTCTTTTCTCACACTCCAGAAATACCTCTCATACTGTAATCAGCCAGGCACCATCAATATGAGTCATAAAAACTCCATCACACACCAATGCATTTCTGGAAATGACTGAATTTGAATGGTCAATTGTGGAGAATCGTGGATCAATACAGAAAAAGTTAAAAATCTTACCAATTAACGATTTAAATAAGTTATTAATTATTATATAAAAATACAGAATATTATAAAAGCTGGCACTTTGTTCCTTCATTCTGTTTTATTCAAGCCTGTTAAGGTAAACTCATTAATCTTTTAACCAACATTGATTCCCCTCTATTTAGATGGAGCAGACTAAGTAGCCTCTACCTTGAACTAATGGATGCGCGTCCTCTGCTCCTTTGTTTGTTCTGCTTATTGTAAATTGTTCCAGCTGACCATTTCATCTTCATTTGTAAGATTTTTACTTTTTCTGTATTGATGTTCCACTCTCCTCAAATGACCCATTCAAATTCTGTCATTTCCAGAAGCGCATCAGTGAGTGAGAGAGTTTTTAACCCTCATACTAATGGTGCCTGGCTGATTACAGTATGAGAGGTAATTCTAGAGTGTGAGAATGAGTGGTCATTAAAAACTAAAAGTTGCACTATGAAATAATCAGATTTTTTTAAAATAAAAAAGGAATACAATTAGAAAGGAAGCCAAATTAAACAGTCAGTAGCCTTCCTTAACTATGATCAATTGAACAAAATAATAAATAACCCAGCAATAAAATTTCAAGAAAAGAATAACAGACTGAATAGGATTAAAATACAGTTTTAGACGCCCCCAAAAAACAGACACACAATGCCAGAATCCAGATGAATTATTGCTCTACTGACATAGAAGCACAGTGATAATAAGAGCGTCTTTGGAGAAAAATGTTGATGAAAGCATGCTGAGATCAGAGCAGTTTCAGTTCTTTCATAGGGTTAAAATATACATTAAAAATTAAGTCCTTTCAGAAATACTCTGGCATTTTTCATTTAAAGAAAAAACCAGACACGTAGAGTAATATACCATACATGAATTATTATAAAATGTTCAGTTGCTGAATGTGTTCAGCTGTTCTGGGCCATGAAACCAAAGAACAAATTTCTCTTGTTCATTTATGCATAATTTCTCAGTATCATTGGAAAACAAAAACAGAACAAAAACAAAACAAACAAACAAAAACCACAGTGCAGTGAAGGCAGGAAAGAAAGGAGGAAATCATGTATTTGTCTCAGGGCCTGATACAGCTCCCACTGAAGTCAGTGGAAAAACTCCCATTGATTTCAGTTGGGGTTCTATCCTGTTTAAGTTCCACTATACCAAACCAGATACATAGATATAGCTACTTCCTTCCAGCAGATAGAGAAAGAAAAAAGGCAAAGTTTTATGACATCACTCTCTCTAAAAGTGGGCTGCCTGGCTCTGATCAGTTTGGATCTTCTTCAGCTTAAAAAAATCTACAAGGAAAATTCAGAAAAAATCCAGGACAACTATCTGACATCCAGACACAACAACAACAGCAAATGGATGTCTGGGTTTCTATGTACAGGATTTGGAGAAATCAAATTAACAGATCAGAAATTACCAGTCTCCAAGATCCTTCTATGTCCTCCTAGGCAAATGGGAACTTCAGGTACCCAGTATCAGAACAGCGGGTATAGCTAAGAAAAACGGAGAAAATGGATGAACTACAGCATACAGGACCTGTCTTTCAAAGGAGGAATGCTCAAATCTGTAATGATCTGAAAGGTATACAAGTATCACCTGTTAGAGATCATGAGGTTAATTTTTTGTGTGGAGTAAGCCTTGATCAAAGAGCCACAGAACCTAAGATGTGGAACATATAACCTGCTTACACACAGGAAGAGCAAGATAACCATTCTAAAAAACTTCATGTGCACCTGCTCAAGAACCGGGCTGATAATCAATGGTGACCAGGAGCCTCCTGACCATCAGGTCTATGAATCAGAGGATCTGCCTCATAGTGTATACATGTAACCAACCGAGATGACTGCTGAATAGGCTATCCTTTCATAGGTGAGGGAAGTATCTACAGATGGAAGTATTCAGCCTCAGAGGCAATGATTCTCAGAATATGAAAAACAGAACTCTCGCTACTTTGCACTTTATTTAGGAACCTATAAGGTAATTTAAAACATATTAAGAATAAGAACTCATGCAGTTTCAATTCCTCTAGCTAGATCTGACTCACTGGGCCAGACTGCCATGAAATTCAGGGCTACTATACCCATGAATGACTGAGAATGGTAGAAAATTTCTCTCTTGCTGCAAGAAGATTTGGTGGGCTGGGGCCTCACGCATTTATCTTTATGCTTTCTGTCCCCAAACCTCAATTTATGCTGGTATGTTTATCTGGATCCCTACTACCTGGCCTTTAAGCTCCAGGTTGAAGCAATGAGTTGCATGATCTCGTCTCTACCCAATAGATGAAGGGATCCCATCTTTAGGAAAGACCATAAGCATGGGTCCCTTTGTGCCCCAAGTTGGCACTCCATTCAAAAGGCTAGTATCTGAGAATCTATTCCCAGCACCTATTTGGGAATCATCGCTGAGTTCTGCCAATTACTGTTATCCTGCAAGCATCAGGTGAGATTATGTATTAGATCCAGGGACAAGAACAGCCAGACAGAGCTGAAACTGAGGTGATCAATGACTAAGCAACCACAGTTAGAGAGACACTTAGGAAAATGCATTCAGAACACAATATCCAGACATGTTGTCATGGATTCCAGACTGGCAGGCACACCTAAGGTGTAACCAGAGCCAACTGGATTAAGGCAGAAACATGATTCTCAGCCTCACAATCCATTGATTAGGAAAGAACACCTTAGTCCATCTTGGTACTTACATACCATGCTGATAGGTGTCTTATAAAGATATATGGCTAAACCTTACCTACCCAAGCATGGAAATTTTGGAATGTTCCTAAAATCAAGAACTCTCCTTTTCTTTCCAGTACATCAGTTGTACAACAACCAGCTAACTGAAAGAATGGACTTCTTAATCAACCTGAAATACTGGGGTCAATTCTTTGGGCTGCAAGAAACCCCACCAGGCTTTTCTTCTGAGGGAGCAGGACGTGATTTAAAAGTTTTTATGGCCTGGTTTCTTGTCAGGAACAGTCCACTCTCTATCTTAAATGTCCTGAATGAAAAGGTGAACTGAAGAAAAGTTACACTATTTCCTTCAATGTTATTAGGCATATAAGGTCCCCATTATTTTCAAGCAGTGGAGCACTGCCATTTACATTTAGAGTGCAGGCATCTTGCTTAACAAGCATGACTAAATCACCTCTTTTGAAAAGCCAAATATCAGAAGAATCTTACATCCTGTTAGATCAAAACTTCTTTTCTGCTAGTTAAAAGATAGCATTGACCTGGAGATAAGAAGGATGAATTAACTAGTCAACTAAGCTGTCACCGCTAAGGAAATGTGGTCTGGATGAAATTACTATAGGTGCACAACTGGTTGAAAAACCAAACTCAGAGTAATTATCAGTGCTCTGCTGTCAAACTAGGATGAGGTATCTAGTGGGATCCCACAGGTGTCTGTTCTGGGTCTGGTACATTTCAACATTTTTGTTAATGACTAGAGCAGGGGCGGGCAAACTTTTTGGCCTGAGGGCTGCATCGGGTTTCTGAAATAATATGGAGGGCCAGTTAGTGGAGGCTGTGCCTCCCCAAACAGCCAGGCATGGTCCTCCCCCGCCTGAGACCCCCCAGGTCTCGCCCCCTGACGGCCCCTTGGGGACCCCTGCCCCATCTACCCCCCCTGCTCTTGGTCCCCTGACCGCCCCCCTAACTGCCCCCAGCCACCCCATCCAACCCCTCCTCTCCTTCCTGACTGCCCCCCCCGGAACTCCTGCCCGCATTCAACCCCCCTGTTCCCCACCCTCTAACCGCCTTGACCCCATCCACACCCCTGACCACCCCCCAAACTCCCCTGCCCTCTATCCAACCCCCCGCACACTCCCTGCCTCCTTACCGCACTGCCTGGAGCACCAGTGGCTGCCAGCGCAGCTGCATCAGGACAGGGAGCCGTGCCGCGCAGCACAGAGCACCGGGTCAGACCAGACTCTGCAGCCCCGCCGCCCAGAGCATTGCACCGGCGGCGCGGCAAGGTGAGGCTGCAGGGGAGGGTGGACAGTAGGGGAGGGGCTGGGGGCTAGCCTCCTGGGCCAGGAGCTCAGGGGCTGGGCAGGACAGTCCCGCGGGCCATAGTTTGCCCACCTCTGGACTAGAGTATGCCTATAAAATCTGTGGACGGCAGCAAGCTGGGAGGGGTTACAAGCACTTTGGTGGACAGGATTGGAATTCAAAATTACCTTAACAAATTGGGGAACTGATCTGAAATCAAAACAGTATGAAATTCAGTAAAGGCAAGTGCAAAGTTACTATGCCTATGAAGGAAAAAATCAAACACAAAAAGGGGAAATATTGGCTAGGCAGTAGTATTGCAGAAAAGTATCTGGGGGTTATAGTGGATCACAAATTGAATATAAGTCAACAATGTGATGCAATTGTGAAAAAGGCTAATATCATTCTGGAGTGTATTAACAAGAGTGTCATATGGAAGATGTGGAAGGTAATTGTTCTGCTCTGCTTGGCACTACTGAGGCCTCATCTGGAGTCTGTGTCTACTTTTGGGAGCCACACTTTAAGAAAGATGTGGACAAATTGGAGAGAGTCCAGAGGAGAGCAATAAAAATGATAAAAGGTTTAGAAAACCTGACCTATGAGGAAAAGTTTTTTAAAAAAACCCTGTGAATGTTTAGTCTTAAGAAAAGAAAACCAAGGGGGGACCTATTAATGGTCTTCAAATATGTTAAGGACTGTTATAAAGAGGATGGTGATCAATTGTTCTCTGTGTTCACAGGACAAGAAGTAATTGGCTTAATCCATATCCAGGGAGACTTAGGTCAGACATTAGAAAAATCTTTCTAACTATTAGGATAGATGAGTATAAGAATAGGTTACCAAGGGAGGCTGTGAAATCCCCTTCATTGTAGGTTTTTAGGAACAAGTTAGATAAACACCTGTCAGGATGGTCTAAATATACTTGGCCTGCCTCAGTGCACAGGAATAGATATGACCTCTCAAGCTTCCCTTCCATATATTCTGTGATTCTATGTCCCTTCTTTTCTCTAAACAGGTCCTATTTTTTCAACCTTCTCTCAGAGGTCATGCTTTCTAAACATCTTATAATTTTTACTGCTCTCCTCTGGACGCTCTCTCCAATTTGTTCACATATTTCTTAGTTTGTGATGCCCAGAACTGCACACAGTATTCCAACTGAGACCTCACCCATGGCAAGTAGAGGGGGACAATTATCTACCAAGTCTTACATACAACACTCCTGGTAATACACCTCAGGTTTTGCATATGACACTCCTGGGAACTCTGACACATGATTTACTCACACTGGACATACAACCAACATGGGACCTCACACCATGGATCTACTTCCACTAAGTTACAGGGCCTCTCTATACACAGAGCCAAAGCTCTAACCAACTGGCTGTTAAGAGAAAGCCAGATGTGTCCAAACCATGCTTATTGTTGGGTATTCTCTGGCCAAGAGAGATAATGAAACCTACTGCAACTAATGGGCTATATCTCTAAATGCTCCAAAGAAAAGTGAGGTGAAAAATAAAAAAGAGATTATTAGTGAAGTACCCGTGCATAAATAACTGTAACTAAACCCAGACAACTGGAAAGAGGAACACAGAGGGAAAAATAACCCTCAAAGCCTATCCAGCCAAAAGAGCTGTATCCAACTGCTAGAGTCTAGAAGACAACTGATCAGGATCAGCCAGTCAACTTTATAAAGGGGAAAGACACATCATAAAAGCTTTGCCTTTTCCTGGTCTCATGTGTTAGTAGGAGGAATTATTCCCCTTTTTTTGAAGTAGCATAGGACAATGGGGAATTGAGCATTATAAAAATGTAAACAAAACACAAACAAATCACAAACTGTGTCTTTGCTTGCTGCCTTACTGCCACCACAAATAGCCCTACAGTACATCACATTTTTCTTACGCTGCTTTTAGATGAACAATTTCATCCTCTGCGGCCAAAAGGGTAGTGGCTGATTTGGTCTTTGTGTCTTCAAGAGCCATCTGGGCTTCTGCCAGACTGCAAGAGAAATTAATAACCAGAAATATACCTTTAAATTAAAGGTACAGATTCTCACATTGAATTTTGCATGACAAAGCAAATATTTTAGGGTTTTTGTTGGGTTTTTTTTGCAGGTCACCTGCATGCATAATCTGCAAAAGTCATATCTGACTAAACTATACCAGCAGAATTACTGCTCTGTAACCCATTACTATTCATCTTATACAGCTCCAGTTCCTCTATCTCCCTCCCTAATTTAGATGCCCCAATTTGTCTCCATTAACCATAATCTGGCATAATCTCTGAACACGAGCGCTCCATCTGCAAACCTGCCTATCTCCAGCTCCACAACACTGCCTGTTTTCTACTGCCTTCATAGCATCACCACCGAAATCTTCCTTAATTTTTCTTCTTGACTTAACTAGCACATGTCTGTCCCCAAGTCCCCGCTCTCTAGACTCCTACATGTTCAAAATATTGCTGCCCACTTTCATACATGTATTGTACAAAGAAATGCAACTACGCCACCATCATCCTGTATCATTACCAATGATTCGCCATTCATTACAGGATCCAGCTCAAAATTGCCTTATTTTGTATTAAAATCTTCTGCAGATTTGCTCCTGCCTACATAATAGACCTTTCTTTGTACTTTACTCCCTTCTCATCTAGCACTTCCTCCTCTCAGTCCCATTAAATAATCTCTTCCTGTTCATACAGAAGCCTTTGCTGAAATGCCTGTTATGTGGCCTTCCTATGTCTATGCCTCACTGTCTATCAGAATTGAAAATTGGTTGAAAAGTAGTTTGTTTCAACATTTCCAACTTTTTTTCTTTGTTTGTTTTGACTAAAACAATTCACCAAAATCTCCACAATTTCCCTAAATGTTTTGGTTGATTCAAATCTGCCTTTTTGGGGGAGAAAAAGTTCTGGATGAAAAATTTTGACCATCTCTAATCACTGTGCTCATTAGTGTGATATGGGTGGGCATATGAGCTTGAGGATTGATGGCGCAAAAATGGAGAATAACTACTCTACTTGGCATCATCCCCCTGCAAACCCACAAGAATCAATGCTGACAGTTTCAGCATTAATTCCCTGTGTTATTCAGTGCTGGGGTCAGCCCACAGGCAGTCAGCACAACTCTTTAGTGAGCTGTACTGCCGGAAGTGAAAGGGGGCATTAGGTATAACACAAAGGGGTCTCACAACCACATAATTCTAAGAAAATATGTATAGTTTCATCTCCTCCTGCCACTTGGTCTTGGCAGGCCTATGAAACATTTCTGATATACTGTAGGGGCGATGAGAAAGGAACTCTATGAGGTAAACTCTGAAGGTTCATATTCTTGGGGTTTTCCTGTACCTGGGGATGATACACCCTATGATGTTTAGAAGACTTCTAAATATTCAGTACTCTCTTGACAGGTTTCAGAGTAGCAGCAGTGTTATTCTGTATCCGCAAAAAGAACAGGAGTACTTGTGGCACCTTACAGACTAACAAATTTATTAGAGCATAAGCTTTCATGAGCTACAGCTCACTTCATCGGATGCATTGAATGGAACATATAGTAAGATATATATATATATATATATATATATATATACACAGATAAGTTAGAAGTTACCATACAAACTGTGAGAGGCTAATTAGTTAAGATGAGCTATTATCAGCAAGAGAAAAAAACTTTTGTAGTGATAATCAAGATGGCCCATTTAGAGAGTTGACAAGAAGGTGTGAGGATACTTAACTTAAGGAAATAGATTCAGTATGTGTAATGACCCAGCCACTCCCAGTCTCTTTCAAACCCAAGTTAATGGTATCTAGTTTGCATATTAATTCAAGCTCAGCAGTTTCTCCTTGGAGTCTGTTTTTGAAGCTTTTCTGTTGCAAAATTACAGGTTTCAGAGTAACAGCCGTGTTAGTCTGTATTCGCAAAAAGAAAAGGAGGACTTGTGGCACCTTAGAGACTAACCAATTTATTTGAGCATAAGCTTTTGTGAGCTACAGCTCACTTCATCGGATGTATACTGTGGAAAATACAGAAGATGTTCTTATACATACAAACCATGAAAAAATGGGTGTTTACCACTACAAAAGGTTTTCTCTCCCCCCACCCCACTCTCCTGCTGGTAACAGCTTACCTAAAGTGATCACTGTCCTTACAATGTGTATGATAATCAAGGTGGGCCATTTCCAGCACAAATCCAGGGTTTAACAAGAATTGCCACCCTTAGATCTTTTACTGAGTGGCCACAGAGGTTGAAGTGTTCTCCTACTCGTTTTTGAATGTTATGTTTCCTGATGTCAGATTTGTGTCCATTTATTCTTTTGCGTAGAGACTGTCCAGTCTGGCCAATGTACATGGCAGTACTCGCTTGGTGTTGCTTAGAAGACAAACCCCCGAAGTCCTGACTGAGGAGAACACTGTTTTGTCTTTCACATATTATTTTACTTTGCTCCAGTAATGAGATACTCATGAGTCATGAAATGTCATAAGCAACTTGAAAAGCTGAACATGTAACTTTCAAAAGAAGTTATGAAGTTATGAAAAAAAGAACAAAAAACATACATGATTTACTTCTCTTCATTTGGTCTGCTGAGTACAGCCTTAACAACTTTATCTTTAACCCCACTCTGGCAGACCACCCTTCCAGATGAGGAAGACCAGTTATAGATAGTCCCAGAAGCCCTCAGTGCCACAAATGAATTGGAAGGCATCATCACTGGAAAGCAATGCAAGCCACTCTTTCCCTCCCTTGCATGCCCAAACACTCTTCATATTTAACTAATATCAGCTGTATGATGTAGATTTAGCGCTGATTAAATACAAGTCCCCCAGCCACTACTGTGAAGATTCATTTTCATTTCAGGAGAGTTTATGTTTGCATTATGCAAGCAAACTACAGTCAACAATTTTACTAAGGCTATGTCTACACTAGCAGTTTTGTTGGTATAACTTATGTTACTATGGGGTGTGAAAAAAACATCCCCCAAGTGACATAAGTTACACCAACAGAAGTGCCGGTGTGGACAGCACTATGTCTGCAGAAGATGCTCTCCCATTGGTATGGATTGGCTACACGGGAGATCTTACTGTGGCACAGCTGCATTGGTACAGCTGTGCCACCGTAAGGTCTCTAGTGTGGACATGGTCTAAGTGAGATCTTAGGGGAGATGTATTCCAGCATCAACAAGGAGCTTGAAAACCCATTATTAGTGACACTTGCTAATGCCTCCTTTCAAGATTAAAGGTTGACAGCCACCTTTAACATCCAGTACTAAGTGCCTCACACTCAAGAGACTGTTTTGATGTTAACAGCTTTAGTGATTACCATAAATCAATAATCTCCCTCTTTCTTCAGTCCCTATAACTCTAGTTTTTGATAGTCACCCAAGGATAACAATACCACCTATCTCCTTCAAACAATGAAGAGAGGTAATTTAGTTAGGCTTTTCATCAACCTTTGATTGTATTGACCAAAGGTTTAGATAGATCTGTACAGACAATTTGTTCTTTCCTCTGAAAGATCCCAAAAGGTAGCAAAGACACATTTTCTTTCCCAAGGGGCTCTCATATGGAGTCCTCCAGCATTCCATCTTATCTCCTCTCAGGTTCAATGTAGCTATTTGGCAGCACGAGGAGATTGTGAGATGTTTTGTCCTATAGTGTCATCAACATGCAGAAGACACTCAGATCTACATCTTTTTTCATCCAACATGGATACCATAGTCTTTGCTTACTCAGAGTTTGATAGAGGAGATGCAGACAGGATCAAACTAGTTTATGTTCAACCAAGATGAGACAGAATGATGCTGATATGAAGATAGAAAACATTCAGTGGTATGGGCCATAATTGTGACTATGCCATTTATTGAAGCTATGTCATGTCTGATTTTCACCAATATGGCTTACCATCTTGAGTTTATTCCCATTCTTGGAATTCCAGATGAAAGCAATTATATATAATGCTTTGGCTCAAAGACTGAGACCATTTCTTGCTATTATGATCCTTGCCACAGTTAGCAATATCTTTCTAAACAGTCCAGAACAGTGCAACATACTTTCACTGGGGCTACCATTGAAAAGCACTTGGAAGTTTCAACAAGTGCAGTGTGCTGTGATTTGCTTATCGAACAGCGTAAGTCATTTTGATCTGATAACACCAGCGCTCCATGCTCCACACAGGCTATTGTGTGCAGTTCAAAGTGTTGGTTGCCAGCTCTTCAGTCCTAACTAGTTATTTGAGAGACTGTATCTCTTCCTCTGTCCTGTTACAGTGACTATGATCCGCTGAGATGCTCATATTATTGGTTCCTATCAGTGTCAGATTATCCAATGAGCCGATGGGGCCTGTCCCCAGGGGCCCGGCCAATTGGGGGCCCTGGAAAAATAGGCGCCCTGCCCCCAGCAGAAATCTGCCACAGAAGTGCCCAGGTGGGTGGAGTGCGGGAAGCCCCCATACCCGACCCCACTCCCTGGCAGAAGCACAGGGAAAGCCCCAGCATCTGGACCGCTCCTGCAACCCCGGGACTGAAGGAGCTCTCACTCCCTGCCACGGCTTCAGGGCAGGAGTACTCTCACTCTCTGCTGTGGCCCCAGGTCCATGGCAGGGGGAACAGAGCTTCTCTGGTCGTGCCACAGTAGGGGGGGCAGAAAGGAGCAAACGGGTAGTGGGGCCGCAGTGGGGGGCCGAAATGGGGCAGGACTGTGGGTGGAACAGGGGTGGGGTCGTGGAGGAAGGGACAGAATGGGGTTGGGCTGTGGGCATGGCTGCAAACAGAAGAGGAAGAAGGGGGGCGGGACCACAGGTGGAAGGGATCGCCCATTTGCTCTGGCCCAGAGCCCCATGAAACCTTAATCCGCCACTGGTTCCTGGCAGCAGGGCACTCTCAATAGTGGCTATATATCTTTGGACTTTGCTCCATCTAGTGATCCATGAGACTCTGGCACACTCCTGGAATAAATATAAAAGATTTACCTGATAGGCCTTGGTCACCAAGCCTCTAATTGATAATAGGACCACATCGAGCACAGCAAGAAAGATTTTATATAGTGGTTTGGAAAGACCTATTTTTGTAAGTGTTGTGTTTTTTTAAATTAATGAAATATATGCAAACAGAGCTGGTCCATTATGTCCCAACAGAACATTTTTCCAGAAAATCCCAATTTGTCAAAATGGAAATGTTCAACAGGAAGGTGTCGATTTTGATGAAATTTAGATGGAAAACTTCCTTATTTCCTTCCAGCTTACTAGCCTCCCAGGATCCTTGGCAGCATGCTAAACTGGGGTTCTCTGGGCTTCCAGGCTCACAGCTCCTGGGCAGCCCATCTGCTGAGCTAATGGGGAGCCACGACCAGAAATTTTCAAAAAATTCCCTTTCAGTTCTCCCAAAACAGGTTTTTGGGTTTTTTTGTTTGTTTGTTTTTGTAAATGACCCTTTCATGGAAAGTTTCTCATATCTGACCTTTTGTTTCAAATTAAACTTGTCCATGGGAGCTCTATATCCAAGCGCAGGGATGATGTACACCTTCATAAATAATCTCTAAGATAATTTGCTGAATAATTGCTGACTTCACAGGCCCCTCAAGCAATAAACTATGCATATCTGTCTTGAAAGCAAACTAAGTTTTAAGCAAAATCTAAAAAAAAAGTTATTTTACTTTAACACAAAGAACCATTATATTTTCATCAACTCTAGAGCAGAGAAATATTTTGCATACATTTTCTATAAACAACATTTTTGTTATTAAAATGTGGTTTCCATGTGGTGTCCTTAAAATGCATAAAACACAAAAGCAAACTATGAATAAGATTTTATACATACATAACCTCAGTAGTTTGATGACATCACAAACCAGACAAGCTTAAATTTTGTGGTTTACCATGATGACCTAAGGAAGAACCCTGCTAAGATATAAGCTGAGTGTCTAAAAAGCAGGTGTCTAAAGCCTACTTGGTAACTGTGCAAAATTGCACCTGCACTAGGGACATCTTCTAAACAGCTCTGTGGGTCAGAGATCACACCTCTTCATACTCCGAACTCACAAATCTATGCCAGCAGAAGACTGTAAGGTAGACCTGACCTTACACACGAAGGAATACTTACATTTCTGATGATGTATTGACTTCAGACTTTTTATAAAGCTGACAGAAAGCAACAGTTGTGGCCAGATACATAGCTTGAATTGAGGAAAAACATGATGATATCCCTGAATTTTTTCCCCAAAGTCCCTCTTCCTTTTTTCCCAACAAGCAGTGGCAAGAAATTGGGGTTAGTATAACCAACTATCTACACCCCTCCTACCAATTCAAGAGCCAGCTGCTTTTAATATTGAGGGTTTTCTTCTTGAAAATGGCTATTTGAGCACAGCTTATGGTGAAATACAGACTTTCAAGTTAAAGGGAACAAAAACTTTTAAGCAGTTAAAACATAAATGTGCAGAGAGTTTCACTCCTAGCAGCCATTTCAAAAGTTTTAGTTGCCTATGACAACAATGAAAACATTACAGGAAATATATCACTGTTCCTGCACACATCTCATTGCTGTTTTATTTTTAAATAATATGTTGCTATATTTAGCAAATATAATAGCTTAATTTTAGCTAACACTAAGGTATTAATCTTCATTTACTACCTTTATTTATTTGCTTAATTTAAATATCCAAAGATGTTACTGTTATGACTGTCCCCCACTCACACTTAAAAGGCAGGAGACAACTGGAGGTAATAGACTGTTACATGTCATTACTAAGGGAACTAAAATATGGTGTCCCCTAAGCACCTATTTTGCTACCCATATGTTGCTTGATATATACAAGAAGGCCCTGGGTGAGACGGGGCCATATCCTGGTCCCATTGAAATCAATGGAAGTTTTGGAACTGACTTCAATGGGAGCAGGATTGCAGTCATAATTTCTGAACACTAGAGTATTAGTGTGCTGATGATATGTAACTATACATCTCTTGCCCTGCAGAACCTGTGATCTCAGCATCTACCCTAGAAGAGTGCTTGCATGCTACGGATCACTGGATGCACAGGAGCAGCCTCATTCTCTACTTAAGAAAGACAGAAATCTTTTTAATAGATAAGGATCACAATTATGCAAGGTTTTTCTCTCTTTCTTTGGGAGACACTGCATTCAGAGGTGTGATTACAGCATGTGTAGATGTACCTGAGCTAGCTTTGATCTGGATACCTCTAATAATGATAGCAATGAAGTTGTAGCACCATGAGCAGAAGCACAAGCTAGCTGCTCACTCTAGTAGAGATCCAGGGTTCCAGACAGGTTTGTATAAACTGTGCTTCACTACAGTTGTTATTCAAGCTAGCTAGATCAAAACTAGCTCTGGTACATCTACACATGCTGCAATCATACCTCTGATTGCTAGGTAGACCTACCTGTTCCTAGCTGATGAGAAGCATATTTGGCCAGGATAAGAATATTGAGCATTCTTTTCAACCATACCTTTTCTATGAAATGTCATATTTTGGATATGAGAGAGACAAGGTAGGTAAGATGATATCTTTTATTGGACCAACTTCTGTTAGAACATAAGCACGGCCATACTGGATCAGGCCAATGGTCCATCTAGCCAAGTATCTTCTCTTTTGACGGTGGCCAATGTCAGATGCTTCAGAGGGAATGAACAGAACAGGCAATCAGCGAGTGATCCGTCACCTGTCATCCACTCCCAGCTTCTGGCAAACAGAGGCTAGGAACACTCAGAGCATCATGGGGTTGCATCCCTGACCATCTTAGATAATAGTCACTGATGGATCTATCCTCCATGAACTTATCTAGTTCTTTTTTAACCCCGTTATAATTGGTGGACGGTACAAGCTTTCAAACTATACCAAGTTCTTCAGGTCTGGGGAAAGAAATCAGAATGTCTGAACTAAATACAAGTGGGTACAGATACCTAAGCTCTCTTAAGGAGTCAAAAAGAAACAGACCCTAAGATGAATCCACTACAGTTTGGCTAGTGGTTTACTCTGGCTTGACCAGAATGGACTATGCTTGAACCTTTATTTCACTATGCTAGCCTAAGGACTTCCAATGCTGTGTAATAAATCCTACTGCACTTTGAAGTCACTGCAAATACTTGCTGAGGTGCATTAGTCCCTGAAGAGTGTACAGGTCTCTACTATCTTCACTGGACTCACTAGACAGATCTCACAATATGAAGCAGGAGTGCTGGAGCCCAGAGGTTCAGTCTAGAAGGAGGTGAGGCTGGGTGGCCTACCCTGAAGCTAAAAAGAAGGGCTCCCTGGAGGCCTGTCACACCAGAGTGGCTCCTCCAGAAGACTATTTAAAAGCTGGGACACAGCAGAGATCTTGTGGATCTGCTTAATTATCTGTCCCAACTCTGTGTAGTTCAAAAGTTTACTTCCACCAACAGAAGTTGGTCCAATAAAAGATATTACCATACTTACCTTGTGTCTCGCATATCCTGGGACCAACACAACTACAACAACACTGCAAATAAAAAAAATACATATATCTGGCTATATCCAAAATGTGTCATATGTGGCATGAAAATTTCCTTCTGTGCAACTTGCAGTACAGAATCTGTATTAAATAAGCTACCGGTATTATGACCAAAAGTTTTCAGGGCAAAATGTTTAATTTCTGCCAGGCCTGTTGTCTTTCAGGCAGCCAATACAATTTTTTAAATTATTTTAATTACAAACAAACCAACCAATGTTTAACTTACTTACTAGAAGACTTTTAATGCCTTGGGTATACAGTCCCACATCATTCAAATTCAGAAAATCCAGAGTCTAGATAGATTTTAAATTCTTATTTCAAAGCAGAAATGAAACATTTTGCAGATCTCTATTAGAAGTGAGGTGTGAGAAGAAAAATAAATTTGTTGTTGAAAAATACACAGTTAATTCTCCTACTCTTGTTGCACTAAGTTGAGTTGTAAATGAGTTGAGTTCAGTTCTTTCTCCAACTGTTGTATTTCGTGTTTCCGAGTGCTGGCAAATTCCCTCAGCTGTCTTTCTTTCTCAATTGACTCCTATAGTGAAATACAAATATCACACTGTTTGAATGTTATGCCCAAAAGTTATACAGCATTTCTTTAGAACAGTGGTTTTCAACCCATGGTCCGCAAACCCCTGGGCATGCACAGACTATTTCTAAGGAGCCTGTGCAAGGTTGTCGTTACTATAAAATGGTAGTTTTCAACTTGGGGTCCACAGACTAAGTCTAAGATTTCCAAAGGGGTCTGCACCGCCATTCAAAATTTTTAGGGGTCCACAAATGAAAAAAGGTTGAAAACCACTGCCTTAGAATGTCTCATGACAAGCTGTGCATTTCTGAACTGATGCAGGAAAGAATAAATCTAAACTGATCTTAAACAAAGAAAACATTGTACTTGTTCAAATAGAGAGATAGCATAAAACAGCCAGAGAGAGATTAAATCACACTGGGGGAAAACTATTTGGTTTACTAGTGGTTTACTATTTCATTGTAAGATAGATAGATATACATATGGATATGCACACAAAGACACACACTACTAGAAAGAAAAAATATGGACAAAAAGTAAACTCTTAGAACTAAATATGCCAACAATTCTTTCTATGCCTGCATTAATTAACTTTTTACACATTACTGGGAATGCAAAATAATGGGGAAAAATCATAAGAGCAAATTAAGCAACTAATATAACTGATAAGGCTACACCCTTGCACACGCAACTCTGCTTTTAATACCACATTGTATACCCTAATAAAACTGTAAATAAACTAGTAATTGTGCACTGGGTTTCAATTCTGTTTTGAAAGGCTTTCCTTTCATTTGCACATGCAGTTGAAAACCCATAAATTATCACATAGATTATTTCTTTCACTACAGCTTTTTAAATGTTGTCATCTGTAAAAACAAATTAAGAGAAAACTGCTCTATTCTCTGTACCAAGTACAGACCCTAGCCAGATTAATCCTAGTCCATATGGTTGGATGTCACTTTACCCAGGGGAAACAGCTTATTCAAACTGTAAACAGTGATTTTTGTTTGGAAAAAAAATTAAAATGAGAAATCAGGGAGAGCATGAAGACATTTGCTCTCATCTCCCCACTAGCTAACACTACTGTTTTCTTCCAAAACACACAAGAGTGCCACAGAAGGTCTGCATCTCCAGCTGAAATATTGTAAACAGCACCTTCTGCAAATCTTATGAATCATGCAGGGGAAGAGAAAGGGAACACACACCCCTGCTATCCTAGTCCTCAAAGCTAGGTGCATGGTGGTATCATGATTTATATTTCTTTCCTTTAAAAAAATTTCTCACAACACATGTAATAGAGCCCAAGCTTCAGAAGAACAAAAACTAACAGTTCAGAGGGCATGGGACCTTATGCGCGCCCCTCAGTTCACATGAAGAGTTTCACAAAACACTAAGTTGCTTCCAATACAGGTCTGGTGTAAAGTCTTAGGGTGATGTCACAGCAAACTTATAATTAGCATATTTCTTTACCTTGATATATAAGAAACTAGTTTCTTGGACAAGACAAAAGAGCTTAAGGCTTGTTAAGCTAATTTAGTCAAATTAACTTCAATGACTTATTTTATTCCGCTTTTAAAGCTTTTTTTTTTTTAATGACATAATTGTCACAGTTAACAATGATGGCAATAGTTCAGAAGGCAAACTGTGTGAAAACACTGTTTTAGTTAGTAAAACAAGCCCAACATTGATTTTTAATTGCAGAAAGTCTTTGATTTATATATTTTTATCATCTTAAAAATAAACATTCAGCATACCTGAATGAGAGAAAGACTGGTTTCAAAGGGCCTTCCCGAAGTAGTACTGGAAAAACAAGTCCCCAGCCACGGCAGGAGACGAGATTTTATTGTCTCTACACCTGCATAATGCCCACCTACGAGAACACATAAACCAGGTATATGTGAGAAAATGCAGAGCTAAATCCTTAGTCTGCACTTAAAAAGAAAATGGAGGTGATACGTACAAACCATAGAGACATGGAAAATTCTCACCTTCTCGAGCTGTTTGATTGAGGATTGTGAAGAGTTGCCCCTGAATCATGGAGTTCATTTCTATGATTTCACAACATCTGTTCAGATTCTGATCACATGAGTTAATCTGTAAATCAGAAGAATTAAAACATATGTTTGGAGTTTTTGTTTTATTTTGTTTTGACTTTTCTAAATAATTATGTTTATGATATACATTGAACATGATATAAGAGCTTTTTCTATAACTTTGTCTATGACTTCACTACAGCTTCCTAAACCACCATGAGAGCATTCAGATATTTCCAGGGGCCGGAAAAATAACACATGATGTTAATAGTTACAGCAAAGACCTGGTAGTCAGGAATTCAAGGTCCGATTTTCAACTCTATCAATGACTTACTAGGTTAAAGAAATCATTCACCCTCTCCATGCCTCAGCTTTCCCCATTACTTAAATAGATATAATAACACTTACCTACCTCATGGAAGTGTCATGAAACTTCATTAATGTTTAAAAGGTGATATAAAAGCATTGGATGAAAAGTCCTATATAAATGCAAAATATATTTCTACAGACTAACTAAAATAAACCACGCTTATAAGGTTACTTTGTTGCACCGTCAATAGGCACACATAGCTTACATGTGATTTTATCTGTTTTTAATACATATTGAAACAAAGAGTGTTCAAGAACAGGAAGAAACTAGCATTATGTCCTTGATACAAAAAGCAGGAAAAAAAAATTACGGAAAGCTATAAACTATCTCATGGAATTACTGGAGTTGGAATTGGTCCAGGATATTACTGCTAATGCTACATCTGTCAGGAAGAGCTCTAAAACTGCCAACAATGACAAGTGGTCAGAATTTCTGTTTACATATCACATCTAAAATAACTTTACCTCCAGGAGTACAGTGCCCCTAACACTATACTGGTGTAGTGGTACAGTACTGCCTCAGCAAGGCGACTACAATGTACTAGCAAAAATGGTTACTTACCTATGTATTAACTGTTGTTCTTTGAGATGTATTGCACATATATAATTCCTCTGCAGGTGTATGCGTGCCCTAATGCACGCAAGCTGCAACCTACACCTGCAGTAGAATGTATGTGAGCACAATCATTCAAAGGAGAATCATCACTTTTTATAGTGCAAGGGCTTTCTCCAGAGGTTTCCCCAACCAATTAATTACCTTGACTGATCCAACCTATATTTTCAGATCTGATAAGATGTCGCCTTGGGGTGGTATGACTGTAGATATGAATGTTGCCTAAAATTCTCCATGTTCATATCCCCATCTCCATGGCCATTAGCATGGAGGTAGGAGATTGGGGTATGGGCCTGTGAACCAAAATGAAAAGTTGGACACCAATCAGCTGAATTAATTACCAAAATTGATTATATGGATTTTTATGATAACGGAAATGTTCTTGATTTTAATTAACCTTTCAAATCCTTCAATTTTTGGTGTTTGCTGAAAGGGAGCTTAGGACCATTAGTTCTTGGGGTGCTGAGGCCAAACACCAAGTGCATGGTGGATACTGAGCTCCCTTAAAGCTAGCTCTTGACACGAAAGCCAGCCTTTGAAATGGAACCTTTCTGTTGCCTCCCTCGAAAGAGGGCCCAAGGAACAAGACAAAGGCCCAAGATAATGCAGTGTGGCTTTTGTCTCCTTTGCCTTCTGTATAGAAGCCGCTATCTGCTCCCAAACAAGTAGTCTATAAAGTAAGAGAGGTCCTTAAGTTCTCTGGATTTCCAGGCATCCACTATTGAAGGCAGTGGCCCCCACCATTGTATCATCTGCATCAAAAGTTACCCACACCTGATGCCCTTATGACCAGCTTCTTAAGCTTCTGGCATTTCTACTGAGGAAGAAAATCAACCAAAATAGAGGCTTCTTCCATTATTCCACCTGACTCTTGGTCACGAAGGACTGGTGGTAAATGACTTGGAGGATTGCAGTCACACACTGATAAACCTTCTCTCTAAATGAATCCCAGCACTGCAGCTGAGGATTTTGGGTACAGTACCATAAGTGTGTCCAGCCTCTATCACCAAGCTCCAAGAGGCGTGGGGGTGGGAGTGGGGAAGACATAGCATGAGGCAGTCTGAGGGAAGGGTGTACTGTTTACTGAACTTTCTTCAAGCCTGGGACAGCTCTGTAAGGGATCTGCCATAGCTTTATCACCAACTTGTCAAAAATAGGGTGCAAGGGTACAGCAACACTATTGGATGGATGTGGTTTCCAGTCCAGTTACCTCCTAACCGTGATCTTTGTATATTTCTGACCTGGTTTTAAGGGAAAAAAATAATCAGTGGTCATGGAAAACTTCTGTAAAAATTGAGGAGAAGTAGGATCCTCTGCCACAAAGTCACTGTCTTGGTATTCTTATAGTGGAGATGTATTTGGCATCAGGAGAGTCCTCTGGCTAATCTAAATGCAAAGACCATCCCTCATCACCGATCCTCAGCTTGATTCTGCTCCAATAGCTGGAACTGTACAGGTAATTGGGGAGCCTGGAGTATCATCAGGGTTCTAGGAAGCATGGACACTGGTGGCCAATGCAAGAGGTGTCAGTGTAAAGGCCAGAGCTACTTGCCCAAGGAGTACTGACTCTTGGGATGCAAGAGTAGATTTTGGTTCAAACAGAGTTCCAACTGCACTGAGATTTCTTGCACCCAATAACCAAGAAAAGGAATGCTTTGAAGCCAGAAGTGATCAGACCAGATTTCCAAGCATACATGGACACCTGGACTCACCACCTCCTTCTCCTCTTCAAGCATCTGAATGCAGAAGTGAAAAAATGCAGAGGCCTTGATATAGAGCAACCAGGAGTCAGAGGCTTTGGCAAAGGCATGTCAGGGAACTGCTAACTGTTGTGGTGCCCCACCTGTCTCAGACTCCTGCATAGAGGTTCTGCCCCATTCCATTAGCCTGAACTCAGTACCACCTCATCCTTGGGCTACACTGGTGATGATGCTGCAGGAGACTTTTGAGTTGAAACAGTCTGACTGGGATTACTGGAGTGAGGAGCAGGTCTGAGCAAACCCGGCTGCCCCTGGCATGGTGTTCCAGTGTTGAGCAGTTGTAGAAAAACTCAGCTTTAGCTTCAAGGATTCACCCTTTGAATCACTCCGTCCTAGCCAGTGTCATGCCAGACTTATAGGAGTCTCTATTGCAGGGATGGGCAAACTTTTTGGCCTGAGGGCCACATCAGGGTTCCAAAACTATATGGAGGGCAGGTGCAGTCATGGAACAGGGGGCAGTTGGATAGGCATGGGAGTCCCAGGGGGCCTGTCAGGGGATGGGGGTGTGGATAGGGGTCGGGGCAGTCAAGGGACAGGGAGCGGGGGGGGGGGGGGGTTGGATAGGGGCTGAGGGTCCCGGGGGGGCAGTTAGGGGTGGAGTGTCCCAGGAGGGAGCAGTCAGGGGACAAGGAGCAGTGGGGGTTGGATGGGTCAGGGATTCTGAGAGGGGCAGCCAGGGGATGGGAAGTGGAAGGGGGCAGATAGGGAGTGGGGGCCAGGCTGTTTCGGGAGGCACAGCCTTCCCTACCCAGGTGTAGTGTATTAAATTGTTCCCCATAGGAATGTGCTACTTACCGCTGCCAGTCCTGGTGCTCCGTAAGTAGCACATTTTTATGGGGAGCAATTTAATACACTATACCCAGCGGCTCTCGCAGCCCTGCTGCCCTGCAGGAGCTCACAGCCCCGCTGCCCAGAGCGCTGGTGGCACGGCAAGCTGAGGCTGTGGGGGAGGATCCAGGGGTTAGCCTCCCCAGCCAGGAGCTCAAGGGCTAGGCAGGACGGTCCCATGGGCCGGATGTGGCCCGTGGGCCATAGTTTGCCCACCTCTGCTCTATTGAGTACCTCCAGGAAGACTTAGAGACACTCTCCACATCAGGGCATGTAGTGACACATGTAGGCAGTCTGGTACCCCTGCACATCATTGTCAACATAACAGATATACAAATTGTCAGTCTTTGACACTGTTGTGCTGACAAGAGTTTGAAACCACCAACAGTTTCCTCCCATTTTAGATGCCACAGTTGCCAGCATGGGTGTGTGTTGAAGGAAGTGCCAGAACAAGTGGAAAAACAAGCACTATGAAAGTTGCTAGGTACCCTAATAAAAAACTGTGGCACCCTAACTGAAGCGTTGGTGCGCAAAGAACAGTGCTGACACTGAGGTACCAAGGAAAAAGGAACCCAGGTGTTGTTTAGAAAGTGCTGAGGCACTGAGAACATCAAAGCAAAAAAAATGGCGAGCATCAAAACCTTCTCTGCACCTATGCACAGAGGCAAGTGCCAAAAGCTGAGAAAAAACAGACACAAAAAGTGGGAGCAGACGATCAACAGATGTGTGTTGAGGTGGTCAAGGCAAGAGCCTCAGTACATAGCACTGATGAACAAGACCTGACTGGAAGTCAGAGAAGGGATGGTAAAAGATCCCTGAAGACTGTTGGGATTTCAAAGGAGCTGGAGCAATGGCTAATGAGGTGTAATCTTCTGTAGGGAGCTCCTTCAGTGACCAAGGTCAAAAAGGAACTGGCTAGTGTTCAAAGGGCTGCATTTCTTCTCAGCTCAGATGGTACTTAATCATTATCTACCCCACTATCACTCCCCTCAAGGGCTAAAAATCCTTAGATGCCTGGGAGCTCTGCAAGTCCCATGTTAAGAAGCTAAGGCCCAGGAATAAGAATCTTGCAATGACAGCATCTTTAGGGAAAGTTCAAACACATTGTCCTCACTTTTAAGGCTCTTCATAGCTCTGCCTTTTATTTAAATCTCATCTCCCCTTTGCTCCCCACCTTGACTGTTCTTTACCCACTCCTCTCTCCCTATCCATTCTCTCTTCCTCCTCCCATTATCTCCTCTATCTGTCTTCTCACACTGCCCCCCTCCACTCTTCTCCTGCTCCATTTCTAAAGAACTCTCTGTTCTTATTGAAACCTGGATCTCTCCTTCTAAACCTCCCTCCAAAACTGCACTCCCTCATGGTGGTCTCTCTTTCTCTAAAACATCCCACTCAGAGATGACCTAGAAAGATTGTTTGGCATACCATTTAGAGAAGTTCTAATGCACTGTCATCCTATTTTCATATTCCTCCTACTTCCAGCCGTCCCTCCCTGCCTTCCAACTTCACTGCCTTCTTAACACAGACTCTTTTCACCCCTCTTCCTCTGTGTGGATGTTATTGTCCCCTACCCAAATCCTCCCTCCTCCTTCTTTGATTTTGATTCCCTCAGCAGTCTTCCTCTTCCTCAGTGTCCTCAACTTGTCCACCACCTTAAGTTTGAATTTCTCATTCTTCCCTTCAAATCTATTGCAATATACATCTCAGCCTTGTCTCTTAAAACATGCCCACTCGTCCTGTCTGTTCTGCCAACCACACCAGCCTCCATGCCTCATTTGTCTCCTGCCACTATTTCCATGCCTTTTTTCACACAGCCCCCTATGCATTGAATGTCTTCCCAATCACAATTCACCAATCTACTACCCTGTAGCATTTCCCCAAACTCCTAAAAACTCACTTCCTTCAATGATGCCCACAAAAAGCAAGTTATTAATTAAATGGGGGAAGGGGGGGAAATCCACCCTCTTCTTTGGGTTTCCCAAAGCAACATTACTTCTCTGCATCTGTCTTAGATTTGCACATTCTTGGGGCAGGGGTTGTCTTCATTTTTATGTTGTGTATCGAGCACATTGTCTGGGCTCAGTCATAATAAACAATTTCCAGCACCTGGAATGTCATCCTACTCAATGTGCACCAAGTAGCCTCACTCTCCTTCTTCAAATCTCTCTCTTTGACCTTGCTTTCTCACTGTTAACTCATGAGCTATCTGCTTCTTCCCTCTTTTCTCAGTCTATATTTTAAAATATCAGACCTTACAAAAAGTCTATATAATTCATGTTATTTGTATTTGTTTTAGCTCTCAGCCCTACTTTCTCTGTCCACTTCCTTTGTCTTACTTTCATGTTCTATGTTTGTCTAATTTGCCTTTTTAATATCTGTTTTAAGCTCCTATATATCACTTTGGTACGTAAGCACTAAATTATGGTATGTATAAATATTACCTCCCCCAAACAAATTATAAATAAATCGTTTTCAAACAAACAGACCAGAGATTAGACTATAGAACACTAGCAGCAAGGAGAATGTATTTTACCCTATATTTGGCTATTTCCTTGAAAATGCATTTTTATCTCAAATGTGCTACAAACAGCAGTTACCATCTGCTCAGGTTTCTGGAGTTTATATCACAGTTATAATTGCCCCATCTCTGTCAATGACAAGCCAGCCAGCCAGTCAATAGTCTGGGATTTAAGCCAGTTAAGAGAGCAATTGTATAAATCTACTATGTCACACCACCCTTACTCAGCCAAGAATCACACATATTCCTCTTAGTTTGGGTAATATATGTAACTTTACAATTAGAGTATCTGGTAATGTTGCAAGATCAGATGTTGCAGTACATTTAGGGCAAAAACTTCTGTATTTAAATATCTGAGATTGATTAGTGGTTTCTTTGCTCTTCTGCTGTGAAACGCATTTTAGGTTAATTGTTTCTATTTGATAAAAGAAATTGCACACATTTTACATGACCGGAGACCAAGTCAAATCCTTTGTCCCCCTCAATAAGCTACTTCAGGTCAGCTGTGTTTATTTTACGGAGTCAGCTTTCAAACACTATGGAGTAATAACAATTCTGTACTAATAAAAAATAAAATAAAGGAACTCTGTAAGTCACTCCATTCTCAGACAGACAAGGCAGGCAGAGCACTGAACAGACAGTACTATAATAAAATAGAATGCACAATACTGAAATAAAATAAAACACATATATTATGGCTTCATTCAAGACAAAAATAAAAAGAAGTTTTAGGAAGAAAAGAGAAAAAGCCATCCAAGTCAACAAAACAACTGTTTCTTGTGGTTTGTCTTATTTACCCACACACAAAACTTGGCACAGTACCACAGGTAACATTTAATAGAACAGCTACAAAGAACATTCAGTACCATGTTCAACAGTTATGTTATCTGCAAGGTATAACTTCATTTTGGTACTAAGTTATAATTGCAGTATCTTTTCAGTTATACAACAAAAGCAGTTTAACAAAAATGTTTCAAACATGAAATAGCTGTAAACTGAATTTGCTCTCAGAAAACAAGTCATTTGTTCTGGTTTTGAATTTCTAACCATTATTAATGGGTCTGATTTTTTTTAATGGGAATTCATAGTTCTCAAACTGATATGCCTCAAATGTGTGACACTGTCACCAGGTACAGTTAAAAATATCTAGAAATTTTAAAAACTAACAAAAAAAATCATATTCCATTTCCACAGCAGCAACTGGAGATGGGGAGATTCTTACCAGAGGCCTTTGAGAACCTTAGCAGAACAAGCTATATTATCTTGATGCACAGTATGGTTGCAAGCAATAAAATATTTCTTGTTTAACCTTTCTCTGTATTTAAAGGTCTTCTTATATTCCTTGATGTTTATGATATTCAACAGTTTCCAGTGCAGCTATTGTGCTTGGATATCTAACACAAAGTGTTTTCAAAAATATTTGCACATACAAGAAGTTATAAAATCAAATGGAGGCCACTGTTATCCTTTCTGGGAAAATATATTTTTGATGGAGTATTATTCACTGTGAAAGAGTGTAAGTGGTCCTGATGAGTTTGCAAAGAGATGTAAATTTGCATTTTGGCAACTGATTTTTACTTTAATCTGATCAGATGTGTGTATCAGAGCACCAAGAGGAGATGAGGGGGAAATCAGCAGTCTCTGCTGCAAGTTGTTTCTGGCCTGATACGATGCATTTATAGTGTCAATGGGTGTCAGTAACTATAGCAACCACAACAATGTCTGAAAATCAGCGTCCTTGGTTACTGCTTTCCCGGGAAATCACTCGAGGTATCCAACACTTAGCGGATCCGCTTCACACAGATTAGTCCCGCATGATAGCCTTTCTCCAGTAGCCTAAATTTACAATCTGAAACAGTCACCATTATACTGTGTATTCTTCCCCCATTAATTTAACAAAGTAGAAATGTTAATTCCTGATCTGGCTCACTCTACAAAATCCCTTTGAAAACACAAAAGTAGAGACAAGAAGCAGCACGTTTTCACCCCACTGTATGGGGTGGGTGGAAGTTTTTTTTTTCATGGCAAAACACCTTTGGTAGAACATTAGGCGAGTAAATGATCTAAGGCTAGAGCAGCATCTTCAGACTCCCAAAACAAACCCCAGTGAATCGAATCGCTTTACAGGCTCGCGGCGGCGAACGAAGAGGAGACGTTTGCGATGAACCACACACATACTCACGTGGTAATCTTTATACCAGTTCTCCAGCTTCTCCTGCAAAATCCTGCAGCTCTCGTTGTTGATTAATCTCCGCAAGCTGTCGGCCATGGTCACGCACCGACCGAGAGCCGAGGTTGACCGAGGCTGGGGCTGGGTTAGCGAGAGGAAGGGGAAGCTGTTGTTTCTTTTCCTACGGGACTAACAGCATAGATGGATCCTCCCCCTGGGTACTCGACATCAGCAGCCCCAGGGCACTAACCAGGGAGAGGTCAGCGAGGGGTTCGCCGCGGCTGCTGGTGCCACCGCCTCCAGCCGAGGCTCAGCGCTGCTTCCTCCTGCAGCCGCCCCGCTAATTTGAGCATTTATACTCCACGATTGTTAAACAAACTGACGTTTGCTGTGCTCAGATGCCAGGGACGCCACGACTGCGCGAAGGGGGCACTTTTTAGTTGTAGCAACGCGGTAAACCCGCCTCCCTCTGCCCAGCCCTCGCCCCTCCCACGGAGAAGCTTTAACTCGGGAGGCGGGAGGGCTCCAGCTAATCCCTGACTCCGCGCCAGGAGGAGGAGGATGTTTTCAACTGAGGAAGGGGCAGGTCAAAGACGTGTAGGTGAGGAGTTTCCTCAGGACCCATCCGATACCGCCATTCCCTCCCCAGCCTGTCTCCTCGCCTCTTTTCCCCCGTAGAGACACTCTCGCTTGGCTCAGTTCAAGGCGCCTTTAAGGCACAGCAAGACAACAAAGTAGCCTTTATTACGCATAAGAGATGCAATTTAATTTGGATAAACAAACACCTATTGGGACTTTTTTTTTTTAAAGGGAGTATTCTCCCCTTGTTCCGCTAGCACATCTCCCATTCACACCCAGCCTGGATGATCCGGCAAGAACATTCCCCAAAGGATGAATTCTGGTCAATTATGTGTAGGTCCGCGGGACCGAATAAGCGAGCGGCAGCTGCTGCCTTTGCTCCCGCTGCCTGGCACTTCAAATGCCGTGAAGTCGCTCTAACTTGGCCAAAGGATTTCAGGATTTCTCTCCCTAACCTAAAGTGTGATCTCCTGAGACTGAGAGTAAAGGGATCAGCTCATTCAAAAAGTGTTCCAGACAGGACTTGACTGATTTGCTGTCTGAAAAGTATCGGAACTCTTTGCTGTTGGCTTTCTGAACACTGTGAAATTGCCTCTCATAGCAAAGAAAAAATTCTGCAAAGCTTTCCTCCCTTGTGCCTTTGATGCTTAAAGCTGAGTTCAGACCCACAGGAAATGGATCGCAGATTAAGCAGACAGGATATAATAGAACCCCACCCCACAAAAAACTAGTCACTGGGCCACTAGTGGTCTACAAAGCACTTCTGGTCACAGTGTTAATGGCTCTCCTCCCTATTTCCACCAGAAAAAAACAGAGCAGATGGGATGGGGAAATGAAATGAAGAGCAAAAGTAAACCTGTGATTAACTTTCTTCAGAAAGGACAAGATCCTACTGCACTTAAAGACAGCTAAAATAGCTAATTATTTTCTTAATATTACTTCCCTATATAAATAATTATTGTAGTTGCCATTGGAAAGTCACAGGAGCCTGAATGAGACAGAAGATGATCCGCAGTTGCAAATGTATATGGATATCCTCCATGTAACAATCTCTCTAAATTGTGGTCCACAATGTGAAAAAGTTTGAAAGCCCATAGTCTTTGAGTCAGCACTCGTAAATGAAAGACTTCTGTTATGAGCGGGCTAGAGAACAAGGGCTCATGTAAATTTCCATCTTCTCCATTCATTTTATACATGTACAGGTTTAAATGAAACAAAACCGAGCGTTTAATAAGTCTATTTCAAGAACCAAATTAATCCCTGAGAACCACACTGAAATCTTCAACATTTGGAAGAATCAAATGTGTTTTATGGCCTTACATCAGACAGCATTTTCCGGTTCACGAACGATAAAGAGTAGATTTTCACTTAGGATGGCAGAGTTCCACAATCGGTGTGCCTTCACCAAAGAACGAGTGCGTGTGTGTGTTTGGGAGAGCAGAGTAACAAAAGAAACAAATCAATTGTCCATTTGAATCAAGTTGAATGCTAGTCTATTGAGCCAGATTCTGTTTTGAGATCTTCACATTAAAGACCCAAGAAATGGAAGAATGTGTGCTTTACTATTTATATTTATTATTAATTATTATTAATTATTATTATTATTATAACTGAGAGTAGCCTCTGCATTAAAGGATTGTTCTGCCAGAATCCTGTTATCCTTCAAAAAGTGTGCTAACACAGAACTATGTGTTCTGCCCTTGCAATGGAATAGCTTAAAAACAGGGTGTGGGAGATTTTGGCACTGCATTTACAAAAACTTATATCTATTTTTTCACCTGCAAAATATCTAGAGCACACTATTTAACCGTAATTTATCCCACACTGTAGAGGTAATTACTAGCATTCTCAGGTCTCTATAGATGTGTAGTCAATTGGCAGGTGATTTTACTTATCTTTCAACTAATTCAGCTATTCAAATGCAAATGGTAACAGAGACAGGACAGATGTACTGTATCATACAGATTTGGGACATTTATTGGAGAATTTGGATACAAACAGCAATGAATGGGATTAAAAATAGAGATAAATATTACTTGGTTTTAATCTGTGACACACAATGTTGTTCCACTACATTTCATATTACTTAAAACACTATATCCATTTTTCTCAGCCCCAAGAAAATTAAAAAAGGTAAGCACTTATGAGCAGTAGTAAAATGTAATGTATATTAAAATAAAGAGCCATATGATTCTTGCTGTTACGGGATGTGGAAGGGAGTAAAAAGGGAGAGAAAAGCCTTCATGGTGTAAAAAGAGTGTAATCTGTCTCTCCAAAACATGTGCCCCCTGCCTCCTAAACTGGTTTGCACAAGATCTATGAGGTCTAAAAGGGAATGGACATAATGTGCTGCCCTTTGTAGGACATGGATTTTCCAGCAGAAATGTACAAAGGAATTGTCTCTGTGTGATTCTCTTCTTTGTCTGAAACCACTCTCTAAGAAGAGAGTAGAGTGCAGGAGTCAGCCAACGAGAACACAGTTTAACAGGTGTCAGAGCTGTGTTAGTCTGTATTCGCAAAAAGAAAAGGAGTACTTGTGGCACCTTAGAGACTAACCAATTTATTTGAGCATAAGCTTTCGTGAGCTACAGCTCACTTCATCGGAAGTAAGCTGTAGCTCATGAAAGCTTATGCTCAGATAAATTGGTTAGTCTCTAGGGTGCCACAAGTACTCCTTTTCTTTTTACAGTTTAACAGCTATTTACTGCTAGAGGGAAGGGAATTCTGGCCCTACGTGGCCTACTACAGGGATGGGCTAAGATCCTGGTGGGTCTGCATAGATTTCTCAGTAGTTCTAATATGGCTTATGCTCAGATAAATTTGTTAGTCTCTAAGGTGCCAAAAGTACTCCTTTTCTTTTTGCAGATACAGACTAACATGGCTGCTACTCTGAAACCTGTCAGATCTCAGTGGTTCAGGAGCCAAATTAGCAATCAACCAAAAGAGTCATAGTGGAGTGAATTCATTGTTTCATTTACTATTTATATATACAATTCTCACAGCAAAATGACTGACCAAGTATTATTATTTTATCAACTACAATTGGTTAAAACATAGTAAAAGCATCCTGATTTAATTATTAGCCAATCACACAGTGTTTTAATATCATGTGCTGCAAGGAGCAAAGAGACACATAAAAGATCCACTTGCAGCTCTGGAGCCTCAGTCTGAGTATCACTGTTCTAATGGATCTATTGATTTTACAGGCACCCATTTTCCCTTGCCCTGACCCAAATCCTTCCCCAAAGGCTAAATTGTCCCTTTAATTCTGTGGGTGCTAAATCAGAGTTTGGGGCATGTTTTACGCTCCCATGGACTTATTCCTAGGAGGACAGCATGTGAAGTTCTGGAACAGCCTTCCAAGGGAAGCAGTGGGGGCAAAATACATATCTGGCTTCAAGACTAAGCTTGATAAGTTTATGGAAGGGATGATATGATGGGATAGCCTAATTTTGGCAATTAATTGATCTTCAACTATTAGCGGTAGATATGCCCAATGGCCTGTGATGGGATGTTAGATGGGGTGGGATCTGAGTTATTACAGAGAATTCTTTCCTGGGTGTCTGGCTGGTGAGTCTTGCCCACGTGTTCAGGGTCTAGCTGATTGCCATATTTGGGATCGGGAAGGAATTTTCCTCTAGGCAGACTGGAAGAGGCCCTGGGTTTTTTTCACCTTCCTCTGCAGCATGGGGCACTGGTCACTTGTTGGAGGATTCTCTGCACCTCAAAGTCTTTAAACCATGATTTGAGGACTTCAATAGCTCAGACATAGGTTAGGGGTTTGTTACAGGAGTGGATGGGTGAGATTCTGTGGCCTGCATTGTACAGGAGGTCAGACTAGATGATCATAATGGTTCCTTCTGACCTTAAAGTCTATGATTCTATGACCCAAAGTTTCTGAACCCAACTGCCAGCAGAACACATGCAGACAGACAACAGTTTAACCTTATGACAGGTTTCAGAGGAACAGCCGTGTTAGTCTGTATTCGCAAAAAGAAAAGGAGTACTTGTGGCACCTTAGAGACTAACCAATTTATTTGAGCATGAGCTTTCGTGAGCTACAGCTCACTTCATCAGATGTATACCGTGGAAACTGCAGCAGACTTTATATACACACAGAGAATATGAAACATGCTCAAATAAATTAAGGACAGTGGGGTGGGAGGAGGTATTGTTTCATATTCTCTCTGTGTATATAAAGTCTGCTGCAGTTTCCACGGTATACATCTGATGAAGTGAGCTGTAGCTCACGAAAGCTCATGCTCAAATAAATTGGTTAGTCTCTAAGGTGCCACAAGTACTCCTTTTCTTTTAGTTTAACCTTATACACTTCTTTTTTCAAAAAGGGCAGAATGGCATCTCTAGGCAACTATTTAAAATCAGATCCAAGTTGGTAAAGACCAAAACTTACTATTTACTATTTGGTGACCTTTATGCACTGACTTGGTGATTGGGGACATCATCAGTATGATTATGCAGTTGCTCAGTAAAACTATTGCACAGCATGCTGGAACAATTTTTTTTTTCTGACAGAATGAGGAAGACTAGATCTAAATTAGGAGAAGTGGCTTGGCTTAAGCTCAGGAAGGGCAATCCATGCCAAGAGAGGTCTATGGAAGAAAGCCCTGAGATGGTTGTGGAAGAAGCAGGCAAATGAGGCAGGCTGGACATCACAATGCAACTGTATTAAGGGAAGAGCTAGAGAAGGATAAAGAATATGGAAAAGAGAAGAGAAAGGAAGATGTTGTCTTGTTATCTCTGATATCACAATCTCACTGGGGAGAGTTAGACAAAAGGAGAGAAGAGTGATGGTTTGCTGACTTACCTCTGATGTCACAATCCCACTGTCCAATGAGATATTCATGGAATTGAAGCAGAAGATATACCTCTGATGTCCCAAGTCATCCATCCATCAGTGAGCTGTTAGAAGGGTTGACTAATTTTCATTCTTCAAAGTGAAGTACAAAAAGTGAGCAAACAGTATTGACTGGGAATAGCAATTTAGATTGTTTAAAATTATTTCACTTTTAATCATCCAAAATATTAGTTACATGGAAAAGGGCATTTGATTTTTTTTTAAATATATGATTTTTAACCTATGCCCCTTTTCAATATAAATCATTTATAACATAACATTACTTCGATGTTAGATATTTTCTAGCAGTTAATGATTAGCTGGGTTAAAAGACCAAGACATAAGAGATCTCCAGCAAGTTATGAAATTGTAGATGTAAGCAGTGTCAGGATGAGCTCCACCCTGACATCTGGTGGTGAGGTGTGGCAAGTTGTGGAAAAGAACTTCAGGGGCCAATCTCATTTGCATAGGCACACCCACCCCACCTAGAATGAGACCATAGCTGCCCAAATGGTCACTTTGGCTGCTGTGGGATCCCCAGTGTCTCTGTTATTGGGGCAGGAAGAATAAATTATTACCCTGATTATGGGAACTGTGCTTGGAACTGTACGTGGCCTTTTGTTATGATGGAGGGATTCACCATCAACTAAGTAGCACTCGCTAGGCAAGGGTCACGGGTTCCAAAACTCTGTGAAGAGAGAGAGGCTGGGGACAAGTATTAATACTTGGTGGCATGGGCCCCTTGGTGAGGGCCTTACATGCTAATTACACTTCCTCCTCTCTCCACTGTAGAATATCAGAGCTAATTTTGATTTCATTAGAAGTCTAGTTATAGGCTGCTGAGCTCACTTTGGGTTAACAGTGCACTAGCACTGGGGCTCCCCCACTACAAGCTGAATTCACCTAAGAGCTGAAATCACTGAGTGTTGTGTTAAGTAGTGGGGGAGCCTGAAGATATATTGTGGAGCAGTTTGCGGGACGGCTGGAGTGCCTTGTGGACCAGCTGGTGAAGCAGTTCGACGCGGAGCAGTTTGTGGATGGCAGGAGCTGCTTGTGGGTCGTGGAGCTGAGCGAAGGAGTTCGTGGGGCGGCTGGCGGAGTGGAGCGCAGCTGAGCGAAGGAGTTCATGGGGCAGCTGGCGGAGCGGAGCGCAGCTATGGAGCTATGGGGCGGTCAGCTTCAGATCACGTAAGGTGCCTCTTACCCCCGTCCCATCTCCACCCAGGTTGGGAGGTAAAGCTCCGCAGATAAACTTTTGAACTCTGGGGCTGCCCTGACCAGGGACAGAGACTTTTGGGTCATTGGACTTTTGGGACTTTGGGTGATTTGGGGTTGCTGGACTCAAGAACCAAAGGGAAAGGGGCATGCCCCAATTTGCTTGGGGTGGGTTTTTTTTTTTGCTCTTGGGTTGTGTTATGAATCCTGTTGGTGGTGTTTCCCCAACATAATGCCACATTGTTTCTCTCTGTTATTAAAAGGCTTTTGCTACACTCAGACTCTGTGCTTGCGAGAGGGGAAGTATTGCCTCTTGGAGGCGCCCAGCGGGGGTGGTATATATTTGTCCCAGGTCACTGGGTGGGGGCTCGAGCCGGTTTGCATTGTGTTATTGGAATGGATCCCCTAGATATTGAATCCGGCCCTTGTTGCTGCCAACTCTGACGGGCAGAAGGGTTACATTTTTGGGGGCTCGTCTGGGATCGCCTGGGTAAGTACCCCTCGCAAGCACCTGTTGAGTGATCCACTACATTGGGAAACAATTTATATATTTTTTTGTTTGTGCTTATATTTTGAGGAAATTACTGTTTGTATAATGGCTAATATGTCAGGTTTGTTGGGCCCTGGCTCAGCAGCTTCTAGCTCAGAGGCTGCAGCCTCGGCTGATGATTGGACAAAAGCTCTGGGGCAAACATTGGAAAAGGTTGTGCTGCCCCATGCTGAGTCAGACTCTTGTCGTAAGTTAAGATTATTTGCTGGGGAGGAGGAGTTTGAACCCTGGTTAGAGCATACCACTGAAATGCTGCAAGAGTGGGCCGTACCAGATGCAGAAAAGCAAAGATGCCTTATAGAGAGCCTTGGCGGCCCAGCATTAGATGTGATTCGCACCCTGAAGCTCATTGACCCTGGGGTCAGTGTGAAGGACTGCCTAGAGGCCCTTGAACACAACTTTGGGAGCGTAGAGGGCCCTGAAGACAGCTACTGTAAGTTCCTTAATTCCCGACAACAAAAGGGCGAGAAGGCTTCAGCCTACATACAGAGACTGGAGAGACTGCTTCAGAGAGCTGTCATGAGGGGAGCAGTGACTGCTGAGCAGATGGATCAGACCAGACTGGCTCAAATTGTAAGAGGAACTCAGTAACAGAACCCGATTCTACTTCATCTCCAGCTAAGAGAACGACGGGAACATCCCCCAAGTTACTCCCAGCTGATAAAAGAGGTCAGAGAGGAGGAAGAAAGGCAGGCTGCCAGTGAGTTTTGGGAAGTCCAAACATCGGAGCCAGCCAGCACAACACCACTGCAAATGGCCAGTGTACTGATGGTGAGCACCAGAGAGGAACTTGCCTAACAAATGCAGGTCCTGACGGAACGGACAGCTGAGCTGCAAAGTACCGGTGACTGAGTTGAGACTTCCAGGAATAAGAAGCCTCAAACTGTGGCGATTGAGAAGCCCGCACTTAGAGCCACCATCCCCCCAGGCGAAGGGAGAAAGGTCAATTCTTCTGCTACCGATGTGGTCAGGATGGACACAGTGCTGCCAAGTGCCGTAATGAAGAAAACCCCTCCTTAGTGTATGGAAAGCTGAGGATCAGTTGGGAGAGATCCGGTAGCTGCCAGAGGGTCTGGGGACGGGGACCCCCCAGGTCTGCAGGATTTGAAGATTCCCCCAGAAAAGACTGTCCAGCTGGGATCCCCGCAGGACTGATAGGGCCTCGAGCAGAGGTCACGGTGAGGATCGAAGGGGTGGAGTGTAAAGAGTGCTTGACACTGGATCTCAAGTGACTATTATATTTCAGTCATTCTACCAACAGATGCTTAGTCACCTGCCTATACAGCCACTGACTGGCCTTGGCCTGTGTGGCCTCAGCATGGATGAATACCCCTACCAAGGGTATGTCATAGAGCACCTGGAATTCCAAGAGGAGGTTGCTGGGGTAAGAGAAGAGGTAGACACAGCTGCCTTAATATGCCCTGACCCTAAAGGGACTTGTGATGTGTCTGTGCTGATAGGGACCAACTCCAGTCTCTTCAAGGTACTCGTGGATTACTGCAGAAGGCGGGCTGGGGACCAATACCTGAATACCCTGATGATCCATACGCTTTGTGCTGAAGCCTATAGGAAAATTGAGAGTGCTAAAAGGGACACATCTGAGCTACCGCTTGGGGCACTGAAGTACGCGGGCACGACCCCCCTTAGTAGTGCCTGCAAGGACGGAGCAAGAAGTGCTTGTCATGAGTACCTGTCTGAAAGACAGTAAACGGATGTTAGCAATGATAGAGCAGCCAATGGGAAGAGAGCTCCCTGAAGGAGTGCTGGTCCCTAGTGGAGTCATAACCCTACCTGCTGAAGCCCAGGAAAGGGTGACTATACTGATTGCTAATGAAACAAGTCGTGATGTTGTTGTGAAGCAAGGACAAAAGATAGCAGACCTCTTTGAGCCTGAGTCGATTGTAAAACCCCAGTGTGAAACACAAGTTCCGACAATAGACTCAGCAAAGTTTGACTTCGGAGATTCACCAGTGTCCGAGGACTGGAAAGATCACCTGAGGAAGAAACTTTGTGAAAGATCCAAGGTGTTCTCACTGCATGAGTGGGATGTGGGATGTGCAAAAGGAATAGAGCACAATATCAGACTACATGACTCTCGACCTTTCAGGGAGAGATCTAGGAAGATTGCTCTCTCTGAGATGGAAGATGTGCGACATCATCTTCAGGAGCTGGCTGCGAATGGCATCATTACAGAGTCCCGCAGCCCATACGCCTCACCCATTGTGGTAGTCCGTAAAAAGAATGGGAAAATCCGGATGTGTATTGACTACCGCACCCTAAACAGCCGTACTGTGGTCGACCAGTACGCTATGCCTCGAATGCAAGATGCCTTAGACTGTTTGCTGGGAAGCCAGTGGTTCTCTGTGTTGGATCTTCGAAGTGGATACTACCAGATCCCTCTGGGAGAAGAAGATAAGGAGAAGACAGCCTTCATCTGCCCATTAGGGTTTTATCAGTTCGAACGCATGCCCCAAGGGATTTCTGGAGCACCTGCCACCTTTCAACGTCTCATGGAGAAAGTTGTGGGAGACATGAATTTACTGCAAGTGTTAGTTTATTTGGATGACCTGATTGTGTTTGGAAGAACCTTAGAGGAGCATGAAGAAAGACTTCTTAAAGTGCTTGATAGGTTGGAGGATCATGGTCTGAAGCTTTCAATTGACAAATGCCAGTTCTGCAGAACCTCAGTGAAGTATGTGGGTCACATTGTGTCCCAAGAGGGCATGAGTACTGATCCTGATAAAATAGAAGCACTCACTACATGGCCACGTCCAAGTAACTACAGAGAACTCAAGACCTTTCTTGGATTTAGTGGCTACTACCGCAGATTTGTGAAAAACTATGCTACGATTGTAAAGCCTCTGAATGATCTTACCAGGGGACATCAGTCCAGCAAGAACAAATCTAAGTCCAAGAATAAGGGGAGGTCCCCAAAGCCTCCTGTGCAGAGACACTATGGCCCCTTTGCACCATTTGGGCCACGGTGGGATGAGAGATGTGAAAGGGCTTTTCGAGAAATCATTACTTGCCTAACTCATGCTCCAGTCCTAGTTTTTGCTGACCCAAGCAAACCATTTATCCTGCATACTGATGCCAGTTTGGAGGGTCTGGGAGCAGTCCTGTACCAGGAAGTGGAAGGCAAATGTAAACCTGTAGCCTTTGCCAGCCGAGGATTGTCTGATAGTGAAACTCGCTATCCCACCCACAAGCTGGAATGTTTGGCCTTGAAATGGGCCATCACTGAGAAATTTCGAGACTACTTGTACGGTGCTCAGTTCCAGGTGTGGACAGACAACAATCCACTGACGTATGTGTTAACAAGTGCTAAGCTGGATGCTACAGGGCAGAGATGGGTGGCCACCTTGGCTAGCTATGAGTTCAGCATTCAGTACCGATCAGGGAGAAGCAATGTAGATGCAGATGCATTGTCCAGGCGTCCGCAGGCTCCAGAAGTTGCTGTGATACCCACAGATGGAGTGAGAACTATTTGCAGTGTGAGTCGCCGAGAGCCAGAGGCCCGTGAGAGCCTTCAGGGATGTGTTGCAGAAGCTTTGGGCCTGCCCCCTGAATGCATGTCTTCTGCTTCAGTGAACTATATTGCATTGGACCAATCTCCTTTGCCCATGCTCAATGCGGCTGACTGCAAGAAGCCCAGCGGCAAGATATTGACATTCGTGATACACTACTTGCCAAAAGGGAGGGGCGAAGCCCAGCTGCGGTTGTCCCACCTAACCCGGAGGGTAAACTACTACTGAGAGAATGGACCAAACTAAAACTGATTCAGGGAGTGCTACACCAAATGACCACACCAAATGACTACAAAAACAACGAGCACAACTAGTACTGCCAAAAAAGTACAGAGCCCTGGCCATGAGGGCCCTGCATGATGACTTTGGGCATTTAGGGACGGAGAGGACCCTGGAACTTATTTGTAGTAGGTTCTATTGGCCCTGAATGGCTGAAGATGTTCGCAGGAAATGTGAGACTTGCGCTCGATGTGTTCAAAGGAAAACTCTGCCCACGAGGGCTGCATATCTCAAGAACATCACCAACAACAAACCTTTGGAGTTGGTATGCATTGATTTCTTGTCTGTAGAGGTAGACAAGAGGAATGTTGGGAACATTCTAGTAGTGACTGACCATTTTACATGGTATTATTATTTAATTTTACTGGTATGCTAGATATCTTCAAATCAGACAGAACGTATGATCCCTGCTTCAAGGTGCTTATCAGCTAAGGTTCTGATCCTGCAAACTCTTATATACATGCTTAACTTTACTCATGCTCAAATAAATTGGTTAGTCTCTAAGGTGCCACAAGTACTCCTTTTCTTTTTGCGAATACAGACTAACACGGCTGTTACTCTGAAACCTTTACTCATATGAGTAGCCTCAGTAAAGTGAGTGGGACTACTCACATGTTTAAAATGAAAACATATGCATACATGTTTGCAAGACTGGAACATAAATTAAACATGAAGTAACAAAAGGAAAGCAATATAGCAGAGAGGAGTGGGGATGAGAGCAGGAGGGGGTAACATCAATATGATTATTATGGTTGCTCAGTTCACTGAGAGCTAATGCACAGCCTAATGTAGTAATGAAGCTTTTAAAATTTATTTTATTTTCCTAATGAGTGGTTCAGTTGGCTAATTTCATATAGACTTCACAGCAGAAGTGCTAGAAAATTTCTTGTCAAGTACTATTGTTTAAATGGAATTATGTCTGTGCCCAGAGGTAAAAAACAATACATGCCCATAACAATGCCCTAAAGATACCCTTAATTTTCCCTGTCAGTTGCAGTGTGATTAAAGTACCGTAATGACTTCCTAGCAGGACATATGTCATGTCACAAAATCATCATCATAACTGACAACTTGTGGACCATCTGAGCAGAGAAATGTGGGTCTGACTTGATGTTGAGTGTTGTATTGAATCTCTCACTATTAAGAACTACACTATCCTTCTTGTCTCTCTGGCTTGCAATTTTAATGTCAGTGTTTACTTTACTTGTTCCTTCACTACCCATCTCTAGTTTTGCCCTAAAACTATCTGCTTCTTTCACTTAAATAAAACAAAACTTATTCTGGAATAAGAGTGCCTTTTTCTGGTTTATCTTATACTGCTTGCAAAACAACATTAGCAAAACCAGGGAATGGCACTTTTATTCTAGAATAAAAGCATCTACACAGGGAGGTATACAGGTATAATTATGTCAATACATTTCCTCATATAGACAAGCTTAGTCTTCTTGCACATTGATTACTGTAAACGTCTAGTCCTCATACACCTTTCAGGATTCTACCACTACTTAGTGTACAGCTGTGATCTAAAAAGATGTTAGGATACATAAAGAACAGGATGGAGAATAATATGGGAAAAATATAACGTTATATAAATCATTGGTATCCCTTCATTTGGAATACAGTGCAGTACTGGTCACTCCATCTGAAAAAAAGAGATTGTAGTATTAGAGGGAGTTAAAAGAGTGGTAACAAGAATGGTTAGAGGCAAGGAAAAACTCTCATATGAAAAAGGTTGAGATTATTTACTTTAGAAAGGAGATAAGTAAATGGAGACATTGTAAAAGTATATAAAGTGATGAATGATATAAAGAAGGTAGATGGGAGCTTATATTCCCCTTATCTCACAATACAGGAATAAGGGGACATTCAATGAAACTGAAAAGTTGAAAATTCAAACCTTTTTACGCAACACATAATTAGACTGTGGTCCTTGCTGCCAAAGATTTAGCAAAGTTCAAAAATGGATTGGACATTTAGATGAATAACAAGAATAACCAGTTTTATAATGTTAATTAACATTAAAAGAGAGTATTGAAAGGGATATAAACCCTCATGCTTCACGGTTTAAGACAATTTCTACCTATTAGGGATTAGGATGAGACTTTCATGGGAAGCAGATTATCCCACAACTGCCTATTATGGGCTTCTTTGACCTTCCTCTCAAGCATCCGGTGCCATTGTCGGAAAGAGGATACTGGATTAGACGGACCACAGGTTGGACACAGCATGGTAATTCCTATGTTCCTCACTTCTCCTCCTTTCAGTCTATGCAAAATACTATTGTCAAAGTAAACTTCCTTTCCTGGTACTCCAACCACATTGTACCCTTCCTTGAACCTCTTCACTGGTTTCCCATCTTGTAGGATTTGTCTAGATGGGGAAATTGACCAACATAGTGTAGCCAGACAGCCAGCCCCCACTCTCAGACCAGCATTGCTGGGAACACAAGGGAGCCAAAACAACAGGGCACTTAACATCAATTCCAGCACAGCCTTTGAAGCTGTGAGAAGCACAGGTGTGCTGCTACAATGTGCCTCTGGGAACATATACAACGATTAAGCTCACAGCAGACAGAGAAGCTGTGACAGACATGGCTCTTAGCCCCTACTAAATAGCGTGATGCACACACCCCAACATCCTAGGTGGGAAAATATTTACCCTAATAAAAGGAATGTCCAGTAGTCGAAACTTATTGTTTCTCTCCCTTGCAAGTGTAAACTACTCTTGCGAGAGCTGGCATCGCCCAGACAGACCAGCCCCAATTTGGCATAAGAAAGGAGAAAGAGAATAAAGGAGTACAGAGGTATAAGTATGGGACCTACAGCACCATGATTTTTGAGTGCTTTTCACTATCTATCTGCTGGTCAGATAAGTGACAGCCTCCCAAGGCTTCTGCAGCTAAAAGGGTCCCTAAGCCTTGTCCCTTATTCGTCTTTCCGCGGAATTGAGTGACCGATCCTGGCTTGGCACCGCTGGAATCGAGAGATGCAAGGAGGGTAAGAAGCACCCACACCTGATCTCCTATCTTTAGTGTACACATATTTTGAAATAGAACTCTATACTTTGTTTTCTTTCTTTGGGATTGTGGCTTCAGTTTTGTAACTTGTTTGTGTGTGTAACATCTCTACATTTAAATAAGTAGGCACTAGCAATTTTGTAACCACGTGATTAGAATCTAGTTTAATAAATTTTGGTAACCATTTGTGCATAAGCCTGACTTGTTTCTCTGGTTTACTGTAAAGCAGCCAACACAATGAAAGAACCTCAGCCGTTTTGGCTATAAAGCCTGGCCATTAGGTGAGAGTACTAAGAGCCTAGTGTTGAGTTGTGCCGCCTCCACGGGGCAAACTCTTGGGGCGCCTGTCAGTCAATCCTGACTGCCCACTGCGAAGGAGCTCTGAGCTCTAGCAGTTAAAGTCACGGGTGTTTAGGACCTTGGGGCATCCGTCAGCCTAGCCCGGGCTGCCCGCCGCGAAGGGACAGTGCGTCCTAGCGGTTAAAGTCACGGATGGTATAAACGGGCATAGCTGGCACCTCACCAAACATCCTTGGCCATCGGCTAACACATAGTTACAGTGGAAAAATTATATGCCCCGTTTTGAGAGAGGAGTAATTATTCCAGAATAAAGTGTCCATATAGAAATCTTGCACTGTGGTTATGCAAGTCAATTCCCCATGTAAACAAGCCCTTACAAATCAAATCCAAGCTCCCTTTCTTGTTCTTCAAAGTACTACAGAAACTTGCCTCCAAGTTGCAAAGTTAGTTAGAGTTATCACTTGAGTGTTGTCCCTATCTTGAATCGCATTCACACACAAGAATCCTTAACTCCAGCGTGGTGGTGTTTTTAACTAAAGCTGGCTGGTTTAAGGGGGTATGGACTAAATCTCAGTGAGTGCAACTTGTCAGCCGCTAACACAACCTCTTGAGTGCTACTAATCCTCCAACCCCTTCCCAAAATTCCCCTGTATGCCCATAAAACACAGAAAAGTTCTCACACAATTCACAGGGAAAGAATTCATGGTGCTGCTCATTTCAGTGCCATGCTAAGAATCATGGGATGTGCCCACCAAAGTCTTAATGCCACACACAACTGAATGCAGCAACTCATGTGTTATTCCTCAGCATGACCATTCTCACTCAAGCTAGGCTAACTCAGGACAAGAAAAGTAACTCTGACTGGAACTTTAAGTTGATCTGAGATCTTCTCAAAAAAAAAAAAAAACCCCAAAAACCTATACCTATGTTATTTTCTGGACCCCAAAACTGAGCCCTGGGTGGACTGAGGTGTCTGTCAATAATCTGTGAATTTTAGGAAGGATACATTATAAATTTTCAGCCCTCATGATTGGCTTCCATTGGTTTATGATTTTCAAAACTAGTTTCACCAGGAAAAGGGCTAAAATTTACAAAGAAAGAAAGGCAGCTGAGATTCCCCCTTACATTCCCCAAATCCATAGATGCAGTCTTTTGTGAAATGGCAAAGGTTGTCTCCATAGGAATTCATAATGCACTTTTTATTGTGGTATATAACTATCAATCCCAGTAATTTTAATGAGCAGTAATTTAACTTTTAAAATACAGAAAACCTTTTACAATTTATAAAAGTGATGATACCCTTGTCTGCACAGAATTACAGGTCAAACTCAGCAGGGTGGAGCGTTGTGCAGAATTTAGACTCAGCTGGGTGTTGTGGGGTCTGTGGAATTTGTGCATTGGCCCCATTCAGGTGAAAATCAGACCTACCTCTGGCAGATGCCTGAAGCGTTTGTCTCTTCTGCATGTTAGCAACACCTGTATAGCTTGTCAAGACAGTAAAGAGGGTTGAAGGGGAATCTGTGTGTCAGATTCACCTGGGAGCAGAGCACTGAGATAGGAAGATTTGTGTCAGACCCCTCATGCCAGTAGAGATTCACATGGAAGACTCACCACAGGAGCCAGTGCAGAATTTTAAGTAAATTTACATGTCAGACTCATTGGGGGTGCAGGTTTGAAATGGATGGTGTCAAACTCATTTGTTGTGTGTCATAGAGGTGGACTAGTTGAGTGTCCCACTCACCATGGGGAGATGACTGGGGAAGAAAGGTAGTTTGCATGTCATACTCACCATGGCTGCTGCAGGTGGGAGCTATGGCTCAGCCTCACCCTCGTATGTATGCACTCTCTCTGGGAGCTATCTAAGAACTTCACAAACATTAATGATGAATTTATCCTCAGAACAGCCCTGAGATGTAGGGAAAAGGAAGTTACTCATCTTGTGCAGTAACGAGGGTTCTTCAAAATGTGGGTCCCTGTGCCGCAGATCAGAGATTTTCGGTAGCACTGCTCAGTAGGGGCGTGCATGCACAGTAGTGGTCTCATGATGCCGTTGGCACCTCATATAGCATGTGCACGACCTGACCTGTTCATTTCCTTCTTTACAGCAAAGCTTGAGGCACAAACTCCGAAGTAGAGGGGAGGAGGGTGGGTAGTGGAGCATCCACAGGGACACACATCTCAAAGAACCCTTGTTACTGAACTAGGTGAGGAGTAACTTTCTCTTCTTCTTCAAGTAGTGTCCCTGTGTGTGCCCCACTGTGGACAGTAGGGGCTTTGGAGTTGTGTGTGTTGTTAGAAAGAGCTCGGTAAGACTTAATATAGCGTCTGACATAGAGCTTTGGGTGATGGCATAGTGTTTTGCAAAGGTGTGCTCTAAGGCCCTTGTGGCAGTCCTACATATGTTTAGAGGGACATTGTTCAGGAAGGCTATAGACATAGCCATGGCACACGTAGAGTGGGATCGGATCCCTTGTGGAGGTTCCTTGTTATGCAGTCGGTAGCAAAGTTGGATACATGTCGAAATCCATTTAGATAGTCTCTGGGTTGATATTACACATCCCTTAGAGACTCACCTGTGGAAATAAACAGTCTTGGGGACTTCTGGAAGGGTTTGGTTCTGTTTAAATAAAATGTTATGGCTAGTTTGACAATGAGTGCATGTAGGATGGCCTTTTGTAGGTTCCCAGGCAGTTTTGGGTAAAACATGGGAAGGTGTATAGGTTGGTTTATATGGAACGATGTCGACACTTTAGGGAAAAATTTTGGGTGTGGCCGCAATGTGACCTTGTCTTTAGTGAACACAGTGAAAGGGGGCTCGACCATGAATGCCCCGATTTCGCTGACTCGACTAGCAGAGGTGATCGCGACCAAGAATGCTACTTTCATAGACAGATGAAGGGGTGAGTAGGTCGCTAAAGGTTCAAAGGACATTCTGGTGAGGCATTTAAATACAAGGTTCAAGTCCCATGGAGGTGTAGGTTGATGGATTCCTGGGTACATATTCTGTATACCCCCTCCCCCGACCCGCAACATGCTATAAAACTCCATGGCTCTCCTATGCCACAACAACTAGGTTTCTGCATATAAAAGCCAGAGCCGGTGTTAGGGGGTAGCAAGCAGGGCAATGGCATGGGGCCACACACCACAGGAGGCCCCATTAAACTAAGCTGCTCAGGCTTCGCCTTCAGCCCCAGGTGGCATGGCTCAGGGCCCTGGGCTTCAGCCCCATGCGGTAGGATTTCAGCTTCCTGCCCTGGGCTCCAGCAAGTCTAACACTGGCCCTGCTTGGCAGCCCCACTGAAACCTACTCTGGATCCCTGGTTGAGAACCACTGCCCTAAGGCATGGGTGCTAGACCCGCCCTGAAGCAAAAGAGTGGGCATATGTGGTCTGTTGCTGATGCAAACAGATCCACTGATGGAAAGCCCCATTCCTGGAATATTGATAGGAAATACACAACAGTGTTTTCCAATTCATGCTCCTGGGAAAAATGTCTGCTTAGTGTGTCTGCCATCATGTTCTGGCACCCCAGGAGGTAAGATACTGAGATGGTTATGTTCTGGATGCACCAGTTCCATAGTTTCATGGCCTCGGTGCAGAGTGTATAGGAGCGAGCTCTTCCTTGGCAATTGATATAGAACATGCATGCTGTGTTGTCAGTCAGTATGCAGATTGACTTGTTTCATATGATTGGAAGGAAGTGTCTGCACATATTGTATACCACACGGAGCTCCAGAAGATTGATGTGAAGCTGGGTTTCCATCGCTGACCATCTGCCTTGTACACAGGCTGGGGCGCTCACTTGGACCAGCACAATCAGTGACCCATTGGTCGTGATTATTAATGACGATGGGTTGTGTTGGAAAGGGATCCATGTGCATATGTTTTCTGGCTTCATCGACCAATGTAGTGATGTAATGCCCTTTGGAGATACCCTCACTCTTTTGTTTAGACTGTGTTTGAGGGGAATGTACGCTGTGCTCAGCCAGCTCTGTAGAAAACGCATATGCAGTCTCACGTGTCACATGACAAATGTCATAGCCACCATATGACCTAATGGTTGCAGACAAGTTCTGATGGACGTTTGAGGACTGCTGGAGACTGTCGAGATGAAGTTGGTTAGTGTTATGAGTCTGTGGCTGGGCAACAATGCTCTGGCCTGTGAGGAATCGAGGTAGGCCCCCATGAATTCCAGTTGTTGCACTGGGGGTCAGTGTGGATTTCAGTACATTTGTTCACAATCCCAGTCTGGAACAAAGTGATGGTGGTCTGCACCATGCCTGTCGCTTCTTCCTCAGTTGTACTTTTCAGGAGACAGTCATCTAGGTACAGAAAGATCATCACTCCTCTTTTCGCAAGTGAGCTACCACTACTGTGAGGGTTTTGGAAAAAACTCAAGGGGCAGTGGAAAGGCCAAAGGATAGTACTCTGTACTGGTAATGATTGAGCCCCACCATGAATTGTAGGAATCGTCTGTGCGCTGGGTGTATGGTAATAGGAGAATAAGCATCTTAGAGGTCAAGGGCTGAAAACCAGTCCCACTTGTCTAGCACTGGTATAATTGTGGCCAGTGTGACCATTTTGAACACGTAATTCCACACAATTATTTGTTGAGCTTCTGAAGGTGTAAGATGGGTCTCCATCTGCCATTTTTCTTTTTGGTGAGAAAATAATGTGAATAAAACCCCTTTATCTTGTATTGAGTTATAACTTGCTTCATGGCACCCAATTGTAGGAAGTGGTTTACTTCCTGTTGTAAAAGGTACTCGTGAGAAGGGTCCCTGAAAAGGGATGGGGAAAGGGGAGGGAGAAGAAGGGGACAGTTTATGCAGATTTTATAATCTCCAAATCTCCAGTACCCATTAATCTGTTGTTATTGCTGCCCAGGCATGATAGAATGGGCGCAGACAGTGGCCAAAAGGTTGGGTAGCAGTATGTGAAAGCACTGTATTGCAGGGGAGGTTGTTTAGTGGTGGCAGGGCCGGTGCAACCACTAAGCAAACTAGGTGGTCGCCTAGGGTGCCACATGGTTGGGGATGGCCAAAAGCGCGCTCTGGGGAAGCGGTGGAGCGGAGGTGAGCTAGGGCAGGGGGGTGCAGGGAGGGCCGCCTGCAGCAAGTAATGGGGGGGGGGGGCGGCGCACAGGAGAACCGCTCCCCGCCCCAGCTCACCTCTGCTCCACCTCCTCCTCTGAGCACACCGCCCCGCTCTGCTTCTCTCCCTCCCAGGCTTGCCCGCCAAACAGCTGATTGGCGCTGCAAGCCTGGAAGGTGGGAGAAGCAGTGGCATGCTCGGGGAGGAGGCAGAGCAGAGGTAAGCTGGGGCGGGGATTTGCCACACCCGCCTCCCCAGGCCAAGGGAGGGGGCGGTGGGGAGCTGCCGCAGGGGGGGCGCCTCAGGGCAAGGGGGGGCGGGGAGCTGACACAGGGCTGGAGGGGGACGAGCGCAAGGTGGAAGTTTCGCCTAGGGCATGACACGTCCGTGCACCGGCCCTGCTTGGTGGTAGATGGTTGTGAAAACGAGGACTGTGATTGAGGAGCCCTGTATCTCTGTGATTGTTGTTTATTTCTGTTGTGGTCAAAATGCTGTTGTTGTGAGCAGTGCAAAGAGGTGTCTTTGCCCTTTTGGTATGGTTGGTACTGATGCCTTCTGTTAGGTGGCGTATAAATGCCTAAAGTGCGCAAGGCGGCCTGAGAGTCCTTCACAGTGTGAAAAATGTTGTCTGTTTTTGTGGAAAAGAACTTCTCCTGATCGAAGGGGAGATCCTCCACCTTGAGTTGGAGATCTTTTGGGATACCGGATGACTGCAACCACGAGGCCCTGCACATTATGACAGCTGTCACTGTCGTTTTGCAGCAGTGTCTGCTACATTCATTGAGGCCTGTAGGGCTGCATGGGTAATTAGTTGTCCCTCATTCATGATGGCAGTGAACTGGGGATGTTTTTCCTCCAGTAGAGCCTTAAGGAATTCTTGCAGTTTACTGTAGTTGTCAAAGTTGTACTTTGCAAGAAGGGCTGAGTAATTGGCAGCCTGGAATTGGAGTGTTGCCAACAAGTACACCTTTCGACCACAAAGGTCTAATTGTTTGTGTTCTTTTTCTTGTGGGGTGGACCGGAATTGGGGTTGTTTGCTGCAGTGGTTGGCAGCTTCCACAACCGGAGAGTTGGATTGTGGGTGAGAGAAGAAAAAGTCCATCCCTTTAGCTGGGATGAAGTAGTTTGTCAGCTCTTTTAAAGGTGGTATGGTTGTGGGGTTCTGCCAAATATTCTCCGCTGGCTCCATTATGGCATTGATGATGGTCAGTACAATTTTGGATGAAATGGATGTCTAAGATTTGTAGCAGCTTGTGCTGGTTTTCTTGCACCTCCTCGAGTGGAATGTCTTGCCAGGTGGCTACTCTTTTTAAAAGTTCCTAAAATTGTCTCAGGTCATCTACTATGGTTGGAGGCAGTGGTATGACTGCGTCGTTAGAAGAGGAAGATGAGTTGTGGGCTGGCAAAATGCCTTCATGATCTGAGTCTTCTTCCTTCTCATCTGCCAGGCTCTCAGGTGCCTCCGAAGTGTCCTTGCTCTCAGGGAAGGTGGAGAAGAGCAAATTTCCCCTTGGGCTGGAGTCAAGGGTCTAGTGTAGTGAGCCCTCTATGCCGCCCGGGGTCCCAGGGGGGCCACTGCATAGGAAAGGGCATTGGAGAACAAATCCAGGGTTGCCCATACCACTGCTGCATCTCACGAGGTTAGCAGGACTTGGTCTTAATGGCATCCCATGGAGGTTTCTGCTCTGTGGGTGAAGAGTGCTGGGAAGAGAAATGGCTCCCATGTAAGTCCTCCTTCATCACTGGAGATGGGCTGGGGAGCAGGTGGAGTGGGTAGCTGTTGCGCTATGGAGATCCCTCAGTGCCGAGCAACGGCAACTGCGGCACTAAAGAGACCTCTATGTCTTTGTGGTGTAGAAACTGTTGCAGAGCAGCTTGTTTCTGTGGCGGCAGTGCTGTTGGTGCAGATGTGGTCTGCTTTGCTGCCAGCCTTGGTTGAGACTGTCAGTGCCATTTTCAGTCTGTCAGTCGGTGCCAATGATTGAGTTGGTGCTAGCATTGCTAGTGGCACAGGTCTCGGTGCCGAGCCCCACACCAGGGTGGTCGATGCCGTGAAGGAGTGGTGTTTCGAGTCTGTGCCGGTGCGGGGGGGCGTGGCAGAGGAGGGATGGTGCCAGAGGAACCTGGAGCCTCAAAGATGCAAACTTTAGTTGAGCTCGGCATTGAGGATAGCAACCTCCCCAGGGACCTCTTCTTTTTCTGAGTATCCTTATGAGGGAAGGTCATGGCTTGCTTCCTGGACGATTTGGAAGACTGAGCACGCACATGAGCAGAGGTTTTGTTTGGGGAACCATCTGATGATGTTGGTTTTGGTCCCTGAGGAGAAAACTGAAGGGACTTTTCCATCAAAATCACCTTGAGGCGGAGACAAATGCAAAGTACTCCATTTAGGAAGGAACAATCAGTTGCACACACATACAAAATGGGAAATGACTGCCTAGGAAGGAGTACTGCTGAAAGGGACCTGGGCATCATAGTGGACAATAAGCTAAATATGAGTTAACAGTGTAACACTATTGCAAAAAAAGCGAACACCATTCTGGGATGTATTAGCAGGAGTATTGTAAGCAAGACACGAGAAGTAATTCTTCCGCTCTATTCTGCACTGATTAGGCCTCAACTGGAGTATTGTGTCCAGTTCTGGGCACCACATTTCAGGAAAGATATGGACAAAATGGAGAAAGTCCAGAGAAGAGCAACAAAAATAATTAAAGGTATAGAAAACGTGACCTATGAGGGAAGATTGAAAACACTGGGTTTGTTTAGTCTGGAAAAGAGAAGACTGAGAGGGGACATGATAACAGTTTTCAAGTACAGTAACTCCTCACTTAACGTTGTCCCGGTTAACTGTTTTGTTGTTACGTCGCTGATCAGTTAGAGAACATGCTCATTTAAAGTTGCACAATGCTTCCTTATAATGTTGTTTGGCAGCCGCCTGCTTTGTCCACTGCTTGCAGAAAGAGCAGCCCGTTGGAGCTACCTGCTGGGGCTTGGAACCAGGGTCAACTGGCAGCCCCCCATCAGCTCCCCTAAGTTCCCTGTGGGGCAGCCTCCCAGCAAGCTATCAATTGCCAGGCAGTTCAGGTATCCCTCCCCGCACTGCCATGTGCTTCTTCTTCCCTCTGCCTTGGAGCTGCTCCTAGGAGCCTCCTGCTTGCTGTGCAGAGGGTGGGGGGGGGGAAGAGGGGTTCTGATGTCAGGGTGTCCCTCTCCCCCTGCACCCCATCTCCACAGAGTGTGGAGAGGGGGGCAGGACAGGGCTCAGGACAGAGGGAGCTTGCTGGCAACAGCTGCTGTCTCAACTTGCTGATCTACTTAAAAAGGCAGTGTACTTAGAGTGGGGTCAGGGTACTTAAAGGGGCAATGCGCATCTCTCCCTCTCTCTCACACACACACACACACACACACACAGTGTGTCTCTGTCTCATTCTCTCTCTCACACACACACACGCATCCCGCCATCCGCACACCTTGGAAAGTGGAGGGAGTGTTGTGCTCCAGTGGGATAGCATGGGTTCATCATGTTCAGTTTCCACAGGGAATGTTTGCAGCCACTGCTATGCTGTGTCTCCTCCCTCCATTCCTGCTGCCTTGTAGAGTGTGAGGCTACATTAACAACAACGTGTTAACCCTTGAGGGCTCAGCCGAGTGCTACTTCATTATCTAGCAGTAAGGCATTCCCTGGGAAATATCCCACCCTCTGACTCCACCACCTCAACCAAACTTCACAATCATCATTGCTGTGTACAGTATTAAATTGTTTGTTTAAAACTTATACTCTGTGTGTGTTTTTATATATATATATATAGAGAGAGAGAGGGGGGGGGGGTGTCTTTTGTCTGGTGAAAAAAAATTCCCTGGAACCTAACCCTCCCTATTTACATTAGTTTTTATGGGGAAATTGGGTTCGCTTAGCATCGTTTTGCTTAAAGTAGCATTTTTCAACAACATAACTACAATGTTAAGCGAGGAGTTACTGTACATAATAGATTATTACAAGGAGGAGGAAGAAAAATTGTTCTTCTTAACCTCTGAGGATAGGACAAGAAGCAATGGGCTTAAATTGCAGCAAGGGTGGTTTAGGTTGGAGATTAGGGAAAACTTCCTGTCAGGGTGGTTAAGCACTGGAATAAATTGCCTAGGGAGGTGGTGGAATCTCCATCACTGGAGATTTTTAAGAGCCAGTTAGACAAAACACCTGCCAGGAATGGTCTAGATAAGATAGTCCTGCAGGGGACTGGACTAGATGACCTCTCGAGATCAACTTCCAGTCCTATGATCTCTGTCATGCCATGCCCTGGCTTACAAGGTTGTACAGCACACACAGTGTTGAGGGATGAGTCTCCCCCAAACAACAGACACACGAGTGGCTCTCTGAGACAGGCATCGCCTCACGGCACAAGTCCCAGCATATAAACCCAGGCGAGCCAGGCATCGTGGCCATTAAAAGTTTCCCAACAGAGAAAGAGTGGGAATGATAGCAATTAATTTTTTTTGAAAGAACAGTATCCAAGTAAGTAAACTAGACTTACTAAACTACAACTAATCTAAATATTGCTACAGAGAGAAAAAACAAAGAGGCAGCACTGCCACTGAGCTCCATCTACAGCCGAGGACGGTGGGGAAGGAACTCAATGGGTCGAGTCGTGCACGGGTCGTGCGGCATGAGGCACCAACGGCGAGATACCCGCTGCGCAGGCAGGCCCCAAGCCAGCACTGCCACAGCAAATCTCCCATCTGCAGTGCAGGGACGCACGGGCACCTGAGGTGGACACTACTCCAAGAAATATCATTCTCTTCAGGTTACTCCTGAGAAACTGAGCCTCAAAGAGGGAAAGTGGCCCAATGTCTGCAGCAGACCAAGGAACTAGGCCCAGACTTCCTGACTCCCAATCGCCACAAGACCTTCCGCACAAGCTCATGCGTCTTCCCTGTCACTGGCCCGGGGCCTGCATTTCAGGGTGCCCGGGTGTGTGCCAGACTCATCCACACACTCGCCGCCAGGCTGAGGCTGCTCTGGGCCAGGGTCACGCCGAGCGGGGCTCTTCTGAGAGTCCCAGGGGAGCGGCAGGGTGAATTCCCGACCCTGCCCCCTAGAGTTCAGGCCGGACATGAGCAGCGCGGGGTGCCCAGCCCGGCGGGAGGCGCCGAGCCCAGGACAGGGAGCGGCGACAGGCGGCTGGCGCGGCGCTAGTCTCCCCCCGCCTGGGCGGGACAGCAACAGAACAGCGGCAGGAGAAGAAGATGGCGGCGGCGGCGGGAGCAGCCGCCTCGGAGCAGGTCTGTGCCCGCTCCCCACACGGCGGGGCGCGCGGGGGGCAGCCGCCTCCAGGGCTCCCTCGCCAGAGGCGGAACAGCCCCAGCGGCGCCCGGGCCCCAGGGAAAGCGGCCGCGGACGAGCCCCTCCCAGGCCGCTGTGCCGGCACCGCCCCCAGCCGTGGCTCCTTAAGGACCCGAGTTCTCAGCCCGGCCGTGTGAACCGGCGGGGACACCAGCGGCATAAACACCCCCAGGGGAGCCTGCTCCGTGGCCCGCAGAGGAGCGCCCGGCCCCGAGCCTGCCCCAGGCCGGACTCCAGCCAGCCCCTCCTCTGCCCGCGGGCCGTGAGAGCCCCGCAGCGTTCCGAAGAGCCTGCGGCCCCGCTCTGCGCCGAAACCCGTCTGCACCGTGCTCTCCCCTCCCCCAGGGCTGGGCTCACGAAAACCTGCTCTTCCCTGCTGGGGGAGAAGCTAATTAGAGCCGAGACAGTTGTCTGTATTTAAAGTTGCTGCCCGTGGCGTTTGATGAATGGGTGGTGGCGAGATTGTGTTTTGTGAAAAGAAAAGGAGTACTTGTGGCACCTTAGAGACTAACCAATTTTTTTGAGCATGAGCTTTGGTGAGCTACAGCTCACTTCATCGGATGCATACCGTGGAAACTGCAGCAGACTTTATATATACACAGAGAATATGAAACAATACCTCCTCCCACCCCACTGTCCTGCTGGTAATAGCTTATCTAAAGTGATCATCAGGTGGGCCATTTCCAGCACAAATCCAGGTTTTCTCACCCTCCCCCCCTCCCCCCCACAAATTCACTAGCACCAGCAGGAGAGTGAATTTGTGTGGGGGGGTGGAGGGTGAGAAAACCTGGATTTGTGCTGGAAATGGCCCACCTGATGATCACTTTAGATAAGCTTCAGAGGAACAGCCGTGTTAGTCTGTATTCGCAGGACAGGACAGCAGGACAGACAGCAGGACAGTGGGGTGGGAGGAGGTATTGTTTCATATTCTCTGTGTATATATAAAGTCTGCTGCAGTTTCCACGGTACGCATCCGATGAAGTGAGCTGTAGCTCACGAAAGCTCATGCTCAAATAAATTGGTTAGTCTCTAAGGTGCCACAAGTACTCCTTTTCTTTTTGCGAATACAGACTAACACGGCTGTTACTCTGAAACCTGTGTTTTGTGAGTGGGTGTGGGGGGGGTTGTTTTTCTTTGCACATTGATTTTCTGTTACTCAAGTAGTAAAATCAAACAAAAATTCATAGTGCCTGATTTATGCTGAATTTCATTGCAAGCAAACCCTTTCACAGTTGCCTTTTCCTTTCAAGATGATCTGAAAATGTTTCAGAGTTGTGAGGGTGGGTGAGGTAAAATCTTTTTCTGGACCATCTTCCTGTTGATGGAAGGGACAAGTTTGCCTTTCAACCTTGAAAACCGCGACCTCTCTCTCATATCCTGGGATCAGGAGGGTTATAACCGGAGCAAACTTGCCATATCTGGGGTTTTAATTCAAAGCCCAAGCTTCTGGAGTCCAATGATTTCTTGAGCATCTCAGCTTTTTTTCTTTTTAAACTAAATTTCTAGTCCTTATGGTTTCAGAGAATAGTTTGGAAACCTGAACTCAGAAGACAAATAAAATAATGAAATGAAAAATGATTGGCTTAAAAATCATTAGATTTTTTAAATGTCATGATTTTACAGGACCTGATTCTTTTGAGTGCTTGCAGTTGGCAACAGTGTTTTGTTTTTTTAAATGGTATTTTTGCTTCTTTATTATGTGTAAAGGCCTGGAAGGTTTTTGAACACTCCCCCCGCACCTGCTTGTTTAAATACATCTAAAAATATTAGAGAGACAAGATTTATTATAAAGGGACTCCAGTTTGTAATCAGATATTCTTCAAAGGACTACTAATTTTTAATTTCTATTTTTAATTGATCTTGATTCTTTGAAAAGTTTTAATTATCATTGTGCAAGCTGTATTACTGTGTTTTCTAAGGCCCCGCATCTATTTGCATGGGCAAGACTGATTAAAAGTGTAGTGAAAGAACTACATTTTGTATCAAGCCTCTCACATTACATTTGTTTGAAAAATTAAGGATGACCAGTCACAATGTGTGCAGCCAAGAAAAAACATCGCTTTTTGCTATGCTATAATAGAACTTTGTTATATATAGTGCTAGCTGTTGGTAGGGGTAAATGACAGAAATTTAGGTTTCAGAGTAACAGCCGTGTTAGTCTGTATTCGCAAAAAGAAAAGGAGTACTTGTGGCACCTTAGAGACTAACCAATTTATTTGAGCATGAGCTCACGAAAGCTCATGCTCAAATAAATTGGTTAGTCTCTAAGGTGCCACAAGTACTCCTTTTCTTTTGACAGAAATTTAGATACTCATTAAAAATATTGAAATACTCTTCATACATCTGAAGTGGGTATTCACCCACAAAATCTTATGCTCCAATACATCTGTTAGTCTATAAGGTGCCACAGGACTCTTCGCCGCTTTCATTAAAAATGTACATTGGAATACAGATTCACCTATAGGAACAGTGTCTGTATATTTATATAATAGGAAAAAGCGGTTTTCCCATTCACATAGTCTGAATTTTGTTAATAAAATGTACATTTGTTGTAACATCTCAACATAGGAGTAAATGTCTTTTTCAATCTCTCAGTTGATAAATCAGTATACAGCTGTGTAGTTTATTGTAAATAGAATTGTGATCATATGCTTCATTTTATTTAATTTGTTCTAGTGTGATGGTTTGTTGACAGTGTTTAAATATGACTTAGGCTGGGTTTTCAGTCTAGTTATCTGAATTCTCGCTCAGAGTAGTGGAGGCTAAAATGATCAAAGGAGTGTCATCATCTGTCTCTGAGAGGAAAAGGGGATGGGGGGGGGGAGAGAGATATACTCTCATAGTTCATCATCCATGGAAGTAACATTAGATGTGGCCTGAAGAGAGAAAGGAGTCACTATGTGCCCAGTCTTGCAACATTATTCTTGGGAGAATTTTGTGCCACTGCGCAATGCAGAATTTTGCAGAAATTAACATTGTGCATGCAGAATTTCCTTTCCCCCACAGAAATGCGCTGGACCCAGCAGAGCTCAGCTCACACATAGAAGACACTGCTGGAGGGAGGGAGAGGGAGCTAGAGGGTTCCTAGCAGCTGCAGTTCCCAGAACGCTCTGAGGGAAGGAGACAGTGGCTTGCAGGAAACTCCATGCAAACCTGGGACCAAGCATCAAGTTGTTTCTCCCTCTGGATCCCTGGACTCTGGGGCGGAGGGGGACAGGTGTCTGGGCTGAGGGGGAGTGGGCATGGCTGGGCTCTGGGGGGTAGAGGTGTGGGTATCTGGGCAAGGGGGAGGCCCACGACTGGGCTCAGGGAGAGAGGGTGCGGGTAACTGGGCTGGGGGTCCCCATGACTGGGCTCTGGAGGGGAGAGGGTGTGGGTGTATTGGCTGGGGTCACTGTGGCTGGGCTCTGGGGGGGGGAGGGGTTGTGAGCATCTGATTTCCTCTCCCTCACCCCCAGCTGGGCTCTGGAGGGGGGTGAGGAGGGAGGCAGAGAACAGGAATAGGGTTGTCATAGGGGTTTCTCTAACTCTCTACTCCTGGGGGAATTTTTGTGTGTGTGTCTGTAGTGTTACAGACATATTTGCAGACAAGTATTTTGAAATAAATTACCAAAATAATTGAAACTGGTGTGATTATGTAGTTTTATTATGCCAAATAAAATTTGTAGAATTTTAAAATATTGTGTGCAGAATTTTTATATTTTTGGTGCAGAATGCCCCTGGGAGTAAAACATTTATTATGTTTAAGTTAGACTTGCATGTGAGTAAAATTGATCTGCAGAATGTTTGCAGGATTAGACCTCAAAATAGCATCTTGCTGTATTGAAAGAGAAGAAAAATAGGGAGAAAGAACAAGGTACCATAAGGTTTTGTACAAAGCTCTAAAAATATGGGAGTCTTATAACCCTTCCACTTTCTATCCCTGAGAATACTTTATATGAAAGTATTCCCTACCTGTTAATTTGCCCTCCAGTAATATCAATGAAAGTGATACTGTCACCTTGAGATCTAGTCAGTTCAAAACAGTAAGTTAAAACTATTTTTAGTTATACATGCCCACGAGTTTCCCTACTAGTTTTTTGTGGTTTTACAATGTTTTTTCTCTTCCCTTTTCCTGAAGTGAAAGACCCCCAGAAACAGAGAAAACTGACTATGCACAAAATGTTTTTAAATTTAATTTAATTGGTTTTAAAGTGCCTCTGTAGTGGTGTTACTTAAAAATAGATAAACTAAACGTTGGGATAGCAGACAAATATTCCACTGGTTCAAACTCTTACTTTTGTTATAAATTTTGATTACCTGTAAAATAACCATTTACCCATGCTTTGTGTCATGCTGTAGCAAAGTTCTAATGGCCCTGTGAAGAAGTCTATGCGTGAGAAGGCTGTGGAGCGGAGAAACATTAATAAAGAACACAACAGTAACTTTAAGGCTGGATATATCCCAATTGATGAAGACCGTCTCCATAAAACAGGCTTACGGGGCAGGAAAGGCAACTTGGCTATTTGTGTGATTGTTCTCCTTTTTATTTTGGCTGTCATCAATTTGATTGTGAGTATAATACTTAGGCTGCAAGTGAGTTTGGGCATGCTTGTTTTACTTTTTATTGAGTATTTACTAAATAAATATAAACTTTCTCCAGCATAGATCAGAATACTTTGGAAAGCACAATCTTAAAGTGTATTAAGGGGGATTACTTTAATTTTTTCCCTACATTTCCTGCTTATTTTTAGTCTCAAAAAGATTATTTCAAGGTGTTTTATTGTGGGGTTTTTATTAGCAAGAAGTCCCCAATCTTTTTTTTTTTTCCTTGTCTTTTCCTTAGTATGACTAATCAGACCAATGATTTTTTCCTCCATTCCTTCCCAAAGTTCTCTGTTGTTATTAAAAATAGCATTATAACATTGCAAGATGTTCTACAGAGATTAAAAAGACAGTTCCTTCCACGAAGAGCTTAAACGCTAAATCTTATTTTTACATTCTCTCATCTAAGAGGCCACATGTATCAAGACCACAACCAAGCCTATGCCCCTAATATTAATCAGGAACAGGAATCTTCTGATTATTTCCACACCCAGAGCTGTACATGACAAACAATGCAAATTATTACCAGTGCAACGTTCAATACAATTATTCTGAATTAATGTATGCAATGAAGTGCTCTCAACCCATCAGATCACAGGAATGTTGTATAGTTACTAACTGAACTGTATATTAGTTTTCAGAATTCATCCTGTACAATTTGCACTCTGATTTGCTACTGCAATTCACTATTTTAATACCCACCTTTGCGTCTCATCTCCTCATAGTTAGGCATTTCAGTATACCATCAACACTGAAGGGTCCTTTTTTTTAACTCAAGACTGGGTTAACAAACACCTTTCACGTTGAGTTTATTTAGCTTAGGATACAGCCAGTATCTCAAACAGGATGATGTCTCAAGCCATCATCCACATTACTTAATTTCAGAGTGTTCAAGTGTAGGGAGAATGTAGGTTTTTATAATATTTTACAAACTATTTTAGATCATATTTGAGATGGGTTAAAAATAACCATATATTGTGATTAACTGCATTTCTGTGTTTTCAGTGGAAAGAAAGCATAAACATAGTAAAGCAAAGGAAAATAGTTTCTTTAAAACAAACTTCCTTTCACACACCCATTGTAAAAATCTCTAGTACTTAAATCATTTGTATGCTTGTGGTTATTTTAAATGTAATAACTAATTAAACGCTCCTTTTAAAAAAAGTATTTTGACCACTCTGTTTTCCTGCATCTGTAGTATTAAAATAAATATGAAACTATGCTTGTGTTACTGTTTTAGATCACACTTGTCATCTGGGCTGTGATTCGTATTGGGCCCAATGGTTGTGACAGCATGGAGTTTCATGAGAGTGGCTTACTGCGATTTAAACAAGTATCCGACATGGGAGTTATACATCCATTATATAAAAGTACAGTAGGAGGCAGGCGTAATGAAGATTTGGTTATCACTGGAAATAACCAGCCTGTAAGTTACATCATGAGCTGAACATATATGGTAAACAATATGGGGGAATTGCATTATTATTATTAATCATAACTATAGTAAAAATGTTTTTGTCATGTTTTAAAATAATTTTAATGATTTATTTCCGCAGATTGTATTTCAGCAAGGAACAACAAAACTTAGTGTGGAAAAGGACAAAACCTCCATTACCAGTGATATTGGTATGGAATTTATTGACCCAAGGACACACAATACTTTGTTCAGCACAGACTATGAGACTCATGAGTTTCATTTGCCAAATGGAGTGAAAATTTTGAATGTACAGAAGGCATCTACGGAGAGGGTATGAACTGTTTTAATAGCTCACTTTTTCTTTTATATAAAGGCTAATTATGGAATTGTTTGTTATTGCAAAGTAGGAATGCAGTTTGTGTTGTGACGTGACCATATTCAAGTAAATACAGAAGTATAACCAAAAAAGTATTTTGACATGAAGTAACTGTTGCAAAATGTAAACAGTAAAATCCTGAAGAAAAGTTGTAATAAAGTTATGTTCTTTTTGTGGTACACTGTTGCAAGTAAGAGAATAAGTTAAAATAAAATAAAATGCTTTAACTAACCATCCTAACATATCAGGACCAGAATACCCAAATTTATTTTTCTGTTTGCCATTGGAGTTTTCCTGTTTGATCATGCACCAGCATTTATGATTTTTACAGCTAACTGGTCCAGAAATAGCTTGTTGTATAATTATTACTGTTCAGAGGTTGTGGAGAATTCAGATTTTTTTAAAAAAAACTCAATTCTTTAAAAATACCACACGCACACGTGAGTACACACAACCTGTGCCTATTGCTTTCTTTTCCTTGGCAATAGATTTGTAATAATCAGATGACATTATCGAGCACATGATAACAATTTTTTATGTGCAGTTAAACTGAAAAGTGAATGGCATTGCAGGGTTCCATGTTTGTCAGATTGACTTCCAGATCAAATGTGCCCCATTTATTAGTAAAAAAGATGATGTTTTCCAACTGCCAGCATTACAAATTCAACATGGGATCTGAAAATCAAGCTCTGAGGTTTTTCTTCCACATCACCATCTGTAATAAAGATTCTTCAGGCCACATTAAGACCTTAGGGCCTGGCTACACTGGAAACTTCAAAGCGCTGTTGCGGGAGCGCTCCCACGGCAGCACTTTGAAGTGCGAGCGTGGTTGCGCGCAAGCACTGGGGGAGCGCTCTCCCAGCTCTCCTGGTAATCCACCTCCACGAGGGGATTAGCTCCGAGTGCTGGAAGTGCAGCTCCCAGCGCTCAGAGCCTGTTTACACTAGCACTTTAAAGCGCTCTGACTTGCGCTCAGGGGGGTGATTTTTCACCCCCCTGAGCAAGCAAGTTAGAGTGCTATAAAATGTAAGTGTAGCCAAGCCCTTAGTCACAACTGTACAACACCATTGCCTTCAGTAGGTTTACACAGGTAATTGGCTGTGTACTTAGAATTTAGTGAACAATTTTGTTGATGACGTACAAGAAGGAATAGAATCCAACTCACTCTCTCAGTGATGTTTACGCTGCAGAACTAACAGGAATAAAAAGTAAACTTATTTTTGTACCTAAGTAAACAGATTTAACTCTGAATACACACAAGGAACAAATCTGATGGGTAAGAAGGAATCATTTTCATATAATTACTTTTCAGAATAAGAGAGACTTATAAGGTAGGTTAAATTTGGCACCTAAACAACTTATATGTTCCTCTAAATTCTCTAGCACAGCAGTTCCCAAACTTGGTTCACAGCTTGTTCAGGGTAAGCCTCTGGCGGGCTGCAAGATGCTTTGTTTGCCAGAGCATCTGCAGGTATGGCTGTACTTAATCCTAGCCAAGTGATATGCAAGTGTAAGTTAGCTGACAGTCTAGATAATTAAACTTTTTACTGTGACACAGAAATTTTCCAAGATAGGTAATCCTTGTTTCTAGTCATGACTCATTGTTCAGAGCAGTAAAAAATTGTAGAAACTTTAAAGGCATAGGGAAAGGGATATGCAACATGCATTGACTGTGTTATATTCAAATTTTTAGCAGTGTGGCTATTATTTAGGGAACTAATTTAACAAAATTACTTAAAGACAAGCAAAAATGGAACTTTTAAAACTCTGTTTACCATTATTTCATTCTTCTTGCATATTTTTTCCCTTTAAGATTACCAGCAATGCTACCAGTGACCTAAATATAAAGGTTGACGGACGTGCCATTGTTCGTGGAAATGAAGGTGTTTTCATCATGGGCAAAACCATTGAGTTTCGTATGCATGGTGATATGGAACTAAAGGCAGTAAGTATTTTATATTGACAAAATTATTTCTAATAGCTCCATGTTAAAACGAAGAAGAAGAAAAATTAGGCTCTCTCATTTTTTTGGATGGATTCAAATCTGTAAATTCAGGATAAAAATATAATTTAGTAGCAGTTCAATTAATTGTAGCATTATAAAAGCAAATGTAATAATTTACTTATTCATCTTTTGAAATAGTGACTGAAAAACTTTGAGTTAGTAATTATTTCATACTGTATGCTTTTTGATGTTATGTTAATGATGTGGACAATCTGAAGTGGAGAAGAGGTTAAAGGGAAAAATATTAGATTTTAGAAGATTGATGTTTAAAGTCTGGTTTGTTCTGGTTCACAAGTGAAGATAAGCTTGGTGGGCTCATTGTATTGTGCATCACACATCTAACTACCACAAAATGAGTAGTGTGCTCGGTATTGGCCTATGAGTGGAATAGCAAGGTATGCTGCGGGTCAGAACTGAGATGTATGAGCACTACGTTCACTCGTAATTTTTTTTTAAATAAAGTTCTTATGCAAAGACTTAAAATATAAACAAAATTAATAACCTTTCTTTTGTTATCTTTAGGGTAGCTTTGAAAATAAGCTATTCATTTACATTCTTTTGGAAATAAACGTCCTACTTCTATTAAGTGATAAATTGTATAATTATTCTTTTATTAGGAAAACAGCATTATCTTAAATGGAACTGTGATGGTCAGCACATCTCGGCTTCCAAGTTCTTATGGGGAAAAGTTTAATAATGTTGCCTGGCTGCGCTACAAGCTCTGTATGTGTGCAGACGGAACTCTATTCCGAGTTGAAGTGAAGACCCGCAACATGGGTTGTCAAACCTCAGTCAACCCTTGTGGAACCATACACTAAACGCAAAGTACTGGGACAAGAGCAGTCATGAAGAGAGTTCATTTACGTTTTTACATTTGTGTGTATAAAACAATTGCATGCCAATTATTTCTGTTTACACAACAGTTTATTATAATATTTATTACTAACATTTTTAGCACAGCAGTATTATGTCTGTTGCATAATTTCAGTATTTACAATAGAGTATTTACCATAATAATGGGTCTGATTTAGCAAGATACTTAAGCACATGCTTCAACATACACACTTGATCAAGTACCTTGCTGAATTGAGGCCAGTAAGAGAGATTTACTGGGGGACTGATCCTACAAGATGCTGAGCACCTCCTGCAAAGAGTCCTCAACTCCTTGCCTCTGAAGTGCTGTTTTACTTCCTCTCACCTCAGAACTCTGAGAAGTTGCTGGAATCTGCATGGAGTGAGGTGTAGAGTTGGGAGGATGCACATTGTTCCACCTTGGGCTCTGCAGAGATTCCTTGGATAAAGCAATACAGTTTGCAGCTCTGTTACTTGTTCCACAGAGCCTCTTTTTGGTTGCGCAGATCATTCTGTAAGAAGCAGACTTTGCAGTAACTGTGGTAAGAGGGAGGCGCTGGCAGCATAGGCTTCATTGGAGCCATGCTTTGTGGCAGTAACAGGAAACCAACCACAAAGGAACAATTGGGATGGATCTTTCCAGTTCGTTAGAGATAAACCCTACAGGAAGGGGCCAAAAGGCAATCTAGCTTCTTTTATATATATGTGTTATATGCTGATTTTCAGCCCACCCTCAACCAGACCTTCATTTTTGCACCAGTAATTACTTAGAGTGCAATAAAGGTCCGTCATCTAAGTAACTGCTTTGTAGAGACAATCTGTACCTGACATCCAAGTAACCTTTTCTCCATCTCCAAATAGCCATACTCACTATTTGGATGCAAAAACAGAGGCTAGCTTTCAAAACTATAGCCCTGTAAATGCAGTGAAATCTTTATTCAAATTGCTTCAGTTTTTATTTGCAGTTGATAAATATTGACTGTTGGAATATTAATATGAACTCTTGACAATTTTCTTTTGATTATTTTCAATTAATTAGAGAAAAGCATATGTTGACTTATTTGATCCTTAAGAAGACATTAAGAAAAATCTGTGCCCAACATTTTAGGTGGAACTGGGACAGTCAACTATTGTATTGTATCTGCTTTGATATTTAGAAGCTTGTCTTCTACTTTGAAAACCCATTTTTTATTTTTATTTACACAGTTTTTTCTTGGGTACCTTAATAAAAAATATTCTATGGTATTCTACAGGTGAGGATTCAAAACACTGTAATAACACTATTGTAGGCCATAGTGATTGAGACCATTACTTTTCTAAATAAAAAAAAAAGTGTAGCTATTTATAATGACTAGAAATATAATAAATTTGTTACTAAGTAAACTGGTATTTAAATTCGAAATTGAGCAGATGTTCTGTAGTTATAAATGTGACAGTAATCTAGGTCCCAATTCTGCATTGTATGGAAGCATCTGCCTAAATTTTACATTATGAGAATACATGCTTAAAAGTTAATGCAAGTTCTTACGTATTGTGATGAATTGGGGTCTTAATGAAACCTTTGCACTTTGAGAATGATGGCAGCTTTTATTAAAACCCTCTTAACTGTTTTTGGAGAGAGAATCATGTATTCCAGTGTAAAAAATAAACTTGCTAATTATAAGGCTTTTATACTTGTTACCTTAGAGACTAACAAATTTATTTGGACATAAGCTTTTGTGGGATATAACCCACTTCATCAGATGCGTTGAGTGGAAAATACAGTAAGCAGATATAAATATACACCACATGAAAAGATGGGAGTTGCCTTACCAAGTGGGGGATCAGTGCTAATGAGGCCAATTCAATTAGGGTAGAAGTGGCCCATTCCCAACAGTTGACAAGAAGGGGTGAATATCAACAAAGGGAAACCTCTCCAGTGCATCATCAAGGATCTACAACCTATCCTGAAGGAGGATCCCTCACTCTCACAGACCTTGGGAGACAGGCCAGTCCTCGCTTACAGACAGCACCCCCAACCTGAAACAAATACTCACCAGCAACTATACAGCACACAACAAAAACACTAACCCAGGAACCTAGCCCTACAACAAACCCTGTTGCCAAATCTGTCTGCATATCTATTCAAGGGACACCATCATAGGACCTAAAAACATCAGCCACACCATCAAGGGCTCATTCACCTGCACATCTGCCAATGTGATATATGCCATCATGTGCCAGCAATGCTCCACTGCCATGTACTTTAGACAAACCGGACAGTCTCTATGCAAAATAATAAATGGACACAAATCAGAAGTCAAGAATTGTAACATTCAAAAACCAGTAGGGGAGCACTTCAGGCTCTCTGGACACTCAATAACAGACTTAAAAGTGGCCATTCTTCAAGAAAAAAACTTCAAAAACAGACTTTAACGAGAAACTGCGGAACTGGAATTAATTTGCAAACTTGACACCCTCAAATTAAAGACTGGGAGTGGCTGGGTCACTACAAAAAATAATTTTCCCTCTGTTGATACTCACACCTTGTCAACTGTTGGGAATGGGCCACTTCCACCCTAATTGAGTTGACCTCGTTAGCACTGACCCCCAACTTGGTAAGGCAACTCCCATCTTTTCATGTACTGTGTATATGTATCTTCCTGCTGTATTTTTCCACTCCATGCATCTGATGAAGTGGGTTATATCCCATGAAAGCTTATGCCCAGATTAATTTGTTAGTCTCTAAGGTGCCACAACGGCTCCTTGTTGTTTTTACTGATACAGACTAACACGGCTTCCCCTCTGATACTCGTTACCATTAGTTAGAAATAGTGTTGCTTTCTGTTAGCCACTAGTGATCTTAATAATGGAGGCCATGTAAGTGATTTCCTGTGAATGGTTATTAACAGGCTGTACTAGTACTAGAAATTTCTAGTACTAATAGGTATACAAATGTTACATATTAACTTCCCCACTGAATGTGGTACTTATGAAAAGATAAGTAAGGTCTAATCTAATTTTATTGGCTGACACTACACGAAGGTGTGGTAGGCATGTCACAAAAGACAGTCCCAGTCCTACGCTGGGCCCTGGTGATGTCAGTGGGTCTCTGCACAAATGCGGGAGTGTACACATATGGAGCTAATTGCAGGATTGGGACCTTAGTTTAGACATGATGCAACAACTGAGTATGTCAAACAGGAGAGAGGAGGTGGTATTAGGTTGAATGATGGCAACAACAAAATGATTTTTACTCCAGTGGTTTACTTTTAAAAAAACAACAGTGAAAGTAATTGTCTCGCTCACTTTAGACACGGAATAAATGTTGATAACATTTTGCACAGACACAGCATATTTCATTCATGGAGCTTAAATTGCTTTACAGAAGTGGATATTTGTTATCCCTATTAATATTCTTTAAAATATAAATTTACCTGAAACATACAAATTCCTTAGCTATTTTAAGTATTGGTATATAGAACTTGTGTGTTATAGCTCAACATGGCAAAGAAACAAAATGAAAAGCTTTTAGTATTTTCACCCCATATTACTAATGGCAGACTGATACTTTATGGGCTTCAATTTATAGAAGTTTCATTTTAAAAAGTTTTCAGCAGCACTTTCTGTCAAAGGTATATATAAAATCTGTATGGACACATTGTGGTCATTATATGGTTAATATTGATAACTTTGGCTAATTATGTGCATGACCACATGACTGCATACAGTACCTGGATTTAGAGTTCTTCTCACTGAGGTACTAAATGCAAACCTGTTTGAAAGAACTTATCTCAAAAACCTGTAATAGTGTTAAATTATGTCTTTGGATTTGTTTAAAATGTTCATTTGCAATTTAAAGTTAGCAAAAATAATCTTCATTCCTTTAAGGACTGATATGTATGGTGCTTGCTAATTATTTGTAAATTTTCTTACTATATTTGGTTGCCTTCCATAAACTTTACACAGATTGAAAAAAATATGGATGCGATATACACCCTGTGTTGTGCATTTAATTGTGATTTAACTTCTAACTGCATCCCTTTATATTTTCTGGATGTTTTTGTTTAAGTCGAAGATTTCTTGTGTGCTCCTGATTTATTTAACAACTAGATACATTTGAGATTCTAGGAATATTGAAGTACAGACTACATGCCTCTGTGTAAAATAGTGTTATGTACTTCCAAAACCTCTTGTTCTTGAAGAAAGTTATTCTCAGCATTTGTAATTATTGTTGTTTCAATATGTAAAACAGAATGTTGAGTTTTTAATCCATATGTTTTTGAAGTGAAACAAATAAATTCTAAAAATCTAGACTCTGCTTTAAAATTTTTTGGAAGTACAGTATGTACTAAATTTAGTTTAAAATATGTTGTTGGTTTAATGATGATACAAGTATTTTATTAACTAAAAACATGAGAATTATTCCATATCTATGTGTCAGATTATGACTGGTAGACTTTGCTCCCTGATAAGTATATACAATAGAGGAAATTGAAGTTCAAAAGTCCCTGATGTTAGTAGTTCACAAGTTTCTGAATGGCTGCGCTACGGACTGATCATCTGTGAGAAAAGTAAGAAAATTTGAAAATAAGGTTTTAGCAACTTCAGACTAAATGCATTTTTCAAAGTAATTGTGACTCTCTTAAAGAAACTGAATGTTTAATATGAACTGGCAGTGAGGTTTTTTTTCTTTACTTTAAAGAAATACATTTAAGGTTTTTCTGATTTCTCTTTGGTCCTTAATTATTATAATTTTGAATATTTATTTCTAGATATTATGGCAAATCCTTATATGAAGGTCATAATTGTGGTCCTTTGCCTGAATTTTACCGGATTGTCAGAGACCAAATCGCAGAAGACTGGTGTTGGTATCTATTACAATTCTGACTGCTTGTGGGATGGGAAGTTCTTGATGAATTGTTCTTTCACTGGAAAATCGACTATCCCCACAGACATATCACAAACAGTAACAATTGTTGATTTAAGTTATAATAATATTACTATCTTGCTGTGGTCTAACTGGAGAGATGAAAAATGGAATATCAAATATCTGAATCTTAGTAATAACCTGATTTCTGAGCTATCTTTAAATAGCTTTAGAAATTTACCATTTTTGGAAACTCTAAATCTCAGTGGTAATACCATCCACTATGTCACACTGGATATACATAAACCAGCACACTGGACTGATAAACACAGAAAAGTTCATACTTACAATCTCCTTCCTTCTTTAAAAGTCTTGTCCATTGAGAGAAATAATCTTACTGCAATTCCAAGAGGTGAGTAGTACCTAAGAGAATTGACTTCAAATATATAATTTTATAGATTGTTTTAATTAGTTGATTGTGTTATGTAAATCTGAATCTCATTTAATTCTGTGTTACATGTAGTGGACATGAAATATCCATAAAGAGATCAGAACAAGATTTACATGCTTTTCTATGGTCCTAGTCACTGTAGTAGCTGAATGACTCAAACATTAATGAATTTATCCTCAATACCCTGTGAGGTACAGAAGTATTATTTTCAGAGTGGTAGCCATGTTAGTCTGTATCAGCAAAAACAATGATGAGTACTTGTGGCACCTTAGAGACAAACAAATTTATTTGGGCATAAGCTTTCATGGGCTAAAACCCACTTCATCAGATGCATGAAGTGGAAAATACAGTAGGAAGATATATATACACAGTATATGAAAAGATGGGAGTTGCCTTACCAAGTGGGGGGGGGGTGTCAATTCTAATGAGACAATTCAATTAAAGTGGGCTATTATCAACAGGAGGAAAAATCACTTTTGTAGTGATAATCAGGATGGCCCATTTCAAACAGTTGACAAGAAGGTGTGAGTAACAGTAGGGGGAAATTAGTTTTTAGTTTTTGTAGTGATCCATCCACTCCCAGTCTTTATTCAGGCCTAATTTGATGATGTCCAGTTTGTAAATTAATTCCAGTTCTGCAGTTTATCATTGGAGTCTGTTTTTGAAGTTTTCTTGTTGAAAAATTGCCACTTTAAAATCTGTTATTGAGTGTCCAGGGAGGTTGAAGTGTTCTCCGACTGGTTTTTGAATGTTATAATTGTTGACATCTGATTTGTGTCCATTTATTCTTTTACGTAGAGACTGTCTGGTTTGGCCAACGTACATGGCAGAGGGGCATTGCTGGAACATGATGGCATATATCACATTGGTAGATGTGCAGGTGAACGAGCACCTGATGGTGTGGCTGATGTGGTTAGGTCCTATGATGGTGTTCCTTGAATAGATATGTGGACAGAGTTGGCAACGGGGTTTGCTGCAGGGCTAGGTTCCTGGGTTAGTGTTTTTGTTGTGTGGTGTGTAGTTGCTGGTCAGTATTTGCCTCAGGTTGGGGGTGCTGTCTGTAAGCGAGGACTGGTCTGTCTCCCAAGGTCTGTGAGAGTGAGGGATCCTCATTCAGGATAGGTTGTAGATCCTTGATGATGCGCTGGAGAGGTTTTAATTGGGGGCTGAAGGTGATGGCTAGTGGCGTTCTGTTACTTTCTTTGTTGAGCCTGTCCTGTAGTAGGTGACTTCTGGGTACCCTTCTGGCTCTGTCAATCTGTATCTTTACTTCAGCAGGTGGGTACTGTAGTTTTAAGAAGACTTGATAGAGATCCTGTAGGTCTCTGTCTGAGGGATTGGAGCAAATGTGGTTGTATTTTAGAGCTTGGCTGTAGACAATGGATCGTGTGATGTGGTCTGGATGAAAGCTGGAGACATGTAGGTAAGTAGAGTCATCAGTAGGTTTCCGGTATAGAGTAGTGTTTATGTGACCATCACTTATTTGCACTGTAGTGTCCAGGAAGTGGATCTCTTGTGGGGACTGGTCCAGGCTGAAGATGATGATGGGGTGGAAATTGTTGAAATCCTGGTGGAATTCCTCAAGGGCCTCCTTCCAAGGGGTCCAGATGATGAAGATGTCATCAATGTAGCACAAGTAGAGTAGGGGTGTTAGGGAATGAGAGCTGAGGAAGCGTTGTTCTAAGTCAGCCATAAAAATTTTGGCATACTGTGGGGCCATGCGGGTACCCATAGCAGTGCCGCTGACTTGAAGGTATACATTGTCCCCAAATGTGAAATAGTTATGGGTGAGGACAAAGTCACAAAGTTCAGCCACCAGATTTGCCGTGACATTATCGGGGATACTGTTCCCGATGGCTTATAGTCCATCTTTGTATGGAATGTTGGTGTAGAGGGCTTCTACATCCATAGTGGCCAGGATGGTGTTTTATGGAAGACCAATGGATTGTAGTTTCCTCAGGAAGTCGGTGGTGTCTCAAAAAAAGCTGGAAGCGCTGGTAGCATAAGGCCTGAGGAGAGAGTTTACATAGCCAGACAATTCTGCTGTCAGGGTGCCAATGCCTGTGATGATGGGGCATCCAGGATTCCCAGGTTTATGGATCTTGGGTAGCAGACAGAATACCCCTGGTCGGGATTCTATGGGTGTGTCTGTGTAGATTTGTTCCTGTGCCTTTTTAGGGATCAGAGGGTAATGGCATGTAGAATGTGGTATCAGAGAGTTGCCTAGCAGCCTCTCATTCATATTCCGACCAATTCATGATGATGACAGCACCTCCTTTGTCAACCTTTTTGATTATGATGTCAGAGTTGTTTCTGAGGCTGTGGATGGTGTTGTGTTCTGCATGGCTGAGATTATGGGGCAAGTGATGCTGCTTTTCCACAATTTCAGCCTGTGCACGTCAGCGGAAGCACTCTATGTAGAAGTACAGTCTGTTGTTTCGACCTTCAGGAGGAGTCCTCACAGAATCCTTCTTTTTGTAGCATTGGTAGGAAGGTTTCTGTGGGTTAGTGTGCTGTTAATGGTGTGTTGGAAATATTCCTTGAGTCGGAGACATCGAAAGTAGGATTCTAGGTTACCGCAGAACTGTATCATGTTCATGGGGGTGGTGGGGCAGAAGGAGAGGCCCAGAGATAGAACAGACTCTTCTGCCCGTCTAAAAGTATAGCTGGATAGATTAACAATATCGTTGGGTGGGTTAAGGGAACCACTGTTGTGGTCCCTTGTGGCATGTAGGAGTTTAGATAGTTTAGTGTCCTTTTTCCTCTGTAGAGAAGCAAAGTGTGTGTTGTCAATGGCTTGTCTAGTTTTTGTAAAGTCCAGCCATGAGGAAGTTTGTGTGGAAGGTTGATTTTTTATGAGATTTCCCCATGCTGTTACTCACACCTTCTTGTCAACTGTTTGAAATGGGCCACCCTGATTACCACTACAAAAGTGATTTTTCCTCCTGTTCCCGCACTTTAATTGAATTGTCTCATTAGCACTGACACCCCCCCCACTTGGTAAGGCAACTCCCATCTTTTCATGTACTGTGTATATGTATCTTCCTACTGTATTTTTCCACTCCATGAATCTGATGAAGTGGGTTTTAGCCCACGAAAGCTTATGCCCAAATAAATCTGTTAGTCTCTAAGATGCCACAAGTACTCCTCGTTTTTATAAGAATTATTGTCCCCCATTTTATTGATAGGGAACTGAGGCAAGCTTTTGTGAAAGTTGGGAACAATATGCAGGTCTCCTGAGCCCCAGTCCAGTACCTTATTCACAAGAACTCAGTGGAGAAAGGTGAGGAATTTTATAATACACTACTTTAAGAGATGGAGAAAATTTTGCATGAAATAGTTCAGTAATTTCAAAGTTTCACAAATTTAAAAACAGGCAAATTGTGAGAATTTTTTTCAAAACAAATATTTTGCCTAACACTTAGCTGTATATTAATTCAGTTCAATAAAAAGTTCAACCAAACTAGCAACTGTGGCTAGGAGGGGAAGGATTTAAGGCTCAGATACTTACTGCAGCTATATTTATTCACCGAGCACTTAAGTATGCTAGGCACCACACAGACACAAAAATAACCCCTACCCTAAAGAGCCTACAATTTAAATTTAAGCCAAGAGCAAGTAACTAAGAAGAATATATATATATAGTTGTTCATGATGCTCCTGGTGTGTTGAAGAAAAGGGAAAATTCATTTGCTTGTCTTTTGGACAGAATTTTTTGATCAGATTCACAAACTTTAGTGTCTAAGACTATGTCTACATTTCACAACCCTTTTGGCAGAATATAGGTTACAGGTAGCTACACACCGCTGTGAAAAGTGCACTGCGTCCATGCTGTGGTGCGTAGCTACTTATTTCAGTGAAACGCTCTGGCAGAGGCTAGGAAGTAGGGAAAGGCTTCAGCAGCTCTTCCCACCCTTCCCCCTACCCTCCACCAGAACCTTTCCCTGCTGCTAGAGCCTTTTCCTGCTAGACTAGAGCCTAGTCCCTGCAGCAGGGAAGGGCTCCAAACATGAGGAGCTATTGAAGCCTTTTCCTGATGCCTCCCCACTGCCAGCCTTTCCAGGGAAAGGCTCCAGCAGTGAGGAGACAGTAGGACACTACACTACTAAAAATACTGTAGACAGGGAGGCATGGCTGGGCGAATCGAGAGCTGCGTACAGCATGTACTCAAATACATACCCATACCCTTCAGGTACTCACTGCCTAAGTCATGCCTCAGTCTACACAGCTAATCACACCCATGCAAGGGGAGGGGCCTACCCAGGTACGTACACTACAGCTGCTGAAAGAAGCATGCAGTTTAGACACAATAAGTGTATGGTCTGCAGAGAAAAAGATTTACGTGCATACGGAAAAGTTCCTGTACAGCAGGCTAAACAAGCCTAAAGTCATACAAATCCTTCAGCACATGAAGAAGCAACTACTCAGCAGCAAGTGTGTTAACTTTCACCCCAGTATTCTGCCATTTTATCTCCAAATAGTTCTATAGCACCGTGGTAAGATGTTTTGCATTGTTATCTTGTTGAACCAATCATGCTTTTCTGTGAAGGCTGTAGCCACAGCTTGTGTTAGAACATGCATTGTTGAGTTTATTTACTGATTGTTTTGCTAGATAAACATAACCTTATGCTTGATAAGCTGTCATAAATGGGAGAGAGGATCTGGCTGTCTCTATCACACAGGAACACTGTTTGATGAAAATATTGGCATACAGGACGAAAACTCACTAACATACATAAATTAGATCGGGGTTTTCAAACTTCATTGCACCGCAACCCCCTTCTGACAACAAAAATCACTACATGACTCCAGGGAGGGGGACTGAAGCCTAAGCCCCATCATCCTGGGCCGTGGGGCCGAAGCCCAAAAGCTTCATCCCCAAGTGGGGGGCCTGTTATCTGAGCTCTGCCACCAGGGCTGAAGCCCTCGGGCTGTGGCTTCGTCCCCTGGCCCCAGCAAGTCTAACACCAGCCCTGGTGACCCCATTGAAACAGGGTCATGACCCACTTTGGGGTCCCGACCCACAGGTTGAGACCTGGTGAATTAGCTCATACTGGGTTCTTAGTGTATGGTAAATGCAAACACCAGAGAGAGGAACTTTGTCATGATTTACATGAATATAATGTAGTCTTGCACTTCTGGGATATTTGCAAAAACTATTGAAATTAATGATACCTACATAAGGACAGGATCGTGCAATTTATTAGTGGCTGGAAGTTAAAGCTAGTTAACTGTTGACTAAATTATACCCTTAGATATATGCATGCAGCTACCCTTGACTTCAGTAGAAGTTATGCATGCGAACCTGAGAGTAAAATTTGGCCACATGCCTTGTACATTACTGATGGTAGAGCACCAAAGTTTAGCATATGCGCTAACCAAAACATATGGGTACAATGTACTTGTTTCTATTCTATTGTCTGAAAATCCTTTTTAGGGTCATAAATTATTCCTACCCTGTGATAAAATAGCCCCCCGTCATACATAACCACTAGCAAGAGGGCTTCACAACTATAGTTTTATATTTCTGATCTGCTACTAGACCTGTCCTACTACAAATTTAGTACTCATCATTATTCGTTTATGGACAAATGGACCTCTTTTCTGCAACTTTTGCAACAAGTAACTCACACTTTATTGGCAGTTCCTCTCCCCTTTCCGAACCCTCCAGTCCTAACAATGAGACAGCATCAGTGAATGGCTGCTAGCACACACTTACTTAAGGAGTAGAGTGATGGTGCCTTCTACCTGAATAGAATACTTAACATTACACTCCCTGGAAGAATGTGGCTATATGGTAGTTTGTCACACATGGCTCTTGCTTGAATCATGTGATTTGAAGGGGAATTGTGCCCAAGTCCTTCAGATAAGCAAATGGAGGCTACAAGTCTTTCCACAAGAATAAATGCATAAATATGAATGTACACAGATTGTAAACTCTTTGGTGCAGCAATTGTCTTCATTGTGTATGTGCAAAGTACATGCACAAGAGGGCCTCTATGTGCTCCTGCAATTCAAATAATTAAATAATAAATGTGCAGTAACAACATTGCATTAAAGTTTGATATTTAAGACATCAAGAGGAAATAATTACTTGCCTTTAATAGTCATTTTCCAAAAATACCTAACTGCAGCAGATTGCTATTTGGCCAGTGTGCCACAGACTGGATAGGGAACTCCCAGATCTCAGCTCTGCGCTAGTAGCTTCAGCCAGGGACACTGCATTCTGTCATCAGTTCCTTTCAAACTAAATGGTGGATACAAACTAAATAAATCTTTGTTTAGCGAGATGCAACAAAAAGTGGGTATGGAACCTTCAGCTTGAAGGAGAGGTAGGTGGGCATATGGTGATCAGTGAACCAATTACAGGCATTGTTTCTCCAAAGAGAAATACTTTAAGAGCCTTGACTAGCCTGAAGCCTGAATTGCTCCACTATCTTTCTCTGTGAATATAAAAATCCAAACAATAGCAATATTGGAACATTCAAATATCACTGGAAGTAGCAGGGGATACAAAGTAAATATACCATAAACAGAAAACTTTTTTTAAAAGATAAGCATTTAAAATTGATTTTTAATTATAGAGAAGACCAAGGAACTCCTCAATAAACATAGAAAACAAAATAAAGGTATCCTAAAAATAAAATAAAATTGCTGAATGGGGGAGGGTAGACCTAGGGATTTCTCACCTCATAAGTAGGTTTTGTAGTAGGAGAGGCTAAGCATTAATTCTTGTTAGAGGTTTGGTCTACACTAGAAAAGCTTTGCCAAAGCCTCCCTAGTTTAGAAGCAGCTTATACTGGCAAAAAAAAAAAAGTGCATTTATCAGCAAATGCCCTTTTATGCCAGTATATCTGCATCTACAGTAGGGCTTTTGTAGGCACATCAATGTCACAGACACACACAAAAATCACACCCCTAACTGACATTTGCTATACTGGGAAAAGTTTCTAGGTAGCCATATCCTCAAGGGGGTAGCCAACCAATAAAGTTCTTCATAAAGTTGTACAGAGAATTCCAAGTGACTGTCCTACAGATCTTCTGAATAGAAACTGATCAGAGTTGGCTGAGGTTGACACCCTTTTCACTGAATATGCAGTGACATTACAATTCGGCATAGTAACAACAATGTAGCAGGTGGAATTCAGAACCCTCGTGTCATTAGAGTTTGTGGTTCAGAGGATAAATAATTTTTGAATGGATATTTTAAATTCTGTGCTGTTGCTGTCACAGAAGCAAAAAAAGTTTTCTTCTCCGTCAATATATCATCCAGAGGATCTTGCTCAACCGAACTAGATCACATAATGCACATTCTGATATAGCAAAGCTGCTTTTGCCGTGAAGCATATTGTGAACATTTCTTACTCTGAACAGGTTTCTATCTTCCCAGTTAAAATAAGAATCAGCCTGATTTGGCCATTTCAGTTGAGGCACCCCCCATATCTGGTGGGGACAAATGCCATGTCCAACTTCTCTCTGGTTGAGTTTTGGCCAGTTTCATCTAACAAGGTGCTAGAAGTGATAGGACAGCTTCAGGGAGGGATTTTCAATAGTGCTTAGGGTTGGCTTAACTGTGTTTTCATTGAAGTCAATGATAAAGTGAATGGTAAAATTTCCATTAACTTCACTGGGAGCAGAGTTAGGCCAATCCTAAGCACTGCTGAATATCTCTTTAGAGGCCACTTCCTGTAAGTCAGACACATGTCCCTCATGGCTAGTGGACATGAGCAAGGATATATCGTGTCTACTGCTAAGACATCATTAATGCTTCTGTTAAGGAAGGCAGGGTGCCATCTTTATTAAAAGCTGTTAGGCCCTGTTCAGGAAAACCTCCTGCTATCTATTGTTCAAGAAAACACCTAAGTTATTGCCCTGATTCTAACCTGCCCTGTAGGGACATTACTTAAAGTGACAGTGAAGCAGCATTTCTGGAAGCCTGGCATTTCTGACCTGAGTACAGAAAGGAGACTATGTAAGTTTCTCTGTTTGAAGATCTCTGTGATGGGTTCGGTCACAGAGAACCCCTTGAAGCTGTCATCTGACATGCTGGAATTGCCTCTGAGCCCATTTTCCCTGCCAGCTTGGGACTCCAGAACCCTGCCTTGCTGAGCCAGACACGCTAACCTGCTGCAACACAGACCCATCTCTGGTCCATGCCCCCAAAGCTGCAGACTTTAATCAAAAACTGCTCAACAAGTCCCCTATCTCCAGCACCCAGACACCCAGCTCCCAGTGGGATCCAAACCCCAAATAAATCTGTTTTACTCTGTATAAAGCTTATACAGGGTAAACTCATAAATTGTCCGCCCTCTATAACACTGATAGAGAAATATGCACAGCTGTTTACTCCCCCAGGTATTAATCACTTACTCTGGGTTAATAAAATCACTTTTGTTTATTAATTAAGTATAAAGAGTAGGATTTACGTGGTTTTAAGTAATAACAGAACAAAGTAAGTTACCAAGCAAAATAAAACAAAACACGCAAGTCTAAGCCTAATACGTTAAGAAACTGAATTCAGGTAAATCTCACCCTCAGAGATGTTCCAATAAGCTTCTTTCACAGACTAGACTCCTTCTTAGTCTGGCCCAATCCTTTCCCCTGGTATAGTTCTTGTTAGTCCCAGCTCAGGTGATAACTAGGGGATTTCTCATGACTGGCAGCCCCCTTTGTTCTGTTCCACCCCTTTTTATATCTTTGGCACAAGGCGGGAATCCTTTGTCTCTCTGGGTCCCCACCCCTCTTTCTAAATGGAAAAGCACCAGGTTTAAGATGGATTCCAGTACCAGGGGACACGGTCACATGTACTGTGAGACCCAAAGACTCCATTCTTTCTGGCCTGACTCACACAAACACAGGAAGTCTTACAAGTAAACAGAGCCATTTACAACCAATTGTTCTAGTTAATGGGAGCCATCAAGCTCCTAAGCCACCATTAATGGCCCACACTTTGCATAATTACAATAGGACCTCAGAGTTAACTTCATATTTCTAGTTTTAGATACAAGAATGATACATGCATACAAATAGGATGAACACACTCAGTAGATTATAAGCTTTGTAATGATACCTTACAAGAGACCTTTTGCATAAAGTATATTCCAGTTTCATTATATTCACATTCCAAGCATATTTTCATAAAGCATATGGAGTGCAAAGTCACAATCTCCTCTTATCAAAAGGACAAAGGTTCAAATGTTCATGTTAATTATTATAAATAAGACAGAGCTTTGATACCAATGACAAGACTTGGTTGACTTTACTGTAGGAATGGACAAGTCAGCACCTGGGTAGGAATGGAATTACTTTTCACAATGGTTCCAGAGGGTGGGATTGAGCAACTGTTCATTCAGCCCAAGGGTTTTCTCACGTAGGGATCTAATGAGCTGTATGAGCTCTGGGGTAACATTTTCAAAAGTTACTTAGGCTCTCCTACATGCCTAAGTCCCAGTGACTTTCAGTGAGACTTAGGGTGTCTCTACACTGCAGATGGAGGTGCAATTTCTAGCTCAGGTAGACATACCCATCTAGCTCTGATGTAGCTAGCGCACTAGAAATAGAGGATAGCTGCCTCAAGTACAATCCTCTCTGAAACCTCAGGTTCGTGCTCGAGCCACTAACTTGTCCTGCCACTCGTGCCAGGGCTGCTATACTTCTAGTTTTAGCATGCTAGGATCAGAGCTAGAGCAGGTATGTATATCTGAGCTAGAAATTACACCTCCAGCTCCAGTGTAGACTTTGCCTTAGGCTTTTAAGTGTTTAAGTCACTTTTGAGAATTGGACTTGGTGTTTTGAAAAGTTTTACACCTGAGCTAAATCCCTTCTGTGCCCCAAGCAGGGAAGCACATCTTAACTTAAGCATCCCTTTGAAGCCACTTAGTGCATATGCTTTGAAGCCAGAGATACTCATATAACCTATGACAGATTTCAGAGTAACAGCCGTGTTAGTCTGTATTCGCAAAAAGAAAAGGAGTACTTGTGGCACCTTAGAGACTAACCAATTTATTTGAGCATGAGCTTTCGTGAGCTACAGCTCACTTCATCGGATGACCGGATAACCTATTCACACTCACACAAATTTAAGACTGATAGCAACAGTTTGTTTTGTTTTTTTCTGGAGCTCAGGTGGTCCACAACTAGTTATGTTTCACTAGGCAAATTAAAAATTATAAATTGCATGAAGCTACAGCAGGCAGCAGATGGGAAATATGCACATTTTTGACAACACTAAGGAATGTTACTAGTTTAATGAACTCGCACATTGGAAAGAACATTTCAGATGTTATTGATTTACCAAAACATTTCAGATGTTATTGATTTACTAAAAGATGGTATTGATAATCTGTACCCTTTTAAAAATAAGACAATAATGCTGAATAGAATATGCATTATAAACCAAAAACTATAGCAACCATTTGTAATATCCAGTAATTAAAAGAGTTTGTTTTAATTACTGGATATTACAAATGGTTGCTATAGTTGTTAAGAAAACAGAAAACCATTATCATCAGATGGAATTGGTGAAACATTGGGAAAGCACTTTGGGCTTTATGTGTCTGTTAGACAATTTTTTTTGTATTTTCAGGACTAGGGAAGCTGCAATCTTTACAAAGTCTGCATCTGTCATCCAATGAGATATCACAGATTGATCAGAGTGATTTTCAAGACTGTTCCCAGCTAAGGAACATCTACTTACAGACCAACAAGATAAGCAAAATTCATCCTGGTGCCTTCAAGAATCTCAAAAACTTGCAGGTTGTAAATGTGGCATTATAATTTTCCAAATGAAAATGGTGTGCATAGAATATTTAAGGACATTAAGTGCCATAATTCTTAAGCAATAAGAAATTAATTCACAATCATCAGTCTACAAGTGTAAAACTTAATCTAAAGAAAATGGGGTATATCTGAAAAAATCCTCAAACAGTCTTGTGACAACAGCTTTAACCCACAGCTATCTGGGGGAAGTCATAAAATATGCAGATTATTTTTTCTTGTAAACCTCCATAAGTGTTCCAGTTATCAAGGGCAAACCTTTCATCTTCTCTTTTGGGCTAACTCCACTCTTTATATATTTCCTAATCCTAACCATTATTAGGACATGTGCTTACATACCAATTTCAAGGTGATAGAATATCAATAACTGCATAATTTAAGTGAGTGTGCATGTTACACAGCTCTTTTTAAATTAAGTGGAAAACAAGTATCAGAACAGAGCCCTTTATGGGTTCACTTGCAATTTGGACCAAATTTAACAGGAGGCAAAGTGCTTTGGGCATTGCTTAGGCTACATGAACCATGGCAATGGCCTGTACACACACACACACACAAAGATTAAAAGCACAAGCAATGTGCATGGGCCTACTATTGACCAAAATATGGATGTATTTTATATGGGTGTATTTTAACACTGCTTTTACAGCATATGTACACGCAAACCCATCTAAGTGGCCAACCCATGTATTTCCAGAATTAAGCCCTCAGTTCAGTGCATATGTCTCAGGATTTTTCTCCTGTCAGTGTCTGCTTCATGAACAGTAGTCTTACCTTTCTAATGCGATGGATGTGCCCTCTCCACCACAGCAGCCCCTGAGCTGGGGCTGGGAAGGAGGGGGGGGTCTTCCCTGCTGTGGCAACCCCTGAGTTGGGGCTGGGAAGGAGGGGGATCTCTCCCTCCCTCCCTGACCGCAGCAGCCCCTGAGCTGGGGCTGGGAAGGAGGGGGGTCTCGCCACAGCAGCTGCAATCCTGGAGCTGGGGAAAGTCACCTCTTTCTCTGGCTGCTGCAGCCCTGCACACCCCATATTCCCCCCACCCCCTCTTCTCACCCCACTGCCCCTTCCCACCTACCCTCTCTTCCCACCAAGGCCACCATCTCACCTTATATGTGCGTCTTTTCCAGGGTCCAGGCACTTAATTAGTGGGGCTGCACAGGCGTGGCTCCACTAATTAGGTGGGTGACCCTTCATTCTCTTGTGTGCGGCTGCCCAGGCATGCACCTTAGAGGGAACTATCCGGTGACCAACTGAATGGAGCTCGCAGACCACTGGTGGTCCATGCACCACAGTTTGAGAACTTCTGCTCTATACAGCTCTTTATAAATTAATTTTGAGTAACTTATTTTCAAATAGGTTGTGAACCTCAGCAACAATGCTATGACAACCCTTCTACCAGCGATATTCATTGACTTGAACATACTTCAATCTGAAGTGGATTTATCAAACAATCCCTGGATATGTGACTGCAGGTTCATTGCTTTCAAACATTTTATTAGTTTTCTTTCTGAAACCTTGAGGAAAAAGTGGAGTATCTTCTGCAGTGAACAATCTCTGTTGTCTCTCAAAAGGTTTCATTTAAACTGTGAAATGTCTAAAGACAACAATGTTTCATTTAAGAAAATTGCTATCCCAATAGGAGAAACAGCTGTGCTAGACTGTGACTTGGATAAAACCTGGGGTATGTGTAACAATTACTATATCGATCCAACATTTTAAGTTCCTGTAAAATACATGTAGGATGATAATCAAGCTTAATTCACAATAAAGGGAACAATTCCTCAGATAAAATCTTCATTAAGAATAGTTGTACAATAAATAGATTTCAGATACATTAAAATGTTAGAATGTGTGATTTTAAAAGTTTTTGGGAACTTGACTTTCAAACATTTGAATAGTTATTTTAAAATATTGATGTCATATTCCACCTCTTCATCCAATAAATTTATGGTGCAGACTCAGTCATATCAGGAAGTTAAGAACAGGTGGTGTATTATAAATCAGTACATATTCTGGAGGATGGTGGTGGCAGAATAAGCTTTGCTATCCTTACCAGAGTGATGACTATGGGACAGTGTTTCTGGACTGTTTGTAGAGAAATGAGAGGTAACACTGCAATATTTTTTCTTCTCACTGGGTAAGTGAAAGAAGGTTTTTATTTGGGTCGGTAAAGTGTGTGAAGGGGAAAGGGAAGTTTTTATTTATTTTATAAGTGTGGCTACCCAAGGCTTTAACACATAATTCACTTTGTAAACAAATTCTTCTTGACCCATTAATCAACACTAACCCCTCTCAATATTAACTACATCCATAAGGGCTAAGACTTTTCCCATTTAGCAATCTCTCTAAAATAGGGCCCGATACACAAACAAGTTTTGCAATGGTCCTGAAGGTTCAACAAAGATGAGCTCTAACAGACTAATGGGAAAGTAATACTTTCAGGGTTGGATACAAAGAGAAAGGCCATCTCTAAAATGTGCAGGACCCAAACCATAAAGGGTATATAGATCAAAATCAATACACTGGCTTGCTTTATCCCAAAGATAAAGCTTTGCTTTGGCTTTATCCCAAAGATAAAAGTGGAAGCTCACACAGGTTCTGGAACAGATGCATAAGTAGGTCCCCAGAAAGGTATGCTAGTAATTAACAAGCAGCCACATTCTGCACCAGTTGAAGTTTCAAGTGGTTGTCAGGAAGATACTGCCATAGTTCAATAGTAAAGTATTTCCAATATGAACCAAAAGCATATTGATGTAACTCCAGTAATTTCCCTCTCTACTTTTATAGTATTTACTGTATGGAAGTTTGAAAGACTATGGTCCAAATTGGAAGTGTGGATGAGGAGGTATGGTGGTTTAACAGTAAGGTGGCAGGGTATTAGGGTACTGTTGGGGGATAAGTAGAAAATTGGTGTTATTTATTATTTAAGAATTAATGACATCTAAAATTGTTAAAGATATATCAGACATAGTGTCTGTATAGAAATGGCTACCACACTGAAGACTATTTAGCCTTAAGAAGGAACAGATTTACATTTTTAAATATGTATTTCATTGTCTTTTTTCATTTCAGGGAATGAAGAAATCTATTGGTGGACACCCAGTGGCAGAATTTCCAAGGATAACTGGCTTCCTCATATTAGACAGGATGATATGAAAAACTTAATAATTTATAATATTGGGAAAACTGCAGAAGGGCTATATGCATGTATTTGTAACAGAATGAAGACAAAATATCTCATCTATGACATATATGTGAAGCAAAAATATTCACCGTTCTTGGTTAGAAATGCCAGAGACACCAATACTGTTATTAGACAAGGAAGAACAGAAGGAGACTTCACGTTGGCAGTCTGTCTCTCAGTGCTCATTACATTCGTTTGTGCTTTTTGTCTTGGTGCTTTCACTAGACCTTACATTGGCAGAATCTGGAGACAAATATGCAGAAAGAAAAGCTCAGCTTCAGAAAATACATTTTCTAATCAAGGATTTTCAGCTGAAACCCTGACAAGAGAGAACACTACAAACACACAAACAAGCGTACAGCAAAATTTGTCTTTTTGTAGTGGAAACTCTTCAAGAAATGTAGGCTCTTACATTGTGGAAGCTACTAGCTTGCATAAAGTTGCCCTTCATAACAAAGTACTTGCACTAAATACAGAAGAAGCAAACCAAGATCAAAGCAGCAGCTATATCAAAGTAAAGAAAGAAAAGATGTCTCAGAACAGCCAAGCAACTAATTCTGCTGGTGAAGCAGATATAGACATTGATAATAATGAAAATTTTTCTGCAATGTCAGATCACCAGTGTAGCAATAAAGCGTTTCAAAGAGAATCATCAAATAATGACACTTCATCACGTGATGATTCAAAATACCTTTTTAATGAAGATTCAGGAAAAAGCAGGTTCTCTCCTATAGTGAATAGATTTAACATGGACTCTTACTCACTCCACATTGAATCTTCAGATTTAGATTCACCATTTGCAAGGGAAACTAACTTTCCATTTTCTGAAGCACAAATACAAACAAATGCACAGAGTTCTGAATACAATGATGTAAACAACAGATCTAATCTGTCGCAGTCTGAAATTGCAGAGTCTCTGCAGGAGAACACGAGACAAATGACTTCCCACACTCAGTCACTGAATACTCAACAATTTATGCTCAAAAGGCATAACTGTGATAAAGAGCTTGATTTAAATGACAACATAGATATGCTCAGTAACAGTGAGAATTTTATTTTACCTCCTAGCTGTGAAAGTGATATAAATATTGAGAATTCAAACACCAACCAAACACAGAAAAATTCTGCTAGTATTCAAGAGTATGATTGTAAAGAAGAAAATACTAGAAATAAAGACAATCTAGTGGACATGTTTAATGACAGCAGTTCCACAGATGAAGGGTCTGCATTCACACTGAGTGATTCTAGTTCTTTAACAGAAAGTGAACTGGGGCACTCTAATGCTGGTGATGATCATCTGACCAACCCGTCAGTAACAGAGCAGGTGATTAGCTTAAACAATGGTACTGGCAAGTTTACCACATTGCTACAGAGTCCTATAATTTCTACTGGATTTCAAGATATTACGGAAAAACATGAAAATAAGAATGAAACGTATTCTGAAACAGCTATTATTTCTGGATCAGGTACTAGCATGTCTGAAACATATTCATCTGTTCTTCATATAGATTCATCTCACAGTGATATATCGGACACATCTCATATTGATAAGGTTGATGATCATGTAACTCTGTCAGATTCAAATATAAATAATCCTCCATGTTGTGAAGTTCCTGGTATATCTGAGTATGTTACCAGCCCAAATTCACCAGCCCAGAATATAATTTCTAATCCTGTCTGCAAACAAAATATAAATTTGAATTACGTAACATTACCACCATTAAAGTATTCTCCCAGAGCTCTTCCAGATAAAGAGAACATTATTTCTAAAAACACTTATTTGCAGCTTTGTGAATTTTCTACTCTAACTCAGCATTTTGACAGATCCACCCCGACTGATCAAAAAGAAAATGTTACTGAGATCAATACAGAAGAAAATCATAGAGCTCAGCATTCTCCCCTGAAGAATTATGGGGAAGATGGCATTACAGCAAATATTAACACTCCTCATATGAATAATAATTTTATATTCACGTCTATTGATTCTGGTTGGAACTGTGTTGCTAATAAAGCATCACTTCTGCATTCCAATATAATCACTGATGAACCATTTCTTCAATCTCATTCGGAAAGCACAGATGAAAAATCAGTTGCAAACGTTACTGAGAGACAGGGCTCATCAGTGCAAGAGCAACAGCATATGAACATGTCTGGGACTTGTGCACAAAGAATGCACAGGGGTTTTAATGAAAGGGAATGTGATAAATACACAGAACAAGAAGTTTTGTCCGGAATAGATAAAAGCAATTCTAGCTTGTGTACAGAAGAAATACAGTTTCACAATATTATGACAGATTCAAGCTGCGTTACCTCTTCTGAGACAATGCAATCAGTTTTCAATGAAGAAAAATACTTACAACCTGATCATGAGAGTGAAGAGAATGTACGTTTCTCAACATATTCCCAGAGCTTTTTTAATGAAAATGTGCAACATAGTTTATATAAGGTGTCAAAGAATGCTCAAGGAAATACAATCGCCAACAGAACCAATTCCAGTGAGACTAAGAATGAAATTTCATTGGCAGAATTAGAAAACAGTTCTAAGGCAGATGCAATCCTACAGAATTCAAGCGAAAAACCTGATACAAAAAATGAAGCCACAAGAGGATGGCTTTTAACAGAGGGCAGCTTTTTTGTTAAAAAGAAAAAAGCCTTTGATGGTTTTGCAAGTGTTCTACAAAGCAGAACAATGGATTCCACAAAATAAGATGTAGGATATTAAATGACTGTACTTAGACTCTCTGCAACATTTATTACGGATACACAATCTTACACAGTACCCAAGTAAATGTCAAAACGTGCTTAGTTTAAAATGGAGTATGGTTCCTGAATTATATATATACTGATAAATATTGAATATTAAACTTAAAACAACCCCATCCATTGTGCCCAGTTTTCTCAGCATAATTATCTGCCCTGAATTATTTCAGAAACCCATGCTATAAAACTATTTTAAAAATGAAGGGGGATGACAGTAGTATGACCCTTAGAGTCTGCTATATTGTAACTCATATCAGGACTGACACACTCACTATCCCCAACACACTGTTGTCATAATATGTATCTAAAAGGTATCATGTAAGGTATCATATGTAAACAGGTAAATTGGGCCCCAAAATCACTATCTGATACATGCATGAATTGTGTACAAGAGTTATGTGTGTGCTGGAAGTATGTTCTTTAAAATGTGTTTGGGAGGCAGTGCATACATTGAGCCTGCCCTAGCAAAGGAATATGTATTCCCCTGTCTGACTGGCTTGATTATAAGCAGAGGAAAATGAAAGTACATTTACGTATAAGGTAAACAAAGCAACCAACCTAACAAGCAGCAGCTTAGTAAGCACACAGAGGGACAGAGTCCACACTCCCATGAAGTCTTCCCGGCTCTTACGGCAGAGAAAATGGACTTTGGGAAACATAGGAAGACCAAAAAGACGTGTTAATTATCCATCACTTAGGGGACATAGGTTACAGCACCCTCTGAGTCTGTGAACATTGGGTCCCCTGGCCAGGAGGGCTAGAGATACTGGTAGCTGGATATAAGTGAGAAAGCCTCTCAGGCAAAGATTAGAAGGTGCTAAAATTAAATTTTACAGTCATCAAATTTTGTTTTGTTTGTAACCAAACCTGTTTCTTTTTCATTTGCCTTGTATCATTTAAATCTCTGTTCTTTATTAATAAACTTATTCTTGTTTTATTACAAAGCCATCTCAGTGCTGTGTATTAAAGTGAAGTGTGTCTTCAGCTAACCAAAGAAGGTGGTGTGTATATTGTCTCTTTGGAGGCAGCAAACTTAATTTTTGTGAATGTCTAGTGAGAGGGACTGGACACTACGGACAGATATCTTGAGTGGAACTTGAGAGCTGACATTCACTGCTTGTTACTTGCAAAGGAAAGTTTAGACTGGCAGAGGCTTGAGGAGTTTGCTGGTGAAGTAGATAGATGGCAGGGAGCTGACACACAGTCTAATCTCCAGCACAACTGATTCTTGCTGAAGCTGTGAGGTAAGCTGTGAGGCTTACAGTTCTGTGGGTCCTGAGCAGAACATCACAAGCAGCCATACTTCACTTTTGATTTGCCAGTATTCCGCTATGTCCATTCAAAATCACAAATCTCCAAAGAGCCAAGTGTTTTGACAAAAATAGTGTGTTTTTAGAAAAATTCTCATTCAGAACAAGTAGAACTAGAGTTAGCTTTACTAAGCAAAATGGTTTTAGTGGAATAATATACTGTACCTTCTCAAACATGTAAGCCACTCAGTAGCTGCGACTATGCAATGAAGTTCAAAATTAGATTAATTTTCTCTTTGCTTCATTTTTAATAGGTCTATTTTCCTCTTTAGTATTTAGTATTGGTGCATAGACACTAAGGCACCGTAAAAGACATTTTCCCCTGGAAATTGTCTCCTTGTAAAATATCCTTTATTCCCCTTTGCCTGACAAATGAACATTGTCAACTTGATTTTTTAAGCTGTTTTAAAGCATGTTCCTAATAGAGGACCAATTCAATAGCAATTACAGAATTTTAAAGACACATTTAATATAGTATATTTCAATATAAATCTGCAAACCCCAATACGTTCTGTGAATGCCATTTTGATTGTAAAACCCTTTTGTGACTTTTGGCACTCCCGCCTCTAACTTGAGCTGGAACATCCAAGAGGTGTCAGGAGCGATCCTTCACGTAGCAATGGCTAACAACACAGAGCAATCAAGAGTCATCAGTGTGGATGGTCTTCCACTAGAATAATGAGCTGGGTGCAGTTCAGGGAAACCAGTTTTGCCAGTCTGGATTTCAGGTTGGCTGGAACTAAGCAACACATCACTTGATGAGAGCCATGAAGCCACTTAGGGAGAGGGGCAGGGTGAGGTGTCATCTGACAAAAGGGACTGGAACTTTGTAGAAGGACAAGTTCTGCTCTGAGCTGGCTCTCTGTCACCAGCCAGGCATCAGCAGACCCAAAGCAGAAGATAGGACTGGCCAGGAGGTGAATGAGGCAGAGGGAGTCTCTGGATTCCCTGGAAGAACACTCATTAAACTTCAGGAGAGTGAAGAAAGTGAGGCAGGTTCTTCATAGTTTAAGGCCACCAGGGGATCATTAGATTAGTCTGACCTGTATATCATAGGCTACTACATTTAATCCAGTTACCCCTATCCATTAACTTGTGTTTGATTAAAGCATAACGTTGGTTTGGCTGAAGCATGTTTCAGAAAAGCATCCAGTCTAAATTTGAAGACATCAAGAGACAGAGTAGAATCCACCACGTTCATTGGTACTTTGTTCCAATGGTTTATTACCCTCACTGTTAAAAAATTGTGCTTGATTTTTAAATATGAATTTGTCTACCATCAACTTCCAGACACTGTTCCTTATTACACATTCCTCTGCTGTATTACAGGGCTCTTTAGGATTCTGTATTTTCTCCCCATGAAGATATTTATATACTAATCGAGTCACCTCTCACATTTTCTTACTGATAAACTTAGCAGATTGAGCTGTTTATGTCTCTCACTCAAAAGCATTTTCTACAGCCCTAAAATCATTTTTGTAGCTCATCTTTTCTGCACCCTAATTTTTCAACCTCCTTTTAAAAATGTGGACGCCAGAACTGTATGCAGTATTACAGTATCAGTTTCACCAATGCTGCATACAGAAGTAAAATCACATCCTTTACTCCTACACACTACTCCCATTTATGCAGACAGGGATCACATTAACCCTATTTGCCAGACCATCGTACAGAGCTCATGTTCAGTTGCTTGTCCACTATGCCTCTTAAATCCCTTTTAGAGAAAATGTTGATGAAACCTAGTATTAACCTCTGAGGTACCCCACTGGAAATTCCCCCGTTCAATCATGATTCCCCATTAACTAACTACTTTGAGTTCTGTCAGTTAGCCTGTCCTTAATCCATTTAAATGTGTGCTCTGTTGCATAGCGCTAATTTTTTAAATTGGGATGTTGTGAAGTATTAAGCCAAACTCCTTACAAAAGTCTAAATATATTTATGCAGTTACCTTTATCAACCAATCTTATAATCTCCTCAAAGAATGAAATCAGGATTGTTTGACAAGACCTATTTTCTATAAAACCACGTGGACAGTCATTAATTATATTCCTATTCTTTATCAAGTGAACCCCATATCAGTTTTTATATTATTTTGCCTGAGATTGATTTCAGGCTAACTGGCTGATAGTTACCTGGATCATGGTCATGTCCCCATAGATTTCTTTGCTTCCCCTCAAAAAAATGACTTTCTGACGGGGAAGCAAAGGGAACCACAAGAGCAGTCACGCACCCCTCCCAAGCAGCACAGGCATGTCGTTTTGGGAACCTGGAGCAGTCAGCAGAGAGGTAAATCAGCGTTGGGGGGAGAGCAGGGCTGGGGATAGCCCAGCCAGTGGCTCCTACTCTGCGCCAGCATCCGCTGCTAATTGTGGCTGAGCTGGGGGTAGGCAGGACTTCCTCTTCACCTGCAAGGAGTAACCCAGGGCTGGATCAGACCCACCCCCAGAAACTTCCCCTGGCTGCAGGAAGCACCACACACACACACCCCTCTCACTTCTTGCCCCCATCACTCCTCAGCTGAAGGGGAGAGATTACTTTATGGGGAGCTGCTCCCCCATCCACCCAACTCCTGTGCATATGGATCCCCCCACACCTAGACCTCCCTCCAAGCCCTGCACACCGCCAAGTCTCACCCCCTGCATCCAGATCCCCATTCCTGCACCCAGACCATCCCCTGCTGCTCCCTCCACACTCAAATCTCCACCCGATGAGACCCCCCCTACACTTGGACCACTCAAATGAGCTCCCTGCACCCAGACCCCCACCCCACTGAGCACCATTCAGCTGCACCTAGACCCCCAACCCCAACTCCCCCAGCACTCAGCCCCCCCTCCTGGGCCCCCATATCTAGCCCACTCTGCTGAGCCCCAACTATTTTCACCTGAACCCCCCCTACAGAGTCCTATTGCCCCTGCACCAAGAACCCCCCAATAAGCCCCTTTGCATCCAGATCCCTCCGCTACTGGTCCCTGCACTGAGCTGCCTGCACCCACATTTCTCCATACAGAACCCTCTGACCCCACACCTGGATCTTTCCCACACTGAGCCCCTCCACACTTGGATTCTCCTGGGCTGAACCTTCCTACCCACACCTGGTGCACCTGGCATGGACGGGCAGGGCCCCAGGCTGTTTCTGGGGTAGGCCCGGTCCTTGCACTGTGTCAGGGTTGGGTGCAGTCTCACCGCTGAGTCCATGTCCCAGGAAGAGAGGGAGGGCTGCAGGGTGATCTCTCACATTCATGCCGCCAGTGGCCTGTGCTCCCCACTGCCATGCTGGAGCCTCCACACTTATTTATTGACAAATACAATTTGCAGAAATTTAAAATATTGTACACAGAATTTTTTATTTTTTGGCACAGAATTCCCTCAGGAGTATGACAGAGTCTGTATACAGGGAGTGCCTAAAACCAGATGGGAGAGAATGTATAAACACTGCTCAGACTCCATAAACTTAAAAGCCCATGAGATCCAAAGGTTTAGGTCTAGTACAGCAGCGTGTTGAGGATTCTCAAGAGGGAGCTCAGCTAGGGCTGCAACTGTGATGGACTGGATCACAGAAACCCCCTGGGAGCTGCCAATTGATGTGCCAAGACTACTTCTGCCCCTACTTTCCTGCCCTGTCAGCTTAGAACTTCAGTGCCCTGCCTGGTTTGAGCCAGACGCACTAGCCTGCTGCAAACCCAGACCCAGGTCTGAACCACGTCCCCTAACAGCTGTAGGCTTAACTGAAAGCAGCTTACAGAAGTGTTCCTGTCTTTAACACTCAGATGCCCAACTCCCAATGGGGTCCAAGCCCTAAATAAATCTGTTTTACCCTGTATAAAGCTTATACAAGGTAAACTCATAAATTGTTCACCCTCTATAACACTGACAGAGAGATCTGCACAGCTGTTTGCTTCCACCTCTCTGCTCCCCCAGTTTTTAATGCATACTCTGGGTTAATTAATAAGTAAAAAGTTATTTTATTAAATACAGAAAGTAGGATTTAAGTGGTTCCAAGTAGTAACAGACAGAACAAAGTGAATTACCAAGCAAAATAAAATAAAACACACAAGTCTAAGTCTAGTGCAGTAATAAAAACTGAATACAGACAAAATCTCACCCTTAAAGATGTTTCAATAAGTTTATTTCACAGACCAGACACCTTTCTAGTCTGGGCACAATCCTTTCCCCTGGTACAGATCTTGTTCCAGCTCAGGTGGTAGCTAGGGGATTTCTCATGATGGCTCCTTCTTGTTCTGTTCCACCCACTTATATATCTTTTGCATAACGCAGGAATCCTTTGTCCCTCTGGGTTCCCACCCATCCTTCTCAATGGAAAAACACCAAGTTAAAGATGGATTCCAGTTCATGTTCATGACATGTCACTGTAAGACCCCAAGCCTTCATTCCTCCCAGCCTGACTCACAGGAAGGCCTGCCTGCAAACAGAGCCATCCACAGTCAATTGTCCTAGTTGATGGGAGCCATCAAGATTCCAAACCACCATTAATGGCCCACACTTTGCATAATTACAGTAGGCCCTCAGAGTTATATTTCATATTTCTAGTTTCAGATACAAGACTGATACATTTATACAAATAGGATTACCACACTCAGTAGATTATAAGCTTTGTAATGATACCTTGCAAGAGATCTTTAGCATGAAGCATATTTTAATTACATTATATTCACACTCATCAGTATACTTTCATAAAATCATATAGAGTGCAACGTCACAGCAACCATGGGTTTTTCTGCTTCCTGGTTAATGCTTAGGGTGGTAGGTTTTGGGTGGATTTGGGGAGGGGGGACGTGGGTGTGCAGGCTTGAAAGCAACAGCTCAGGCATATTCAGGCCCATCCCTCCCTCCCTCGGTACTTACTTTTTCATTTACAGCTTTGCTGCTGCTGCTACTAGTGAACACACTATTTATTGCAGGGCCTGGGGAAGAGCACAAGAGAGGTCTGGTCACAGCACTGCATGGAAGTTATATTATTCTAGTTCATGAAAGAAGTGCAACAAACCAACAGAAAAACAGTGGAAGTGGCTATGCTGTCAAATGAACAAAGGAAAAACTGGGGAAAGTATTTTTTTCCCCTTTAATCCTTTCTAGATATAGCAATTTTAAATTTTATTGGTAACAACAGTAGATAAAAATAAGTTCAAACAAATTTAGATGACTTTTTTTCAGCTCTTATCTTTTCCATGGTATCTTTAATTGACTGTTTTATAAAGGATACTTTCCTACCTTACAGGTTGCTATTAGGATTAATGAATGGCTGGTAAAGCACTTACTATGTTTCATCCAAGAATCTCAAAGTTTAAAGCATTGTTTGGTTGCTGTCCTCCTTTTTAGTACAGAGATCTTTATTTTTATTTATTTATACATAAAATCTGGTTTGTTTTTTGTTAACTAAGCTTGTACAATAAAAACATAGCCCTTGTAAAAACAGTGATTAAGAAAAGGGTATGCTTGGAAATATGCACTTACCCATATAGAAATCAGCAGGTTCAGATGACATTCATCCTATAGTATTAAAAAAATAGCTAATGATCTTACTAAACCACTCTTTGAAGTGTCACTGAGAACTCTGGAAGATTGAAAGAAAACTATACATGGTATTCATTTTAGAAAAAAGAAAAGGAGTACTTGTGGCACCTTAGAGACTAACCAATTTATTTGAGCATGAGCTTTCGTGAGCCACAGCTCACTTCATCAGATGTGTACCGTGGAAACTGCAGCAGACTTTATATACACACAGAGAATATGAAACAATACCTCCTCCCACTAGCGGTCACCTTCAGCCCCCAACTAAAACCCCTCCAACGCATTATTAAGGATCTACAACCTATCCTAAAGGATGACCCAACACTCTCACAAGTCTTGGGAGACAGGCCAGTCCTTGCCTACAGACAGCCCCGCAACCTGAAGCAAATACTCACCAACAACCACATACCACACAACAGAACCACTAACCCAGGAACTTATCCTTGCAACAAAGCCCGTTGCCAATTGTGCCCACATATCTATTCAGGGGACACCAACACAGGGCCTAATAACATCAGCCACACTATCAGAGGCTCGTTCACCTGCACATCCACCAATGTGATATATGCCATCATGTGCCAGCAATGCCCCTCTGCCATGTACATTGGTCAAACTGGACAGTCTCTACGTAAAAGAATAAATGGACACAAATCAGATGTCAAGAATTATAACATTCATAAACCAGTCGGAGAACACTTCAATCTCTCTGGTCACGCAATCACAGACATGAAGGTCGCTATCTTAAAACAAAAAAACTTCAAATCCAGACTCCAGCGAGAAACTGCTGAATTGGAATTCATTTGCAAATTGGATACTATTAATTTAGGCTTAAATAGAGACTGGGAGTGGCTAAGTCATTATGCAAGGTAGCCTGTTTCCTCTTGTTTTTTCCTACCCCCCCCCCCCCCCCCCCCCCAGATATTCTGGTTTAACTTGGATTTAAACTTGGAGAGTGGTCAGTTTAGATGAGCTATTACCAGCAGGAGAGTGAGTTTGTGTGTGTTTGGGGGTGGGGGGGAAGTGAGAAAACCTGGATCTATGCAGGAAATAGCCCGACTTGATTATGTAAAGAGTTGTCACTTTGGATGGGCTAGCACCAGCAGGAGAGTGAATTTGTGTGGGGGGGTGGAGGGTGAGAAAACCTGGATTTGTGCTGGAAATGGCCCACCTGATGATCACTTTAGATAAGCTATTACCAGCAGGACAGTGGGGTGGGAGGAGGTATTGTTTCATATTCTCTGTGTGTATATAAAGTCTGCTGCAGTTTCCACGGTACACATCTGATGAAGTGAGCTGTGGCTCACGAAAGCTCATGCTCAAATAAATTGGTTAGTCTCTAAGGTGCCACAAGTACTCCTTTTCTTTTTGCGAATACAGACTAACACGGCTGTTCCTCTGAAACCATTCATTTTAGAAGCATTCAACATGGAATGAAGGAACAAACTCACTTACTTGGGACCCACATACCCCTAAAGGAAGAGGACAGCAGATCAGTCCTCAGACCTAGGTATCATTCCAGCAGATGTGATCACAGATGTGAGACAATTTGTGTAAAACAGAGATTCAATCAATAGCATACTGATAGCTCGGTGCAAAGTGATTCCTTCCAAGTACAAAGGCAATAGATCTCATGAGACATCTAGATAAACTTTAGTGAGTACTGAAGAGGACCTAATGTCATTCCACATTGGTATCATTCATGTAGGGAGGTGTATGAGAGAAGGCCTTGAAATTAAATGTAAATGGGGGGAGGGGAAAGAGAAGGTTCAGGACCTCTGTGGGGGCTTTCTCCAAAATGCTTCCAGTTGCACAAGTTGGGACAGCTATCTAGGGAGAACATCAAATTCTCAATGCTTTGATGAGAAGATGGTTAAAAAGGAGAAGGGATTTACGGGTGTGTGTGTGTGTGTGGTTAAAAAGGAGAAGGGATTTACGTGTGTGTGTGTGTGTGTGTGTGTGTGTGAGATGCAGATGGGAAAGGCTTCACCTTAATCAAAAGTGAAACGAGACTGCTAGCACAGAAAACTGACAAGGTTTTGTAGGTTTATTTAAAGTAAGAGTTTGGAGAAAACCAACAGCTGCAGAAGAGGCCTAGCAGATATTTTTGCCCAACTTGAACTATATCAGTATTATAAAACGTATCACTGAATCCAGTAAATGTGAAGACACCTGAGCTGAATGAGGGAAAAGGTTAGGTCTCCAAAATAAATTTTTGGAAAATACTCCCTTTGTCTCTGCTTTTATTCCACTATAGTACTTCTAATCTAACTGATCAATAAATTGAGGTGCTTTTTCAAAGTAAATTATTCAGTCATACACACAGTATTGTTGTAGCTGTGGTGGTCCAAGGATATTAGAGAGACAAGGTGGGTGAGGTAATCTCTTTTATTCGACGAACTTCTGTTGGTCCAGTAAAAGATATTACTTCATCTGATTTTTTCTCTCAGTCATACTTTATTTCATTCATGTATTTACCTGGCTGGTTCTCTCAGCCATGACCACTATCATGATTTATTCCTGAGACTGGTTACGTAGCAGTTTCAGCCAAGTATTATTTGAATTTGACTTTGGCAATTAAGTTGTCCACAAATAACTGTGCTCTTAATGACCTCTACGATGGCACTGTGAACAATGATTCTACAGGCATTGATACAGATCCTCTTGCACCCCTATATGGCCAATGAAGAATTGAGTTTTAACTTTTCTGTACTGTATCCACCAATACCTGGGTTGTCTCAGGTATTCTGAGTTTCTCTGGTGCCTCTATTTTCACAGCATATGATTGTGGCTGAGCTGGAAGTAATCACTCTTGGTGGCTTCCACCAGCTGTTATCAGTTCTTAGCTTCAACTGAGGTGTTTTCCCATCTCACTGTACTGTTCGTTTCTTTTGCCTTTCTTTCAATTGTATTCACAAGCCTTGTGTTTACTTAGGCTTGAGTAGTGGGAAATCCTTTTTTTCATTGTTCATTTACATTTGTATTAGAACAGATCAATAATCAGAACCCATTCTCTCTCCACTGTTAGGTTTGGAAGTGGGAAGCTGGTAGCTAAAAAGTTGTCAGGAATGCAGTAACTGATTCCACTCCCACTGCTACAATTCCTAGCCATCGAGCCACAGGCACCATGCCACTGAACCAGATGCAGTCTTCCTCTGATTAAACATTTTTTTTAGACAAGTTGACAAACTAACTTTGCTACCATAGCTGCTTTTGGTATTTTTGAAAAAAACAGGACAGCAACACAGTTGGAAGCTTTGTAGTGAAAATTGTTCTCTATAAGGTCTGCTTAGACAAGAACTGAATGAGAAAATGCTTGATCTATATACCATATTGCTGTATATCTAGATGCTTCCCCCAAAGCAACCAATAGAGACACTGGAGACGGGGGGAGGGCTGGTATAGTACCAGGCTTCAGGCTTGCCCAGCCCAAGTCTCCTAAAGGCCTGAGTGGACCCTTCTCCAAGCCCTGGCAATGAGAACAGTGATGACAGTGGGATCTAGACTCTCAGTACTGGGAAACCTGAGAGTCAACTTCAGCATCCAACGATGACCTGGAGTACCTAGAAAACTAGATCACACAGTGCCAGGAGAGAGTCCTCTGTGGTCTTGTTTGGGACCTATGTCTGGAGTACAGTACTGGAGGCAGCATGGGCTACTTCCTGGCTGCCAGTAATATTCAGTGCAAGGGATCCTGACCTGGCCCCAGGGAAGGTGGCAATACTGAGCTTGAGGCAGGTGGAGCTATGGATAAGTGATCAGTGCCAACAATCTAGAAGGTTGCATTGGTGAAGCGCAAGGGTCCTCACCCTGGACCAAAGACAGTGGCATACTGACAGACATAACAACACTCTGTCTGTGGTGTAAGCCTCTGGCATAGTCTGTACTAACTTGGGCTGCTGACCTGCAGTGATCAGAGAAGCCTGATCTTTTACCACTGTAGAAGTAACTAGGTCTTAATAGTAACTGAGTGGACACCAGAGTCAACAGCCCAGGTCTCTCTGAGCGAGTTGATACTGGGGAGTGGTAAGCCGAAGTGCGTGTTCTACTTTTACTATCTGAAGGAACCGCTATAGGAAGAATCCCACATCCCAAGCTTTAAGGAGCCAGATGCAGACTTTTGCTTGTGCTTCTGAGGCTGGGGCTCCAATTCCCTGGACCTCACAGGCAAGTCTTGGAGACAGGGGATCCTCTGTGACCTCTTTCAGCTGACATATCTGGTGAAGCATTTAAGAAAAGTGTCGTGGAAGAGCCTCCCTTAGATGACTGAGGTGGCCTTGAAGATAGTCATACTCTTGAAGCCACAACAGAACACCTACCTCTAACGCGGCCCTCACCCAAACACATGAGGCAGCAGGGATGAGCGTCACTATCAACTAAAGGCTTCCTGCTACTTGCACAAGGTTTGATCCCTGGGGACTTTGGCTTATATGTCCCTGGTAGTGGGAAGGGTCCAGACACCCACCATGCTGGCAAGTCCCCAAAACAAGGTCTAAATCAAAACAAAAAACTTAAAATGATAAACAAAAAGTCCAGCTAACTTTTAGCACCAAGCATCTTGAGCACTAATCTACTCTCACTGCTTACTTTCCTCTCTAATACTCTCTTGAATCCCCTGAAATCTAATTTATTTTCCTTCCACACCACTGAAATTGTTTTTATCAAGGACACCAGTGATCTCCCTCATATGAAGGCTTCTCATCTATTCTCACTCTGCCACTTCTAACAGCTGACCTCTCCATACTCCATGATGCTGTTCTCTCTTATCTCTCTCCCGTCATCCTTTAGTATTTCTAGTGATTCCTAGGCTCTCCCTTCTTCCACTTTAGCATCCCTCAGGATTCTGCCCTTGGTTGTCTTTTTCCCCCCCTTTACATTTTATCTAAGTAATCTCATGCACTCCCAGAGCTTCAATCATATCTCTATGCCGATGATTCAAATACAGGTTTCCTTTCCGGACTCCACCCCCAACTCAAGCTCAGTTTACCACAAACTGAAATTTTCTGCCTGAATCTTTGTCCCTCACTATAAAAATACACTACCCTCCCATCATCTTATTTTGCAAACTACACACTCCCCTCCTCCTCCAAACCAATCCAGGTAGTTGCCAAATCCTGCTGAGTCTTCTACATCTCTAAGAGTTTTTTCCTCTCCATCCCTACTACTAAAACCTTTGTTTATGCATTGCCCTCAATTACTGCAACAGCCTTGTCAAGGTTCCTCCCCCACTCTGAACTCTAGGGTACAGATGTGGGGACCTGCATGAAAAAACCCCCTAAGCTTATCTTTACCAGCTTAGGTCAAAACTTCCCCAAGGTACAAAATATTACACCCGTTATCCTTGGAATGGCCGCTACCACCACCAAACTAATACTGGTTACTGGGGAAGAGCTGTTTGGACGCGTCTTTCCCCCCAAAATACTTCCCAAAACCTTGCACCCCACTTCCTGGACAAGGTTTGGTAAAAAGCCTCACCAATTTGCCTAGGTGACTACAGACCCAGACCCTTGGATCTTAAGAACAATGAACAATCCTCCCAACACTTGCACCCCCCCTTTCCTGGGAAATGTTGGATAAAAAGCCTCACCAATTTGCATAGGTGACCACAGACCCAAACCCTTGGATCTGAGAACAATGAAAAAGCATTCAGTTTTTACAAGAAGACTTTTAATAAAAAAATAGAAGTAAATAGAAATAAAGAAATCCCCCCTGTAAAATCAGGATGGTAGATATCTTACAGGGTAATTAGATTCAAAAACATAGAGAACCCCTCTAGGCAAAACCTTAAGTTACAAAAAAGATACACAGACAGAAATAGTTATTCTATTCAGCACAATTCTTTTCTCAGCCATTTAAAGAAATCATAATCTAACACATACCTAGCTAGATTACTTACTAAAAGTTCTAAGACTCCATTCCTGTTCTGTCTCTGGCAAAGAGCAGCACACAGACAGACAGACCCTTTGTTTGTCTCCCTCCTCCCAGCTTTTGAAAGTATCTTGTCTCCTCATTGGTCATTTTGGTCAGGTGCCAGCGAGGTTACCTTTAGCTTCTTAACCCTTTACAGGTGAGAGGAGCTTTCCCCTGGCCAGGAGGGATTTCAAAGGGGTTTACCCTTCCCTTTATATTTATGACAAGCCTTATTTGCCTCTCCTCTTTCCTTATCAATCAATTTAAAATACTGCCACTAACATCATTTTCTTCCTTAGCTGCTCTAACCATATTAACATGAGGCTCCCTTAGAGTCCTTTCACTGACATTATCTTGCCTTCCATATCAGGTTCAAGCTACTTTCCCCCTCTTCAAGGTCCTGAGCTCTGTCCTTTCCTATAGCTCTTACTCCTCCCCCCACCATTTCATTTAGCCTAACCCTCTCAATGTTTATTCCATCTATTTCCTTCCACTCATTTTCTTCTATACTCCCCTTCTGCTCAGAACTGAATCCCTTTGTGAACTGAAACTCTTCTTCTTACATTAAACCTGCCAAATGAGAATTCAAGCCTTGCTTGCCCAGTAAAGCTTGATCTACCTTGAAGACTGTATTGGTATAACTTTCAGTTAGAGACGATTTACCAGAAATTATACCAGTAAGCCCCCGCCTGGCTACAGTTATACTGGTATAGCTTATTCCTGTCCCTGTACAGTAATAGGCTATACCAGAATAAGGCACCTTTATATCCGTGTAACTGCATCCACAGTAAGGGAGCTATACCGCTTTAACTGTCAACTATACTGGCATAATTAATGCTGTACATTTATATTTAGCAAGCTGTAAGTCACTGCATACACTGTTGATACTGGATAAATAGATTGTCCACAAAGAGGCTCCATTAAGAGCAGCATGAGCATTAACTGTCTGAACTCTTGATTGAAGACAGAAGTCTTATCCACTGGGGGCATAGAGGAGATCTCACTTTATTAGATGCATCTGCAGTTCTATTTTAGACTATTATTCCAGACCTACCCTTTTCCAGTGATGCAGCCGGACAAGGATTCTCTGCGCTCAGGTAAGCGGGTGGAAGGGACAAGGTGTCATTGCTCTCCCTGTCATGCATTTGTTCATTATGAACAGTACTGGAGTTTTGAGTTTGAGGGTAGGTTTGCTCCAGAATACAAACAGCCATCAGTACGCATACACCATAACCTGGCCACATTCTGAACACTAACCTATTTGCCCTAGGTTTTTGATAACTGCCAGCTAGGTTTCCCTGATAATTTGATTTACGTACAAGGTCTCTCTGATCAATCTCTTTAAAGTCATGGAGCTTGACAAGCAATATGGTGTATCATTGTAGTCACTTACATATGAAAGGGTTTTTTGCCTTAAATTAAGCTATACACAGTGAATCCAGATATTATGAAGACAGTATCCACAGCATCATAGAAATGCAGGACTGGAAGGGACTTTGATAGGTCACCTACTTCCATCCTATGCACGGAAGAAGGACAAAGTATTGTCTAGACTATCCCTGACAGGAGTTTGTATATGTTTGTAAAATAAATGCTTGTAATAAATAATTGCTCCCCCAAGCCTATTTGGGAAGTAGCATGAAGATACTGTTGCTACAGAGGACCAAGGCTCAAGTTAGCGAGTAAATACAAGCAGTAGCCTACATTCTTAAACTGTAGAAAACAAGCCCACCCTTGGTTATTAGTTCAAATATATCTGAGGCATTGCTTCTCTGGAACAAGTTTCATCACTTTTAAAATAAGTTTGAAAAGTGGTGAGGCTTGGGAACCATACCTTAAAAAGCTGCTAAAGATCCAGTCAAGGAAGAATAGAGCTCTCAAATCTGCCTCAACCTTAGTGATTATTTTTCTCTGCATTTTTTTGGTCACTAACTCAAAAACAGATTTGCAACTGCACTTCAATAGTAAAAGCAGATTTTTTTAAAAATGTACTGTAGGCTTACAACAAGCAGATACTCTGTTTAAAAGTGGTTCCTTCCAAAGAAAGACAAATGTATGTACTTGACTTTTCACACAGTGTCTAAAATAAAGTATCACTTACATTTAATACTCCTGGGGGAATCCTGTGCCAAAAAAATTAAAATTCAGCACCAAAAAGTTAAAAATTCTGCACCCAATATTTAAAAATTCTGTAAAATTCTGCGTATTTTATTTGTCAAAACACCACAATATAATCATGCCATTTTCAATTATTTTGATAATTTATTTCAAAATACCTGTCAGCAAGTATGTCTGTAACAATACAGACAACAAAAAAGATTCAGGAAACATTTTTTGACAAATAGATTCCTTTCTAGGCATATTAATTCAGAACTTTGAGTAATAATTCATTTAAACTACAATACAGAAACGTATTTCCTGCACCCCTCAGAAGTTGTGCAAAGGCTTAGGGGAGTCAGGGGAAATGGAGGAGCTGAAGGAGAAGGAATTAATTGCTGGGAAAGAGCCTGGGAGTGAACCTGGAGGGTTACTGGGTGTGGGTGAGAGAAGTATGAAACAAGGTTCTTTTCGGGTGAGAGACAGATTATTAGGGAGTTAGGGAGCCTCTCCCATGCAGATCCTGACTGACTCCTAGCCTCTCCCATTCAGTCAGGCACATCTGTCCCTGTCCCCATGTGTCCCTGCATCCTCTCTCTCCCCCATGTGTCCCTGAACTCCCACTCCGCCACCCCTCATCACCCATTTGTCCCTGCACCTTCCTCCCATCCCCATGTGTCCCGGCACCCCCACTAAACCAATTTGCCTCCCCCTAGCCTCATGTGTCCCTGCACTCCCCTCCCACATGTCCCTGCACCCCCACTCAGCCACCCCTCCTGCCCCCTCTCCATGTGGCCCTGCACCCTCACTCCCATTCAGCCCCTGCTCAATTCTGTGACCCCACAAGCTCCTGTGCTCTCACCCCAGTCTGTCCCCCCCATAATAGCCTTCTGAAACCCAGTCTGTGTGACCCCCCGCAGCACCATGTGCCCTGCTCTGTCCCCCCCACTCCATATCCTGTGCCTCCTCACCTGGCCATGGGCAGGGTGCTGTGAGGAACACAGCCACTGCCCCCTCCCTCTCCGTGACTGGCTATTCTGGATCAGAGCTGGCTGACTTCCCTTTTTGTGCCACAGCAGCCCCTGGTGGGCAAAAGGTGTAATTGCAATGTCTCTCCATCAGAATGTCTTTTCTGCAGGGGGAAAGATATGCAGGAGACATGAATTCTGCACATGTGTAGTGGTGCAGAATTCCCCCAGGAGTAAATTTAAGCTTACTTGAACAACCCCTTCTTCCAATGTTACCCTAAAATAATTTATGGACTTTCCCTGAATAATGTGTGATTTAAGAAATGACCAGTTTATAAGATACTCACTGTGCAGTTCCTCTTGAACAGATGAGCTTGGAGAAATTGTCTCTGCATAAAAAAAACCTTTCGCATTACACTAGCCCCTTACATATCTTTTGAAGCATACAGTATATCCCAGCAAGTTCTTTTTAAATAGATTTGCCTTTATATTAACAGTATTAAAAATAATAAGATTGCACAAGTGCCCTTTAAAAAAATATAGTGGGATTTTCAGCACAGAAACACTCTGCACTGCTACTAAGCCTAAACACTGAAGTTTAACCCAATTTAATGAATCAGAAGAGAAAGAACTCTGAATTACATAGGCATAAATGCATCTTAAATCGGTGTTGTAAACAGAAATTAAACTCAGCTAAGATGAATTTAAGTAGCAGTTCTAGACCAACACCTTGTGTGGCAAGTTCAGATGAGTGAATATTTGAAATATGAGCCACAGAAAAATCTGAAGTCAGTTTCTGAAACCAACACAAATACCGTTTATTTGTGGGATATCATTTTACATTAACTCCAGCAAAACCTAAAAACCAATCAGCTGAACTCAGGTAAGGTGGCATAACAGTTCTTTAGTCAGGTTGTGAATCACAGGACTTTAGCACACCTCATATAAGATGCAAATACCTAAGACATAAAAGCATTCACAGTTATAGGTTAACTGCTGTTCCTGTAACAGCAATATCAGTAAAAACTATTTTGTGATAACACAAAATCAACCCACATTTTGGTCTCATTTACAGATAACCTACAGTTTAGTTGGTGGATAGATTCTATACACTTATACAACAATATGAAAGGAGAAAGTATAAGGCTTATAAGAGGTATTTTAGCAGTTATAATTAAAATGAGGGGCACAAGCTAACTTTTAAAGCTGTCTGTATAAACTTCAAAGAGTATTTAACAATTTGTTAGGCTTGTGACCAAGGGCCAACAGAAATCTGGAAAAATCCTAGCAAAATTGAGGTATACTTCTACCCCTCCAAAAACAAGGCTGCAGAACATTAAGTCAGTACCCCATGCCAGGTCTCACTAATTGATTGCACTAGGCACATCTTGTGATGAAATAATGAAACAATGAGTATGTGATGTAACAGGAAACTACAGTTCTCTATAAAAAGAAGTCAAAAACTTAATGATTAAAGGGTTAAAATACACTACATGCATTCATTCCAAATCTGTACTGTAGTTTAAAAAACATTAAAATAGGTTGTTTAGACTGAAAACTGGAGCTGCCACTTTCTTGAATAGACTTCCTTAAAGAAAGAAAAGGGTAGGTTGATCTAGACTAGGCAATAAAGGTAATACATAGGATTAAATGGAGCAAGTTCCCATCTGTTAGTATTAGATTGTTTTAGTCTATTTGGCGATAGAAGGAATCATATGTGTAAATCTGATATTGTTAAGTTTTCCTGTAATTAATATTATCCTTAAAATCTATTAAATAAGGAACTCTCACAAAGCCCATCATCTACCAATCTTAAGTATTTATAGGGTGCCAAGCACTGTAGTATCTGGGTACTAATTTCCTCACTAACCAACTCACTGCCTCATTTCTCTTTAATACCAAACAAAGTTAACACACAAATCATTAAACCGCAACTACACAATTATTTTACATCAGAAAAACATGTACAGAACTTGCAACACTTTGCCATAATGACCTATGTCTCAGATTTAGCTTCAAGGCCAAGAAGTTGGCAAATTTTGTGCATCTTCTCCTGCCAAAAAAGGAATAAACTGAAGTGCCAGTCATTTCATTACATTTAAAGAAAAGTGTACAGAACAAAAAGCAAAGTGAACTGTTTAGGGAGTTCCCACGGTTTAAAAAAAAAAAAAAAAAGGTAGTGCTTTTGAGATTTATCACCAAAAGGCATGAAGAATTAAGTCCTCTGTTTACCCACAGACCAAATACAGCTCAAGCAAAGGAGTGCAAGTTTCCATACATTAACTAGTCAATATGGATAGGCCTAGTTCAGTCTTGGGTCCATTCCTTTTTTTGGCCTCTACACTGTAAATGCCAACAAAAGTGAAAATTATCTGCAGCTATGTTAGTGGTTTGATTTAAGAGACTCGTACAGGCAACTGGAAGCAGATGAAAAAGTATGTATTTTCAGTCACTATTAACCTGTTTCACAATAACCAGTTCCTTGGGCCGTGCTCCCTATGGACTGTATGCAAAGCAAATAAGAGCAGTATATTATCAATTTACCCAGCACAAGTATCCATAAAAAGTGCATGTGTGTGTGTGTGTGGGGGGGGGGGGTAATTAAATTTTAGATTCTGTTAAACACAGTAAAATCTGCAAAAAAACATCTGAGTGATCTGAACAGATTTCTGTTGACCCTGATTATGACAGTTATATCTATAATAATGATTACAAGTTTCTTTGGCTTCTGCCTCCATTATTGGAAGCCAGATTATTCATGACATATAAAATTCATTATGCAACAAATCTTGTATTTTAACTGTGCCACTGTGCTAAAAACTTGTCTGGAATTGTAACTAGCCTAACATGTAAGAACACTTATAGTATTTTACCTAGTTTTTTAGCAACCACTATTTAGCCTAATTTTACAAGCTATATTGCTTCCAAGTTTACTTTTTAAAAGAACTAAACCAGTAGCTCCACAGATATTTTCCCTATGGCTATACTCACTGCAATATATACATTTACATTAGAAGTCTTATTAAAACACATGTGTTTTAATAAGAGACTTATTGTAAACATTAAATACCACACACCATTTAATTACTGACTTGTGCAAACTGGCATCAAACATGTAAGTCATGTTATAACGTAACAGCATACAAACAGGCAACAATTATGTATGCTTTGTCCCTATGAAATTTAAGATTTCTGTTTGTTTTTAATCCCATGACAAAACATGGTGGGGGAAGGCAGTATATGTGCATATACTGGATATACATATGTAACTTTTGTCTCAGATGGCTGAATTAGGGAAAAAACAAGTTTAAAACACAAAATGACCACTAATAGCAAAGCAACTATGACTCTGGTCCAGAGCTGCAAGATTAGTATGCTTTTGGTCAACTAGGCTTAATTCTGCACACACTGAAGTAAACAGGAGTTGTATCAGTGACTCTAGTAAGAGCAGAATAGGGCTTTCAGTACAGCTGAAAATTTCACATTCAACGTAAGGTACTTTTTTTGGATCACAATCTAGAAAGGTTTCAAAACTGCTAATACCTTTAAAAATATTTCTGCAGCAAAGTAATGTTACTGCTTTATTCCAAAATATTCAGTGGCTGATTTTGTTAAAATATACCATTTTGGGACCATTTTCACAAATCTTTGGGACCAAAATAAGTTTAATAGCACCAGAAACTATGACAATCTATTTAAAAAAAATTAATACTGATGTTATTTTAGGAAACGGAAGTCAAAGATGACATGACAAAATACAGAACTTAAAACACATCCCAGTCACTCATTTTCCTCAAATAAATGGCTAAAACTTTCCTATACAAATAATCAAATTCATGAAATTAAGAAGTGGCCCTTACTAACGGTATTGTATATTTAAATTTTTAATGCTGGTGTTTAATATGCCCATTGCCTGCAATGGACATTTGGCCAGGAAAATCCAATCCCTAGCATGAAAGTACTTAAGCTTTCACTATTCGATATATTTTTTACTTAAAAACACAAAATTATAGCATGGGAAAGACTAACTAAAGTTACAAACAAAAACTAAACATAGGTTTAACTGTTGGCTGAGAATAATGAGCCTTAATTCCCCAACTAAACACTAATTTTAGATAAAAAGTTTAAATTTTACTTTGTAGCAACATAGTTTGAACAGTCTTGGTACACCAAAAATAAAAGGAATATGCCAAAGGCAATTTACAAAAGTCTAAAACCCATTTTTAAAAGGTACTTTAATTTGTTCACTTGTACCTATATTCAAACTACTGCAGTTTTGACATTAAAAAGCCAGTACTTTCTTCTCCAAGTGGAAATCATCTGTGGCATGTACAACTATTACAATTTTAATAATATTAATAATAAAAAAGACATCAATACTTCTTACTAAACAAAAGTGATGTTTGACATATGCCTGTGAAGAAAATCATAATGCACCTCTCCTTGTCTCAAAAATTGGCATCTTAAACAGTAAAATTAGAACTGCCAACAGTTCCTCCTCATGATAACTATGTTCAAACAGTCTTAATTTTGTTTTCTGAAATGCTACATTTGAGACCAAATGAAAAACAAAAACTAGAAGTTACATGTTCATTGAAGATGACTAGAAATATGCCACAACATTATTTTTACAATACATTTCTCCAGAAATAATCCCTAGGTGAAGCTTTTTTATACACATATACAAAATTTAGACAGCAATATACACATAATCACAGTGAGGATGCTGGCAAGCTCACCAATCTGTAGTGTAAATACAAAATGCAAAGCAGCCTTCAAAGAGAACAATGCTACACAGCAAGCATAGCTGGCCTGTTAAATAGCAAACACCAAAAGTTCCCTGCAAAAGGGATACAGTGCAAGAAAAGCAGCATGCGCTTTGATACAAACAGCAGTTTATGGCTAATGGTTGACAACTGTGGTAACAGTGACTCTTGAGCGGCTGTGCATAGTAAACTCCTATGTCATCTGTTTCCCCTTATACCACTCCACAAATTCATCCAACAACACTGGCCCTGTAGAGAGATTAAATAATTGTATTTTACATAAATCTTGGAAGAGGGGCTGCAGGAGTTGGGGCATATGGAGAAAACCGAAGAAATACTTACATGCTCCATCTTCATCATAATTACTGAGGTCAAGGTTAATTGTTCTGCTGAATTCTAGCACATTACACCATTGGTCCTTGTTGATAACTTTGTATTTTGATTGCTGCTTAAGATAAGAAGTGTAAGTTACTAAAACAACGTTGGGGTTTACAATGTGAAAAAAAATCACTTCAAATTTGCAGGTTTTTAATAGAACTCAAATGCAACAAAGGATAATGACTGAAGCTCTAACCCAATGGAAAGTGTAGTTTTAGGGCTTGGACGCTGCATTTTAAGTGTTATGAATTTACAAAATGACAACTTTGAAAATAAGCACCGAGTCATAATTCAGTCGTCTACTAGTACTATCATCATTCAAATATTAATATTTCAGAGAAAAAACAAGTAAAACATAAATCTGTTTCAAACTGAAACTTTGTTGTGTACCTCTAGGAACTGGTGGAATACTGGAAAAAGAGGCCATGTTTTTCCCAAGAGAAGTCCTAACATACACTTGGCAGTATTTATGTCTAGGCTGCGCTGGTCCTTTTCCTGTTGGAAGGGAAGAAACAAAGTTAAAATGGTATCTCAATATTTCTCATTTGCACCAGTAGTTAAATCACTGTTCACTCTTGGCACATCATGAAAACTACTGCTAAATTGCAGGCAACCTGTATATTAAGCGCTGTATTGTTTTAACATATACAACAAAGTAAGACTTCCCAATGAAAACTTTATGTTTCTTTACAGCAATTGGCCATGCTATAGAAAGACCAGTTACTTTTCATACTAACTGTAGTTCAAGCATCCCTACTGTAGATGAAGCAGCCACTCTTGGGGTACAATTTCAGAACTTTCTGGAAGCAGCAGCCACTTAAAGAGTGAAAATCTGGTCGACACATGGTCTTCTGGGTGGAAATTCAGCCTGCTCTTGCCTTAGCTTTGCTTCATTCACCTCCTTTATACTGCTTAAGATGATATTGCAGAAACACTTCTTTCAGTGACAAACAAGGTTAACACCTTTCCTGTTATTGCAGTTGCTTAGGTCACCTCTCTTTGATATTTTGATATTTATAATGTTGACAAGTTGGGTAATTCTATTAGTGGTCATTATTGCAAGTTTTCAACATTTTCTGGAAGACCTGGTCTTCGCCTGTACTTCCTCATGGTCCCCATGTCTCAACTGAACACTGACAAATACGTAGCTGGAATAAGTCTGGCTCACCTGTTTCTTAGTATTATTAAAACAAGTATTAGAATTCTAAGAATGTATTTAGTGTTTAGATTTTATTGGATGCTTCTGAGTTCTACATGCATTAATCTCACTTATAACATCTGTATCCCATACTGTAAAGCAAAATTTGAACAGTTACATTGTGAGCTCCTGTGACTCTGTAAATCACCAGACAGGAGAGAGACATTAATTAGCATGAAGGGCTGATCTTCAAGAGAAGATGTTACACCTCCCCAAAAGGAAAGTTCCCTCAATATCATACAATTTATTGTGGCACACTGCAACTGGAATTTCCCTACATACCATCAACAAGAGGACAAAAGACTTTTGTTGTCCTGCTGTCCTCCCTGTGAAGATGAGTAATGCAAGTGGACTCCTTCCATCAGCTCAGTTTGCAGCTCAGAGGATATGAGAAGAAGAGAATAAAACCCTAACAAGAAGTAACTGATTATCTATATGCTGCTTGGACTCTGGGATGGCCAAGTGTTTCCAGGTATAAGCAAGAGATCCTCAGCTGCTGAGCCTGGGTTAGCCCTAAAGGACATATAGAGCCTGCTTATTATAGAAGCTTCTATTACTTTTTGAAACTTAAGACTGTAACTCATTTGTGTATATATGTTTACCTGCTTTAACTTGTAAATAACTCTCTTGTTTCCTTTTCCTATTTCAGAAATTTTTATATAGTCATTATAGGATTGGTTACAAGCACTGTCTTTGGTGTGATATCTAAGGTGCAATTGACCTGGTGTAAGTGCCTGGTCCTTTGGGACTGGGAGTAACCTGAATATTGCTGTGATTCTTGGTGTAAGGGAACATCTATCACAAAGGTATGCCCCCCTAGATGTTGAGCTAGATCAGAGTTCCCAAAGGGACTGTCTGAGACTCCTTGTTAAGGCTGTTATAGTGTCTGAGGAGTTCACCTGATAACTGGTTGGTGAAATCTAAGCTGACAGCCTGAGACCCACTGTCAGCCCCAGGCAGCTGGTGGTTCGATTAATATGGAAAGCCAGATAATAGAGGCTCAGTTAAATGGGGTTCTACTGTACTATTCCTATTTTACAGATGGGGAACTAAGGCATAGAGACCAAGACACTGATCCTGTGTGATTGAAGTCAATGGAAACTGCCATTTACTTCAATAGGCATAGAATCAGGGCCCAACTGACTTGTCCAAGATCATACAGGAAGTCTTTAGTGAAGCAGGGGATTGAACCTGTGATCTACTGCATCCAAAATGAACACTAGCCACTGGACTATCCTTCCTCCCCCCTTTTTTCCCCCTCTGCAATGTTGATATTTGGCATACACAGTATCTGGAAACACACAAAATCAATTTTAAAGAGTGAACATTTGTGTGCGTTGGAAGCAGTCTTAACTGGCATCCTGAGAACAACTAGTCCCAAACTTGTAGCTGTTGTATGTGAAAGTGAACCCACAGAAAGCAACAATAATAAAAGTCAGACTGAGTCCTGGACTACTCACCCGTGCAAAATCAAATGCATATCTATAAATTAGCTTAAAATTTGTAGGCTCATTTAATAAGGATCTCAAGTAATCCAAGGAATTTCTCAGTTTCTCTGTTGCATCACATCTACAAAAAAGAGAAGCTATTTATAATCCAACACTAGATTTTCATCTGAACTTTTAGAAAAAGATATCCCAAATATACTTAGCTTGGTTTTCATTCCCCCACCTCTATATGCATCCTCCATGAAAGTTAAATACACATCAGTGGGCTTATCTACACAAGAACATTGCACGAGTTTAACCTAAGGTGTGAATGGAAACTGATTTATTTAAACTGGTGCAAACCCCTGTATGGACACTCTTATTTTGGTTTAAGAGTAGGAGTTTTTTTAAGTTTAATTTGATTGGGAGCAGGTTTAAGTTAAACCTAAGTAAGCCACTCAAATTGAAGTAAAAGCATCTACACAGGATTTGCACCAATATAAAAACTGATTTAAGTTACACCACTGCAATTTTCCTCTCCTTACAAGGCTTTGACTACTATCACAACATTGCAGTTATTTGACAGTTATTTATAGACAAAATCTATCCTGAAACACAGTGTGGCTTGAGAGCCGAAAAGTCTATTATTGATATGATCTTCTCACTGAAAGAACTACAAGAGAAACGCAGAGGGAAAAAAAGGCCCCTTTACAAAGCCTTCATCGATCTCACAAAGGCTTTTGACTTTGTCAGCAGAAGCAGACTATTTGTGCTTCTAGAAAAGGTTGGATGTCCCCACCCCCAAGCTCTTAACCATGCTTCATTTCTTCCATGAAAACATGTATGGCACAGTCCAATACGATGGCTTATTCTCCGAGACTTTCCAAATTCATAGTGGGGTCAAGCAAGGTTGTGTATTTGCCCAAACTCTGTTTGGGAATCATCTTCTCCTTGCTACTGAAACAAGCTTTGGGCTTCCCAACTGAGGGAATCTACTTGCACACAAGATCTGATGGAAAGCTGTTTAATCTTGAAAGACTCAGATCAAAAACCAAGACTCTGGAAGTCCTCATCCAACACCTCCTCTTCGCTGACAATGCAGCAATGACCACCCACCCAGAAGCCTATCTCCAAAACCTCATGAACAGTTTTTCCAAAGCTGCCAAGACTTCGGGCTTACCATAAGCCTAAAAAGAATAACATAATGTGCCAAGGAGTTGAAGAAGCACCCTCCATCAAGATCAACAACTATGAACTTGAAGCGATGAACAAGTTCACGTACCTGGGGTCCACTATTGCAGTCAACAGTTCACTTGAAACGGAACTCAACATCATCTGCATTGGAAAAGCCACCACAACAACATCTAGACTTGAGCAAGACAGTAAACTGACAGAATACACAAAGACAGAGACATATCTGTGTGTATTGTGCATGTGTTATCAGCACACTATTGTATGGGAGCGAGGCATGGACCTTACATTCTCATCAGGAAAAGAGGCTCAAAAGTTTTCATGTGAATTGCCTTCATTGAATCTTTGGAATCTCCTGGAGGGACAGAGTCACCAACACTGAGGTACTCAAATAAACCAGCATACCCAGCATGCAAACACTCCTCACATACAGACACCTCTACTGGCTTGGGCATGTGTGCTAAATGAATGATGAGCACATCCCAAACGTCATCCTCTAAGGCGAACTGGCATCTGGAAAAAGACCCAAAGGACGCCCACAATTGTGTTTCAAAGATGTGTGCAAGCAAGACCTCAAAGAAATGGACACTGATGTGGATACCTGGGAAGATCACACTAAGGACTGCAGCTTTTGGAAACAAGATCTTAACAAAGGTCTCACAGTTACGAGATGAAGCAGTCCGGCTTAGCAAAGGAGAAAAGAGCTCGCAGAAGGCAGAGCCCAAAGGATCAAAATATCACCTTTAAATGTGACAGATGCATCAGTGATTGTCGCTCAAGTGGGTCTCTTCAGCCACTGCTGCCATAAAACCAATTGAGTAAATTCTTTACCTCCCTGGGGCACATATGCATGGTCTCATGAGACTGAAGAAGCCTATTGCTACTGATGTGTTAAACCCTGCATGCTATAAAAAGCCTGGCAATGTGGCCTAACACATCCACATTGATTCTGAAACTTTGGGCTTGAACAGACTAGTCTACTCTAAAATGACAGAGACATATCTGGGGTGTGGGATAGACCAGACTTGCCAAGAGGAGCCCCAAGAGGAAAAAAGCCTGGGAAGGAAGCTTGGCTGGAGGGTTTCCTACAGAAGTGCGTTTGGAAGTAGGTATTGTAAGGAACCAAGAATGCCAAGGAGTGACTGAGAATCCTTGCAATTAAACTGCATGTGGGAATAATTTGTGCGAACAGACTAGAATCCAGAACAGTCACTATGTTTGAGATACGGCGTTGTATGAATAAAGCAACTTCAAGGAGAGGTGATTTTGGTTAAGACTTGAAAAGTTTGAAGTCTGATCTGGAGTGGGGTGAGGCAACAGAGCACCTGATTACAGATGACTTGTTCCTTCAGTCTGGAACATATTAACCCCCCTTCTTCACATGAGCATTTTGCCCAATATGCAGACATTTTAAGCCATGAGTATTTAGTCAGCAAAGTATGCACAGCATAACTGCAAGAACACATTGGTTTAAAGATGTCTGCAGTTGAGCCATATTTGCTGTAGACAGTCAAGAATAAACATTTATGTCTAGCTCTCCAGAGCAGAGTCTTTGACTTTCTGCACTAATCCAACACGTCTTTTTGGACAAAAAATTATTTGACATTATTACATTTACCACAGCAAATTAGGACTTATAACCTTTTAAAAGGCACTTACTGCAGCGATGTCATTCCTTTTAACCATTCTTGCAATGTGAAATAACCCATGTTTTGTGCATCCAATTTCCAAGCTAGAACAAGCATAACTACCTATTTAAAAAGGAGACAATATTAAGACGAAGGGGGACAACAGATTTCTTGAACAGTTATTACTAGACCGCTTGCCAAATCTTTTTATTCAGTTTAGAGGAAGAACCATTCAAATATGAGTGAAACAGGCAGGATGTTGAAACTCCTACTACTGAAAAATTAAAATAATGTTTTTTTAAGTTCTACAAATTGAGTACACTGCTCATTTATTCAGAAACACTTCTGTATTAAATTACTCTTTCTATCCTACCTTTCAATTTGTTAAGTCTATGTATAAAGCCCATCAAACTACATCAGGGTGCCCAACACAGTGCCCACGGGCGCAATGGCACCCACTGGGGCAGCTGTTCTTGCCCACAGGACACCGCGCCGCCAAAATGCTACCGCCAAGCGCGGCCACAGGAGAACCGCGCGACGAAATGCCGCCGAGAAGCGTTGCCGTTTCTCAGCGGCATTTTGGCGGCGAAGTTTCTTTCTGCTGCCGCTTCTTGGTGGCATTTCGGCAGCGGGGTGTTTGGCGCCCGCCACAGTCTTTTGGGAATAGGAATGTGCTATTTCCACAGAAAGGTTGAGGACCACTGAACTATATCTTTAAACTTTGGAGCAGGAACTGCCTGAACAGCATGTAGCATGACTGGGCCCTAAAGGGTACGACAACACTGCTATAAAAAACAAGAAGTGCTGAGTCTCAGAGCCCAGGTCAGCTGGCTTGGGCTGCGGGGCTATAAAACTGCAGTGTAAATGTTCAGGCTTAGGCAGCCCAGGCTCTATGATCCTCCCATCTAGTGAGGTCTCAGAGCCCAGTCTCCAGCCCGATCCCCAAAGTCTATACTGCAACTTTATAGCCCGGCATCCCGAGCCAGCTGATCTGGGCCGGCCGAGGCAGTGTCACAGGTCTTTTATCGTAGTGCAGACATATCCTAAAATTCTGCTGTAATACAAACAGCAATGACTATTTACATAAAGAGTGGTCCAACTCTTGACTCCAACTTTAAAGTAATTTAAGGTGATTGAAACCCTCCTTTACCTAGCTGTAGGTAGGATTTATTACAGCATAAAGGCTCTCCTGTGAATATAAAGTTTGTCAGTTACTATGGTTCTTCAAGAGAGCACTGCCTCTGTATATCTCACTTGTGGATTGTGCCTCCCAAGTGTTGCAAAACTTCAGAAAGCTTATTAAACACTACAGCTGTTGGCTCAACCCAATGGCCTCACACATGAAACATTTGGAGCTAAAGGCTATAAAAGGGCCATGTGGCCCCAACTGCCTCAATTCCTTCCACTTAATCCGAGGGTCCCATGAGGGAAGAGCTCTGAGGAACAGGGGATAGTGTGCTGGTAGCACAACTATGCAGAGCCAACATCCTCAAAAACCATAGTTACTGCTAATCTACTATTTTTCTTTAAGGTGGTCACTGCTTACTCCCACTTGGGGGAGTATAACATGCAGCACAGTCCACAGGAACATGGGCTGGTAAATTCTAATTAAACAAAGATTGCAGAATTGTTCTTCTACAACCTGCATGAAATCTAGAAATCAAATCTAGAGAGAAGTGTCAAGTAAATGTCTAAATGAAAAGCCAGCTTGCAGTCCTACAGATTTTCAAAATGGAAATATTTCAAGGCTGCAGCTGCTGCTGCCTTAGCACTAAGAACTTCAGGTACGGTCACCCTAAGTAGCATATAACAAATCTGAGTACACAGTCTAATCTGTTTAGGATATGCCTGCCCTTTGAGCTAAGGTATTTAGCCCCTCCTGCCGCCTGCAGGACCCAGCTACATTCTAATTTTAGTACACAAGCTCTATCAGAACTAACACAGGTATGTCTCTTTGAGCTGAAATTGAGACCTTCCAGCCTGAAGCGTAGGCATACCCATAGATGCTGAGTGAAAATGAAACTCTCTAGAATAAATGTCAAAAGATCCAAAAAACACAGACTAATTCTAAATAGCTTAGTCCTATCCAAACAAAAACTCAAGACCTTTTTGAGATCTCTGGTATGAAGCTTAGATTCCCCCAGGTGAGAAAGAAGGTTTGGGGGAAAAAATACCAGGAGATTTAATTCAGGAACTCAGACACCACTTTTGAGATACATTTGGGATAAAGTGCAGGACAACTGTCCCTGGGAAACAGAGTGAAAGGAAGATCAGCCATTAAAGCCTGCAACCTAGTCAATCACTTATCTTGCAGCTATTAATGCAGTTAAAAACTCTGTTGCTAATTACAATTACAATAATAATTTTCCCAAGAGCTCAAAAGTTGAGTCTCACCATGAACCACAAGGGTTTAGTGAGTTATTAAGAACATAAGAATGGCCATACTCGGTCAGATCAAAGGTCCATCCAGCCCAGTATTCTGTCTACCAACAGTGGCCAATGCCAGGTGCCCCAGAGGGAGTGAACCTTACAGGTAATGATCAAGTGATCTCTCTCCTGCCATCCAGCTCCACCCTCTGACAAACAGAGGCTAGGGACACCATTCCTTACCCATCCTGGCTAATAGCCATTAATGGACTTAACCTCCATGAATTTATCCAGTTCTCTTTTAAACCCTGTTTTAGTCTTAGCCTTCACAACATCCTCAGGCAAAGAGTTCCACAGGTTGACTGTGCGCTGTGTGAAGAAGAACTTCCTTTTATTTATTTTAAATCTGCTGCCATTAATTTCATTTGGTGGACCCTAGTTCTTATATTATGGGAACAAGTAAATAACCTTTCCTAATTCACTTTCTCCACACCACTCATGATTTTACATACCTCTATCATATCCCCCCTTAGTCTCCTCTTTTCCAAGATGAGAAGTCCTAGCTTCTTTAATTTCTCCTCATATGGGACCCATTCCAAATGCCTAAACATTTTAGTTGCCCTTTTCTAATGCCAGTATATCCTTTTTGAGATGAGACCACATCTGTACGCAGTATTCAAGATGTGGGCATACCATGGATTTATATAAGGGCAGTAAGATACTCTCCATTTTATTCTCTGTCCCTTTTTTAATGATTCCTAACATCCTGTTTGCTTTTTTGACTGCCGCTGCACACTGCGTGGACGTCTTCAGAGAACTATCCACGATGACTCCAAGATCTTTTTCCTGATTAGCTGCAGCTAAATTAGCCCCCATCATATTGTATGTATAGTTGGGATTATTTTTTCCAATGTGCATGACTTTACATTTATCCACATTAAATTTCATCCACATTAAATTTCATTTGCCATTTTGTTGCCCAATCACTTAGTTTTGTGAGATCTTTTCGAAGTTCTTCATAGTCTGCTTTGGTCTTAACTATCTTGAGCAGTTTAGTATCATCTGCAAACTTTGCCACCTCACTGTTTACCCCTTTCTCCAGATCATTTATTAATAAGCTGAACAGGATAGGTCCTAGAGTGACCTTTGGGGAACACCACTAGTGACCCCTCTCCATTCTGAAAATTTACCATTTATTCCTACCCTTTGTTCTCTGTCTTTTAACCAGTTCTCAATCCATGAAATGATCTTCCCTCTTATCCCATGACAACTTAATTTATATAAGAGCCTTTGATGAGGGACCTTGTCAAAGGCTTTCTGGAAATCTAAGTACACAATGTCCACTGGATCCCCCTTGTCCACATGTTTGTTGACCCCTTCAAAGAACTCTAGTTGATTAGTAAGACATGATTTCCCTTTACAGAAACCATGTTGACTTTCGCCCAACAATTTATGTTGTTCTATTTGTCTGACAATTCTATTCTTTACTATTGTTTCAACTAATTTGCCTGGTACTGACGTTAGACTTACTGGTCTGTAATTGCCGGGATCGTCTCTAGAGCCCTTTTTAAATATTGGTGTTACATTAGCTATCTTCCAGTCATTGGGTACAGAAGCTGATTTAAAGGACAGGTTACAAACCGTAATTAACAGTTTCGCAATTTCACATTTTAGTTCTTTCAGAACTCTTGGGTGAATGCCATCTGCTCCCAGTGACTTGATACTGTTAAGTTTCTCAGTTAATTCCAAAACCTCCTCTAGTGATACTTCAAACTGTGACAATTCCTCAGATTTGTCACCTACAAAAGACAGCTCAGGTTTGGGAATCTCCCTAACATCCTCAGCCGTGAAGATTGAAGCAAAGAATTCATTTAGTTTCTCCACAATGACTTTATCATCTTTAAGTGCTCCTTTTGTATCTCAGTCATCCAGGGGCCTCACTGGCTGTTTAGCAGGCTTCCTGTTTCTGATGTACTTAGAAAGCATTTTGTTATTACCTTTTGAGTTTTTGGCGAGCTGTTCTTCAAACTCCTTGTTGGCTTTTCTTATTACATTTTTACACTTAATTTGGCAGTCTAACACTACACTACAAAATTGAGTTGTGTCTTGTATTTCACACAAATCTCTTAGTACAAAATTATAATTTTATCTAGCCAGATTTAATACTTTAAAAATCCCACGAAAGACAAGTCAAGAAACCAGCCTTTCCTGTTTTCTTGTACATGACAGGTGTATTATGTATGAATTTTAAAAGGTCTTTTCTAATTCACAAGACATTCCTGACTGTAAGAGACACATGTTTTCTGTATCTCTTGTGTTTCAAAATCAGGTGGATGAGATTAGCAAATTTTCAAACAGGACAATATTTTCCCCCTCAGAAATATGAAACAAACATATGAGCCCAATAATGTGCATACCCACTTCATTTCTAAATTAAAACTCTAGGATTGTTTCAATTAAAATAAACACTAACTTTTTGGAAGGTTTGGGCTTTCAGAGTTTAATTTACCCGTTTTCAGTGAAGGCAAGTGATTTTAAGGTGTGCCAAAGCAACAAAATAAACCTGCCTGGTTTTTGCTTCTCCATTTAACAACGGTTTCTTCAATTTTCCATTTCAAAATTTTTCAAACTTGGATGATAAAAGACTAAGAGATACAAGCCAGGTTCGTGTTCACTTTGGTGGCTTAAGGTTATTTTGGGAAAATCATAAACTTACATTTTCTGGTTCAACTCCGATATCTTCACAAAATTTCTCCATGCCTTCAGGACCTACAACATCATCAGTTCCTGCAATCAAATGACATTTCACAATATTGTTGTTTAAATTAAAATTCACTGCAAGCACATCACTGCTGTAAAAGAGAAGTATTCATGCAACGTAAGCTGAACTTCCGTAGGATTCAGTTTTCTTTTTGATACATACAAATATTTACCCTTTACAAGAAGATATTAAACTATGACAAAAGTTTACACCTCTGGTAAGGCATAAGAAGAGAGAAAGAAAATATGAGCACTATCCTTCATTTCTTTTTTAACTTGTACCACGGTACCCAGTAATTACAGCAACTGTGAAAAGTGAATAGATTCATAGATATTAAGGTCAGAAGGGACCATTATGATCATCTAGCCTGACATCCTGCACAATGCAGGCCACAGAATTTCAGCCACCCACTCCTGCAATAAACCTCTCACCTATGTCTGAGCTACTGAAGTCCTCAAATCATGGTTTAAAGACTTCAAGGTGCAGAGAATCCTCCAACAAGTGACCCATGTCCCATGCTACAGAAGAAGGTGAAAAACCCCCAGGGCCTCTGCCAATCTGCCCTGGAGAAAAATTCCTTCCTGACCCCAATTATGGAGATCAGCTGAACCCTGAGCATGTGGGCAAGATTCATCAGCCAGATACCCAGGAAAGAATTCTCTGTAGTAACTCAGATCCCACCCCATTGAACATCCCATCACAGGCCATTGGGCCTATTTACCATGAATATTTAAAGATCAATTAATTGCCAAAATCATGTTATCCCATCATACCATCTCCTCCATAAACTTATCGAGTTTAATCTTGAAGCCAGATAGGTCTTTTGCCCCCACTGCTTCCCTAGGAAGGCTGTTCCAGAACTTCACTCCTCTGATGGTTAGAAACCTTCGTCTAATTTCAAGTCTAAACTTCCCGATGGCCAGTTTATATACATTTGTTCTTGTGTCCACACTGGTACTGAGCTTAAATAATTCTTCTCCCTCTCTGGTATTTATCCCTCTGATAAATATATTTATAGAGATCGATCATTTCTCCCCTCAGCCTTCTTTTGGTTAGGCTAAACAAGCCAAGCTCCTTGAGTCTCCTTTCATAAGACAGGTTTTCCATTCCTCCGATCATCCTAGTAGCCCTTCTCTGTACCTGTTCCAGTTTGAATTCATCCTTCTTAAACATGGGAGACCAGACCTGCACACAGTATTCCAGATGAGGTCTCACCACTGCCTTGTATAACAGTACTAATCCTTATCCCTACCGGAAGTACCTCACCTGATGCATCGCAAGACTGCATTAGCTTATTTCACGGCTATATCACATTGGCAGCTCATAGTCATCCTGTGGTCAACCAATACTCCAAGGTCCTTCTCCTCCTCCGTTACTTCTAATTGATGCATCCCCAGCTTATAACTAAAATTCTTGTTATTAATCCCTAAATGCATGACCTTACACTTCTCACTATTACTATTACTCCAGTTTACAAGGTCATCCAGATCCTCCTGTATGATATCCCGGTCTTTCTCTAAATTGGCAATACCTCCCAGCTTTGTATCATCCGCAAACTTTATTAGCACACTCCCACTTGTTGTGCCGAGGTCAGTAATAAAAAGATTAAATAAGATTGGTCCCAAAACCGATCCCTGAGGAACTCCACTGGTAACCTCCCTCCAGCCTGACAGTTCACCTTTTAGTATGACCCGCTGTAGTCTCCCCTTTAACCAATTCCTTATCTACCTTTCATTTTTCACAGTGATCCCCATCTTTTCCAATTTAGCTAATAATTCCCCATGTGGCACCGTATCAAACGCCTTACTGAAATCTAGGTAAATTAGATCCACTGCATTTCCTTTGTCTAAAAAATCTGTTACCCTCTCAAAGAAGGAGATCAGGTTGGTTTGGCATGGTCTACCTTTTGTAAAACCATGTTGTATTTTGTCCCATTTACCATTGACCTCAATGTCCTTATCTACTTTCTCCTTCAAAATTTTTTCCAAGACCTTGCATACTACAGATGTCAAACTAACAGGCCTGTAGTTACCCGGATCACTTTTTTTCCCTTTCTTAAAAATAGGAACTATGTTAGCAATTCTCCAGTCACTTGGTACAACCCCTGAGTTTACAGATTCATTAAAAATTCTTGCTAATGGGCTTGCAATTTCATGTGCCAATTCCTTTAATATTCTTGGATGAAGATTATCTGGGCCCCCCCCGATTTAGTCCCATTAAGCTGTTCAAGTTTCACTTCTACCTCATATATGGTAATATCTACCTCCATATCCTACCATTATCCCTAAGCTCCTCATTAAAGACTGAGGCAAAGTATTTGTTTAGATATTGGGCCATGCCTAGATTATCCTTAACCTCCACTCCATCCTCAGTGTTTAGCGGTCCCACTTCTTTTTCTTTGTTTTCTTCTCATTTATATGGCTATAGAACCTTTTACTATTGGTTTTAATTCCCTTTGCAAGGTCCAACTCTACTTGACTTTTAGCCTTTCTCACTTTATCCCTACATGTTCTGACTTCAGTAAGGTAACTTTCCTTGCTAATCCCTCCCATCTTCCACACCCTATATGCTTTCTGTTTTTTCTTAATCACCTCTCTGAGACGCTTGCTCATCCAGCTTGGTCTACAACTCCTGCCTTTGAATTTTTTCCCCTTTCTTGGGATGCAGCCTTCTGATAGCTTCTGCAGCTTTGACTTGAAGTAATCCCAGGCCTCCTCTGCCTTTAGATCCATAAATTCTTCAGTCCAATCCACTTCCCTAATTAATTTCCTTAATTTTTGAAAGTCAGCCCTTTTGAAATCAAAAACCCTAGTCGCAGATTTATTTTTGTTTATCCTTCCGTTCAGTTTGAACTGAACTAGCTCATGATCACTTGAACCAAGATTATCCCCTACAACCATTTCTTCTATGAGTGTCTCACTGCTCACCAAAACCAAATCTAAAATGGCATCCCCTCTTGTTGGTTCAGCAACTACTTGGTGAAGGAATCCATCAGCTATTACATCTAGGAAAATCTGAGCCCTATTATTATTACTAGCACTTATCCTCCAGTCTATATCTAGGAAGTTAAAGTCTCCTGTGATCACACAATTCCCATTAGTATTTACTTCATTAAAAACATTAAAGAGGGCTCTATCCATATCCAAATTAGATCGCGACAGTCTATAGCACACTCTAAGCACTATCACAGGGGAGGCTCTAGTAGTTTTCTTCCCCAATGTGATTTTTGCCCAGACCAACTCTGTCTTATCCATTCCATCAATAAGGAAGGTACTGCAGGACAAAGACTTCTGAAACTGGCTCAGTACCAAAGTGCTGCTATACTGGGTGAACTGAACACAGTGGTTATTGGAACTTACTAAAGGCTCAAGCCAGGAAAGAAATTTGTTTTAAAGTTATCTTAATAGTAAACAGACAAGAAATCTTTAGTTGTATTAGAATACAATAAGTTTTTTTTAAAGGGAGAGAATATAGCTGACTAACAAATATATATTATACTAGTATGGGATTGACACCCCCAGAACCGAATGCACAATTTACTTGTTTATATTAACTGTAACTATCTTCTTTGAGTCATTAAAAAAAAATCTGAAATAAGATTATCATGCCATTTTTATTCACAATGCAACAACACCATATCACACCACATAATGGAGACTTCACATACACAACCCCCTGCCCGCAAAACTCTGCAAAGTAATTGCTATGTAAAAAGGCTTCAGAAAATATAACAGCAAGAAGAGCAGCAATCAAATCAAGACTCCTACTTCACAATCTCTGCAATACACTGTATGAAAACTGCTAGAGGTATATACAAATAATAGTCAAACAGCCTTGAAAAAACCAAGATTTTATAATGAGAACAGCAGTTGACCCTTCACTATTGTGTTATAGTCAATCTTATATCAGTCTTAAATATTCAGCCTTGTGTATAATTAAATGTATTTAATTATACACATTTCCCATCTTTATTTTCCTATCTTCCCATTATCCCCTCCGCCCCCAGATTCAGCCACCTCAAAATATACAACGGTTAAAAAAGATTTCTGTGATTTTATAAGGGAAAGTCACATTAGGAAAAGGGCAGTATCAACAGTGGGTTTGTGTAAAAGAGAAAAACCTATGAAGTAAACATACAAGAGCCTCATTTGAAAATTTGTTATCTCGGAGTGTTATAACACCACTATGAACAAAACTATACCCACTCCTCTCTGCCTTCTTCTTAGCACCTTTGCAGATGCAGCAACTGGAAAACCAAAGTAGTTTCACACACTGCTATCCGCTCATCCTTCTTTCTACTGAACTCTTGCCAAGAATGAGTTATTCCAGTAGTCAGAACAAGAATAGAAAATCCACACAGCCATCAAGAAAGGCACAGAATCTGGCAATAGGGTGCCCGCCTTTTTCTCTCTCTCTATCCCTTGTCTGTCTCTCTTCTCCGAACCTGCCAGACACAAAGACCTCAGACTAGTTTGGTTCATATAAATCATGTTTTGCTTTAATAGCATCACCACCAAAAATTAAGTGATAATTTATTAGCTGTACAGATGCCAAAAAGGAATGGAGATGAGAGCATTTAATATCATGCATCCAAACCAGCCGCTGCAAAAAGAAGACTACGTCATTTACTCCCTAAAGTTCTAGGTATGCTTTCAGAGAAACTACCCAAGGTCCCCATTTCTCTATCTACCAGCTATTCAGTTTCCCCTTCAGTGTTCTTTACAGTACTGTACTATAGAATTATTTTCTCCCTTTGCAAATAGCTTCCTTTAGGAGAGTTTTGTGTACTATTCTGCAAAATTAGCAGGTCACTGCCTGTATGTTGTCAGAAGATGAAGTATATCATAATAGGTGGTCCTAGAAGAAATTGCCAAGTCAAGTCCTGTTCAATATACAATAGTGAGAACGAGACAAAAATATACCCTCGTGCTTAATGATGAACAATAATTCTAAGGAAAGACTCCTTGGGGAAATGTGATCTCAGGAATCAGTTCCATTTTCTGCTTAGAACTGGAACCAGATTTAGAAGTGAAAACTAAATATGGCTAACCTCCTAACCCTTTTAAAATGGGGCCCATGTCACCAGATGTCTACACTTCTCAATTGTAAGGGGCCAGAACTCTAAATCAATGAGTTAAACAAACTTCAGTTGGAAACATAATTTAATGTACAGATATTAGCAATAAATTCTGGTATAGAATTTAGCAATAAACCACAATTAAAGCTTGATTTTGTTTAATGTACAGTTACTAATTTATTTTTAATTCTGTGTAACTTAAAACCAAAATAGTGATACATTATCTGCATTTGAAACGTTTCTTGTTTGGGGAAAATATTGTCTTCAGTGTGGTAATTATTCTTTCAGACACTGGCACATCTTGAGTTCTTTGGTATCTGTCTATAAACAGGAGTCTTTTTTATTCAAGGATTATTTTTAAAACTCTTTGCTTTACCAAGAAATCTCTGTATTAGATTGAAATTTCTAGGAAAAATCTCATTTAATAATGTCTTTAAATTTCAATACAAGTTTAGACAGTTGTCAGGGTTAGGCATTGGTACATATCAGCTTACCTGCATACTCATAGAACCATTCTAAGCATCTTTTACTTGAAAAGACTTCTTCCTCTGTCTTTATTCTAGTTGAATCATATTTTCTATACATGCTAAAAATGGAGAACATAATTAATAAGTAATTTACATTTTAAAAAACAGCTTTGTAGTCAAGATACAGTTAGCCAATACAAATGGCAATATCATTTTCCTAATATGGATAGTTTAAACTTAGGGCTTCTGTTTTTTAGGGTTTATTAATTTCATTTGGGGGGAGTCTATTTTTGAGCTTTATGTAGCTGTCCAAAAATTTGTATATACTGCAATGAGTAATGTATATTATACACATTACTCATTATAATAGTATATACTGTCATGAGTAATCTCTCTGTAATGTTATTTAGCACACTAACATAATACTGTTTCAACCAGCACACTAGGGAAGTTTTAATGCACATCAGCAGGGGCTACACAGACCAGTTAATGCGCAACATATGAGTGTGCTTTAGAAATCACACACCCACAGTGTGCCTTACTGATCCATGTAGACAAGCCCTTAAATACAAGTAACCATTTCCAGGTTTACTGCATAAACACCAGTTTGTTTTCTTTTCTTTTCCAGCATCAGCGGTGTTTTATTGGTGTTTACCAGTTAAAATCAGAAGCCCTACTTAATCTTTAGCATTTTACTCAACATCTTGCCCTCATATATCCACTTATTTACACAACTGCTTAACAGAATAAGTACCATAAAACTAAATATTAGAAATATTGAATGTATAAATAAAGCTCGCTTTTTCAAAGTTTGGAACTTTTTCAGCAACATTGACTAGATGGCTCAAGGAACTGTAATGAGTTCTTCAGACCTTCATCTACAGATCATTGGTTTAAAATCCAGCTCAGGCTGACAGTGATCACCAAAAAACCTGCAGGGTGACCAAATGATATGAGAGTTTGTTAGAGGACTTTCCCTTCACATCCACAGACGCCGACTCCATGGGAGCTCCAGGGCTGGAGCACCCACCAACAGAAATTAGTGGGTGCTTTAGAACCCACTGGCAGCCAGCTCTGCCCGCCGGCAGCCCCCACAGATCAACTCCTCCCCCTCTCTCCCAACGCTTACCGTCTCCCGCAATTAGTGGGGCATGAAGGAGGTTCTGGGAGGAAGGGGGGGAGGAGCGGTGATGGGGCACGCTCAGGAGTGAGGGGGAACTGGGCAGGAAGAGATGGGGCAGGGAGATGGGAGAAGGGGTGGAATGGTGCCTGGGGCAGAGCAAGGGCAGGAAGATGTGGGTGGAGGCTTGGGGGAAAGAGGGCGGGTAGAGGCGGGACCTGGGGCAGAGATGGGGGTTCAGCACTCTCTGGGCCTGAAGGAAACAGAGCCTATGCCCACCCCTGGTTCTTGTCACACAGACAGAAAGCAGAAAACCAGAAGTCCGAATTGCAAGCAACACAATATTTATTGGGGTTAGTTTCAAGCAAGCATACCCATAGCTCTACACACTGGCAGAGTCTGTTTCCCAATGTTCCATTCCCAGCTCTGATGCCACAGAGCTTTTACCCATGTCCCTGTTCCCAGCTCTGACACTGCAGAGCCTTTGCCTGTGTCCCTGTTTCCTATTCCCCCCTCCTCCTCCTTAGCAGCCCCATATATACCTGCAATGCACACCCCTGGTCCCACCTCTTACAACTTATGGTCATGTTCCATTTTGGAGGATCATGAGTCTGGGGTCTTCATCCCACCTCTTTTGTATCCCATGGGAAGGATATGGAGTGAGGTTGTGTACTGGCCAAGCCAGGCTTTTCTTTGGCTCTTAGTGTGTCTTATGCCTCCCCACCAAGCCTCCTTGCCCCTCTTAACTGGTGGCTTGACCTTGGCTTGAGAGAGGAGCCAGCAAGCCAGCCTTCCTGTGTATGCTCACCTAATACACTCCCACCATCCACAATAACACTTTAACTGTTCTTATCTGTTTCCATTATAGTAACAAACCCACCTGGCTTAGGCAGAAGCAACATACAGTGTCTTTGTTCACACATATTAGTAAGGATATAGGTGTATCAAAAATCAAACAGGCAAACAAGACCCAAAATTTTATCTCATGTGAATATACAGGCCTGAATCCTACATTATCACTAGCACTCCTAACAGAGCTGGTGGTCTCAGTTAAGTTCCTGAACTGCCCTTGTAACAATACCTACAATAATGGCAATTTCTGCAGAAAGCCCACAGCCAAGGACACAACTAACTTTGTTGCCTCCTAAACAGAAACTCTCTAGAAGAGGGCTGAGGCCTTTGAGTAGAGAAATATAGAAACATTTGAAGTGTCTCTACCTTTACTGTATTTGTTCAGCAGCAAAACAAGAGTATCATGAATTTCTATTACTGGTAACACAGGAAAGCCATCACAAGTGCTAAAATAGAACAGTTAGTTACACTAGGGTAACTAGGGTTTTTATGGGAGGGAGATGATGAGGAGTTTGGGAAATGTTGTTGTCAGTGTGTATCCCACTGTAGGTGCAAGTACTTTTTTTGTTTGATTAAAAGTGTCCGTTAGGGAAACACATGCACCCTATGCCTCCTCATACTCCCACACAAGAGCAAAATGGGGGGAGGAATGGAGGGAACATCATGCTCCCACAGTTTCCTTGCAATTCAAAGCCTGTGTTGCTGAGGACTCCGAAAAGTGGGGATGGAGGGCAGGTCATGGGATCCACGAGTACAACATCTCAAAGAACTACCGTTACTGTAAGGTAAGCAACCACTCTACCTTTCAGCCTGTGTCAATATGAATCCCACTGTAGGTAACTGGCAATCAGTATCCTCCCTAGACGGTGGGAGTCAGGAGTTCCAACTATATAAAACACACCGAAGGATTGCTCTCCCAAACTTGCAATCTGACCTAGCTGCCATGTCACGTGCATAACATTTAACAAAAGTCAGGAGGTTACTCCATGTAGCTGCCTTGCAGATCTCAGAGTCTGGGACATTTCTGAAGCAGGCTGACAGTGCTGCCTGTGCCCTGGTGGAATGTGCCTTGAGATTTGGAGGAAGAGACTCACCAGCCAATGATGCAGTATGATCCACTTCGAGATTCTCTGCAAAAAGATAGCTTGGCCTTTCAAGGCGTTAAATATGGCCACAAGGAGGCAGGGACAGAAAGGCAGTCCTGTTGAGGTAATAGAGCAAGACTCTGGAGACGTTGAAAGTATGCAGCTTCTTCTTCAGAAAGCTGCATTCAACGCCAAGAGAGAAGACAGGTATGGTGATGGATTGGTTCATGTAGATTTCCAAAACCATCTTTGGGATGACTGGTATGTAGCTTCATCACCACCTTTTCTCTGTAAAAGACTGGGTAAGGCAGCTTGGTCCTAGAGCTTTGGGCAGTGGTTCTCAATCTGCGGCCCACGGGCCATTTGCAGCCCAATCAGCACACAGCTGCAGCCCATGTGATATCCTCAGGGCCATACAGGTAATATATATATTGTGTAGATGAGGCCCACATAACACACAGAGAGCTGCATATGCAACCCATGAAGGTAAATAAGGTTGAGAACCACTGCTACAGAGCACTGGCCAGTATAGCTATGCTTGCAGAGTCCCCCTACTGTAGATGCTGCATAAACCAGCAGCAGGAGAAATTCTGCTGGCATAGCTACACCACATCCCTTAATGACATTAGCTAAACCGACAGAAGCATTCTCCTGTTAGCATAGTTGCAGCTACACCACAGATTTAGCTGACATAGCTATGCCAGAAGGGGTGTGATTTTTTCTCCACACGCCTAGCCAACACATCTATGCTGGCAAACCTTTGCGTGCAGACCAGGCCTAAACACCTGTCTGTCTGATATCAAGACAACTCGTGCTCGGCATAAAGGAGTGAAGGGGCTTCTGAAGGGTGTGCTCTCTGGATTGAGTCTGCTGCAGCTCTCAACCACCTCATCAAATCTGTTGATGTGTTGAAGATGCAGTGTCATTGCCGAGGAAGAGAAACACTGGCAATCTCATATCTTGGGCTCTTTTTGTCATGATATTCCATCACAGTGGTGGTAAGACAGTGTGCACTGTGTCTGGGCTGTAGCTGTGGATGATACTGTTTGAATTACAGAGAAGGTGTGTAAGTCCCTAGAGCATGTAGATACCCTAGAGTATCTCTGGAGTCCTTCAGCATGTGCCTACCACTGTCTTCTCCCTAAACAGCTCTGAGTCCTCAATCATGACCTACACCGCTCTCAGGATGTCCAAAATTTGAAGTCACAATGCATTGTGCATGGTTACTGTGGTGGCCATAGACCTGTCTAAAATGTCTTAATTATAGCCTTAAGCTACTCTCTGCTGTCATGAAGCAGCTTTGCAAAGAAGAGTGTCAACCAGTCATATTTGGCCAGCAGTGCCTGGCAATTACCCACCATTATTTGTAGCAAAGCTAAGGAATACAATTTCCTCCCAAACAGGCTGAGGCATTTGGGGTCTTTGTCCTTCTGGGTACTTTTGTTCAATCTCAAATTTTCTTGTATGGCTGATACAACTAAAGCGCCTAGGTTGCGGTGAGTGTTAAGTACTCAAACCCCATATGGGGAAGTGGTATCCAACGTTCCTGCTAATTTTTTCCATTCACATGAGGAATGGATTTTGTTATGTGCAGCACTAATATTGAGGTAATGTGCAGATGTCCACCACAAACAAAAAACAGATATAATATATATTTTTAAACAGTTCATAGGTATGGAAGAAGAAGCAAGAATATTAAAACAAAGAATAATTAACAAGGTGTACTGCTTAAGATGTTTATTTAATATGAAATCAAATAAAAATAAAATTAACACTGCCCTTAGAGTACATGTATTTTATCATCCTTTCTAACAACTCAAGCTAGTAAACACACCAAAATGTGGCATACTGAAAACAGCTATATAAATAAAACAAAGGCATGGGTATTACGTAAAAGCATAAAAAATATGCTCATCATATAGTGACAGTACAGGGGAAGAGAAGAAGAGGTAGACAGAAGAAAAGATGGATTGACAACATAAAAGAGTAGACAGGAATGGACTTCACGGAGACTCAAGCACTGACACGCAATCATCAGGGGTGGAGACAATTGGCTGATTGCTCATCAATGATGGTGTCCCAACGACCAATGCGGTTATGGGAGTGATGATGATGATAAAAAATATGCACCAGAGCCCAATTTAATAACCTACTCCTACCATAGACCACTAAATCTTCAGGGAAAGCTGCTCTCAAAAAATGAAGCATCTACCAAAACACTAGCATGCTACGGACTTTTGTAGTACACAAAACTATCCCTCTTGCATGCATATTATCTACACACATAGCTCAGCTTTAAGATGCTAAACAAATATATGAGTCAACTAGAAACAGTCATGCTCTCATCACAAATATTAATACAATATTTTTTGATACTGGAAAGGAGAGTAAAAGGCATTCACTTAGGCTTATACTCTTATACTCTTAATTTGATTAATACTGCACATACATAGAACAGTAAAAATAAGTAATAAAGCGACACAGACAGCAAGCAAAACCACAAACAAACAAGTGACAACATTGAAACTATGAAGGGAAGTAAAACATCAAGTGGTTGGTTATGGGTATTTTAAAGTAGTGTTTACGACCCACGCTGTGCAAGTGCAACAGAGCCCTGTAGAAACAGGCAAAGTTCTCATGGTTTCACATTTTGTGTATGTGTGTGAGACCAACTCAAAAACTCAAGAGTAGAAACCATGAGCACATTAACACGCGGCTTCAGAGTTCACAGACAGATCCCTGCTTCAAAGATCTCGCAAATAAGGTCTTCATCCTACAAAACACCTAGCACCACACCTAGTGCTTGCTACTTATGAGTCAAAGGGAGTACTCTGAAGAGCCAGAACTATTCTAGATAGCAAAGATCTGGCCTTCATGGTTTCCAATACCTCTCCCCAAACAAATTCTAAAACTTAATGGAAATCACCTATCTGAAATCCAACTCTAACTGAAAGGCCAAACTAATAAACAGCATTCATAGTAAAGTTCTTCCAGTTTTAACAATTTACTGTGTATTAATTAGTAACACAGGATATTCTTTAAAAAATCATTAAGATCAGTTTTCAGATATTTACAACACTCCAAAAGAACTGTTGTTAAAAGAATGTTTTTCTTTTTTACCTTAAGCCATTAACACCTATGTAAACTCTGTTTGAAATGTAACCATGCAAATGTCATGAGCTAGGCCTTTCCGCATGTTTTTGCTCCAGTATTCATTCACTAAAGCCCCAATCCTGTGAATGCCTATACATGGGAGCTCTCCACATTCATAATTGTTTGCAGGATCAGTATCTAAGGGCTTGTCTACACTGGCACTTTACAGCGCTGCAACTTTCTTGCTCAAGAGTGTGAAAAAATACCCCCTGAGCGCAGCGAATTTCAGCGCTGTAACATGCCAGTATAGACAGTGCTCCCAGCTACTCCCCTTGTGAAAGTGGGTTTTTTAGAGCGCTGGGAGCTGTCGCCACAACTACTCAAGCCCAAGGGGATCTGTCTCCCTCCAATCAAACTAAATCTTAGCCCAGTCTAACATCTCACAGCAGATGTCCACCAGCTGTCAACTGAAACTCAACATGGCCAAAAGTAAGCTCTTCATCTCTCCCTGCTGATACTAGGTGAAAAATATTTTGGACTGGAACTGCAGAGGATTCACTGTTTTGTGTTTGCTCTATAATTCTAACAGTGGAAAATAGCAGGGGTGAAGCCACATTATTCCTGGCATATTTCAGATCTTGCAATTATAGCAATAATTAGTTGGTAATTAATACATTTCCGTCCTCACCCCAGTCTCATAGTAACAACAAGAAAAGGAAAGATGTGCTTGGACTGACTGTGCTCTGATGCATTAATCAGACAATGGAGTTTCCCCAGCACCCCACCTGCCATGTAGCCACATCCCCAAAATGCAAGCAATCCGCTTGAAATCTTGGCACCCTGCCCCCCATGCAGCCTGCTTTCCCCCCCGACCCCCCAGCCCCTCCACCACCACCACCTCATGCAGCCTGCTCCTGCCAGCCCAGCCTGGGGCTGGGAAAAAGTCCCGTCTCTCCCTGGCAGCTGCAGCCCAGCTGGGGCTGGGAGGGGACACCCCAAATTCTCCACCCTCTATTCTCCCTGTAGCGGGGTAGTCACCCCACTCCAGCTCAGAAAGGGTTAAAGCCAGAGCTTGGAGAGGGCTGGGGCTGACAGAAAAGGCTAGGCTGATTGGGGAGGCAGCCACAGCTGGGGCCATGCCCCAATCAGGCCACAGCAGGCCCTATAAAAGGGCTGTGAGCCAGGCGCTCAAGCAGACTCTCTCTCTAGCTTCTGAGAGAGAAGGATTAGCTGCCTGGGAGAAAAGGGTGTCTGGAATAGGGTAGGGTTGGGGGAAGGCCAGAGGAGCTATGGAGTTCTAGCCTAGGAAAACCCCCAGGCTGCAAGCCTTGCTAAAGGCCAGGAAAGGTACTGGGGCTACAGAGGTGTAGCCTGGGAATAGGCAGAGGCAGCTGGTCCAACCCCCTTGCCGATGATGAGTGGTTTACAGACTGCAGTCTGCTCCAGTGAGTGGAGGCTAGAGGGTGACTGGCAGTAGCCACTGAGGCAAGGACGGGATAGAGGGTTGGGGGTTCCCTGTGGAGGGGAGACCCAGAGTGTGGAGGTACTGCCAGGGGGTAGTACCCCAAGGTAAAGGGGCATCGGTGTCCGGCAGGGACATGGGTCCTAGTGGCAGGCGAGACACTGGCCTGCAGAGGGCGCTCCAGGCTGGAAGAGCTAATTCCTGAGACAACCAGCAGGAAGTGCTGCACCAGTGAGCATCGTCTCGCTACACTCCCCATCTATCCCCGTGCAGCCTGCTCCCCACAGCCCAGCCTGGGGCTGGGAGAAAGTACGGTTTCTCCCCAGCAGCTGCAGCCCAGCTGGGGCTGCTGAGAGAGTCTGACTCTGCTCTCCTGGCCACCAAAGCCCAGCTGGGAGTCGAGATGCCCCAAACTCCTCACCCCCTACTTCCCCACCACCTAACCTTCCATGTCCTCTCCAGGGTCCAGGAGGAACCTAATTAGTGGAGGAATGCCTGTGCGACACCACTAATTAAGTGCATGGCCCTTCAGTCTCTTGTGCACAGCCACCCAGGCATGTACCTTAGACGGAACTATGGTGGTAGCCCTATTCAACTTGTTTAATCATTGGCGTTTATAATGGCTGGCATCTGCCACAGGGCTTTAGCTCTAGCCTAGTAGTCCCTCATTAATGGGGAGGGAGATCCTGGCTCAACCAGAAACTGACAGGAGGTCGAACAGCTTGTGGGACTTATCTGAAATGACCCAAGTCTCAATCTCGGCAATCTTCATAAGGAGCTCCTGAACGCTTTTGAGTCATCCAGTGCGAGTGTCAGTACCATTCCAGAAGACACTTCATCTGGGATGACAAGAAGAGATCCTTTGGAGGCAAGACTGATGTTGCTCAGCCCCTGGATCCAACACCACTTGATATTATGGGATCCTGGGTCTGGCCACAGATGCCACTGGGGAAGGAGACCTTTTTCTTCCCCACTGCTTGAGACCAGCTCTTCAATACATGTGAAAGAAGGCCTCAGTACTGCCCATAGGGCCATGGTGACATAACGTGAGTACAGATAACTTGCAGATTGCTGGCTGGACCAATGCCAGTGTAGATGGGCCAGGGATGGATGGGGCCATTAAGCAGAAGCCCATAGGTATCTTGGTGGTGCTGATCAGACCTCAGAGGGGAAGATTCTCTGCTCAGTGACAGGGAATATGTACACCCCTGTGACAGTGAGGAGTAGGAGCACCAATATACAAAGTGGGAGCACCAATATACAAAGTGCATTCCATATCAGAGTCTGTACTAGTGCCAGAAGATGTCTTGATGACCGTCCTGCCTGACCCTCATCCTCATGAACGATACTGAGGGGAGCACTGGTGGTGCCAGGAAAGTGCTGGTAGAGTCTGCTGCATCACAATCTGTCCCCTCTCTCTCTCCATCCCTCAACACTGGGCGGGGTGGGCTTGGAGGACTTTTCTCCAGAGACTTTTCAGTATGTCTCTTCCTGTGGGAAGACATGGAACTCCTTCTTGATCTTCTTCCTCAGTGCTCGGTGCCACCCCTTTCAGAGCTTGCCTTAGACACCTAACATGCTGGTGCCAGAGTCAATGCTGGTGCTGGGTCTTTCCTCAGCACCATCTTCACAGAAACCTTAGGTGTTGCCTGTCTGCTCAGTGGGACACGAGATGATGTTGGTTTGTCCATTAATAGGATTCTGGACTTTGTTTCCTCTGACTCTCATGAGACCTTCATGGATTGTTCCAAAAGGTAGAGTTTCAGCTTTGCATCTTATTACTTGCAAGTCCACATGAGGAATAAAGCATTCCAAGACTCATCTTGGAATGCTTCCCCCAGGCACAAGAGACACCTGTACTCTGCCTATCCTTCATGGGGCTTTGCCCATCACAGGATGACAGGGCTTGAAAACGGCAGGTTTTGAATCTGCCATTTGAAAAGCCCTGTACAGGTGACTGGTGATCAGTTCACAGCGGTCCAAACAGGAGATAAGAAATGGTTCTGAAGATTTCAAAAACATGTAGCCTGAGCTAAAAACTAATGGCATGAATACTTGCCAGGTTCCGTCTCACTGCTACTTGCAGCAAGAAGGAACTGAGTGAGGGTTACAGCCATGGAACCCTTTCTGCCCTCATATGGGAGCATGAGGCGGCCCAGGATGCACGTGTAATTTTGATGGACACAGCTAGTCAAAAATATCCACTTGCACACAACTTGCAGTACAATCCATAGACGCATATCTGAAGAAAGTAAGGTGACTTAACTGTAGTGCTACAAAAATATTGCTTCTGCAGAGTCACGCTATAGCAGTGGTGCCCAAACTTTTCCTGTCGTGCTCCCACTTACCTCTAATGGAATGTGTCCGCACCCCTCCCTCCATTACTGCACAGCCAAGGCTTCCTCAGCAGAAGAGCTTGGGCTCAAGGCAGAGCTGGGGGGTGGAACTGGGGGTGGGGGAGGAGCTGGGGCTAGAAGTGGAGCTGGCCGGGGCAGAGAAGGAATAAGGGCAGAGCTGGGCTGGGCGAGGAGCAGGGGGCAGAGTAGAGCTGCAACTGGGAGGAAGAGCTGGAGCCAAAGCTGAGCTGGGCGGTGCTCCCTCCCCACCCCCGTGGGGGTTGGCCCAGGTGCACCCCACAGTTTGGGGACCACTGCACTATAGGAAGTTTTCTGCCACTGTTTTCAGCCATTAGAAACAGTGAAAGCATTAGAGGCACATATTCCTCAACCAGAGAATTGAACTGTCCAAAATAAAGTTATAAATAACCTGCTACCTATGAGCCTTCAATTTCTCACTGCTTCTACGAAGTCTGTTTTAAAGTCTCCAGGAAAGTAATGGATCTACATAGAAATTTATCAGCAGCAAGTTTATTGAATTCCAGCTATTGCTAAATTATTTATCTTTCACACTTAACAAATTACCAGCATCAGAAATTAGCAACACAGCAATCCTTAGGGGGAGGGCTAATTACCAACTGAAAAGACTGAAGCACACTATAACATGATTTATATATAAAGTTGAAATGTAGCATTTTTTAAATTTGATTCATGTGAACAGACTATGAAACCTTTTTTTTCCTAATCAGACTTTGTGTTTTTTGGATGGCTCTGGGATATTATGTAAAAAGTTAAACAAAGCGGCCTCTGAAAAGTGACTTTTTCCAATAATTTTTAAAGGCATTACTAATATTTGAAGATATTATGTAAGAAGTTGCTACAGTTAGTTCCTGCAAATTTACCCATTGTTTTTATCTTTGAGTATGAACTATTTATAAAGCTGAAAAGAATGTATCAGCATTTTCGACTTAATGAAGTTGCAGGACATTGGAAAAAGTGGGTTTACACATAAGACTGTCTGTTAGTAAAGACACTTGACAAAGATAATATATTCGAGGTAGATTGTGAACTTTAACAATTAAATGGTTAACCAATATAATTTTAATAGTTTTAATGGGTACTTTTTAAAACAATATTTATATCCCTAATGCCTATGGGTGCTCCACTGTAGGTGACTCTAGAGCAGTACCCCGATGGAGGAGTTGGACTTCAGAGTCAAGTCTAGTACTGATGATAATACTGTGGAGCAAAATATGGCATTGGATGCTGAGTCATGGGTGATCGCATAACGTTCCGCAAAAGTATGACCAGATGCCCAAGGTGCTGCTATGCCTATTTCTGTGATGGGAACATTTTTGATGAAGGCTACAGAAGTGGAAACAGATCTCATGGTATGAGTTCAAACTTCAGATGGAGGCTGAAGATTGCAGGTACGATAGCAGTAGGTAATGCAGTTCGATACCCATCTTTGTTTTGAGAGTGAGGTTCCTTTAGACTTCTCTACAATCAAAAGGAATAGTTTAGGAGATTTTTCTTAAGTTTTTGTTCTGTCCAAATAGAATGCCAAAGCAATCCTGATAGCAAATATATAACATTGCTTCTCTGTCACAGTGTAGTTTTGGGAAGAAGGTTGGGAGGAGAGTAAGTTGGTTTATATGGAAGTCAGAGGATACTTTCGAGAGAAAGTTTGAGATGTGCTCTCAGTGTGACCTTATCCCTAAAATAACAAAAAATTGAGAGGGGGTGAGTGTGCCATTACAGCCCCTATTTCCCCGAGCCGAGGTGATGGCTACGAGGTATGCTGTTTTCATAGACAGATGTATAAGTGAGCATGTAGCCATGGGTTCCAAAAGAGGCTTTGTGAGGAACTTGAGACCAGGTTAAGGTCCCATGTTGGTGTAGGATGTCTGATTTGTGGGAAGAAGTTACCCATACCCTTGAGGAATCTTTTGATTGCAGGATGAGTGAAAATGGAAAAGCAGTCTCTTATAATGAAAGGCGGTTATGGCTATGAGCTGTATCTTTACTGAACTTAGAGATAATTCTGACTTTTTTTAGATCAGGATTTAGTCTAGTACTAGTGGGAGGGGAGAGGATGTGTGTGATGAAGTGGGACTGTTCTTAATGTTTCCTCTGAATAGTGTGGGGGTGCCTCAGTTTCCCCTAGGCAGTTCTTAAGTATCTAGGGGGTGGGGTAAGGGTGTATGATCATTGCAGAGCCCTAGAGGGCAGGTGTGTGCAGGAGTCTGGACACAGAGAATGGCCGACACCCTGTTTCCTGGCAACTGATGGCCTGGGCCCTTCCCCCCTGCAAGGTGAGAGCTGAAGGGTTGGAGAACAAAGGAATCAGGTGACCACCTGGCCCGGGAAAGGAACAAATCCCAGAGGAGGAGGGGCTGGAGGGAGTTTCAGTTTGGGGCTGGCTGGGACATGGAGTGAAGTGCAGACGTGGTTGTCTGGCTCACTGCCCCCCAAAATGGACCCAGCTGAGGGGTCCCGTTCTCTGCACCTGCAAGCTCTGTTTTAGACCATGTTCCTGTCGTCTAATAAACCTTCTGTTTTACTGGCTGGCTGAGAGTCACGTCTGACTGCGAAGTTGGGGTGCAGGACCCTCTGGCTTCCCCAGGAGCCCCGCCTGAGCGGACTCGCTGTGGAAAGCGCACGGAGGGGCAGAGGATACTGAATGCTCCAAGGTCAGACCCAGGAAGGTGGAAGCTGTGTGAGCTGCGTGTCCTGAAGACAGGCTGCTCACAGAAAGGCGACTACCCCAGAGTCCTGACTGACTTCATGGGGAGCAGTTCCAGAGCATTGCCCAGGGACTCCGTGACAATGTGGAGGTAACGTGTTTTGAGTTACACCAAGTTTGGAATCTTTTCCATTTCTGCATATATGTTGAGGAGTTATTCTACTATGTAATAGCACCTCTCACATTTTCTGAACAGGTCATCTCTATGAACCATCAAGGAGCCATGCCTAGAATTGGAGAACCTGTAAGTTTGGATGGTGGATCTGTCCGGCGTTCTGAGAGAGGAGGTGAAGAATGATTGGTAGGCACACCACTAACTGAGTAAGGTAGGAGAACCATGTTTGTCTTGGTCACGTGGGAACTATGAGAATTACTTTTACTCTTTCTTATCTTGAGCAGGACCTTCGATACGAGAGGAACTGGGAGAAAAGCCATAAAGGAGACCTGTGTCCCAGTGAAAGAAAAAGGCATCTCTTAGTGAATGGTATCCCAGACGAGGTTTGGAGCAGTACTGAAAGCATTTTTTGTTTTGGGACATGGCAAATAAGTAAATTTTTGGGACTCCACAATGCCAAAATTAATTGTAGAGAACAGGGTCCATTTCCCATTCATGTTTCTGCGAGAATGTTCTGCTGAGGGTGTCCACAGTGGTATTCTCCACACCCAGCAGGTAGGCCGATGATATGATGCTCTGCCGAAAGCACCAGTTCCATAGTGTCTCTGCTTCTGCGCAAACGGATGGTGATCTCGCTCCTCCCTGGCAGTTTAAGTAGAATATACATGCTATGTAGCCTGCCGTGACTTTCATGTTTGCCTTCATCAAATGGTAGGCAAGCATTTCTGACTGCTCTGAGCTCTAATAGGTTGATATGTAGTGTTGATTCTAAGGGGGACCATTTGCCTTGAACCATGTGATTGTCTTGGTAAATTCCTCAGTCCAGTAAAGATGTGTCTGTCTGTATCAACACTGGAGGTGGCTGCGTGAAGGGGACCCCTATGCAGACCCCTTCTGCAGATCTTTCCACCTTTTGAGAGTCTCTGGCTATCAAGGGCATTGACAGTAGTTTGTTCAATATGTCTCTGTTTGGTGTGTATTCCATTTTGAGCCATGCCAGAAAGCAACGCATGTGGAGCCTTGCGTGACTTATCACAAAGGTCTGCTGCCCTGTGACCGAGTATTTGAGGCAATTTCTGGCCAAGGTCTGGGGACTGATCTGAATGGTTGATTAAGATGGTTAGGGTGTTGAATCTGTGTAATAGGAGGAAAACATTGGTCTTTACCACACAGAGAGGCTCCTATGAATTCTAGCTGTTACACTAGAGTCAGTCTATTTTTGAGCATTCAGTTGTAGTCTCAACTGCATGAATACATTTATAGCAGAGGTCCCCAAACTGTGCAGTCCCCTAGGGGGGCACAGAAGAACATTCTGGGGCCACAGCTGGACCCAGGCCAGCCCCCACTGGGGGCAGGGAGAGAATGCCATCCAGCCCTGCTCCAAACTCTGCTCCGGCCCTAGCCCCCTTACCTCTGTCTGCACCCCCACCCCAAGTTGCGGTCCTGCTCCTGGCCCCGGAGGAGGCACAGACAGCGGCAAGGGAGGACATGACCCTCAAAAGTTTGGGGACCACTGATCTATAGTCTTTTGCGCAGCTAACAGGGCATCATCAAAGGATTCTGCCCTGAGTAGACAGCTGTCTAGATATGGATGTATCACGATCCCTGATTTGCAAAGATGGGCTGCTACCATAGATAGGACCTTTGAGAACACTCCGGGTGTGGACGATAGGCCAAATGGAAAGCACCTTGTATTGAAAATGGTCTTGACCCAAGGTGAATCTCAGAAACTTCCTGTGGGATGGTGGAATTATGATATGAAAGTTAGCATCTTGTAGGTCAAGAGCCAAGAACCAGTCTCCCTGGTCCAGAGATGGAATTATTGTTGCTAATGTAATTATCTTGAATCTTTGTGCCTTTATGTATTTGTTTAGAAACCTCAGATCCAGAATGGGTCTCCATCCTCCATTCTTTTTAGGTATCAGGAAGTATTTGGAGTAGAAACCCTTCCCTCTGTTGATTGGGAACTGATTCTATAGCACCAAGGTTTAGGAGATTATTTATTTCCTGACGCAGCAAACTCTCGGGAGAAGGGTCCCTGAAGAGGAACAGAGGGAGGATGGGTAGGCAGGAGGGAGGTAAAGTGGACTGAATAACCATTGGAGATCTCCAGTACACATTTGTCTGATGTTATCTTTTCCCAGTTTTGTCAAAAGAACAAGATGGTATTTGAAGGGATGTTGATTGAGTTTTGCAGTAATTGATGATGGGAGTAATAGCCTGGGACCTTAATGTCTCAAAATTGATGTTTCGACATTGAGGACTGTACAGTTGAAGTTTGGGGGGCTGTAGGCTTTCGTTTTTCCATCTGCTGTCTTTTCCACTGAGGTTCGTAGTGCCTCTGGGGTTGATGGAACTGGGACAGTCAGGACCTTTCTTTTGTCTGCAATTTGCTGTATTTCCTTTTCTGTGCAGACATGTAGATCTCCAAGGAGCGTCACGTGGCTCTTGAGTCCTTCAGTGTCTTCTCCGCAAAGAGTTCAGATCCTTCAAATGGAAGGTGCCTCCACAATTGTTTGGACTTCTCTTGGGAGACTGGAAAAGTGAAGCCCCAAAGCTCTCCTCATTACTACCGCCATTGATATGGCACGGGCAGCTGCATTCGTGGTGTCTAATGTGGTTTCTAGTACTGTCCCTTGTTTACAGACAGCACGGCTTTCCGGATCTCATATACTGTCTCAATGTTTTGGCAGAGGAAATGTTCAATATAAATTTCTATTAGGTTTTGTGAAAAAAGTATTGTTTCTGGTCTCACTTCATTATTCTATTTATATGTATACATTTGCCACATTCTTATAGATATGTTGTAACATTTCTTGTGCATTCTGTTTTACTTTTTAATTTCATTATTTCTGAACATTAGTAAAAAATTGTTTAAAAAAGATGTGTATATTGCTTTTCGTTCTTGTTAGTACTGCATAGCCAACAAAGCAAAGGGGAGCTGGATTCTATTCCTTTCATCAGCATCAACAGATTTTAATAAATTCCAAGTCAGTTACACTTGTGCAACCCCATTAAACACAACGGAGTTGCCCAGACATAATTAGGGGCCTAATCTGGCTTGGAGACCCTTTATTACTAGTGACAGTGAACAATGGAAAGAACTCAGTCTGAATAAGATATTATGCTGAGATTCCAGGCTGGCAATTAGAGAAAAATCTTTTTACATTTGAGGACACTTATTATGGGTGCATTTGCTTTTTGAGCCACTTATTATACAGTAGAGCTTCATAGCACAAGCCCCATTGTCTAGCTACTATGCACACACACCCTCAAAAGTTCTTAGTTTAAACAGGCAAGACAACGGAAGTATTCTGCCCATTTTTACATTTGGGAAACTGGAGCACAGAAATTAACCTACCTTTCCCAAGGTCACACAAGAAGTCTATAGCAAAACCAGGAATTGAACTCAGATCTTGAGTCCCAATCTAGTGTCATAATCACAAAGCCATCCTTCCTCATTGAGGCCCAGAATTCCACAGTTAGTGCCATTTTTACCATTTCATAAGTGGATGATCACCCTAACTATTCATCAATAATGTTATTTCATCATTCTTAGCTCACATTAAGATGACATACCCATCATGTCTACTTTTCTTAGCAGATAAATCATCTCCGGCTGCAGGTCTCCTCTTTTTCCTTGGAGGCATCACTTTGCTAAAGCAGTCCGATGAACTGCAAGATCGGAGACTTCCTATGGAGGGTATTAAAAACAAGGAATAAAAATAGTTTCAGGACAGTGCATTTTCCTCAAAAATTAGAGACTGGTGAATTGACTCAAATAAAAGAACTGAAATTTCGAAGTTAAACAAAATTCCCCCATCTCCTTTCAAAATAAAACACCACCCATTTTTATGTGCCACTCTACTTCCTGGTTTCTGTGAAGACTGAAAGCACTGAAAAATACTACAGGAGCAAAGACCAGTCTCTTGTACTATTTTCAATCTGTCTAGTATAAATAAGGGCTACAATCTGCTTTAGAGTCTCAGAAAGTATCCTACCTTTTACTTACTTATCCAAACCAGAACTTTTGAGGTTTGCCCATCACTTGTCAAAATAAAGGGCTGGCCCAGTGATTAGAGCACAATACTTCTAATAGACACCCTTGTTTGATTTCTTAACCCAATTTCTTGGCCCAAGAAGAACAGGAAGTGCTCTACAGGGAGAGGCATACTCAACAGCTATTGGGAGGGAGCACCTTTGTCACTTTGCTTTGACTCTCTTGGGAGCAAAAACAACTGATCCCAGAGACAGAGTTTTATCCAACCCTCCTTAATTAGAAATAACGACCACAGCACAGAACCCTAAAGAAGTTGTGTATAAAACACAGGATGAAGACCAGCTGGAAGAGTCAGCACAGCTCTGAATAGTATGCAGATAACTTAAAAAGGAAATGGAGAGAAGGCTAAGGGTAAGAAAAGGCAAAGAAGCCAAGTTAAGGTAATTGCAAAGAACTACAGAACAGGGTAGTCTTCATAGTTAGTCTTTAATTCACCTTCTGTGTAGCTCCTATAGCATCCAAGATAATTCTTAATATATTAAAACCCCATATAATCCTCTAAATATGTTTCACTGCTTGAGGCTTCAGAAAATCCAACCATAAAACTTTACATTTTTAGATATTACAATGGCACAGGTTGAAGGTAGTTGCTCAACTCTCATTAAACGGCAATGGAGTTTGGTGCTTAACTGCCTTTTGTGCCATTGAAAATCTCTCCCAAGTGTTCTGAAAGCAATATAAGTAAGGAAGTTCAGATGCACAACTGAGATACAAACAATAGATCCTATGAAATTAGATTTTGCACATACATTCTTACACATGATAGCTTCAGATGTATAATTTTTTGTGCTATTAAGTACAGAGTATGGTGTTCAAACTAATTTTGGTTTAGCTGATAGTACTCTCGTACCTATTATCCATTTTTGGTCTTGCCCTCCCATCCACATTGTTTTAGAGAGGAACAAGGTAGTTCTCTCCATTTCAGGAATTCTCCCTAACACTACCTACCTGTGATGTTCAAGTCTTCTTCAAACCCCCAGCATTCATGTATCTTTTTTATTCAGGAAAGTACTGACTGGTCAAGCCTATGCTGGAGAGGAGTGCAAAGTGGGAAGAGGTAAAAACAAAAAATCTCTATGGAAATATATACAGGTAATGGGTTAGGAAAAAACAAGAAAGAAAACCACACAAAAGACAAGAAAAATAGAAGGTAATATTGAAAGAAAGGGACAAGAGAAGGTATGCTGCAAATATTAAACATGCTCTCAGGAAGGCTTCCAAAATAATAAATTACTTTACTCTATTTTTTTTAAAAAGAGCTCTAAAATACTGTAAAATTACTGTCTCAGACTTAAAATATACATTAAGGAGCTAGTTAAGCCATAAGAACTCCAAGCCGTACATTGCTGGTGTTGTGAGGCAAAAGATAAGAGCCCTAGTAACAGCTATTTGAGAAGAGCAACATACCTTTAAACTGAGTCAAATGCTCCAAAATATACTTCAGTATGCATAATACAAAATGGATTAAAGAAACTATGTCATCTTATTAGTGATAGGTCCATATAAAGATATCTGCTGAATTTCATGTACACAATCTTGAAATGCCTACAAATTATAGTGGCTATAATTTTTTTTATGGCCTTTTAAGTCAAGTTTCTAGAGATTTTGTCAGCCAGTCAATAGACAGATAAAGACTTGCACAAACTGCAAGTCTTAAGGTGATAGCAGGACTGACCAGTTGTTTAGAGAAGGACAAGAGGCGCAGATTTACGGACTCCACCACTCACACACTAGAGCAGTACAAAACAACTTAGTAAATGGAGTATGGGTTCTAGGGTACCCCTAAATTTTAATGTGACTGCCCAAAATACATGCTAGTACTAAATACAGCCCATGGCCATTCCTTCCCCTCTAACTGTAGCTTAAAGGCAAAGGTGATCAATTGTGGATTTTTTATTTCTAGGTCACTCAGGCAACAATTACTATATATAAAAATAAACATAGAAATATGACTAAAGGCATTTGGGTTTGATATAAAATATATACATTTATATGAAACACAGGGAGGGGCTGTGGGTTCCTAGTAAATTGCCAAAGCAACTGTAGAGATTGCAAAATTCAATAATCAGGATTAAACAAAGACTGTGACTGGCTAGCCAACTACAAAAGCAGTTTCTCCTCCCTTGGTGTTCACACCTCAACTGCTAGAAGAGGGCCTCATCCTCCCTGATTGAACTAACCTCGTTATCCCTAGCCTGATTCTTGCTTGCATATTTATACCTGCCTCTGGAAACTTCCATTACATGCATCTGACAAAGTGAGTATTCACCCATGAAAGCTTATGCTCCAATACATCTGTTAGTCTACAAGGTGCCACAGGACTCTTTGCCAAAATTCAATAAGTTACTTTTCAGAATGTGGATGCTTGGGGCAGGAGAAGCGAGATAATACTGGTCCTGCAATGGAAGGAGGGGAGAATACTATGTATTCTTATAATTCATAGGTTTCTAGGCCTGAATGGACCATTACGGTCATCTTGTCAGACCTCCTGAATAAAAGAGACCAAAGAATTTAACTCAAGAATTCCTGCATCAAGTCCATAACTATCATATCCCAGATAAACTGTTCCAATAGCTTATTACCCTAACTTAAAATTTTGCACCTTATTCCTATTTTGAATTTGTTTATATTCAGATTTATAGCCACTGAGTGAAAGGGAAGAACAGTAGAGGGCACAGAAGTTATAAAGTAACTATTTTTTTAAAAAAGAAAGCAAGCAAGACAGACAGATACCTGAAAGAGGAATATATTTTCAAATATTGTTCCAAGAAGTTTAAGTCTTCACATACTGCGTATGTTATTTATTTATGATCTTACTGTTTCCATTCTAATTAAATCTTTTGTTGCACTTTTAATTGCCAAATGATGACCTACAAACTAACAAACCACAATACAGAAGTATCATTTGTTTTAAAAATGATACATTTACACAGCTGTTATTAAATACTTCTTTGTAATGAAAATTCACAAGGAAACAAGATATAGCTATGTTGTGTGCCCATCTGAATGTAAAGCTTGTCAGTTCTTTAAAGGCAAGTTCTAACAGGCTTGTTAGCTCAGTATTGATTTAATATGAATATTTTTTGTACAGATTTTTCTAGGAGATTATTTTATTTTAAGGTAATTTCTATCTCCAACTTTTCCTGACTAATAATCAGTTACAGGTCTGATCACCTACAAATGTGTACACATAACTCCCACTGTCTTCAATAGGAGTTGCTTGAGACTGACAGAAAATTTTGTTACATATAACTGCTTCTCTGCAAATATCATCTTGAACATAGGAAAAGACCTCCTAGGTCATCAAGTCTGATTCCTTGCTATCACAGGCAACCCCATCATATGATTCTGTTCATAAACATATCCAGCTCCATTTTAACACTAGTTAGGTTGTTTGCCTCTTTCCTCCCCACCATTAGAAGGCTGTCCCAGAAAAACTTTCCCCTGAGAGTTAAAAACTGATCAAGACTGGCAGTTCTTAATGGCTTTTGACACTTAAAGGTAACATTTGCAAGGAAGATACCACAAATGTCTGTCATGTACCATCACCACCCAAGAACAGCCAACTATTAATGTTGCTTGCCAAATATTTCCTTCAGTTCCTTCACCTGTGCAGGAGATAAAAGTTCCCAGGGAAAAAAAAAAGCCAACTAAAGATGATCAACCTCGCATCTAAAACACACCCCAGTAAACAATGAAAAACAAGATATGAGATAAAAAAAATGAGAGTGGTAAACCTTTGAACCAAGCGAAAGTGGGCAAGCAAAGGAGAATCTGCAAAGGATGTCTTCAGAAAAGCAGAATTACAGATATATAATTTTTACTTTCTCCAGAGATAACATCTGTGCAAATCCCTACACTCATGGAGATCAAGCAACTTGAGGGATGTTCAAAAATAAAATAAATGCAAAGCTCCAGTGAGCAATAATAACAAAACTAATGCCAATGCTGATAACAAGCAAGGTGTGTTATGTTTTTAAAAACTAGATGAGAACACTAAGACACCTACCCAAACATGAGATACAGTGTACAAGTGCAGAATGAGACCACAAGTGCAGGGAAAAACATGCAAAAGGCCAAAGGAAAATAAGGAATATTCAAAAGACATCTTTGTTTATTTTGGAAGGAGAGAGTTTGGACTTCCCTACATTGGATTCCACGCTCCAGAAAAGTTTCAGACCCCTGCAGATTCATTTCAGGAGGTCAAATTCAAGCAATAAGAGTGTGTGGGGACAAAATAATATTGTTGTTTTACAGGTGCCTGCAACAGACCCATTGCTAATATGGGGAGTGATGTAGCTTTGCCTTTGATCAAGGAAACTTTGTGCATTTGTCATCTAGTTTTAGGAGAGCGAAATCATAATACAAAATGTACACTCACATTCATTTAGAGAGAGTGGATAAAAATCTTGATTTTAAAACATAGCTTAAATTAAAACAACACACTGCTAGTTTACTTTCTTTGCAACTTGGAGTCCTAAATTGCTAAAGTGATTATGTACTTCAACTTAATTGCCAGTATAATTTCAGATTTTACAGACTTATTCAACTAAAGTACTTTCACAGTTAATATTCATCTATGCTGAAAGAGACAAGTCCGGGATCTCATTAATATCCTTACTATGAAAACCACCACAAACTCATATGAAATTGATAAGCAAAAAGCCCATGCTATCTTTGCAATCAATACTATCTTCCAATTGTATATATCATGAAAGCTAAAATGCTTCAGTCAGGTCATACTCTCCTAGTTAGGGTTTGCAGTTTAAATTCAATGGGACTTAGGGCCCCAAATCATTCTGGTGCTTTTGCAAATTCCATCCTTAGGAGTATAACTTTAGGCTCCTACTTTTGAAAAATTTGAACAATTTGTGTATATAAAATAATTCACAATAACTTTGTTAATATACTGAACCTCTAAATAACTTTTCATTGTTAACACTGAAGTAATTTAGTTTTGCAGCAACAATGGTGTTATGCCACTAAGAGAAAAGTTCCTAATAAAAATCCAATTTTAACCCCTGAGGCTGCACACAGTTGTGCACATGCTTAACTTTAAGCACAATGTAGTCTCTCTGAAGTTATTCATGTGAGTAGAGTTACGTACCTGCTTACGGCCCTGATCCTGCAAATATTAATTTTCAGTATTTTGGTTTTTGTCTATATCAGATTTGTAAATTTCAAAAAAAAAACTTCCCATCTGCAGTGGCATTAAGAAAAGTACTTGGTTCATTACAAATGTTAATCTAAAACTACTACAGTGAAAGATTTCCAAATAGTTTTACAAAGCCACAACCAATGGTTGCAAAAAATAAATCAAGGGATTTTAAATCACTCCATCCTAAGGACAGGGTCCACTTAGTAAAAGCAATGCCCAGTAGACTGGTCTCAAAAGAAACCAAAAGTTGAATGGACTTAAGGGCTTTGTTTACTCCAAAGAGTCAAAAGATTCTTGGGTCAATTAAGCATATTGTAAAGAAGGATCTTCTCTCCAGAATGGGCATGTCAGCATGGGAGAATTTTGATGGGTGAAACTCATTAAGGTCACCTCAAACTTCACCTAAGAGTGGAATGTCAGAGGAGTTCACAGCACCAATTATAGCCTTATGCAATTTGGGATAAGGTAAATCAAGTCATTACACCCTGAAACTCTCTCAGCTGCAGTCACTGCCACCAGGAAAGTGACTTTCCATCCAAACTTACACTCACAGGAACAGAGTAGTTCAAAAAGAGTTTTCATTAGATTTTTAGAAGCCTCTTTAAACAGGACGTTTCAGAAGTGCCTAAAACCCTAAGAATCTGACAACATGGGGCCACATACACTGGTAACCTTTAACTAGCTCCTGAAAGGCCAAAATAGCTCCTTACATGTACACTTCATCTCCAGAGAACAAACACTCTCTCAATTGCTTTAAAGACTGGGAAGGATATGCAAGGGATCTACCTAACCTTTTTCCACCAACACACCCAGAACAGGATGCAAAAGCACAGCAAATCTATTGGATAGAAATTACTGGCCCATCTACCACACAGAAGTAACCCTTGTAGACTTCTAGCCTGATTTTAACTCAAAATCAGCTGTTTTGGACAGTTTCTGTGAGAAACGATAAAGGTAGGATTTCTCTATTATCATGTTCCTCATAGTGGATGTGTATTTTGAAGCAGAAGACTCCTCTAGCTAACATGGGTTCAAATAACAGCTCTCACCACTTTAATTCTCAGCCTGCCCCAACTCAAATGGCTGGAACTATGTAGGCGACAAGGAAACCTGGAGTGTCATAAGTGACACTGGCAGGACTAACCCTGGCTGCACACAAATCCCCACCACAAAAGCAGCAGTAGCATTGAGGCTTGAGTTTACTATACTGACTCTCGAGATACAAGTGCTAGCCTGGGAGGAAGAAAAGTTCCAAATGCATGCAGAGTTCCTACCCTTGATGATGCAGAGCAAGATAATTACCTCAAAATAGGTACTGTGGACTTCTCACCAGCCATATAAAGGACCAGGAGTGACCAGGCCAAATTACAGAGCATACTCCAATACCTGAAATCAACCTACCCATTTCCACTTCCAGCAAATGGATACAGGAGGAGGAAATCCTGAGACCTCAATGTGGAGATGGAGTTATGGGTTTTGTCATATGCACACTGGGAAGCTTCTGATTCCTCAACATCACCTGCCTCAGCCTCTCGTACAGAGGCTTCATTTCATCTGATGAACCACAGCTAGGTATCAACAACTTCAAATGCCAAGGCCCTGAATGCATTCAGGAGACAACATCTTGTGAAGCCCTTCTCTGCTGATGGTACAAGGCACTTCAGTGGTGAAGCGATCCCACTAGGCTTACCAGGGAGGGTGAAAGACAGGTCTGCTCTGAATCTTAGCACTCAGCAGTCCTGGCCAACTCAGCCCTGAGCTTCAAGAGTTTGCCTTTTTAATTGCTCAATGTTGACCATACACTGGACTTACAAGAATCTTCCTGGGGTGTCTCGAGAATTTACAGGCACTCCCTACTTTTCTTCAGTGCTCAAGATGACATCTGCAAACAGAACTAACACTTCTGAAGCAGATAACATAACAAACATGGTCAGTCTTAAGGCACTGTTCTACTACATGATCAACGTGTGAGGCCACTAAATGATCCTCTTTAGATACCATACCTAAAATTAAAGAGAAAGGGACTGTGTATCAAAGACAGCACCAGCTCAATAGAAACAAGCACTAATGCAGGCACCAAAAACTGTAAGACATCAAGCCACGTAAGAAAACGTTGGTGCTAGTTAACAGAGAACAATGTCACAACTATGCCAGGCCTTCAAAACAAAGGGCTCATGAATTCAAAGAACTCTACTGGACCCAGTTAGAAGACAGGGTTAGAACCAAAAAATGGTACCCATCAAATATCACTGGAATATGGAAAAGAACTCAAATAACAAAGAGAGAGGTTCAGGTCTCTGTAAGCAAGATTCCTTCCTCATTCCCAGTCAAGAAAAAGCTTATGGAGTGTCTGAAGTGCAGTAAGGGGTACCACATAATGGCCAGCGGGGGCCTGAGTTGTGCTCTATTCCCACTACAGCTCACAAGAGTCCAAACACCTTAACAGCAAGGGGGATTCTGCTAGTCTTGTGCTCAGAACCTATATCCCAGAAGCGAGAGTCGTGTACAGATAGAGACTAGCGCAGGGGTGCTCACAACAAAATTTTTAGCAGCTTCAGAGTGCAGCCACCAACTCTTGCTGGTGGCAGCTCTGACAATTTTTCCTAAAATACTTAATTAACTTTAGGAAAAATGAATAAATATGCACATATACATGTCCAAATCATTGTAATTGATTTATGTAGGGTTTTTTGCAATAATAAAATAATGTACAGTTGTTTCTATTCTTTACTGGACCTAAACAGACTAGAAATACAAATAAGGTGCTTTGCATGTTCTTGTCTTTTTTCAGAGTAACAGCCGTGTTAGTCTGTATTCGCAAAAAGAAAAGGAGTACTTGTGGCACCTTAGAGACTAACCAATTTATCTGAGCATGAGCTTTCGTGAGCTACAGCTCACTTCATCGGATGCATCCGATGAAGTGAGCTGTAGCTCATGAAAGCTCATGCTCAAATAAATTGGTTAGTCTCTAAGGTGCCACAAGTACTCCTTTTCTTCTTGTCTTTTTTGTTGTTTTTTCTTTTGCTTTTTTGGTTGCCTTTTTTTTTTTTAAGACTTGCTGGGTAGTAAGTCTGCTGCTGTGAAAAGTGATACTTTTATGTTAATATCACTTTTCACAGCTTCCCAACTAGCTACTAAGGCTAAGTCTACACTAAAGGCCTTACAGTTGTACTGCTGCAGCTGTGCCGCTGTAAGGTCTCCTGTGTAGCTGCTCTATGCCGGTGTGAGAAGCTCTCCTAGTGGCATAATTAAACCACCCTCAATGAGTGGTGGTAGCTATGTTGGCAGGAGAGCGTCTCCTGCCAACATACCGCTATCCACACCAGTGCTTCTGTCTGTGAAACTTTTGTTGGTCGGGGGTGTTTTGTTCACACCGACTGATGAAAGTGCTAGTGTAGACATAGCCTTAGTCTGCTGTGAAAAGTGATATTAACAAACACACAAATATCACTTTTCACAGCAGACTTACCCAGTCCTGGCATGCCAGGATACAAATTAAGCCCTGAATGGTGAGGTGGGTAGGGAGGCAGAGGGGCCAAAGGTGTTAGAGGGAATGAATGGAGACCTGGGGGAGGCAGCAGTGTTGGATCATATTAAAGAAGTTCTGTATTAAAATCACAAATGAGTTTGATTCCCCATAGTTTAAATTCCAGGGTATTACTAACTAAGAGGTCTCTTGGTTTTTGGTACTGTTTCTCTCCCTCTATGTGTGAAACTTGCAAGCTGCTAATTGTGTTAGTACATTCTAAGACAGAGTCTGTTCTCAAAGCAATTCACAGAGAGAGAGACTCAAAGCAATACTCTAACAACAGAAACAGCACCCAGAGACTCCCCGCCCTTTTGTTGTATTAACAATTGTGATTAAAATAGAGACAGAGGATTTATGTGGATGGATGCTTGGTGTGGATAATAACTGAATGATCAGGGAGGTGCCAGCCTAAGAATCCAGTGTCCATCGGCTGAAGAAGGCGTCAAGTGGAAATAACCAGAGGACCCCCAGAGGGCAGACTAGAATCCACCCAAAAGCCTCAAGAATGGGAGAACCAAAGAACAAGATAACATCTTGGAGCACAGAGCCATCAGGAATGTGCTATCTGCTGATTGATTCAGCAACAGCATGATGAAGCAATTCCCATAGACTGGCATAGGAAGAAATTCCTATAAAAATAGACTCTAAAAAGTGAGAACTTTGGGGTCTGATTCTGCAAACCAACTTCCAGGAGCATCAGATGAGCATCTGACAAGGCCATGCTCCCTCCTCATGTCCAGGCCACCCGGCCAGTGGCTTGGCATGAGCAACTCTAAGGCTGGTAACTATGATAACAACCTTGCAGAACCTGTGTGTGTGTGTCTGTATGAATGAATGTGTGAATAAATATGAGATTGAATGGAATGTTATAGCTATAACTAACTGCTTACTATGATTCTTTCTGTATTCACAATAAATGTGGTATTTTGCCTTTTTCCCTTTAATAAGATCCTGCTGGTTTTTATTTTATTGGTATAATAGCAGGGGCTGGGGTGATGGCAGGGGGTGAGCCTGGGGCCAGAGCCCACTGCCACATGGCCAGGGCTGGAGCCCACCACTGTGCAGCTGGCGGACAGAGCCCGAAGCCTTGAGCCCAGAGACAGATCCCAGAGCCTGGAGATGGAGTCTGAAGCCCTGTAGCTGGAGCCTGCCTCCCGCCATCCCAGGACCGAAGCCTGACTCCACCACTCCCAGGAAGGTGGGGAACTCGCTGCTTGACCCTTCAGTGTTTGTGTCTCCAGAGGGGACAAGGCTCAAACCCTGCTAGCTGCCCCAAGGGAGGGACTGCTGCTCGCCCCACCACCCCCGCAATCATCACCCAGGAGGCCGTGGCCGCAAGAAAAACCCCTGGGGACCACATGCAGCCACGGTGGGCGCATTTGAGCAACACTGGTCTAGCAAATTCCTGTTATGAAGTAGCAGTAAAATGGCAGATGTCATTGAGACATACAGCAACCATTCACAGTTGGAGAAATTAGAAGCACAGCTGTTTTTCCAAACACTGCTTTTGAAAACAAACTGTTTTTATTATTTTCTAGTAGATATCCCCCTTTTAGCCATTTAACATATTAGAACTAATCATTTTAGTTAGTTTTCTTTTAGAATGCATGCTTAAATTCCTACAGTATATTTCAATTAAGTAATTATCAAGTACCTGTCTGGTGATCGTCTTGACCAACGTCTTCTGTCAGATTCTGTAAGTAAGACATTTTCATCAATGCAGTTAAGGGATATGGTATCCTTTATAATATAAAGCTCTATAACAGTGTTTTCAACTATCACTTGATATAGTACTCCAAATAATTTTCATTATCACAGAAGCACTAGCAACTGCAACAGCTGAGGCTGCACAATGGTTTCCATTCTAACTCAGTTTTCAGTTCTTAATTTTCTGAAGCATTACCCTTATGAGTTGAAATTTTCCAGGTGAGGAATCTACCCAGGAGTGCTCTTTTTAAAATATTTGAAAGCTTGAGCAAAAACTGGTCAGCTATTTTGAGAAAAAAAGATAGTGAAACACAAATGTGCTCACTGTAGGGGAAAAAAAATTGGCAATGTTATTTTGAACAGCTTTAGTGTTGAAGCAGCTGGCAGAAAAATTTGAAATTTGGCATGGAAATGGTCTTGAGGAAAAGTACCGTTATATGTTCCCAGGAAAACTAGTTGAGATTTGACTGCGTTATGAACTTTTGAAAAATCATACTCTGAACACACAATACATTTTCCACTAAGCTCATGAAGTGTGCAGCTAATGGGGGAGGGGGGAGAGGGATTTGGGTGGGTATGTGTCTCAGACTAACAGTTGCATACAATGTCCTAAATAAAGTTTATTAAATAAGTTAAACCTTAATGAATTACTTTAAATATTTTGGAGTTCATTGGATTAAAAATGTAAAAGATCAGCCTCAGAGGTTCTAAAAAAAGGTATTATGCAGAATGATCAAACAACTCTGTACACATTTTTAAAGAAAATATGCTGGCTTCCTTGCAAAATGGTTGCTACCTAAACAGGAAAATGTGGAAGTATAAAATAGCAAAACTGCCATCCAGGAAATAAACTTGCCCAAACAAAAAGTCAATAGGTTCTCCTAAGGTGCTAGCCAACATACTATTTATACCCACTTATGTAGGAGAGAGATATAACAGACTAAACTTCCTGAAGTACCCTAAATAAACTTAATTTAATGAAATTAAACCTTACTAACTTAGTTTTAACATCTTTAGAGTTCATTGTTTCATTAAAAATGCAATTATGAATGTGTTACTGTGGAACTGTGTTTCCATGGGAAAGTTAAATAGGAGAAAGCAGGGGATAATTAGCCAAATTTACTCAGGTTGTAACCTCTCCCGAGAAGCCACCTCCACAGAAAGGTCCACATATACTAGTTCAAACTGGTTTCTCCAGAAATCAACAGACCAAAAAAAAAGTTTTTTAAATAAATAGCCTGGTTTTAAACTGGCTCATGGCCATCTTCCTGATCTAGCAAATGGACAGGGCCCCTTTTTTCATGGAAGGCCCTAATCCTTAGGATAGGATTGGAAGAACTTGGCCTACTGAGGTCACATAAGACTGGGTGCTTGTTCTGAGCTGAAGCTGTAATAAACTAGTAACTATAAGCAGGGGTGAAAGTAAGTTAGAGGATTTACCGGTACACCGGAGTCCTGAGCAGGGGGCATGGCCTCAACCAGAAGAAGCAAGGCCTTAAATCCCTGGGCCCTTTAAATCTTGATTTAAAGGGCCAGGGCTCCAGCTGCAGTACTGGCGGCTGGGAGCCCGGGGCCCTTTAAATCACCCCCGAGCTACCAGCTGCAGAGGCGGCTGGGAACCCTAGGGCTCAGGGGGCAAGTTACCGCTACTGCAGCAGAGCCCTGGGACCTTTAAATCACAGAGGAGTCATGGGGGCTCCCGGCTGCCACCACTACCCCGGGACTCTGGGCTCTGGCAGAGCTTTAAAGGGCCTGGGGCTCCGCTGTGGTAGCGGCTGCTGGAGCCCCGAGCCCTTTAAATCCCCGCCTGAGCCCTACTGCCGGAGCCCTGGGGTAGCGGCAGCTGGGCTCCATCAGGGATTTAAAGGGCCCCGGGGCTCCAGCCGCTGCTACCGCCCCGGCCCTTTAAATCCACTTTAAAGGCCTGGGCAATAGCGGCAGCTGGAGCTCCAGGGCCCTTTAAATCCCCGCCAGAGCCCCGCCACCGCTACCCCAGGGCTTGGGCAGCAGGGCTCAGGCAGAGATTTAAAAGGCTTGGGGCTCCGGCAGCCGCTACCGCCCTGGCCCTTTAAATCCCCTCCGGAGCCGTGCCGCTGCTACCCTAGGGCTTTGGCAGCAGGGCTCAGGCGGGGACTTAAAGGGCTTGGGGCTCCAGCAGCCGCTACTGCCCTGGACCTTTAAATCCCCTCCGGAGCCCCGCCGCCACTACCCCAGGGCTCAGGCAGCAGGGCTCAGGTGGGGATTTAAAGGGCCCGAGGGGGGAGGAAGGGGGTAGCAGCAGCTGGAGCTCTGGCGCCCTTTAAATCCCCACCTGAGCCCTGCTGCCCGAGCCCTGGGGTAGCAGCAGCAGGAATTTAAAGGGCCTGGGCGGTAGCTGGGGCTGGAGCTCTGGGGCCCTTTAAATCCCCGCCGCAGCCCCTCCGCTTCTACCCCAGGGCTTTAAATTGCCACCTAGGAAAGCTGGTCCCGGTATGGCGCACCGGCTCTTACCAGTATGCCATACCGGGGCATACTGGCTTACTTTCACCTCTGACTATAAGGAATCTCACTGGGTGAAGGATTGAAGGACATTTCCTGTCAGAATCCATGCTGATTCTGGTAAGCTTACTATTAGCATGCATGTAGGTTCTTTTACTATTTTTAATATGTCTTCTCTATACAGTAATTTTTTAGCTTAAAAATAAGTATGCTTGCATGGTAAGTGCTGTGCAGTACCCTATAATTGTAGCAATTACACCTGTTAACCGTCTCTGAAGAGAAAGCAAGCAGGCATCCTTGAGCAAACCATTTGCACGGAGAAATACACAGTGAAGGCAGAAAACTGTGCAGCCTAAAAACACCCCAGTCAAAAGGGAGAGGGCTGCATGTCACCTTTCAAAACAGGCAAAAGCTGGGGAGCTGAAGCCTGAGAGTGGGTGCCCTTACTGGACCACTGAAGGGAAATACAGATGTAGTTACCCTGAACTATGATGTATATGGTTAGTTGTGGAATGCTGCAACAATCTAAACTGCATCAGTGCCAACAACAGTAAAAGCAAGTACTGCAGGGAAAAAAAGCACAAAGGTCTCAATAGTCTTTTCAGGAAAGGAATAATAGAGAAAAAAACAGGGAAAGTGAATTATAAATAGCTGAAGAAAAATCAGCTGGTTGAGTTAGGCAAAAAAAGGCAGATCAATACTGAGGACCAGACAAAATCACAGCCAATACATCTGCTGTATTCTAATGATCAGTTGAGGAATGATGGTCCAGATTCACAAAGAACCTCCAGCCTGTTGACAGAGGGTCCAGCAGACGGGATGAGTCTTGGAGCCAACGCCCAAAAGAGGGATGAAGCTAGCAATGACAGCAACTGTGCTCCATCTACACCACTGCAACAGGAGTGATGGACAGCTCAACAGCTGGAGCAGAAGAGGGACAGAACGTGTCTGGAAACCCAGTAGCTCACAGACCAGAGAAGGCAGTGTCAGTACAAGAAAAAACAGAAGGAGAACCAGCACCAGTAAGAGAAGAACCAGCAACAGCTGGAGGAGAGAGAGAGAGAAGAATAGGGAGCACCAACATTACTGTAAAATGGAAAGACCATGCTAGCAGAACCAGAGTCTAACAGGTGGAGCCAGCCCCCCCAGGTACCTGTATTGGTGAGTGGTGTAGACTCCAATCTATTTCCTTGTTTTAGGGAGGGGGATGAAATGGATGTGTCCCTACACATTTTTGAAATAGGATGTAAATTGAATAAGGTGGGAAAGGAGCACATGGTAAGGTACCTGGCTCCACTACTGCCTGGGACAAAGGTCTTGGACATTTTTATCCTAATTGGAAGGGCGGACTATAAAGATTATGAAAGCTGGAAACAAGCTTTGTTACAAGAGTACAGGGAATTCAGAAATATTGACATGACTTATGCTGATGTTTCAAATCAAATAATGGTTATGTAAGGACATGGGGAAGTATATGGGAGGAGTACCACTATCAATGAGGCCTATGAATAATAGGTATAGAACAACAATTCTATAAATTCTGGCACCCTAGCCTGAAATCATGGTTAACAGACAAAATTCCAGAAATCTAACCATACCTGGGAAACAGGCTGACCAATATGCAGATAAGTTTTCTATTACATCCAGGTTGACTAACAGGAAGGGAACTGGATCAGAGGACAGAAATCGGGCCCAAGCAAAGACCTGCACCCAAGGGGGTGTGTAGCAGGGTGACTACCCCGCTCCTGCCCTGAAGGGGTTAAAGCAGCCCAGGAGAGGGCTGTGAATGGGAAAAGCAGGCTGATTGGGAAAGCAGCCACAGCTGTGGCCAGCTTAATCAGGGTCCAGCTGGCCGTTATAAGAGGACTGTGGGCCAGAAGTGGAGACAGACATTCTCTCCAGCTTCCTAGAGAGAGAGAAGGACCTGGCTGCCTGGGAAGCTAAGAAGAATACCTAGAGTGGAGCAGTGCTAGGGAAGGGAAGAGGGAGCTGGGGAGCGCCAGCTGAGCAAACCCCCAGGCTGCAAGCCTAATTAAGTACACACAAAAGGTACTAGCAGGGTACCTGAAGTGGAGCTGTGCTGGGGAAGGGCAGAGGGAGCTGGGGAGCTCCAGCCTAGCAAAGCTGCAGGCCTAGTGAAAGGCCTATGAAAGGATACTGGGGCTGCAGAGGGGCAGCCCAGAGACAGGCAGAGGCAGCTGGTCCAATCCCCCTTACTGATGATCAGCGGTTCATAGACTGCAGTCTGATCCAGGGAGCGGGGGCTAGCTGCTGACTGGCAGTGGCCACTGAGGCAAAGTGGGAGTTGGGGGATCCCCTGGGTGGGGAGACTTGGATTGTGGGTTACTGCTGGGGCGGAACCCTGACGAGGAGGGCACAGGGGTCTGGGAGGGACATGGGGCCAGCGGCAGGCGAGACATTGGCCTGCAGAGGGCGTTCCTGGCCGGAAGAGCTCATTCCCAGAAAACTGACAGGAGGCGCTGCACCAGTGAGTTGTCACCCCGCAACAGGGAGGGAAACCAATTCTCAAAAGCCCTGGATCAGGAGGAGAAATGGTGTGCCATAGGTGGCCAGCAGGGCCACTTTCTCCAAGAATGCTCACAACACCCACTGAGTGCCACTGCAGTGCTGGGAAAGCCAGCTGCACCTCAACCTCACAGAGTTAGGTGTGTGACTGAACCTCCGGAGGGAGAAAGTTACACAGCCAGTTTGCCAATAGCATATAATGTTCATGCTAAACCATTGCAAACATGTCTTGCTGCACCTTCAGAGGTGCACATCCATCCCAGCGACAGTGGGAGCAGATGATGGTGGTTAATGGAGATAAATTCACTGTATGCAGAGATATGGGGACAGCCAGGATTATAGTTTAGTCCCATATAGTGAAGCCCCATCAAATGCTGCCATAGTGTGAAATGCGAGTTAAGGTTCCTGATGTGAATGCCTTCATTCTACTTACAGCACAAATTTCTATACAGACCTAGAAAGTGTAAGGTATTTTCAGATATTCCATATTCTTTGCTTTTAGAAAATGATGTTATAGCATTGAAAACAGAAAAAGTAAACGACACTCTCAGTTAGCCTAATTCAGATGAGAGTATGTAAGCAAAAATGCAAATAGAATAGCTTACAAGGGGAAGAGGGAGTCACATTCCCCATTAGTGTCCAAAAAGAATCAGACTGCAACCCCAGCATCTACAAACACCTTAGGAGGAAGGGGATGAGATTGCCTGCTGCTTCAAAGAAAGGACAAGACTACTGACTTGAAAGAAAATTCACTGGGCCCCAAATAAAGGAATTAAGCTCTCTGCCAACCCTTCAAAAGGACCCGGAGCAGTATGGAGCAAATATGGCGGTGTCTCCAGCCAAAAGTAGGGAGACTGAGGCAGCTGCAGCATGCTGCCAATTATATAACACCGACCACAGGGTGGGAAATGCCCAGGCAAGGTTAAGACAGCTACTTGGGAAATTACAAAGGTAACTACAGCCAAGAAAGAAAGGGAACATCTTCATACAGCATCTGACTGCTCGATGGTCTCCCCCAGGTGAGAGAGGAAATTCTGCTCACCTTGACTCAGAGTGTGGGGAACAAAAAGCCACCCCAGTGGGGGATCAATACTCCTTCCCCTACCCCCAGAAGAGCTAAGGTGAGCCCAGCAGAGTCTCTGGGTTGCAACCTCAGGGGATGTGGGACAAAGAAAGGAATTTGGCTATGAGAAAGGTTTGAAGACACTCCCTGGCCCAACACTTCTGCTGTTAAAAGCAGTGCTTGTTTGAGAGCCACTGCACAAGGAGGCAGCCCTGACATATTCCCTCATGCTCACAAACAGGGAAGAATTAGTAGGGGAAGCAAAAGTGGATGGAAACCTGGGAGGCAGTGATCATGAGATGGTCGAGTTCAGAATCCTGACAAAAGGAAGAAAGGAGAGCAGCAGAATATGGATACTGTACTTTAATAAAGCAGACTTTGACTCCCTCAGGGAACTGATGGGCAAGATCCCCTGGGAGAATAACATGACGGGGAAAGGAGTCCAGGAGAGCAGGCTGTATTTTAAAGAATCTTTACTGAAGTTGCAGGAACAAACCACCCTGATATGTAGAAAGAATAGTAAATATGGCAGGCGACCAGCTTGGCTTAACAGTGAAATCCTTGCCGATCTTAAACACAAAAAAAGAAGTTTACAAGAAGTGGAAGCTTGGACAAATGACCAGGGAGGAGTATAAAAATATTGCTCAGGCATGCAGGAGTGAAATCAGGAAGGCCAAATCACAACTGGAGTTGCAACTAGCTAGGGATGTTAAGAGTAACAAGAAGGGTTTCTACAGGTATGTTAACAACAAGAAGAAGGTCAGGGAAAGTGTGGGCTCCTTACTGAATGAGAGAGGCAACCTAGTGACAGAGAATGTGGGAAAAGCTAATGTACTCAATGCTTTTTTTGCCTCTGTCTTCACAAACAAGGTCAGCTCCCAGACTACTGCACTGGGCAGCACAGCATGGGGAGGAGGTGACCAGCCCTCTGTGGAGAAAGAAGTGGTTTGGGACTATTTAGAAAAGCTGAACGAGCACAAGTCCATGCACTACATCCAAGAGTGCTAAAGGAGTTGGCGGATGTGATTGCAGAGCCATTGGCCATTATCTTTGAAAACTCATGGCGATCGGGGGAGCTCCCGGACGACTGGAAAAAGGCTAACGTAGTGCCCATCTTTAAAAAAGGGAAGAAGGAGGATCCTGGGAACTACAGACCAGTCAGCCTCACCTCAGTCCCTGGAAAAATAATGGAGCAGGTCCTCAAGAAATCAATTTTGAAGCACTTCAAGGAGAGGAAAGTGATCACGAACAGTCAGCATGGATTCACCAAGGGCAAGTCATGCCTGACTAACCTAATTGCCTTCTATGATGAGATAATTGGCTCTGTGGATGTGGGGAAAGCAGTGGATGTGTTATTCCTTGACTTTAGCAAAGCCTTTGATACGATCTCCCTCAGTATTCTTGCTTGCAAGTTAAAGAAGTATGGGCTGGATGAACGGACTATAAGGTGGATAGCTCATCGGGCTCAAAGGGTAGTGATCAATAGCTCCATGTCTAGTTGGCAGCCGGTATCAAGCAGAGTGCCCCAAGGGTCGGTCCTGGGGCTGGTTTTGTTGAATATCTTCATTAATGATCTGGAGGATGGCGTGGATTGCACCCTCAGCAAGTTTGCTGATGACACTAAAGTGGGAGGAGTGGTAGATATGCTGGAGGGTAGGGATAGGATACAGAGGAACCTTGACAAATTAGAGGACTGGGCCAAAAGAAATCTGATTAGGTTCAACAAGGACAAGTGCAGAGTACTGCACTTAGGAAGGAAGAATCCCATGCACTGCTACAGACTAGGGACCGAATGGCTAGGCAGCAGTTCTGCAGAAAAGGACCTAGGGGCTATGGTGGACGAGAAGCTGGATAGGAGTCAACAGTGTGCCCTTGTTGCCAAGAAGGCTAACTGCATTTTGGGCTGTATAAGTAGGAGCATTGCCAGCAGATCAAGGGACGTGTTCATTCCTCTCTATTCGCCATTGGTGAGGCCTCATCTGGAGTACTGTGTCCAGTTTGTGGCCCCACACTACAAGAAGGATGTGGAAAAATTGGAAAGAATCCAGTGGAGGGCAACAAAAATGATTAGGGGTCTGGAGCACATGACTTATGAGGAGAGGCCGAGGGAACTGGGATTATTTAGTCTGCAGAAGAGAAGAATGAGGGGGGAATTTGATAGCTGCTTTCAACTACCTGAAAGGGGGGTTCCAAAGAGGATGGCTCTAGACTGTTCTCAGTGGTACCATATGACAGAACAAGGAGTAATGGTCTCAAGTTGCAGTGGGGGAGGTTTAGGTTGGATATTAGGAAAAATGTTTTCACTAGGAGGGTGGTGAAGCACAGGAATGGGTTACCTAGGGAGGTGGTGGAATCTCCTTCCTTAGAGATTTTTAAGGCCTAGCTTGACAAAGTCCTGGCTGGAATGATTTAGTTGGGGATTGGCTCTGCTTTGAGCAAGGGGTTTGACGAGACGACCTCCTGAGGTCCCTTCCAACCCTGATATTCTATGATTCTATTTTTCCCTTTGAGCCAAAGAATGGCTGCTTGTAATATTCCCATGGGGGCTGGGGAACTTCAATCCAGAACTGAGGCGGCTGACCACTTGGACAACCAAGAGACGTGGGAGATGTAAGTGGGAAACATTAGGTCTCAAGTTTACACCCAAAAGTTGTGGAGCAACAAGAGTAAGAAGGGGAGTGTAACAGATCAGCCTCATAGATTCTAAAAAAAGATATTGTGCAGAACGGTTATGCAACGATGCTATACAAATTTTTAAAGAAAATATGCTGGCATGCTAGCAAAATGTTTGTTACCTAAACAAATTAAACATGAAATTACAAAAGGTACTAACAAAACCGCCATCTAGGAACTAAATCTGTCCAAGCATTCAGTCCAGGGGTGCCAGAACTCGCTGTGGGGGGCCAAAGGGCCATGGCCCTCCCACTTTTTAAAGTAGATGGGCCTGGCCCGTCCACTTTTCGCCATGGGCTTGGCCCCCTGCACCTCCTCTCCACCCCCTCCCCCCCAAGCTAGGGACTCACCACTTGCTCAGGACAGGGTGGGCCGAGAGCAGCCCTCAGTCTATGCCCCTCCCCCCAGACAGGGCAAATGGAGGGTCCATGGCTTCCCACATCTGCCAGGGCGGTTCTTACCACAGCCCGGCTGCAGGTCTTCAGTCCCTGAGGCCCTGCCCCTGGCCAGGCCAGAAGCTGGAGCCTGGCCCAGATAAGAGCAGCCTGGGGAGCCTGGGCTACTGTGGGGAGCCACAGACCTTCCACTTGCCCTGGGTGAAGAGTCTGGGGGGCAAGGACACAGGCTGGGGGCTGCTCTCAGGTTCCTCCCCACCCTGGTCATGTGGAGGCTCCCAAGACCGGCTCCGGCTTCCAGCTTGGCCAGCATCTCAGGGGAAATAGGGAGACAAGGGAGGAGCCACAGAGGGGGTGGGGCTTCATGCCCCCCCCCCCACTTTCAGGAAGAATGCGTCGGCCCTGATTCAATTAGTGGGTTCCACTAGGGTATCAGCCAGCCCTCTAGTTACACCCACTTCTGTAGGAGGAAGATATAATGCTCTAAATTTCCTTCAATACCTTAAATAAACATATTGTATTAAATTAAACCTTAATGAATTCATTTTAACATCTTTGGAGTTCATTGTTTCATTAAAAATCAATTATGTATGTGGAATTGTGTGTATTGCCATGGGAAAGGTAAATAGGAGAACACCAGGGGATAATTCGGCAAATTCACCAAGATTGTAACATTTCCAGAGAAACTACCTCCCCAGAAAAGTTTATATATACTAGTTCAAACTGCTTTCTCCAGAAACCAACAGACCAAAAAAGGTTTTTAAATAAAATAGCCTGGTATTAAACTGGTTCATGGCCTTCTTCCTGATCCAGAAAATGGACAGGGCCCTTGATTTACAGAAAGCCCCAATCCTTAAAATAGGTTTGGAAGGAGTTGGCCTACTGAGGTCACATAAGAGTGGGTGCTTGTTCTGAGCTGAAGCTGTAATAAATTGGTAACCATAAGAAATCTCCTTAGGTGAGGAGATTAAAGAACAGCTCCTGTCAGAATCCATGTTAGGGCTGTGGTTAATTCTGGTAAGCCTATTAGCACTCATTTGGGTTCTTTTACTGTTTTAAATGTTTTCTCTCTAATGCTTTTTACCTTACAAATAAAGTAGGCTTGCACAGAAAGTGCTGTGTGGCACCTTACAACTGCAGCAATTAAAAGTGGTAACCATCCCTAAAGAAAAGCAAGCAGGTGTTCTCGAGCAACACAGTGAAGACAGGCATCTGTACAGCCTAAAAATACTCTAGTCAGAAGGGGGAGAGACATGTGTCTCCATCCAGGAGAAAAAACTGGATAACTGAAAGCCTGACAGTGCGTGGACCACTGCGGGAAATACAGGTGCAGTTGCCCTAAACTGTAAGAGTATGGATGGCTAGCTATGCTGTGGAAAATACTGAGACTGTTCAGTGAAGGAGGCAAGGATCATCAACAGCCCATGCCTCATTCTTTGTATTGCTCTAAATGGACGGAAGTGTTTACAGTGTGTTTTCTCACATTTACTGTAAGGAGCCTGACACTGATGAAAACTGTAAGCAAAAGGAACAATGCAGTTTTCACACATGCTTCCATGCATACCGTAATGTACATATACTGAGACGAGGGCTCCACTGGACACAGCCATATCTTAATTTTGACCTCTTGTGCATACACATGCAACCTAAAGCAATCAAAGCACAAGAAGTGACAGTTCACTGTGAAACCTTAATGTGGATTCCCCCAAACCCATTGCCCTCCCACAAGAAAAAAAATCTTTTAAGTATAATAATATTTCATAGCACAAATAAATGCATTCAAGAGTAAATAACTAGCTATTAAATATAGAGAAGATTGCAAGTCATTACCAGCCTATTCAGGGTGTGGTAAATCTTGTGAATATTTGCCAGTGTTGATAGATGAGAGTTCAGCTGAAAATCTAGAGGAAAAATAAAATTTAGTTTTGTCTCTTATCCTGGTTTAAATTACACTATGGAATATAGTTTTTACTGCTAGAAACAAGATTTTATGTATTCTCTTCTTTTTTAAAAAAACCCACTACCAGGCTCTGATGTCAAGTATTCACTCAGGCTTCGTAACATCAATAAAAAGCTCTCCCCATCTCTTTGGGGAAAGAGACTGTACAATTTTCGCCACAGCATGGGAATTAGTAAATGCAACTCATTAAAAGAAATTCTATGTATTTTTATCACACACAGATCTCCTCCACCATAGGCAAAATTAAATTCACTCTACCTATCCTCTCACTTTCTCATCCATCCCAATGGTAAGTCAATAGCCAAAGCACATTCCTTCTAGGAAAATTTGATTAACTATCACAAACATTATATTTTTAAGTTAGTTAGATTACTATAAATGCAAGTACATATTCTCCAATGAAAGCGATGGGAAACATTTATACAAGACCTATGCTGACTTTTGCCTACAGATACAAGAGGCACAAAGCAGCAATACCTAGCTAAGGAATGAAAACATTAATTTTGTATTTCCTTACTTTTGATGTCTCATGCAAGATTCTTAACCTGAGTTTATATTTATGTTTTTAAAACTCCTCCCCATGCCTAAGGCTCCTTCATGTCTAATACTAAGTCAATGGAATTCTTCCATGTATTCAAAGCGTAATATTCTTGCTAACAATAAAAGTATACCAAGATCCAAAGCTAGCAAAAGTTAACCTTTGTCAGTAGTGAAGCACAGTCCAGGGCCAAAGTGCATAACCTGAGAAGCATCCTATTTGGGACTAATCATGCAAACATTACCAAATGTAATAAGTAGCTCTATGAACTTAAATGAGACCAAAATGGTAGTGAACATTTGTACAACACTATCTGAACAGCCCTCTCAGAACAGCCAAAGAGATATCAACCATATAACCTGCATAACCCTCCTGTATAAAAGAACTTTACCTGGAGGATCCACTAATACCTAGGGTGACCAGAGAGCAAGTGTGAAAAATCAGGACTTTTTTAGGGGAGAGGGGGGAGCACAGTTGCCTTTATAAGACAAAGCTCCTAATATCAGGACATATGGTCACACTACTAATACCAGTCATTATATTAAAGCATTTCTGCATAGGAACATTTCATTTGTCTCTCTCCAGCTTCTGAACAAATAAAACGGTCACAGAAAATAGCAAAAAAATATAATTTCCACACCTCCATCTTTAATATTCTAAAATAGTCTTCAAAACACACTCTATGGAAACCAGAGAACATAGGTAAGGTATGTGAGACATTACAAACTAAGTCTATATAAAAGTACAGGACAATTCTGATTATTCTCATAAGAGGAACACTGCTGTAAGTGAAAAGGTGTAGTTGAGGAAAGTCCCAACTTTTTAAGAATCTACATTATGCATGGATTTGGAATTCTCTCATAATAGTGGATAAAATAGGGTTTTTAACATTTCAGAAACACAAAGTCATAGTTTTTAATTCAGTACCTTGGCTGGAAGGAATAATTTTGCTGATCTATAATTCTGTTCCTCACCATACCTAGTATAGCTTAATTCAAGGGCAGACCACATCTTATTACTATGCTCTATTAACAATAGTGGCTAGATTCTCTCTCGCATTGTTTGATTTACCCTGATTTTTTTCTAGCCAATCAAGACTGATCAAAAAAATTGCATGGTGAAAGCCAAAAACTGAGCTACTCTATATAAATAATCTATTTAATATAGGTTTCAGAGTAGCAGCCTATTCGCAAAAAGAAAAGGAGGACTTGTGGCACCTCAGAGACTAACAAATTTATCTGAGCATAAGCTTTCGTGAGCTACAGCTCACTTCGTCGGATCCGACGAAGTGAGCTGTAGCTCACGAAAGCTTATGCTCAGATAAATTTGTTAGTCTCTGAGGTGCCACAAGTAATCCTTTTCTATTTAATATAGTAATTCTAAAAACAAAGGGACAGAACAGCAAAATCAGAAGAAATTTCTTTAAAAGAGACTAGCTGAAATATCAACAGCCAAACTCAATAAAAAACAAACATTTATGGACCTTTTTGAGACATGGTGGTAAGTACACTTACTGCCACAAAGCAGACTTGGCCTTGACTTCTTGTTTAAAAAGTAGTCTCAATCCAAAAACCTTTACGGACTGGAACCACTGCTACCATGAGAATGAAAGCAATGTTGCTGATGGTCTCAAAAGAACCACTTCCTTTATCATTTGCTGAAATGACAACTGTTGCAACTGTGAGATGGCGATGGAGAACCTTCAGTACATCACAAGGTGCATGCAGTATCACCTATATATCTTCTTTCCAAAGATGTGAAATAGTAGTAATGCAAGTCAATTCAAGGAGGATCTGGACACCTCAATCAAAATGAGTAAAAAACAGTTTCAGGTACTAAATTTCTTCTTGAGCCCTCCTTACAATTTGTCCTTTTATACTCAGTTTTCCTACTAAAAAAATCTGATAATTTGTATTACAGTAGCAGCCATAATGTGCAAGGCACTGTCCAAATATAGTGAGACACAATCCCTACCCTGAGGATTTCACAATCTAAATATTTTTCTTTTCTCTGTTGCTAAGTGAAATTTCCACACAGAGTTAAATTGAGTATCTAGAGTTGTCATAAACATACTGCTAAGGGTAGCCTAGAATTCCTCCTTACCTTTAAGGGGTTAAGAAGCTCAAATAACCTAGCTGGCACCTGACCAAAAGGAAGAATGGGGAAAGAAGATACTTTCAAATGGGGGGCAGGGGGGGCGGAGAAGTCTTTGTTTGTGCTCTGTGTTGTGTGTTCTCTGGGGAAGCAGAGAAGCATCAGGTCAGAAAACTCCTTCTCCTAAGATCATCCTAAAATGAGTCTCAATATTGCAAAATATGTAAATATAAGTAATATATAAACTATAAGTAAATAAGGCAAGGCGCGTTAGATTATCTTTTGTTTTTAGCTTGTGAATTTTCCCTATGCTTACAGGGAGGTTTAGCCCTGGTTTTTTGTAACTTTAAAGTTTTGCCTAGAGGGGAATCCTCTGTGTTTTGAATCTGATTATCCTGTAAAGTTACCTTCCATCCTGATTATACAGAGGTGCTTCTTTTACTTTTTTTTCTTTATAACAAAGTTCTGGTTTTTAAGAATCTGGTTTACCTATTTGGTTGGTAGATTATTCTCAAGCCTCCCCAGGAAAGGGGGTGAAGGGGCTTGGGGGGATATTTTAGGGAAAAAGGAACTCCAAGTGGTCCTTTTCCTGAATCTTTGTCTAACACACTTGGTGGTCGCAGCAGTACCCATCCAAGGACAAGAAAGGATTTGTGCCTTGGGGAAGTTTTTAACCTAAGCTGGTAGAAAGAAGCTTAGGGGGGTCTTTCATGCGGGTCCCCACATCTGTACCCTAGAGTTCAGAGTGGAGAGGGAACCTTGACAAGAGTAACAGAACGTACAGAGTAAATGAGCTAAAAAAGTTGAACAATTGTTTTATTCTAAACTAACAGTTACAGTAATTGTGGGTGGTACTTGTAACAATACTAGGCAAAATATTTTCAATCTAAAATATGATTTAAATTGGTGCCCATTAAAAGAATATATTATATTAGGGGTTTCAAAGACACTTAATTTATCTTAATATCTAATATACTTTCTCATAGCTATAGTCTGATGGAAATGTCTTCAAATTTTAAATGAATGTTTTTAAAAAATTCAAGAATTAAAGATGTTTATCACATTTGATAGGACCTACAAAAAACATTTTCTACATTTATTTACAGCAGCAGTTAAACCCTAGTCCATCCCAAGTTGACCGTATCCATGTGAACATTATTAATGATAATGTGAAAACAGATGACATTTTAATTCTAACTCCAATCAAAAGGGAAAAGATTTTAAAAAAATCACATCTTTTCCTAATTGGTAAAGTGGTGTTATACATTTAAAACCAAAACAATAGAAAGTTTGGGGGGATTTAATTATGAAAAGTAAAGGCTAGCAGCAGGATAGGGAACCAAGTTAAGGCGCTCAAAGCTCCTTCTGAGCTTGCAGCAGAGCATTAAGGAACCCCAAGCTTACAGGGCAGGCAGTGACAGAACCCCGGTCTGGGTGATCCTCAAAATATCATACCTACATCTGCCAGGAAGCCATCAGGCTTTGGACATCGTGTTAACAACATGCAGTAACCAACTATAAGTGATCACTGCAGAAGTCCATCACAGAGCCAATATTTCATCAGTGCAGGACTCAAGCCATAGACTTGTCATGGAAAATAATACCAAATGCCTGCACTTCTGCTCCAGAAGAAACTTGAGCCTGGGATCACAATCAGATGCTTCTCTCCTTTGGTGGTCTCAAGTTCTCCTATATACCATTTTCCCAGTTTGCCATAAGTTGGTATCTTTGAAACTGGTGGTAAGAGTAGAGTTAGGGATCTAAAAGCATTTGAAAACATCTTAAGAAAAGGAATTAAGTCAACATTGACTAATTTTCCAAACCTGGAAATGAAGTAGGTCTTGAAAGACTAAGGTCCTGTCCATACTACAAATTTAACTGAGTTTTTCAATTAATAATACTGCTGGCTTTATACATGGGCCCCACACACCCTTTGACTTAAACACTGTTATTAATAATCATGGCAACTCATGTTTTGCTAGCTATAAGTTAGCCTAGCTAGCTCAGTAAACTTTCTTCGGAGTGTTAACAGGATACCCTAAGCATGCCTGTGTTACCAAGTTAGCCAATCTTCCTCTTTCCTAGCTACATAGGGAGGGACATCCCAAAGTGCATTATCCCATAAGATAAATGGTTCTACTTTGTGACAACGAACTCTGGGTACTTCATTTCTTGAAGAGGCATTTAGGGATAGCTGCCCAGATTTTCTCAGACTGCAACATACAAAAATGTAAAAGGTTGTGTGTGGATGTGCAACTCTGACTGTGATGGCAGAAGACTTGCTGTATCAACACTTTGAATCATCTAACCTGTTAAGATGAACATGCCTCTAACCAGTCACAAAAGCAGTGTTGTAGTTTTAGGATGGGGCCTGGTTTTATCAATACTGATTGATTTTATACACCACTTTTCAAACTGATCCCACATCTTGGAGAAGTGAAAGCAAGACAAGATATAGAATGATTTTATTTCACACTACAGCTCTACATGAACAGAGATGGAAACATTTTCACAACTATTATCACCTCCCCCTTCTCAAGACCAATATCTTGCAGCCAAAATTACTGAGGGAAGGATAGAGAGAACACCGATTTGTCAGACACTACTCAGTTTTTTCCTGCAGGAAAACAAGGTAGTCTATGGCAGCTGAATTCCATGCAATTTATTGTGTTGGGGTCAAATGCATGAGACCTAAATGCAAGTAGCCGACCAGAGAGTCTGCTTGCTCTGTGGCCACTAAAAAGACTAGTTTATGGCACTTTCAATAAGATATGAGGCTTGCTTCAGTGTCTTTTGCCAAAACTGATGTATTGTGTATATCTGTCCACTGGTTTCCACCCTAATGCTAACTGTGTTGCACTGGTGAGTAAAGCAATTGCTAACTCCAGATTTCCTAAAATACTTTGTGATGCTTCAAAATGAACTATGTAATACAGATGAAGAGGGAAATACTGTTAACATTTTCCAATCCCAACACTGTAAGAGAAAAAGAGTTGAGAAGCGTTCCAAGCCTACGAGTTTCAAACCTTTTTGGTATGAAGTTCAGTAGAAAATGCTGCCTGAATTAAGAACAAGTATTGACGAAGTTGGCTTAGCCAGGTCAAGTTGTCATGATCAATCATGATGTGACCAAAACCAAAAAAAACTACAGAACAAAGATAGAAAAGAAACTACATAGTGTTTGCAAAATGCCCTTCATCAACTATCTGAAAATCACGGCCAAAGCAAAAGAACCTGCAATATATTTGGCATGTTTCAAGAAGAAACAGATTACAGTCAAGGTGAGAGTCAGTTTAAGACTACAGATCCCACAGGAAAATCTGCATAAGCAGCAACTCATTGCGTAAAAACCAACCCAAAACGCTGAATGGATTTAAAAACATACTAAAATTCTACTGTGCATTTGTGAAATTTCGAACTTTAAGTGTTCAAGTTTAAAACTGAACCAATTTTCTTCAAACCTGGTTTGTGTTTCAGTTCTCGTTGGAAATCTAATCTACCTTTGGTTGTTGTCGAGCTACCTGAATTCAAACTTGATCAGAACATACAGCCAAGAGTATTACCCACATGTACTTGCATGAACTACAAACTGATTTATTTCGCCTGGGTTTTCAAAAAAAGGTCACCTCCGAGTTTGAACACAGTAGAAAATTGAAGGCTAAACTAATCAGTTTGCAAAACTGACTAACTAAGAAATCTCTAATTGAAGCTAAAATAGAACCATAACTATTGCACAGTGTTGATTCACTATCAATTAACACTGGTATTTAAAGAGATTAGTAACTGAAAAACAAAATAAGACCTCCCTTAAAATTTTGGAATGCTTTGCTGAGTGTGTGGGAGAATCTACATGAACTCTCTCTCTTTTATTCATACCCATTGATTCTAAAGTATTTCATAAAACGGATATGCAGATTAACTGCCATATCTACTGTTTATATTGAAAAATTAAGTATCCAGCAAATATCCCCTTATGTGGTTGTTTTGTTCTTTATTTTCCCCTCCATGTGTACTCTTATTTAAAATCTAGATCAGAGCCAGCTCTCATTGTTTTCTATTATTGAGGGCAAGTCTACTCTACAAAATTAAGTCGACCTAAGTTAAGTCGACATACAGCCACCACAGTAATTAAATCGCTTTTGCACATCCATACTATGCTCTTGTCAGTGGTGCATGTCCTCACTACTAGCATTTGCATCAATGCAGAGAACAGTGCACCGTGGGTATCTATCCCACTGTGCAACTTGCCACCATCCAGTGCTGGGTGTTTGGGGAACGGTTTGCAGTGCTTCATGGAGCAAACAAGTTGCAAAGGGGTTACTGGGAACATGATTTCAACGTGCCATGATTCAGTTTTCTCCATCCCATAATTTTATCTGCATCCCATAATGTGTCGCATCTTTTTTCAAAAGCCCAGCAGACCCACACATCCACCATCTCTGTGAGAAACATGGATCCTGCACAGCTCTGCACTACTGTGATGAGCACTGCGAGCACATCATGCTCCTCATCCTGCAGTATTTGCAGAGCCACCAGAGGAGCTGTGGGAAACATGACAAATTCCTTCGTGGCTAGCTTGCTGTGGAATATAGAAAGAAACAATTCACGGTTGTTGTTGGCATTTATGGAGCAGCTGCAGATGGTGAAGTGCCAGTTCTGAGCCCGAGAAACAAGCACTGACTGGTGGGAATCGCATCATTATGCGGGTATGGGATGATGAGCAGTAGCTGCAGAACTTTCGGATGTGCAAGGCCACATTCCTGGAAGTGTGTGTGGAGTTTGCCCCAGTCCTCTGGAGCAGTGACACCAAAATGAGATCTGCACTGACAATGCAAAAGCAAGTGGTGATCAGTGTCTCGAAGACTTGCCACACCAGTAGTCAGGGATCAATTTGGAGTTGGGAAATCCACCATGGGAGTTGCTATCATGCAAGTGTGCAGGGCTATTAATTTCATCCTACTATGAAGGACTGTGACTCTGAGCAATGTGCTGGACATAGTGGATGCTTCTGCAGCAATGAAATTCCCCAACTGCAGTGAGGCAATAGATGTCACACATATCCTTATTTTGGCACCAGACCACCTTTCCACAGAGTACATAAATAGAAGGGGCTACTTTTCTGTGGTACTGCAAGTGCAGGAGGATCACTGGGCACGTTCTACTGACATCAACACGGTCTAGTCAGAGAAGGTGCATGACACATGCATGTTTAAGAACACAGGCCTGTTCAGAAAGCTGCAAGCAGGAACTTTCTTTACAGACCAGAGAATTACCATTAGGGATGTTGAAATGCCAATAGTGATCTTAGGAGACTCTGCCTATCCCTTTCTCCAGGGCTATAAGAAGAACTCAATAGGGAGCTATGCGGCTCAGAGAGGCTTTGAAAGACCATTGTCACAGTGAGCCACAGTAACATGTGTTGTTGTAGTGTGCCCTGCCTGGCTTTTTTTTTTTTTTTTTTGCACCTCGGTATGAACCTTGTAAGGAGTGTTGCGTGTGTAGTACTATAACACTGCAAATGCACCTATTGCTATTATCTGTGAACGATATCAGCTTCAGCCAGCATATGTTGTGAACTAATAAAGATGAATTAAGTTTCCATAAATGGACTTTTATTCCAAACTCATGCAAACAGACATTTATAACTGAACAAAACTTTATAAATACAGGGAAAAGAACAGTCATTTCCATTTCACAACACATACAACAACCGTCTCTCTCACAGGTCAGTGTATGGCTGTGATTGCCTGTACTCTCCCGCAGGGTGGAGCGGTAGGGGTAGCTGAAGCAGCCCAAGACACCATGTGGAATGTGGGGGTGCACAGGGATGTCCCAGAATGCAGTTCTCTATGGGCTGCAGAGGGAGGAGAGCGTGGGTCTGTTGAACCTGAAGGTCAACAAGAGCCTCCAGCATGTTTGTTTGCTACTTTAGAAGTGCTTGCATCTCCTGCTGGATATCTCTCTCCTTTTCCTGTGCTTTTCTCTTCTTCATACTATCCCTGTCCATTCATTCTGCTAGGGGATTTTACAAGCCTTGTGCTCGATATCTGAAGCACCAGAGGCTTGCAAGATCTCTTGGAACGTGACATCCTGCGTCCTCTTCTTTCTCCTCCTCATCTGGCTGAGCCACTCCACTACTGTGGATGGAAAGACTGCAAGGCCACATTTCCAGCTGCAAAAGATACAATGCACAGAGGTACTCCTGTGAGTGTATTCACAAGATAAATGCAAACTTGGTATACTGAACTCACTCCCCTTGATCCACACAAGTTACAAACACTACATTCTCACTTCTCTTTGGGATTCACAGAGCACGGCGGCAGTCCCAGCCATATTGAGTACAGCCCAGAGGGGAGGGAGCAATTTGGGACAATACAGGGTGGGGAGATGGGGGAAGGAAATATACAGGAATCAGTATATGTGGACAGGGAAAATGAACTGAATACTGACACCATTTTCCACAGGCAGTAGTGATTTTAGCGGATATCTCACTCCTGAGGGTAACGGAGGGTGAAAAGGAACAGCTCCTGCATGTGTCCGGCTGCAGACTGGGTCTGTATGCTGCTAGCCCTGTGTGCTGCAATGGTGCCTGCTGAAGTAATTGCAAAGTGGTGTGGGAAAGTGTCTTACAGCTGCCGAAGAAATAAGGCAGCCATCCCTAGAGGATTGCGGACTACCTTCAGGAAAGTTTCCTCAAGATCTCTTTGGAGGATTCACGGGACATCCTGGTACACAAAAACAAACTGTTCTGCAGGGCCCCTTCTGCCTTATTCTACATGAAAATGTGAAGCAAATAGTGACTCTGTCTCTATGGGTTATTTCACTACCTCTTCTAACATGATTAAAAAAAAGAGTAAATGAACAGATGTGTCTCTGTAATATCAAAGCAAACTGCATACTTACCAGAAGTTCCTTCCCCTGCATCAAGTTCACCATATTGGACTGTAGGGACTGGCTCGACTGCTCTGGAGTCAAAAAAAAAGGCCGGGCTCGCTGCACCACTGGATCCCCCTGACACCTGTCCCCCATAATCCTACCCCTTCTCACCCAACACTTCCTCCTTGCTGTTCACTCCAAGGGCTGTGATTCCATCTCCCCCGAAGTATCCACAGGGCTCTTGGGGTTCGTAATGGGGTCTCCGCCGAGGATGGCATGCAGCTCTTTGTAAAAATGGCATGTCTGCGGCTCCGCACCAAAGCGACGGTTAGCCTCTCTTGCCTTCTGTAACGCCTGCCGCAGCTCCTTAGATTTCACACAGCATTGCTGCAAGTGATGCAGGCCCCTTTTGTAGCCCTTCTCCCTCATACCTCAAGCAATCTGCTCATAGACACTGACGTTTCTATGGTTGGAGCAGAGCTGTGCCTGCACTGCCTCTTAGCCCTACAGACCCAAGAGGTCCATTATTTCCTGTGTACACCAGGCAGTAGTGTATCAGCAGCATGGAGCCAGCATGGTCAGCTAGGTAGTTGTTAGGTGAGTGCTCCACACCCAGGAAACAGAATTTCAAAAAACTGAGGGGCTTTAAAAGGAGACGAGCATGTACCTGTGTACCTAGCAGCCAGCCAGCGGAGTTCAAAATGGTGACCAGAGTGGTCATAGTCAGGCATTATGGGACACCTCCTAAAAGCTACTAAAGTCAACGTACGTAATGCAGTGCCTATACAGACACTGCATCGTCCTAAGCGCTATTCAGTCAGCATAGCACAGCATAGTTACATCGGCAGGAGCGACATTTTAGTGTAGATGCTTACAGTTAGGTTGATGTAAGCTGCCTTGCATCGACCTAACTCTGTAGTCTAGACCAGACCTTAAACACAGATGTATTGGCCACAGTGTTCTATGAAACACTGGGACACAGCAAGAAAATCCAATTGCTGGATGTACCCAGTCCATTGTTCAGCAGTTAGATTATAATAATTTGACTTTGAAGCCAACATCTCCTGGGAAAGAGAAAAAGAAGAAGTAGGGAAGAGAGGAAATATGCTCAAAATTGTATTCCCTGAACCTAGTTTAAAAAGGGTATGACTGCACAATGGAGAAACAGAATTATTTACAAAAATTCCAAACAACATTTCATGCCAGCCTAGCTACAAAGTCACTTGAAAAATATTACCTCTCCTCACTCAGGCAAACCACATTAACTGGAATCAGTTTTTAAAACAGTTAAGTTTCAGAATTGACAAGACCTAGGTCTGCTTACAGATTCATAAAAAGAAAAGGAGTACTTGTGGCACCTTAGAGTCTAACAAATTTATTTGAGCATAAGCTTTCGTGAGCTACAGCTCACTTCATCGGATGCATTCAGTGGAAAATACAGTGGGGAGATTTATATACATAGAGAACATGAAACAATGGGTGTTACCATACACACTGTAACGAGAGTGATCACTTAAGGTGAGCTATTACTAGCAGGAGAGCAGGGGGGAGGGAGGGACACACCTTTTGTAGTGATAATCAAGGTGGGCCATTTCCAGCAGTTGACAAGAACGTTTGAGGAACAGTGGGGGGGTTGAGGGGGGGAATAAACATGGGGAAATAGTTTTACTTTGTGTAATGACCCATCCACTCCCAGTCTCTATTCAAGCCTAAATTAATTGTATCCAGTTCACAAATTAATTCCAATTCAGCAGTCTCTCCTTGGAGTCTGTTTTTGAAGTTTTTTTGTTGAAGAATTGCAACTTTTAGGTCTGTAATTGAGTGACCAGAGAGATTCATAGCAGTGTCTCAGTCTACCTTGTAAAGAAACTTTAAAATGAAAGCCCAGATCTGAAACGCACCAAGATTTTCAATCAAGACCTAAACCCCACAATTTCCAAAATGCATAGCTTTGAAACCCCTATATTCATAACTAAAGGCAGAAAACAAAAAGCTGAAGATTAGGGTTTCTTTTTTATGAAGATTCCTACTGAACTTTGTTCTGGTACGTTTTAAAGATATAGCCATAAATTTTAACATTAAAAAACAGAGAAAAGAAACAAAATTTGATTCAGGGAGGCGAGTCATTTGATGCACTAATTTACATCTGACTCAAAGCATAATATGTTATTTTTAAACTCAGCTATAGTGTGAAGTGTTGCTAATCAGTTTCATAGGTCACCTGCAACTCAGGATTCCAAGATTACTTATTTCAATCTGCATGTTGCATACAAGGGCAAGGTTAAAAAAAAAAAGTCACTTTTTTCTATGGAGAAAATCCTTATTCCACTAGGTATCTGACAAATGTTAACAGTAACAGCTGGCCTACCTACAGCATTGCACTGCTTTAAACATAAAATTAATGTTGACATCACACCTTAATTAAACCAATACAAAAGGCTGTATGGACAGTTATTTAGTTTAAACCAAACTTTTCAGTTTACCTTAAATTAATTAAGAACATGTTTGAGCTAACCCAAAATAATTCACTCTTAAATCAAAATAAGAGGGTCCCCACAGGGGTTCACTGGTTTAATTAAAATAGATTAACTAAACCAGTGCAAATGTATGTGTAGGCAGGGCCTAATACTGCATGAGTTTTTGTCTCTGCAAGATGCCATGACTTGTACACCCATTAAATATGAAAATGGTTGTATACATTCCTAACTGAGAGAATCTTAACAAAATGTAAAGAGGAGTGACTTGATGGGCCATGGTTCAGTAAAAATCAGTGCCAACAATGGGCACCTGGGGAAAAAAATAAGGTCTATTTCTACCACCTAATTTGGCTCAAACAATGTTCCAGTTGGTTGTGTGTGACATGTTATTTAGCTGAATATTCAGAGACTCCTTCCTAGACTGAAGAAGGATTAGCAGTTTTGACTCATTAATGATAAAGCAATATAGAATGCAAGCGGCAGATACCATCTCCACTGGAAAACTGGTCTTAAACAAGAGTGCATAATTTGAAAATTATCTTCAGATCTTACTATGTCACAAAATTCCCTTTCTTTATTTAGCATTTAAGATATAATTTCAGGTTCAAATTATAAAGAATGATATAGAAATGTAAACAGAAGAGTAAAATACATAAGCCTCCACCCCTCAAAAAAATGTATAACCACAAAAAAAGATTTTTCACCCACAAGATGCATTTTGTTTGCAGTTTTTGTTAGTTTTAGTTATCACTGTATAGGCCGACTGAACCAGTGGTAGTGTTGAGTGCTCAAGTATTTACAATGGGATTAGGAGTTGCATATTGTCATGGGTCCTCCAGTATTTCTTTCTTTCTTCCTCAAGCACAAAACTTATGCAAAATCACCAGCCTTATAGCCAGCAGTAGCCCAGTGCTTTTAGAAAACCATAGGAGACATAGTATCTAAGGGAGTTTTCCCCTAAGACAGCGAAATAAGAATTCAAACAGGATCAAAGAGGAAGAACAAGAAAAAAAATTTTCTTTCAGTGTCCCCAAAGCCACAGAGGGACAAAAAAGGGAGGGAAATAGAGAATTGGTACCTCTAGATGAAAATGTCAGAGTAGATCACACACAAGAACAAAACCACACTAAAGTGTTAGAATCACATACATCCAACACTCCCCAGTTTGAAAGAATGGAGACAGATCATGAGGAGAAAAAGCCACTCCACTTACCATTAATGAAACTCATTATGTGGCCTTATAATACAGAAGACAGAAGTGATTTCCAATTATACTCACTGAACTGGCAAGAAATCTTGAGATGACATGTTTGTTTTGGGGATGAGATGGGCAAGCATACCTCACATCTTTTAGGGAATGTTTCAAAGCAAGTAGTCATCCTCAAAGAAGGATTGAAAAAAAATTGAGAAGAGTTAGAAATTGGATTGACAGAGTTCATATCATAGGAGAGCAACAACGGAGGTTTAGCAAGATCAAATCTCTGAGGAAAGATTAAAAGAATGAGGATTGTTCCTGTCTCATCTTAGTCTTGTTCTAGACTCAATATATGGACAGCTATGCTATTAAGAGAACAGTTGATTAATGTGGATAATTGAGATAAGAATTAACGAGAACAGAAGAATAAACTAGAGACAAAAAAAGTGTTAATTTAGGAAAATATTTATATGTAAGTAGACATACAATGTTATAAATTGCCAAGGAATTAAAGAATGGCCATCACTACAGATTTTCAAGACTACAGAAGATATTAAACTATCAGAGATGCTTAAGAAATAATTAAGTCCTTCCTGATTAGGTGGAAGAGGGAAGAAAAATAAAAGGATTAAGTAGGTCTTGCAAAATTACCAAAAAAGCTTACCAGCCAAGGACATCTACTTACTCAAACCATAATACTAATGATAAAAAAAATATATTTTTTAAATCTATACTGAAAATGACTTACTCACACTTGAGGAGCAAAGTTTTGCAAAGCTTGATTAGTTGGCATAGAGATATCTTATACCCAAAAGATTTTATGAAAGTGGGTTAAAAAAAGAAGACAGTGACAGCTGGAAAACCATAAACAGTACTCTCAGTTTCCTACTGAGAAATTAAAAAAAGACCCTAAGTGGGCATTAGATAACCTAAAACATCCCAAATGAGGGAGCAGAGGGAAGTGTCCATCAACTCCAGCTAACACATCTTCAGAATAAGGGTGTGAACCTTTATTTTTTTCTTAGTAATAACTTCTGAAAAGACTGAATGGAACATAAAACATATGCTGATGTGCCCATAACTGTATTGTAGAGAACGTGTTTGCAGGATAATTATCCCATTTGTTTACATTATGTTAAATATATGGCATTATTTATGTTAAAACAGGGTTAGTGTAACCTCAAACTCCAAGGTATAAACTCTGCACTGCAGGGCTCAAGAGAATTTTATTTACCAATGTACATTTCACTATGCCATTAGCTATGTAAATTTTGGGATGGTACATTTCTACATTCCTTTGAAGCAACAAGTGCTAGTTACCAGCTCCCAGTAGCTATGGCAATACAAATTAATAAAAATCAGGCTTGCTGGAGCAATGACCCAACCCTATATGTTTAAATATACACTATGTTCCTATGCCTGGCTCTTTTTCTCCAACCTCTAATTCTCAAAGGTAGAAGATGGGTTCAAGAAAATCCAAGATGTACACTGTTTCTCTTCTAAAAGCTATTTTCAGACTTTTGGAGATCACCAAAAATAAGAAAGAACATATGAAGAAATAGCAATGTTCGAGATCAGTCTTTGCCATGAGATAAATAAGTGCTTATTCTCAGTGCTGTGCCTCTTCACGCATCAGAGTCAGGCAACAAATTCATGTTACTGAGTCTTGTGCTTGGGACTGTAGCCTCCTTCCCACCCTTTAGGGGTGGAACAAGTTCCTGAAGCACGTTCTTATCTGTGCTCAGCATCCCTGCCTCCCCCCACCTCAGCAGGCAACCTGTTCCTAAAACAAAGCCTTGCCCGTGCTCAGGACCCCTGCACCCTACCCCGGAGGGCATCGTACCCCAGAGGCAAAGCCCAATCGGTGCTCTCCCGCCCCCCCCCCCCGCAAAGGGCAGCACGCTGCCCAGCCTTCCCTCCTGCTCCCCACCTCAAGAGAGCTATTCCTGGGACAGCTCTAGCCTCGTCTCCCAGACTCCCACGCCGGTGTGGGGAGCATGTCCCTGCCTGCGCTGCCCCCGCAAGGTGCCTAAGCCGACCCCCACTGCGGGGCACCCGGGCTGGCCACAGAGCATCAGGCTGTAACTTGCAGTTACCCAAGCAGGGGAGACTTGGGGCGCGGTGCACGCTGGGAGTTGTAGTCCTCCTCGGCGCTGACCCCAACCGCGCTTTGCAGCAGGATAGACTCCCGCTCCCACAATGCACCGGGCTCGTTCCCCTTCACAGCCCGTTTCTCCCGCACCGGACTGACACTGAACCCGTTAAATTACCCCCGGTGGAACAAGCCGCAAGGCGGCGCCTCAGCGGAACACCCGCCCCTCAGCACGCCCGGCCCCAGAGAGGGACCCTGCGGGGCCGGGCCCGGACACGGGGCCCCTGGGCGAGGCTGGAGAAACTGCGTCACAGTCTCTGCCAGCGCCCGGTGTAGTGGCACAAACTGCTCCCTGGCAGAATTTCTGATGCCGCAGAGCCGGCACTGGGCTACCTGCCGCCCCCGGCATTTGCGGGAACCCCACTCACCTCCCCATCGGCCCAGCCGGCCCCGCCGCCGCTCTCAGGTGGGGGGCGCCCTCACGGGGCTCCCGTCGTCAGATGCCCCGCAAATGCCCCCAGCAGGCCCCACGCTGCCCCCGTCCCGCGGGCTTCCCCCCTCGGGCCCTGCACAGCGCCCCCAGGACGGGCTGCGAGAGGCCGTCCCCCCCGAGCCGCGCGACCCTCGGGCAGAGACTCCCTCAGCCTGCGCCCCGCAGTAGGATGCCCGGCCCGGCCGCTACTCACTGACAGCGGCGGCATCCGAGTGCATTTTCGTGCAGCGCACACACTGCCCGACCGGGCTCTCTCTGTCTCCTCTCCCAATCACAGAGCCCAGGCACTGGGCCTCCTGCCCCGCCCATACACGCACGCCATTGGCTCGGGCTGGCGTGCGCAAACGCCTGCCTCACTGCGCAATTAGGCCACACACCTGTCATTCCCCCTCTGCCTGGCTCACACTACCCGTCACGCCTACTTCCACACTCCTATTGGTTATCGTTCTCAACCAGTACCGCCTCCCCGCCATACTGATTGGCCTTTGCCTACGTCAATTATTTCTGGCTCGGAAAGCGCGTGCAAAGAACACTACTTTGTTTCTCCCGTGAATCTGATTGGTCTTGGAGGCTATGGACCACGCCCACAGGCTGTTGTGATTGGTTAAAGAGAGCAGAGTCCAGACCAGCGGCTCGCAGGGGGTGGGGCAGAGGTAGCGAAGCTGAGCGAGGTAGCGCAGGGGCTGTAGAGCGCGCCGAGTTTACGCCGAGGCTGGTCCAGCCGGGAGCTGTGCAGAGATGCCCTGCGCGAAGCTGTTGAGCGCTGACTTCCCTGCAGCCCGCGAGGGGAAGAACAGACTTCCACCACAGCTGCAGAGGTTGGGCTGGGGCAGCAGAACTAGCCAGGGTGACCACATGTTCCGTTTTGGCTGGGAGTCGGGATAGTCTCTTTTTTTAAGTCCTGTCCCAGCTGTTGCTACTTCTTTTTCAAAAAGAGGCATTTGTCCCGTTTTCTCTTGCTGACTTGATCAGCTGGCAAGAGCAAGCAGGACAAATGCCCACTTTTGTCAAAAAGGTGGGGTGCAGAGGAACATGTGGAGGGAAAAGTGAGCACAGATGCCAGCCCCCCTGCAGGGGGGAGGCAAGCAGGGAGGCAGCATTTGGGGGGGGGCATGGCAGAGTTCCATCAAAGGGTGATAGGCTCCTGAGGGGGCCTGGTAAGGTTCCAGCAAAGGGCTACCGCCTTGTGGTGTGGGGGCTTTGGGAGAATGGCTGGGGCTGTCCCATTTTCTCCACTGAATGCATCTGATGAAGTGAGCTGTAGCTCATGAAAGCTTATGCTCAAATAAATTGGTTAGTCTCTAAGGTGCCACAAGTACTCCTTTTCTTTTTGCGGATACAGACTAACATGGCTGCTACTCTGAAACCTGTCTATGTGTAGACACTCCCTTAGTATAACATGAGAGCTTTTAGACAGGACCAATTCTAGGGGCAGTTGAGCAGGGTGGTTGCCCTGGGTGTTATCTCTAGGGGGTGCCATACTGCTATTCTGCTCAGGGTTTTTTTTTGTTTGTTTGTTGTTTTTTTTTGCTTGGCTTGGCTTCTCCACAGGAGGCCAAAAACTATTTGGGGCCATTCCTGCTTCAAGAACCTCTCATGTATTTAGGTTGAATAAAATTTTCCCTTATAAAATATTAGTGTAGCTTTTTGGTTGGTGGTGGTTTGTTTTGGTCTGGGTTTTTTTTTGTTTGTTTTTTTTTGAGAAAAAAATCTAACACAGTAGGCATTTGAAATGTGGCAGGGAAGAAAGTCCTTGGCACAGAGGAGTGCCATTCATTTGTCTCACAAAACATCATTCAGGTTTAGTTGACTAAAAAGCTGTTCAAAATCTCTATTTTCCTTTTCCTGTTGTGTTCTGTGGTAAAATTCTGGCAGCCTACCAAAATAACACCCCCACCTGCAGCTCCCAAATATGCTACCGAGTCAGGCATATTGCGAAGCAGTACTAAGTAGTGTACCGGGAACACCTGAAGACCAACAAAACAGCAATAGTTACTCCTCCTTTCCCCTAACTAAACTCCAATGCAGAGACCTAGTGTTCCATTCCCCTCAACCCTGGGGGAACACATAGGGAAGGAGCTCCCCATTTCTGGGCATGGATGAAGGGAGAGAAAGACAGACAGCAGTCCAAATGGCTGCCACCCATCCTTCTAGACCAGTACATGGTGCCAGTGGCCCACATCCTCAGTGGCATAACAGCCTTCTGCTCCCAGCTAACATAGTCCTGTAGCTCAAGTGGAAGAAGGCAACCACAATGCTGAAAGTTCTGGATTTAAGCCCGGTAGTGATATATAAGGGGAGTGGGGGGGAGATGTACCTACCATAGAAGTTGTTTTTACCACGGTGGGGAGTGGGGAATCTTAGGGAATTAAGAAAAAAACTATGTTAAAGAAAATGTAGTTTACAAAGTCAGACTCAAAAGGTAGAAAACACCAGATTTATGGTTGTCTATGCAACCTTAATTTTGCTCCCTTGTGCATATGCATTATGATACAACCTTTAATGACATGATCACATACTAGATTTCTCACAAGATCCTTGCCTCATTAGGTGCATAGGTTGGACTCACAAAAGGGTAGATAAGGTTGCACAGGCAACACAGATTAAGTTTAATTCCCTTTTAATGAAAGGGAAATTGAGGCACCGAGAGGCTGAGTAACTTCATCAACAATCATACAAAGAAGGTAACAGAGCTCGGAATACAACTTATTGCTTGTGACTCCTAGTTTCTTGTACTAACCACAAGACAAACTTCATTTCAGAATATGGATTCCTAATGTTTGTTAGGCAATGTTATACACTAATTCTGAAATCAGAGCACAGTCCACATATCCATGGATAAAAGTCTTTGTACAAGCAAAAAGAAAAGAAGTACTAGTGGCACCTTAGAGACTAACCAATTTATTTGAGCATAAGCTTTTGTGAGCTACAGCTCTCAAGAAAGCTTAAGCTCAAATAAATTGGTTAGTCTCTAAGGTGCCACTAGTACTCCTTTTCTTTTTGCGAATACAGACTAACACAGCTCCTACTCTGAAACTTGTACAAGCAAGAATTTTCTGCCATATTGCCAAGTCTTGCAAAACTGGAATTTTTCTTCCCCTTCATCTTTAGTATTTTTCCTTTTTTCACTATTTTCCTTTCCTCTTACTAGTTGGCATTAATGCTACATCACCACCTTGACACAAAAACCAAATGATAAAGAAAAAGTAGCAGAAAAAACAGCAAACTCTTCGTTTTTATATCTTACTTAGATGTAAGCTGACTTCATTATAAAGAGGGGAGGGACAGAATCATAATACCCAGATCAGAATATCCTTGAACACTGGAGAAATTCAGATTGAAATGTTGCTGCTTAGACCTTTCTATAATTATAAAGCAAATAATATTGTAAATCAACAAAAAAAAAAAACCACCTGAAATGTTCCAGACACTGTACCCAATGATCCAAGATGGTTTAAACAAGTTGGTGTACAAACACACACATACATTCTCTCTCTCTCTTCCCCTCCAGGTACTGGCCCTAAAATTTGAGCTACCAATGCAAAAGAAACCCATAGATAAACACTGAAATGACTTCATTTTCTGTTGCCTCCTGTGTGTCAAAACTTGCTTTAATTTTCACAGTCCACCCCCTGTGAGCAAGGGCCATTATTATAATGTGCACCTTAATTCCAGCCTGGAGAATGTGCATATGTCCCCTTTAACTGTAGCTGTAAAGTGCTGTATAAATCACCAGGCAGAGGTGCTGTGGTTTGATCCAGCCTACATTTTGTTTTTAGAGACTCAGCAGACATCTTTGTGGTTCCCAGCTTCTTTGCGTGCTGAGGAGTGGGAGTTGTTGAGTCTGACAAGAGCTTTGGTCTTCTACGTTGCTAAGGCTGTTATTGCATAAATACTATATTTTAGATATAAGGCTCTTGTGGCATTACAAGTCTTTGAGACCATCCCTTATATTTTATAATGTGAATTAACTGAGAGCTTAGTGGATTCTGACATTTCTCTGCAGATTCTGCTAGCTCTACATAAATTAAAAGCAAAAAGTGTCTAGCATAACTGCATGGGAAATCGATCACACAATGTGTGAATTAGCTTCACCATGTAGGGCAAACAAAAACAGGACAGAAATTGGGAAATTCTTCGATTTTCTGGAAAAATGTGGCAAAATTATATACATTTTCCCGTCCTGTTCTTACCCCTTTCCCCCTCCACATGGAATTTACTCCAGATGTAAAGAGGACTTTTGTCCTTTTGGTTCATGCTGCTTTTATTTTTTATTGACAGTTAAAATGACAAGCACATAAAGGAAAATGCATATTGTGCAATGTACTTGGCCAAATTGCAGTTAGTGACAGAAGTCACATTGCAAGTTGTCTTCACCTTCCCTCCAGCTACCAGAAATGTGGAGTAGAAAACTGAGGCACAAGTTCTTGGGGGTGGAGGGGTCCTAGTAGTGTCAACCATTCAAGACCAAGGGAATCAGGCTGTGAATTGTTAAGGCCACCACATGGCTCCAAAGTACTTGCTTATCTTGCTTTGCTAAAGGACAGTCTTGAAAAATAATTTTGACTGCCAGAAACATAATCCATATGGCTACAAACCACTACAACTTTTAAATTAAGAATATGAAAAGAACTGTCTAGGGAACAGCACCCTTATCACAGAAACAGAACAAAGGGGTGGATCAGAGATTTGAGAAACAATACATTCAGAAAAATCTAATAATCACAGATCTCATTCATTTATAGATATGAATCCCTGGTAAAAACAAACGAAACAGTTTTACATAATGCTGCTGAAAAGATTTAATTTAGGAAATACAACAGAGCTCCACAAGAGTGAGCTCTGTTCATGTACAATATCATAGCTCTATTACTGAAATAGGGATAAAAGAGACCGCATGTGGTTGAAAGGGGCAACTGAATTTATGTAATTGATTCCAAATCACTCAGCTAAATAATTCCAGCCCATCTTAATCCTCCTTGCTCCCTGCCCGACTTCGTGCTCCCCGCTCAGGGAGCAACTAAATTCATTTATTTAGTTGCTTTGATTTCCCAGTACTGGCATAGGAGTTCTGGATTATTATCTGTTCTGAGCTTGAGCTCTCCGTTTATAGAACTGACCACAAATGTAGTACTCTTTCATTAGAAAAGCATTATTGCTTTTTTTAAAAGGTGGTGGTTTATGTTTAAATACTTGAATTTACATATCTAATTCTTCTGTATCTTGTGCACTGTGAGCAAACCTGAAGTCCTTCCACAGTTCTTCCTCAAGCAAAACTCTTTAGGTCAATGAAAGTTTTGACTTAATATGGACTGAGTGAAAAAGAACAGTTACTCACCCTATGGTAACTGGATTTTTGGGATGTCGTGGTCAGTGCGGATCCCACTGTAGATGTGCATGCATCTCATGTGCACAAGGTGGCATTCTTTTGAATAGCAGTGTCTGTCAGAGTTTGCTGACTCTCTGTGCCAAGGCAATGGTACCCAGAACGACTGTCTTGAGGGTAAGGTGGTGTACCGAACAATCTGACAGCTGCACAAAAGGAGGCTCTCTGAATTTTAGGATGACAGTGAGTTCCCATCTGGAGTCAGATCTCTAATCTGTGAGTAAGTATGAAAGAGGCCCTTGAGGAATTTTAATACTATCAGATGTGAGAAGGCAAAGTACGACTGTACTGGAGCATGACATGCTGACATTGCTGCAAGATGGACCTTGAGAGATCTAAATGCTAGCCTTGCATGTTTCAGGTGTAGTATGTAGTCAAGGATCTTTGGTATCAAAGCCTCTACTGGGTCTAGATTGGTGTTAGGTTTCCCATCAGGAGAAACTTTTCCATTTTGAGGAGTAGGTCTTCCTAGTGGAAGGATTGTAAAACAGTTTAGTGAATCTGCAGGGAGCAGTCTCTTTCAGGCATGCTCAGCCAGCCAAAATGCAAGCCATCAAGTGCAACAACTGTGGGTCCAGATGCAGTCTGTGACCATGGTGCTGAGATTTTATGTCCAGACAGTTTGGAGGGTGTATGGGAGGCTGCCTGAACATCTACAATAGATATGACAGCCAAAACTGTCTTGCCCTGTAGGGTGCTCTCAGGATCACTATAGCCTTGTCCTGTCTGATCTTGGATATTATCCTGGGGATCAGGGAAATCAATGGAAAGGCATATAGGAGAACTTGAGACCACCAAAGGCAAGAAGCATCCGGTAGTGATCCCAGGTTCAAGTCTCCTCTGGAGCAGAAGATCAAGTATTTGGTGTTATTGTCTGTGACAAACAAGTCTATTGTGTGGGTCCCCCACTGATGAAATATCGGCTCTGTGATAGACTTTTGCAGTGATCACTTGTAGTTTGTTGCCACATGTCTGCTTAGGAAGCCTGCTAGGTCATTGCTGACTCCTGAAAGGTGTCGAGCCAACAGGGTTACCCCTTGTTAATGACACCATGTCCAAAGCTTGATGGCTTCCTGGCAGATGTAGGTGTGATGTTTTGGGGATCACACAAGACCAGGAAAGGGTTCTGTCACTGCCTGCCCTGTAACTTTGGGGTTCCTTAATGCTGTGCTGCTTTGGCTCAGATCCCTGACACCAGCAGCCTGCCCACAAGCACAAGATCTCACCCTGACTCCAACCAGCCTACTTCCTCTTTGCAAGATGACACTAACAGTCCTTCCAGTCTTGAGTCTCTCCAATTCCATCCTTCACAGGTTCTTAAGCACCAGACAGTCTGATTTTTTCCCTCTAGTTCATCACCCCTGCAGGCATGACACTAGTCCCCAAGACACCAGCTTACTTTTGGACAAATACTCCATACAAAAAGAAAAGGAGGACTTGTGGCACCTTAGAGACTAACAAATTTATTTGAGTATAAGCTTTCGTGAGCTACAGCTCACTTCATCGGATGCATTCAGTCACTGAATCAAGATTCCTGCAGTCACTGAATGCATTTGATGAAGTGAACTGTAGCTCACGAAAGCTTATGCTCAAATAAATTTGTTAGTCTCTGAGGTGCCACAAGTCCTCCTTTTCTTTTTGCGAATACAGACTAACACAGCTGCTACTCTGAAACCAGTCAGGAATGCATCTGATGAAGTGAGCTGTAGCTCACGAAAGCTTATGCTCAAATAAATTTGTTAGTCTCTAAGGTACCACAAGTCCTCTTTTTCTTTTTGTGGATACAGACTAATACAGCTGCTACTCTGAATACTCCATACAGTTTGCACAAGAGACCTGGGTAAAAATAAACAAAAGGTTTATTTAATAGAAAAACCGTAGATTCAAAGATGAAATAGTAGGGGAGAGCAAACACATACAAGTTATTCAGTAAATGAACATAAAGATGCAACTTCAGGCTTTACACATCTATAGTAGATAAAATCCCTTTTCTAACACAAGTTACTTATTGCTTTTAAACAGTTTTCCAGCATACCCCCTAGCTTGGAGGGCGGGGGGTTCCAGCATTCACAGACAGCCTTCCACCTTTGAGACTGTCCTTCAAGTTCTGAATGAAAACTTCATCTTCAGGCCTCTTTTTTAAAAGGATTCCCACTCACCCCCCGCCCTCTTCTGGCAGGGTGACTCATAGTTATTCAGAGTGGCAGAAATTCCCTCTTGAGTTGATACCCAGGATGTCTCAATGCCTTCCTATTAACTTTAATGGTTCTCCATTGCCTTTTCCCAAGTTGGATAATGGATGCATGGGTACTTGACGTTGTTTTTTTTTTTAAACTGGCTTGCCTAGTAGACCCTCTCTGCCTCGTTGTTTCACTACCCTATTATGAGATGATGCTAAAGTTGCACCACAGTTACAATTTACTATTTTCTATATATACACATACATACATACATAAACGTACATACATTCATAACCATGGTCTCTATACATATCTCATAATGACCATCAAATTCAGAACATAACAAGCTTTCATAAAAGACCTTGATATTTTTATAGTAAAATGACAGTATGCAGTCGGTTGGTTTGATTGCTTGTTTTGGGGTGCTTAAACCTTCTGTTCTCCCCTTAGGATGCCTATACTCTGATTGTCAAAGTAGGGATGACCAAGCTCCTCCTTGTTTCTTTATATTGTGCATTGGATGTGTGTCAAAATGTGCACTGTGGAGTTCTGCAGAAGAGCACAAACACCATGCAGTCCAATCTGATGGTCCTGAGTTCCAGGACACTCATACATAGATGGAGGTCCACCTAGAACCAGGTCCCTTGCATCTGCAGATGATTCAGGTGGGCACCCCAACCTGTCCCTGAGATGTCTAAAAATCATTTTTGAGGAGGGGGCAAAGAATGACAGCCATTTTTGTATGTTCTTTGGGTCCAGCCACCACGTGAGTTCTCATAAGACTTGAGGGCAGGTCTGTGATTTTCCTGGTCACGTGAATATACCAACCTCAGCCATAGTTGTTAGGGCTGTAGATGAAGTCTGGCAAGCAGCATCACACACATACACACCAGCATATGGTCTAATAGCCTCAAACATGTACACACTGTCATTGTTGGACTTGATTGTAGGTCATTTTTTATCAACTGGAGACCAGAACCTGTCCTCTGGAAGGTAAGCTCTTGCCAGTCGGGAGTCTGTCATGACTTCCATCAACTCTATCATCTGTGTTGGTGTGAGAAAGGATTTCTCATAATTCACAAGGAGTCCAAGTTGGGGGAACAGGGAAGGGATGTACTCTGTGGTTGCAGCAGTCTCCTGTTGGCATCTTCCTCTGATCAGCAACGTATTCAGGTATAGGAAGACATGGCCAGTATCTACCTAGGGATGCCCAATGTGTGAGCCGTGAAGCTCTATGCGTTGTCACCACCATGGCCATAGATCTGGCTGTGGTATCAGAGACATCCATTGCCATCTGTAAGGCCATCTTAGCCACCAATTGGCCTTTCTTGATTATTTTCTAGAGTTTTCTTCCTTTTCTTTTAGGGAATTTTGAAAGATAGAAAAGGTGTCACTCTGGCCTGGGACAGAAAGTCAAAGTCAAGCCTGGCAATTTGCCACTCACAGTTACAGGGAGGTCAAGGAGTAAGATTTTCTCCCAAACAGATTGAGACTTTTGGGGTCCTTGTCTTACGGTATTCTTGTTTGATTTAGATTTTTCATGTACTATCGAGACAACTAAACAAGCCCTGGTTGGTGTGAGCATAAAAGTACTCACCCCCTTTTTGAGGGAGCTGGTACTGCTTCTCTACTAGTTTTGCGGTGGGTGTTATTCTAGTCATCCTAGTTATCCTAAGATCCTAGAGGGTTATCCTAGTCATCCTAGTTATCCTAAGATCCTAGAGGGTTATCCTAGTCATCCTAGTTATCCTAAGATCCTAGAGGGTCTTAGTTAGGTCAAGCAACCCCTTATTTGTGGAGAGGATGATTTTGGCTGGATCAGGAGTTATCAGAATATTGAAAAGCTAGTGAGATTTCTTTGATATGACTGATATCTCTGGAGTCTCTGCAATTCTCACAAGGAACTCTTAGAATGCCTTGAAGTCATCCCACCTTGAGGACACTGCTTCATCGGATGATGAAAATGAAAGGTGTCTTGGTGGTGACAAAGGACGCTATTGTTGCCCTACCCCCAGGTCTGGTTCTTCCTGGTAGTCCTCCCTGTGTCCTGTCTGTTCTGCGGGAGAAGCAAACTGGGAGAGTGCCATGGAGGGATGTGCAACTCCTTAAGTGCAGTGGACACTAGCTCCTAGAGGCATGCAGTGGCAGACCTGAGTAAGCCCAGTAGTGCCATATTAGCATGCTGGAGGAATGGGACTGGCTTGTTTGATATTGAGCAGTCCAGTGCCATTTCTAGTGAGAGGGCAGCTGGGTCTTGTAGCAAAAGCAAACAGGACTTTCTATGGTGTCACCATGGATGTCCGAGGAGAGGGTTCTGTACTCAAAGTTGCTCCAGTGACAGAAAGAATAAACTTCATCTGGGGCAATGCCAAGGTATTCTTGGTATTTGGGTCTAAAGGTAGGTGCCTCTGTACCAATGATGGTCCTGGTTCTTCCAGAGGCACATCTTCAGCTGTAGGCGTCAATGCTGAAGAATACATCAGTGGAGCTGAGGTGGGTGCCAAAGAAGTCTCACACTGTGCTGCAGGTTGCTTCTTGTCACCAGCCCGTGAGCGAGGCTTGATGGTTTTATGTCCTGATAAGTATCCTGTCCTTGCAGTAGGAAGTCATTGAGCTCTGCCTGGGGCTCTGCCTCTGTGTTCAGAACTGTCCCTCTCAGTGTCGGCATCAGCTTTAGTGACAATGGTGTCTATGGCACTAATGGAGTTGGCTTCTGTGGCAAGGAGTGTGTGTGTCAGTACCAGGTCTTTTCTTGGCATTCTTCTCTGTGCTGGTCTTCTGTGTCACTTGTGTGCTTGTTGAGATGCTGAATGAAGCTGGTGGGACTCTGATGCTCATCTCCTTGGGGTCTAAAGAAACCTTCACAGATTTCTTCAGATGATGCTTCAACCATGCAGCTCTTGACTTGTAGGTTATATAAGGAGAATGCTAGGCATACTGAGCAGCTACACAGTATATGAGACTCTCCTAAAGGAGGGGCACCTGCTTTGCCCATCTTTCCATAGAATTAGTCTGTTGCAGGATGGGCCAGGTTTGTAGCCCACAGGTTTTGAATCTGCCATGTTGAGGAGCTATATGGGGAAGTCTGGCTGTCAATATTCAGTTCAGCTAGGTGAGTAGTGTTCATGGCAGTCATATCAGTGCATCAAAAGAGTTTGAAACTTTTGTTAAGAATTTGAGAGGATTAGTATGTTGGACACTTGCCAGGTTCCATGTTGCTACCACAAGTGATAAGAGGGAACTGAGGGAGGGTTGGGGCCATCCCACCATTTATGATCTCATAGAGAAACACAAAGAGGCACAGGATGCATGTGCAGCCCTGATAGACAGTGCTATTCAAAATATTCTGATCCCATGGGCACAAGGTGCATGCACACATACAAGGGGATCCACATTAACACATACTAGAAGAATATCGGGATTTGGCCCTCTGTTTTTATGTATTTCTGATTCAGAAAGTTACCCATTTTTTTTAAACTGAATGTGTTGCTCAAATAATGTATAAATATCAAAACAAGAGTTTCTCAAAATGAGCTGTATAAAGAGATACCATCACATTTCCATAAACCAGAATACATTATTTGAGTCAGCAATCTAACCCAGTCCTCTGAAGGGAGAGAAGGTTTGAGGGTTTTTTACCCAGTTACTGAGACATAAGGAATTTCACCACCAACCTACGATATCATCTCCTAAAAATTGCTTCAGAATTGTGTCTTTAAATGGCCTTAATAGGTTGTGCAGATATAACACAATATGTATCGCTGATACTTATTTGAGAACTTGCCATCCTAATATTTAAAACACGCACGTAAGGACTGAATGAGTTTCAGGATCTGTATTAACCCACATTTATAAAGTTAGCTGGGTGGAAATTGATCATGACTTCAGCAAGGTCAGTCTTAAAATGAGGCCACCACAATAAAATGACTTTGTAACGATGATCTCTTGCTGTACCATAATTATTTTCTATCAGTGACTTCCACATCAAGTTTACAAATTAAGATTTTTTTCTCATCAGCCCAGCGCATGCTTAATCTGACATGTAAAAAAATCAAGCTGTATTCCTACTGCTTTGCATAATCTTTATTGCTGGTCAATACAATCAAAATTTAGCTGGCTATACTGTTGATGATCCATGAGGTAGAGTAAGATGTAATGGAATAAACCTTACCCATTTACAAAAAAAATCCCATCACATTTAAAAAGGAACCAATAAGAGTTTAACAAAGCACACAATGTAACAGGCAAAAGCAAAAACAGACACAATAAAGAGAAAAAACAGCCCCCAATTATGTTAATTTCATATGAATGTATGGACTGAATGTACATGGTAAAATTCTGAAATTACAAAAAAACAAGTAATTGAGAGTTAGTGTTCCCATATAGCAGAATGTCCTTTTTCACCTTAGGAAGAAATATAACACACACACATATCACATAAGAGCACCTACCTAGACTTTTACAATAATGGGCACCCTACCCCCATGTTCAGTGGTTTATTCAAACCTTACCACCAAACCTTTGAATCAAATAGTTTTAGGGACAAACCAAATTAATACTTTATATTAAGAAATCACTTGCACTGTGTTACATAGAAAAGAGTAAGCTTTATAGAATTATCCATTCCTATTGTAAGCCAAGGCCAAGCTATGGTTTGAGTTTTCCCTGATTTTGTACAGCTTTGCTTTTAATTTCTCCTGGCTCCCCATACTCCTCATCCTTCTCTCCAACATCTGGATCAGTGGGCTACCCAGTTTTTCAGCAGAGACCTTTGGTTATAATCAAAGGGTTTCCAGACATGAAAGCATTATCCTCCAATTATAATGAGCTAGTAGAATGAACACTTTCTCTCCAATATCATCATTTATGTTGTATTGTATTGCTTTTTATTAATTATTATTATTATTAATGATTTACTTTGGTTTAAACTTTTTAATCAAGAACATGTTTGGTCATACAGCAGAGAGAATATGTTTAATAAGTTGAAGGGAAAACAAAGTAAGAGAAAAGCAAATATTTGTACATTATAGCCAGAGTTAATCCATCTATTTTTCATCCCCACAAAACATATGGAGAGAAATCCTGTCCCTTGCAAATCAATGGCAAAACTTCCATTGGCTTCAATAAGGCTAGGATTTCACCCATTGAATTTAGATCCATACACTCCAAACAAACACTAAAATCTACTTTAATATTTAATAAAAAGTAATGACCTCAGAACAAAAACAGGATTTTTGTTGAATTAGTTGCAGAAATATTGGATACCAGAATGATGGGGGACCACTGGAATCCCAGCCATGAATAAGTACTGCACATCCAGAGCAGAGGAGGGCATGCATTCTTCTATGTGAACTGGAAATGCAACACAGTAAAACCACGCGGGGAGAGACAAATAAATAAATCATGGGTTAAGTTTGTGCCTTCCTGTAATTCCATGTATTCCTAGGTCTTTAATGGGGTTGCATGAGTTTAAGGGAGGGCAGTATTTGGCCCCATATTAGGAAATCAGACACAGAATACACATAGTGTTGGAATTATGCACGTTCATAAAATCCAGATCTATTAATGTTAGAAAAATTTAAAGCCTTCTAATCTAAAAAATCTAAAATCCTCCTCAATATCTCAAGAATCAGAATGGAGTGAACTAAGGGCCAATAGAATTGGAACAGTCCAACACAATTAATATTTTCAGGATACACAGTAATTTGGTAATAAAAAGATGTATTGTAATATGGTCTCCGTTAACTGAGATACACATGAATACAATACATTTCTAACCTAAATTGTATCTATGTATCCTGGAAAGAATAAGTTAACCCTATTAACCCATAATAACTGTTAAATGACCTGGGAAGAAGCTAAGACTGCAGCAGGACACCTGCAAAAATGGAAGGCACTGGTGACGGTCCTAAATTCGGCATGGAATGAGGGAGAGAAGGGAGGTGAAGAGAGATTAACCTTGCCACAATGTCATCACTTCTCAGTATACAGCTTGTAATTCCTACTTTTATACTGTCTCAATGTACAATTAAGCAGACACACAAACTTTCAATTTCACATGGCATTCTACTTGTGACATGAGAAAATATGTTACTGATCGAAAATAGCAAGATCAGTCATGTACCACAGTAGTTGGAAAGGCATTGTTCTTAATTATGCCCAGGACTTGTACTGGCACAACTCTTTCATATCTTGAAAATCTCTGGGTGTGTATTGGTTTTTAAAGCAGTGAGTTTGTTGGTGGCAGTTATAAATCAAGTTATCCTACCTGCTGAAAAAAGCATGAAGGATCTCACAGATAGCTGATTAGGCTTGATGTGCAGATTCAGAAAGACATGCAGTAATATTATTTTTCCAGCTCTAGTGGTTGTAGTAGATACATTTACTAGTATTCTCTACCATCCCCTAGACCGGGGTGGGCAAACTTTTTGGCCCGAGGGCCACATCAGGGTGCGAAACTGTATGGAGGGCCGGGCAGTGAAGGCTGTGCCTCCCCATCCCCTATCCGACCCCTCCCACTTCCTGCCCCCTGACTGCCCCCTCAGAACCCCCCCCCATCCACCCCCCCCCGCTCCTTGTTCCCTGACCACCCCCTCCTAGGACTCCCGCCCCTAACTGCCCCCCAGGACCCCACCCGCTATCCAACCCCCCCCATTCCTCATCCCCTGCCCCCTCCGAACCTCTGCCTATCCAACCCCCCCGTTCCCCGTCCCCTGACAGCCCCCCCGAATCTCTGCCCCATCCAACTGCCCCCTGCTCCCTGTCCCCTGACTGCCTCCCTGCCCCATATCCAACCCCCTTGCCCCGGCCCCCTTACCATGCCACTCAGAGCAGCATGTCTGGAGCCGCGCCGCCCAGCTGGAGCCAGACACGCTGCCACACTGCCCTGCATGAGCGCGCAGCCCTGCTGCCCAGAGCACTGCCCACACAGCGGTGTAGCTGTGGAGGATGGGGAACAGCAGGGGAGGGGCTCGGGGAGAGCCTCCCCGGCGGGGAGTTCAGGGGCCAGGCAGGACAGTCCCGCAGTCAGGATGTGGCCCGCAGGCCGTAGTTTGCCCACCTCTGCCCTAGACTGTTTGGAACCCCATCCTGAGTTAATATAACTGTGAATGTGTAATACCTCTATTTCTCAGTATATTTACATTTGCACACTGTCTTTTTCTGATAAAATAGTAGTTTATACATGTATGTTATTATCTGCAGCATTGAATACATATACCTATACATCATTTATATCAAATCACATTCAGGTACATAGTTTATTTTTAAAAGGATGATGTTCAAACTCCTTCATGTTTTGTAGAGATTTTGGAGAACATTTTTAATGGAAATTTTGCATATAATACACAGAGAACAAAAGCCATGTCTGAACATGCATACTAAGCCCCCAGGATGACATTTATAGAGCAAACAGCATCGTGTATAATCTATACCATAAATTAGAACTTGATGGCTGACTTCAGAACCAGTTTATTATCTTAATATTAATATTAACTTAATAAAGTTGTCCATTTAGATAAGGTAACTGAGTTTTGAAAAGATTAGAATAATTTCCTGCTTTAAAAGGACAAATCAACTTGAATTTTTTATTTTACATTGAGAAAGCACAAAGAAAATTCTGCTTTTAAATGGAATGTCCTGGTTTTCTTTATTTTTTAAATTATTTTTAAAAATTCTTTATAAGGCATTTTCTGGTCTGATTTTGATGTTTAGGAAGGTCTTTTCCTGCAAAGTTCACATGAGTAAAACTACTAAGTATTTGCAGAGTCAGCCTCTAACTGATTACACAGGGAAACTGAGTATGCACAAAGTCCTGTCAAATGCACAAAGCAAACAAAATTGGGGAAAAAAAGAAATTTCCCCTCCACTAATTTCTTTTGTTACAGTAATTTCAGGTGTTATTGGAAGGACAGTAGATACCAAGTTTTCAGACAGTTCTGATTTCCAAGTTGGCAGTGTCCTTTTAATAAACTACTCAACAACATACTGCAAGACATGCAAGGTTTTATCTGACACTGAAATTGACCTGTATTTAAGATTTCCATATTCTTCAATGGCAGCTCTGCATGAACGACACAGTTGCAGCACCACAGTATTGCCAACCTCAAGAGATGAAAAATCATGAGCTGGACTCTCAAAAATCACAAGATTGCCACAAAAAATCATTTAAAAAACCCCTCAAATCATAATTTTAGTCTGTTTGACTTTTTAACCACCCCTCTATTTCTCTGCCATTGTGCGTGTGATAATTTCTAGTTGAAAAATCAGCATTTATTCTACACAAAAACGCAGATGGAGATTCCTCAGATGGAGACTCCACCTTACTGTATTCTCAACCCGAGACTGGGGTGGGGCCAGGGATGAGGGGTTTGGGATGCAGGAGGGGGATCCAGGCTGGGGAGAGGGGACAAGGCATTCGAAGTGTGGAATGGGGGCTCTGGTCTCGGGCAGGGGGTTGAGGTGTGGGAGGGGGTGCGGGCTCTGGGGTGGGGCCAGGAAGGGGCTCCAGGCTGGGGAGTGAGGTTGAGGGGTTCAGAATATGGGAGGGAGCTCCAGGCTGGGCAGATGGTTGGGGTGCAGGAGGGGGCGAGGTCTCCGTCTGGGGATGCAGGCTATGGGGTGGGACTGGGATGAGAGGTTTGGGGTGCAGGAGGGAGTGCTGGGCTGGGGGACGAGGCTGAGGGTTTTGGAGTGTAGGAGGGGGCTCCAGGCTGGAGCTGAGGGGTTTGAGGTGTGGGAGGCTCAGGGCAGGAGCAGGGGGTTGGAGAGTGGGAGAGGGTGTAGGGTGCGGGCTCTGGGAGGGAGTCTGGGTGCGGAAGGGGGTTACGAACTGGGGCAGGGGGTTGGGGCACAGGAAGAGGTTCGGGCTGTGGGCTCCGGGTGGTGCTTACAGACAGCCCCACAACCTGAAGCAAATACTCTCCAGCAACCACACAACAAAAACACTAACCCAGGAACCTATCCTTGCAACAAAGCCCAATGTCAACTCTGTCCACATATTTATTCAAGTGACACCATCACAGGACCTAATCACATTAGCCACACCATCCGGGGCTCGTTCACCTGCACATCTACCAGTGTGATATATGCCATCATGTGCCAGCAATGCCCCTCTGCAATGTACATTGGCCAAACCGGACAGTCTCTACGCAAAAGAATAAATGGACACATCTGACATCAGGAATCATAAGATTCAAAAACCAGTAGGAGAACACGTCAACCTCTTTGGTCACTCAGTAAAAGACTTAAGGGTGGCAATTTTGCAACAGAAAAGCTTCAAAAACAGACTCCAATGAGAAACTGCTGAGCTTGAATTAATATGCAAACTAGATACCATTAACTTGAGTTTGAACAGAGACTGGGAGTGGCTGGGTCATTACACATATTGAATCTATTTCCCTATATGAAGTATCCTCACACCTTCTTGTCAACTCTCTAAATGGGCCATCTTGATTATCACTACAAAAGTTTTTTTCTCCTGCTGATAATAGCTCATCTTAGTTAATTAGCCTCTTACAGTTTGTATGGCAACTTCCACCTTCTGTATATGCGTGTGTATATATATATATATCTTCTTACTATATGTTCCATTCAATGCATCCGATGAAGTGAGCTGTAGCCCACGAAAGCTTATGCTCAAATAAATTGGTTAGTCTTTAAGGTGCCACAAGTCCTCCTTTTTTTTTTTTTGCGGATACAGACTAAGACGGCTGCTACTCTGAAACCTGCTTTACAATAGTTAGCTAATGGTACAAACAACATTTGGAAAGATCATTAAGTAGTCTGCTGAGACCCTCAGAAATTTTCAAGTGGTCCGCAGAAAAAAAGTTTGAGAACGACTGACCTAGAGGATATATCATTAGATCAGTGTAAGAGCTGGCAACACTAGGGTCAGAATTTAAAGTCTGCCAAGTGCTTTTGAGAAACATGTTTATGGTGACATGGTGGGGAATTTGCTGTAATGCCAAAAAAAACACACACGCTGTATACAATTTATGTAAACAAATATTTCATTGCATGATATGCTAAAAAGGAAATGCTAACAAAGGAATGTGCTTTTTTTTAAAAAACAGCACATTGAGACAAAACCATAATCTGCCTTTTGACCATGCACAGAAGCCCTATTTTTGTCAATAGGAATTTTGTACTCACATAAGGCACAGAATATGGCCCTAAGTGTTTGATAATCATAACAGCAGCAATTTGGTAACATCCTCATTTACTTTTCATTACAACATTTCAGCGTCTAGCAATTTGTTAAAAACACGTGGAAACATAATTACGCTTAAAAAAATCACATCCTTTTCTAAATATACTGTGCATGTCAAAATGTATCAATTAAAATACTGCTTAATTAAAATACTTCTTAAAATACAATTTAAAATAGCTGCAAATGCATGCTGTAGGGTTTAGACCCTATTTTATTGTCCTACTCCCCTCCCCCCCATGAAAAAAGTGCACTACAACTTCTCATTGGAAAAGACTGCAGCCAATATGTATATTTTTTGTTGTAATAGCAGGACTGCAAGTGTAATATGTAGTTTCTCTGCGCGTGATGGTCCGTCCCTATATGTATTCTAAACATGGTTGCACATGCGCGCCATGTGCCAGAAGGTTTTCTTTAGCAGTGTCCATTGACCCGCACGTACGTTGATAAGTGTAGTATGACTTCTATATTCGGGGAGGGAGCAAAAGGCTTAATACTATTAATAATAGGCATAGATCTAACTTCTGGATTTACTGATTGTTAGTGGTACTTAAATTACAGTATACTTGAAATCCCAAATATAGTTTACGTTCATTATTTAATCGCCCTTAATTATTTGCCATGTTTACCAGCTACCACTTAAAAACCAACATTAGCATAAAACAAATTCTTTAATGAACACAACTAAGCTCTTTACTCCAGTTAAAACTTGTAAAGGTCACAAAGTTAATCATAAGAACAGACATGTAATAACCACTTTGTATTTTATTAACCTTACTAAACTGAAATGAAATCCTTATCCTTACATGACATATGTCAAAATATATGTCTTTCAGAAAGACCGGTAAATCAGATTTTTTCTTTCCCTATGTCACCTTTTTAGAAAGAAATATACCCTGTTCTCCTGGGGTGGCTACTATCTTTTGTTGTTGTTCAATAAAACAAGTCTAAACTGTTTTCTCAGTCCAAAAGACAACCTGTCCAGTAATTATGATTTTCTTCAGCACATGCAATGCGTACATCAAACAAATCCATTGCTACAGCCTGTCCCCTTTGCCCATCTGCCTAAGCACATTCCACTCACATTTAACCTTCCCTATTTACTTAAAAATTCTGAACACAATATTTTAAAATTCTCCAAAATTCTGCATATTTAATTTGTCAAAATAATACAATATAATCACGCCATTTTCAATTATTTTGGTAATTTATTTCAAAATACCTGTTGGTAAGTGTGACTGTAATACAGACAAAAAAGATTATGGAAATGTTTTTTGACAAATAGATTCTTTATGATTCCTTACTAGTCCAGCCCCAGCCCTGGCCACTCCATGCAGAGAAGAGGATGTCCTGTCCCCACTCCCCACCCCTGCCCTGCCAGGACTAGAAGCTGAGCCAGGTGCACAATTCCCCCAGGAGTAATTCACTCTGGGCTTGACACGACTGCACAGAAGCTTGGGAAGCAGCTCAGCCACCTGGTTCCCCTCCCTGAAAATGGCCCCAAAGCTAGAGCTCTGCGAGGGTCTGCTCTCCTGCCCTCCCTTTACTCAGCCCATATGGGGAAACTGACCTACTAGCAGAGAGCACCTGGGGCATCACCACTTTGCCTCCCCCAAATGTTCTTCCATATCTCCCAAGAGTGCTGGGGGGCGGGGGGGGCTGCAACCCCAGGTGCTCTGTGCCTGCAGGTCACTTACCCCATGTGGGCTGTGCGGTGAGTCATCAGGTGCGCCTCTCCTGCCCTCCCATTATGCATACCATGTGGGGGAAACTGCCCTACACGCACAGAGCTCCTGGCATCACTGCTCCCACCTCCAAATGTTCCTCTGCAATGCTTCTGCGGGAATTCTGTGCCACTGTGCATGTGCAGAATTCACGTCTGGTGCAAAAAAGATTTCCCACACAGAATACATTCTGCCCAAAAAGTGCAGCAGTTCTGCCTTTCACCCACCAGAGGCTGCTGTGGCACCAGAACAGCCAGCAGCCCACTGTGTTCATCACCGCACCCTGCCTGTGGAGCCAGGTTGGGACAGACAGAGTGGGGCACACAGACTGCTGTGATTCAGAAGGGCTAGTGAGGGGAACAGACTGGCGTGCAAGCTCAGGAGCTACTGGGGTGACAGCATTGAGCCAGGGTCTGGATGGCAATGGGGGTGCAGGGAAACATGGGAACAGGGGCAGATGTGTGTGACTGAATGGGACCCCAACTCCCGAACAGTCCCTCCCCCCAAAAAACAACTGGTCCATACTTCTCCCACCGACACCCAACAATCCACCAGCTTCACTCACAGGCTCCTTCCCAGCCACTACTGCTCTCTCCTTCAGCTCCTCCATTACCGAAGGCAACAGACAAGCCCTGTCATGAGGGTAAAAACAAATGGCCACGGGTATAAGAGCAAATCCCTATCCTGAACCACTCATAAGCACAGTGTTTCCTCTCCGAGCCAAGACAGGTCGGGTGAGAGGTCACGCACTGATCCAGCCAGCCTAACCCAAGCTGCCCTATGTTGAGGATAAGGCAAAGCACAAGCGGGATCCGGCAGAACCGATGACCGCCCTGGTACCCAGGCTGGCACCCTCAGGAGCGAGTGCACCACCCGTCCTGCTGGCACCTCTGTGCCCCTTGGAGCAGCTGGCATTGCTAACACTGCGTGGGCCCTCTTGCATGTCCTGAGAGACGAGACACATTCCTGGGCAGTTGGAGCCTCTCTTACCGACAGAGAAACTGTTCCTCCCATACCCGCATTCTCTGCTCCTCTCCAGATCCCCACTCACCACCCCTCTCCAGCAGACGAACCTGTGCTGCTGCTACTGGAGAAGCACATGCCATTGCTGCATCGCAGCCCTCTGGTACCAACAGTTCCCCCATTGCTGGAACCATCTTCGGAGTCTGAGGGCCTCTCAGAGCGGGAGCCCTCATTTTCTCCCATACGCCATCTGAGTCCGGACTCGCAACCCAGATTGCCGTACCCCCAGGGGTGCAAGTAAGTTAGAGGACTTACCGGTACACCGGACTCCTGAACAGGGGGCGTGGCCTCAACCGGAAGAGGCGTGGCTTTAACCTGAAGAGGCAAGGCCTTAAATTGATTTATTTGGGGATTGGTCCTGCTTTGAGCAGGGGGTTGGACTAGATGACCTCCTGAGGTCCCTTCCAACCCTGATATTCTATGATTCTGTGAAATCCCTGGGCCCTTTAAATCTTGATTTAAAGGGCCAGGGCTCCAGCTGCAGTAGTGGTGGCTTGGAGCCCGGGGCCCTTTAAATCACCCCCGAGCTACCAGCTGCAGAGGCGGCTGGGAACCCCGGGGCTCAGGGGCAATTTAAAGGGCCCAGGGCTCCAGCTGCTGCTACCGCAGCAGAGCCCCAGGCCCTTTAAATCACTGAGGTGCCCTGGGGGCTCCCGGCTGCCACTGCTACCTCGGGGATCTGGGCTCTGGCAGAGCTTTAAAGGGCCTGGGGCTCCGCTGTGGTAGCGACTGCCGGAGCCCCTAGCCCTTTAAATCCCCACCTGAGCCCTGCTGCCCGAGCCCTGGGGTAGCGACAGCCGGGCTCCATCAGGGATTTAAAGGGCCCCGGGGCTCCAGCCGCCGCTACCGCCCCGGCCCTTTAAATCCACTCCTGAGGCCCGCCGCCGCTACCCCAGGGCTTTGGCAGGAGGGTTGAGGTGAGGATTTAAAGGGGCCCTTTAAATCCCTGATGGAGCCCGGCCGCTACTACCCCAGGGCTCGGGCAACAGGGCTCGGGCAGCAGGGCTCAGGCAGGGATTTAAAGGACCCCGGCGGTGTAGTGGGGGCTGGAGCTCCGGAGCCCTTTAAATCCCCGCTTGAGCCCCGCTGCCACCACTACCCCAGGGCTCGGGCAGCAGAGCTCAGGCGGGGATTTAAAGGGCTGGGGCGGTAGCTGAGGCTGAAGCTCTGGGGCCCTTTAAATGCCCGCCAGAGCCCCGCCGCCGCTACTCCAGGGCTTTAAATTGCCCTCTGGGAAAGCCGGTCCCGGTACGGCGCACCGGCTCTTACCGGTATGCAGTACCGGGGCATACCGGCTTACTTTCACCTCTGCATACCCCCACATCTTACAATCCCACTGTGGAGGCTCCTACACACCAGGCCCAGGGACTCTTCTTTTGGCCGTACTGGCACCCTGGGATCCCTACCAAGGACGCCAGGAACTATTGGTGGCCTCCTATCAACTGTCCCATTCATGCGGTGATGTCAGTATATGAGGAGGAAGATAATGTGGGATCGGTAACACTGGACAAAGAGTCATCACTGGATGAAGAACTTATTCCTCCCTCACTCTCCCCCTGCCGGATGACCACTGCAAGTACCAGGACTTGCTCCAGAGGATGGCAGTGGACTTGGGGATCCTATTGCAGTAGGTTCAGGACATGCAACATCAGTTCCTGGACATCCCCCAACCCCAGGGGCCCTCTCGAGCAGCTCTCACCATCAATGAGGCCATTCTGAAACCAGCAAGGACAGTTTGGCACACTCCTGCCTCCTGTGCCCACACACCAAAGAGAGCAGAGAGAAGATATTTTATCACAGCTCTTTGGATATAGATATTCAGGCCTGTCTGTAAAGGTCTGTACTCTAAGAATTTAGGTGTATTCTTATCACTTAGCTAGTTATAAAGGTATAAAAGAAAGAATCAAAATCACTATCTGCCGGTGTAAGGGCCTTCTCTTACTGTGACAGTCTGAGGCCCTGTTCTTAGGCTAAGGCCTTTGGCTAAGCAGCAGAGGCAGCCATAAACTGGGAAGCAAATGGTCACATCCTTAGCCCTGGTCTACACTAGGAGTTGAGGTCGAATTTAGCAGGGTTAAATCGATTTAACCCTGCACCCACCCACACAATGAAGCCCTTTTTTTGACTTAAAAGGCTCTTAAAATCGATTTCCTTAATCCACCCCCGACGAGGGGATTAGCGCTGAAATCAGCTTTACTGGGTCGAATTTGGGGTACTGTGGATGCAATTAGACGGTATTGGCCTCCAGGAGCTATCCCAGAGTGCTCCATTGTGACCGCTCTGGACAGCGCTCTCAACTCAGATGCACTGGCCGGGTAGACAGGAAAAGGCCTGCGAACTTTTGAATCTCATTTCCTGTTTGGACAGCATGGCAAGCTGCAGGTGAGTGCAGAGCTCATCAGCAGAGGTGACCATACAGAGCTCATCAGGAGAGGTGACCATGATGGAGTCCCAGAATCGCAAAAGAGCTCCAGCATGGACCGAACGGGAGGTACGGGATCTAATCGCTGTATGGGGAGAGGAATCTGTGCTATCAGAACTCCGTTCCAGTTTTCGAAATGCCAAAACCTTTGTCAAAATCTCCCAGGGCATGAAGGACAGAGGCCATAACAGGGACCTGAAGCAATGCCACGTGAAACGTAAGGAGCTGAGACAAGCCTACCAGAAAACCAGAGAGGCAAACGGCCGCTCCGGGTCAGAGCCCCAGACATGCCGTTTCTATGATGAGCTGCATGTCATTTTAGGGGGTTCAGCCACCACTACCCCAGCCGTGTTGTTTGACTCCTTCAATGGAGATGGAGGCAACACGGAAGCAGGTTTTGGGGACAAGAAAGTTGATGATGATGAGGTTGTAGATAGCTCACAGCAAGCAAGTGGAGAAACCGGTTTTCCCAACAGCCAGGAACTGTTTCTCACCCTGGACCTGGAGCCAGTACCCCCCGAACCCACCCAAGGCTGCCTCCCGGACCCGCCAGGCAGAGAAGGGACCTCTGGTGAGTGTACCTTTTTAAATAGTATACATGGTTTAAAAGCAAGCATGTTTAATGATTAATTTGCCCTGGCATTCGCGGCCAGTACAGCTACTGGAAAAGTCTGTTAACGTGTCTGGGGATGAAGCGGAAATCCTCCAGGGACATCTCCATGAAGCTCTCCTGGATGTACTCCCAAAGCCTTTGCAAAAGGTTTCTGGGGAGGGCAGCCTTATTCCGTCCACCATGGTAGGACACTTTACCAAGCCAGGCCAGTAGCACGTACTCAGGAATCATTGCAGAACAAAGCATTGCAGTGTATGTTTGCTGGCGTTCAAACAACATCCGTTCTTTTTCTCTCTGTGTTATCCTCAGGAGAGTGATATCATTCATGGTCACCTGGTTGAAATAGAGTGCTTTTCTTCAGGGGACATTCAGAGGTGGCCGTTCCTGCTGGGCTGTTTGCCTGTGGCTGAACAGAAATGTTCCCCACTGTTAGCCATGGGGAGCGGGGAGAGGGGAGGGGCTAGCCACTTGGTGCGGGGAGGCAAAATACGACCTTGGAACGAAAGCACATGTGCTATGTATGTAATGTTAACAGCAAGGTTTACCCTGAAAGAGTGTAGCCATTGTTCTATAAAATGTGTCTTTTTAAATACCACTGTCCCTTTTTTTTTCCTCCACCAGCTGCATGCGTTTCAAGGATCACAGGATCTTCTCCTTCCCAGAGGCTAGTGAAGATTAGAAAGCGAAAAAAATGCACTTGCAATGAAATGTTCTCTGACCTCATGCTGTCTTCCCACACTGACAGAACACAGACGAATGCGTGGAGGCAGACAATGTCAGAGATCAGGAAAGCACAATATGACCGGGAGGAGAGGTGGCGGGCTGAAGAGAGGGCTGAAGCTGAAAGGTAGCAGCAGCATGATAAGAGGAGGCAGGATTCAATGCTGAGGCTGCTGGAGGATCAAACTAATATGCTCCAGCGTATGGTTGAGCTGCAGGAAAGGCAGCAGGAGCACAGACCGCTGCTACAGCCCCTGTGTAACCAACCGCCCTCCTCTCCACGTTCCATAGCCTCCTCACCCAGACGCCCAAGAACGCGGAGGGGGGGCCTCCGGCCACCCAGCCATTCCACCCCAGAGGATTGCCCAAGCAACAGAAGGCTGGCATTCAATAAGTTTTAAAGTTTTAAACTTTTAAAGTGCTGTGTGGCCTTGTCCTTCCCTCCTCCACCACCCCTCCTGGGCTACCTTGGCAGTTATCCCCCTATTTGTATGACGAATTAATAAAGAATGCATGAATGTGAAGCAACAATGACTTTATTGCCTCTGCAAGCGGTGATGGTGATCGAAGAGAGGAGGGGAGTGTGGTTAGCTTATAGGGAAGTAGAGTGAACCAAGGGCGGGGGAGGGGGGGAGTTCATCAAGGAGAAACAAACAGAACTTTCACACCGTAGCCTGGCCAGTCATGAAACTGGTTTTCAAAGCTTCTCTGATGTGCACCGCGCCCTCCTGTGCTCTTCTAACCGCCCTGCTGTCTGGCTGCGCGTAACCAGCGGCCAGGCGATTTGCCTCAACCTCCCACCCCACCATAAACGTCTTCCCCTTACTCTCACAGATATTGTGGTGCACACAGCAAGCTGCAATAACAATGGGAATATTGGTTTCGCTGAGGTCTAACCGAGTCAGTAAACTGCGCCAGCACACTTTTAAACATCCAAATGCACATTCTACCACTATTCTGCACTTGCAGAACAACTAGTTGAACAGCTCCTGACTACTGTCCAGGCTGCCTGTGTAGGGCTTTATGAGCCATGGCATTAAGGGGTAGGCTGGGTCCCCAAGGATAACTATTGGCATTTCAACATCCCCAACTGTTATTTTCTGGTCTGGGAATAAAGTCCCTTCCTGCAGCTTTTGAAACAGACCAGAGTTCCTGAAGATGCGAGCATCATGTACCTTTCCTGGCCATCCCATGTTGATGTTGGTGAAACGTCCCTTGTGATCCACCAGTGCTTACAGCACTATTGAAAAGTACCCCTTGTGGTTTATGAACTCGCCGGCTTGGTGCTCCAGTGCCAAGACAGGGATATGGGTTCCGTCTATGGCCCCACCACAGTTAGGGAATCCCATTGCAGCAAAGCCATCCACTATGACCTGCACATTCCTAGGGTCACTACCCTGGATATCAGCAGATCTTTGATTGCATTGGCTACTTGCATCACAGCAGCCCCCACAGTAGATTTACCCACTCCAAATTGATTCCTGACTGACCGGTAGCTGTCTGGCGTTGCAAGCTTCCATGGGGCTATTGCCATTCACTTCTCAACTGTGAGGGCTGCTCTCATCTTGGTATTCTTGCGCCTCAGGGCAGGTGAAAGCAAGTCACAAAGTTCCATGAAAGTGCCCTTACGCATGCGAAAGTTTCGCAGCCACTGGGAATCCTCCCAGACCTGCAATGTTATGCAGTCCCACCAGTCTGCGCTTGTTTCCTGTGCCCAGAATCGGCGTTCCATGGCATGAACCTGCCCCATTAGCACCATGATGCCCACATTGCCAAGGCCTGTGCTTTGAGAGAAGTCTGTGTCCATGTCCTCATCACCGCGCTGACGTCGCCTACTCGCCCGGTTTCGCTTTGCCGGGTTCTGGTGCTGCATATACTGCTGGATAATGCGTGTGGTGTTTAATGTGCTCCTAATTGCCAAAGTGATCTGAATGGGCTCCATGCTTGCCGTGGTATGGTATGCACAGAAAAAAGGCGCGGAACGATTGTCTGCCATTGCTCTGAAAGAGGGAGGGGCAACTGACAACATGGCTTACAGGGTTGGCTTACAGAGAATTAAAATCAACAAAGGAGGTGGCTTTACATCAAGGAGAAACAAAAACAACTGTCACACAGAATGACCCCATCAAGGATTGAACTCAAAACCCTGGGTTTAGCAGGCCAATATTCAACCCAATGCTCAACCCACTGAGCGATACCTCCCCCATGGTATTTCAGGCAGGACTGAATCTCCATTAAACTTTTCAAGATGCCCCTGACAGACCTCACCGAAATGATTGTTGGCCGTTGATTTCACGAAGGGAGGGAGGGGGGAGCAAATGAATACAAAACAAATCTGGTGTATTTCTTGTTTTGATCCACTCCATCTGTCTTTTACATCTTTGGCTGGCAGCAGACGGTGCAGTAGGACTGCGAGCTATCCTCATCTCCTGGCTGCTCATCAGAAGACGGTGCAATAGGACTGCTAGCCATCCTCATCTCCTGCCTGCTTGCCATAAGACGGTACAATAGGACTGCTGGCAGGACTAAAGAGAATGACCTGGTCGAGTCACTTCTATTTTAGGCCCTGTGCCCATGTCTGCCCAGGCGCTCCTGACTGACCTTACCGAGGCGGCCAGGAGCACCTTGGACATGACAACGATGGCTATCAGGCCTATTGCACCGTCTGCTGCCACAAGGCAATGGGTTGCTGCTGTGTAGCAATGCAGTACCGCATCTGCCAGCACCCAGGAGACACACGGTGACAGTGAGCTGAGCGGGCTCCATGCTTGCCGTGGTATGGCATCTGCACAGGTAACTCAGGAAAAAAGACGCGAAACGATTGTCTGCGGTTGCTTTCATGGAGGGAGGGCCTGACGACATGTACCCAGAACCACCCACGACAATGTTTTTGCCCCATTAGGCATTGGGATCTTGACCCAGAATTCCAATGGGCGGCGGAGACTGCGGGAACTGTGGGATAGCTACCCACAGTGCAACACTCTGGAAGTCAACGCTAGCCTCAGTACTGTGGAAGCACTCCGCCGAGTTAATGCACTTAATGCACTTAGAGCATTTTGTGTGGGGTCACACACAATCGACTATATAAAAATGATTTTTGAAAAAACAACTTCTATAAATTCGACCTAATTTCATAGTGTAGACATACCCAAACTAGTCACATTGAAATAAGGTGCTATTGGGCTGTTAGGAATACAATCCTGTCCTGATAGTGCCTATCACCTCCAGAGAAAGGGAAGTGCCTAGAAAATGTAAAAGGAAACTTAGTTTGATAGCATCCTGTCTGGCAAAAACTCACTTATCAACAGCTGGGATGTGAAATCCTCATTTCTGTGTTGTTCTATCATTATAGTCCCCATTTCTCTATTGTTTGCCTGTATAATCTCTGTCTGGTTCTGTGATTGTTTCTGTCTGCTGGGTTAAACTAATTAAGGTGGTGGGATATAACTGGTTAAATAATCATGTTACAATATGTTAGGATTGGTTAGTTAAATTTCAGTAAAATGATTGGTTAAGGTATAGCTAAGCAGAACTCAAGTTTTACTATATAGTCTGCAGTCAATCAGGAAGCCGAGGGCGGCGGGGGGGGGGGGGGGGAGGAAATAGGAACAGGGAATGCGGGTGGGGAAACTGGAATCATGTTTTGCTAAGGGGGAGAATGGGAACAGGGACACAGGTAAGGCTCTGTGGTGTCAGAACTGGGAAGGGGGACACTAAGGAAGGAAACTGGAATCATGCTTGCTGGAAGTCCACCCCAATAAACATTGAATTGTTTGCACCTTTGGACTTCGGGTATTGTTGCTCTCTGTTCATACAAGAAGGACCAGGGAAGTAAGCGGGTGAAGGAATAAGCCCCCTAACAACAGCTAAAGAGGCAGACTTCCTTTTTTACCCACTCCGCTCTGCAACTCTCTTGCAATCCATGCAGCAGCAGAAGAGGAACACTAACACCCACAGAAATCTACTCCCCCGGACAGAGCGGCGAAATGGATGGACCTGCTAGGCAGGAAAGTCTATTTCTCAGCAGGGCTGCAGTACCAAATTTGACAATTATCAGTCTTTGCTAGCCAAATATGACTTTAACAGCTATGAAGGCTAGCAGAGTTCAGGGACAAGCTGCCTCCGGACCAACAGCAGCAATTCTAGGCGCTGGTGGACTAGGGGCAACTGGTGGCCAAGGTGGTCCTCCAGGCCGCTATGGACACAGATGACACATCCTCGCACTCTCTGGCAACCGGGATCATGATGTGCAAAGACTCATGGCTACAATCATCCGGATTTCCCAGGGAAGTCCAAACTACTATCAAGGACCTCCCCTTTGATAAGCACAAGTTATTCCATGAAAAGATGGATTAATCCTTCCATTCCCTGAGAGACTGTTGGGCCACACTCAGCTCCCTGGGTATTTACACTCCGGCCCAGAGACGCAGGCAGCAGGGGCAACCGTTCCATCCCCGACCGCATGCGCCCTACCCAGCCTACTACCAGTGCCAGCAGGAGGCGCTACGTAGATGGCACTGCTCACAACCACCTCCTCAAGCCTATCCCAGCAACAGTCAAAACAGCAGTTTTGATGTGGAGGTTGAGAACCGTGAACTTCACCTGATGCTTCCCGCGGCACCCCATATCATTTTTGGGGGCTGTGTTACCCTATTTGCCCACAATTGGACAATGGACTTTTGGGTACTGGAGATCATTCATCATGGATACTCCACAGAATTCCTATCCTTTCTGTCTCATCGCCCCGACCCCAGATTTCCCCCAGAGACTTGTCCCATCAATACATCCTCCAACAAGAAGTGGACACTTTGCTCCACAAGGATACCATAGAGCCTGTCCCACCTCAATACAGGGGGATCGGGCTTTTACTCACCATACTTCCACATCCCAAAGAAGAGCAGAGGGCAGAGCCCATTCCAGACCTTTAGGTGCCTAACACCTTTATCAGAAAATCCAAATTCTGTAGGATAATGCTGGCATCATTTATCCCCTTCCTTACCTGGGGAGCCTGGTTCATGACTCTCAACACGAAAGATACCTTCTTCCACATTAACATTCATCCAGCCCATTGGAAATTTCTGCACTTCTGGGCAGGATGCCACCAGTACCAATTCTGAGTCCTCCCTTTCAGCATAGTGACGACTCTGCGAGTCTTCACAGTTGTTGCAGCACTAATGCTACATCTCAGCTACGCAGTACTGGGGGAATTCTGCGCCACTGAAAAAGTGTAGAAGCAATGCCCTCCAGAGATTTTCCCCCTCCCCCAAGGGTGAAAGTAACTTAAAGGACTTACCAGTATGCAGGCTGGGGTCCTGAACAGCGGGGTGGGGCCTCAACCAGAAGGGAGTGGGGACTCAATCAGAAGAGGCAGGGACTGGGAGCCCCGGGCCCTTTAAATCACCACCAGAGCCCCATGGTTGTGATAGCTGCACTGGTGGCTGAGAGCCCTGGGCCCTTTAAATCACCACCAGAGCCCCATGGTAGTGGTAGCTGTGGCGGCAGCTGGAAGCCCCAGGGCTCTGGCAGCAATTTAAAGGGCCAGGGGCTCCCAGCCGCTGCCAGAACCCCAGGGCTCCGGCAACGGGGCTCTGGGAGTGATTTAAAGGGCCTGGGGCTCCGGCTACTGCTGCCGGGCCCTTTTAAATTGCTGGCCTGGGAAAGCTGCCCCCTGCTGGTACTGTCGGCTGTGTACCAGCTCTTGCCGGTACTCCGGACCGGACCAGATCGGCTTACTTTCACCTCTGCCCTCCCCGAGAATAACTGATTCTGACGGGGACAAAGGGAAACCACAAGAGGGGTTACATAGGAACCAACTTCTCATGGCGCCGGTGGGTGCTTGTGCCCCCCTCCCCCAAAGTCCCCACCCCAACTCCGCCCCCTCCCTGCCCCTATTGGACCCCTCCCCAAATCCCCGCCTCCTCCCCTGAGAGCACCGCGTTCCCCGTCCTCCCACCTCCCTCCCAGCGCTTGCCGCGTGAAACAGCTGTTTCACAGAGGCAAGCACTGGGAGGGAGGGGGGAAAAGTGGGCATGCAGTGCACTTGTGGAGGAGGCGGAGGCGGAGCAGAGACGCAGGTGAGCTGGGGTGGGGGGGGTAGGGGGGGAGCTGCTGGTGGGTGCACAGCACCCACCAATTTTTCCCTGTGGGTGCTCCAGCCCCGGAGCACCCACAGAGTCAGTGCCTATGGTCACACTGCAATTGCATCTTGTACCCACCGGGGCTGATGTGGCACCAGAGGAGAAGGCAGCTGGAGCAGCCAGCCACGGAAAGGGAGGGGGCAGAGTCTGCCTTCCTCACAGCGTCCTGCCTGAGGGGCCGCGTGAGGAGGCACAGGGTATGGGGGCGGGAGAAACAGGCAGAGCAGGGCACACAGGGCTCATACAGAGGCTCATACAGATGGGCTCAGAAGGGTGAGGGGGGAGGACAGACTGGAGCAGGAGCATAGAAGCTACTGGGGGACAACATTGAGCCAGGGGCTGAATGGGAGTCGGGACGCAGTGCCATATGGGAACGGGGTGGGTGCATGGAAACGTCAGGACAGGGGCAGATGTGTCTGACTGAATGGGAGAAGCTAGGGGTCAGCCAGGGTCTGGACGGGGGAGGCTCCCCAACTCCCTAACAATCCCTCCCCATCAAAAAACCCAAACGGTCCCATACTTCTTCCACCCACACCCCGAGCGCAGCTCAACTCCATCATGACACAAGCCTTCCACCAGTGGACCACTTCATAACACTGATGACCATAATTGCAGACCTATGCCACAATCCAGCTCACCAGGTTCACTCCCAGGCTCCTTCCCAGCAATTAATTCCCTCTCCTTCACCTCCTCCATTACCCCTGACTCCCCCAAACCTTTGCACTGCTTCTGAGAGGTGCGGCAATTACATTTCTGTATGTACTCCACGAGGAATTCTGCACCACTGTGCAATGCAGAATTAATGTTCTGAGCAGAATTTCATTTTTCCCCACAGAATTGGTGCTGTAGAGCTGCTGGCCAACACTAGGGGCCAATGGACTCAGCAGAGCCCAGCTCTCCTGCTCGCAAATATAGGACACTGTGGAGGGGAAGAGGGAGCCGGAGGGTTGCGGGCAGCTGTGGTTCCCACCACATCCTGAAGAAAGGAGGCAGCATGCAGGAAATTCCATACAAGCCCAGGACCCAGCATCAGGCTGCTTCTCTCTCTGGATCCCTGGGCAGTAGGAGGTGCTCGTGTCTGGGCTGGCGGGCACCCCACACTTTGACTCTAAGGGATATGGGGTGTGGGTGGGCTCGGTGGCAGGGGAGGGGTGTGGGTATCTGAGACCAGAGAGGCAGAGAGTTTTCCCCCAAAGATGTGCCCAGCTGGCACATGTGACATATCCAGACTGAGATGCCCAACAAAGCATAACAGAGAAACAAGAGCTGCATTGCTGTAGGGGTTTCTTTAATTCTCTACTCCTGGGGGAAACTTTTTTATTGTCTCTATTGTTACAGATGCTGACAGGTATTTTGAAATAAATTACCAAAATAATTGAAAACTGGTGTGATTATAGTGTTATTTTGACAAATAAAATATGCAGACTTTTGCAGAACTTTAAAATATTGTGTGCAGAATTTTTAATTTTTTTGTACTGAATTCTCCCAGGAGTATTCAGTGTACCCCTACCTGGATGACTGGCTCCTTGTCCTATTCCAACAAGACCTAACCTCCACCATCCTCACCCTTCACACTTTCTTCATGTCTCTAGGTATTTGCATCAATGAGGAGAAATCAGTCCTTGTACCTATGCAGATGATTGACTTTATTAGAACGTGGCTCGACTCCATCATGGCACAAGCCTTCCACCAGTGGACCACTTCGTAACACTGATGACCATAATTGCAGACCTATGCCACAACCCACGAACCATTGTCCATCGCTGTCCCTCCCTCCTTGGACATATAGCAGCCTGTACCTCAGTGACACTGCACGCACATGCATTGCCTCCAGCAGTAGCTCCTCTCCAGCTACAGACCCCACATGGACCATTTGGAGGCCAAAGTTATAATTTCCTGGATGGTTCTGGCCTCCCTCCAGTGGCAGATTAGTCACTGGGCCGACGGGGCCCATACCCAGCAGCCCTGGCCAATTTCCATCCATTTCATGAAAGGTCTCCTCAGTACCTTCCCACCAGTACTCAAACCCATGTCCCCGTGAGACCTTAATCTCATTCTCTCCACCCTCATGAAACCACCCTCAAAGCCACTGGCAACGGGCTTCCTCTCCCATCTCTCCATAAAGGTGCAGTCCTTAGCAGCATTACCTCAGCCAGACAGGTCAGTGAACTCGTGGACAGTTTCCTTACAGCTACATCCTAAATTCCTCCAGAAAAATGTCAGAGTTCCACCTAAATCAATGCATCCACTTACATGTCTCCTGTCCAAAACCACATGCCTCCCATGTAGACAGGATCCTGAATTCCTTCGACGTCTGCCATGAACTGGCATTCTGCCTCCATAGGACCCATGCCTTTTGTGCATTGCCAAAACTCTTTGTAGCCACTGCCAACTGATCCAGTGGCACTGGAACGGAGGGCTCAAGGAGGCCATGCCCCCCTCACTTTTAAAAGTGGGAGGACTAATCCCTCCCACTTTTTACAAAAGAAAACACCTTAGAGTGGGCGAGGGTGGGGAGCACCAGGCTCGCTCTGCTTCAGAGAGGTGCCACGTCATCAGCAGCACCAGCCCCTGTTCACCTGGGGCCACCCCGCCTCCTATCTGCATCTCATGGGCAGGCTCCCAGGCTGGCTCCACAGAGGGCCCCTTCCATGCAGAGGAATGCAGCCAGCTGAGTGGCTGTTCTGGCACCACAGAAGCCTCTGGTGGGTAAAAGGCGGAACTGCAGCACTTCTTGGGCAGAGCGTATTCTGTCCCACAGGGGTGTGAGCTTGAGTACTGTTGGGAAGGTACTGAGGAGACCTTTCATGAAATGGACAGTGGTAGGATGTGTAAACACATGGATAGTGCCATCCGCAGTGGCGCAGAATTCCCCCAGGAGTAGAAGTTCATCACAGCACCCTGCCTGCAAAGCCAGGTTAGGACAGATAGAGTGGGACAAACAGGGATGCTGTAGAGGTCACAGACTGGGGTTCAGAATGGTTAGTAAGGGGAATAGATTAGGGTGTTGGCTCAGGAGCTAGTGGGGTGACAGCATTGAGCCAGGGGCTGAATAGGAGTGGGGTGCAGGGCCACATGGGAATGGGACGAGTGGGGACAGGGACAGATGTGCCTGACTGAATGGGAAAGACTTGGGGTCAGCCAGGGTTAGCATGGGGGAGGCTACCCAACTCCCTAACAATTCCTCCGCTCCCCCCTCCCCACCCAAAAAACCCTGTTCCATACTTCTCCAAACCATACCCAACAATCCACCAGGTTCACTGCAGGCTCCTTCCCTCTCACTCAGCTCCTCCATTACCTCTGACTCCCCCAAGCCTTTGGACTACTTCTGTCAGGTGCAGGAAATATGTTTCTGTATTGTAGTTTAAATGAATTACTCAAAGTTCTGTATTAATATGCCTAGTAAGGAATATATTTGTCAAAAAAAATTACCAGAATCTTTTCTTTTGTCTGTTTTGTTACAGACATACTTGCTGACAGGTATTTTGAAATAAATTACCAAAATAATTGAAACTAGTATGATTATATTGTGTTATTTTGACAAATAAAATATGCAGAATTTTGCAGAATTTAGAAGTATTGTGCGCAGAATTTTTAAAATTTTGGCACAGAATTTTTTATTTGTTTTGGTGCAGAATTCCCCCAAAAGTAGAAATTCTGACACTGCTATCCTGATGTATGGATCCCTGGGTGCTTGTACTGTGAATTTTTGGTGTGCACATACACAGCTATATTTATCTCATTGTGCTGGTAGTGCTAGTTCCCTGGTGTAATGACGACATTATGCTAGGAATATGAATCCTGAAAATAGTGTCCTGCTATGATGGTCACTCTGGGCTGTTAATGTGAATCCTCCATTTTTGTTTGCAGTGTTCTTGTAGCCCTGTTGGTCCCAGGATATTAGAGAGACAAGGTGGATGAGGTAGTATCTTTATTAGACCAACTTCGGTTGGTGAAAGTTACAAGCTTTCAAGCCACACAGAGTTCTTCTTACTTCTGTTGGTGAGAGAGACAAGCTTCCGAGCTTACGCAGAGCTCTTCTTCAGATCTGTAAGCTTAAAGGCTTGTCTCTATCACCAACAGAAGCTGGTCCAATAAAAGATATTACCTCACCCACCTTATCTCTCTAATGTGAATCCTGTCATTATGGCCCTGTTGGGTGCATCCTAATATACTGAGAGTATGAATTTTGGCCACTAGAAGCGGTATGTAAATCTTGATGCTAGTAGCCTGCTGTTTAGATCTTACTCCACTCTGAGCCTGGGAGTTTTAATTTTGGCATGTGTATCATGATGCCAAACCATGAAGACAGTGGAATTTGGAAATAAGGTGAACACAGAGCCAGCCTTACGGGTGGGCGCTGTGGACAAGAGGCAAGGAGTGGGGTGGACTTAGGGTATGAGGCCACAGAAGGGAGCTCACGGCAATGCAGAGGGAGGCAGTGGGATCCCAGGGAAATGCGGGGTGGGGGGAGAATTCCTCCACCACTTTGGCCTTGTCCCCTCCCCCACTTTTACAAAGGTTCCAGCATCTTTGCCAAGCCTTCCCCTCTCAATAAATTTCCAAATAGGTCTCCAGATGCATCCACAAATGCTACACCTTATCCAGCATACTGTTGCCTGATAGGGTCACAGCACACTCTACACAAGACGAAGCAGCCACATCGACCTGCCTAGCGGACATCTCATGGCAAGACATCTGTCATGCAGCAATGTGGCACTCCATACACACGTTCACGTCGCACTATGCCATCGCCCAGGCAACAACAGCAGACCATGTCAGGCTACACATTTCATTCCTCTCACATCCTTGGACCCACTTCCATGCTGCTCACTGCTCACCCACGTTTGGAATACATGTAGGAACCACCACTCTAAGAAGAGGAGGACGTTACACACCTGTAACTGGAGGTTCTTTGAGATGCTCAGTTGGTGAAAAAGAAGCATAAACTAGCTGCATCCCTCTCGCTCATGATTCTCTCAGCGCAGGAAAGTCATTAGGAGGTACAGAGCTGGCATACCCACCCTCCCTGAATCCCCCACTGCAGGGGGCATGTCAGGACAGGGGGATATATTCAACTGGCAATTAGTCTCTTGAGAACCATTACCAGCTAGTGCAAGAAAAAAACGCATGGGGGAAATGAAGGACCCATAACCAGTTCCCTGACAGCCACCATGCTCTGCTTTGATGAGCGTAAAGCAGAGAATCTGGCCTACATGTTATCCACTTAATGGACAAACTTGTCATTATAAAATCTAACAAAACCTTCCCTCCCTCCCACATTACTGACTATTTTGATTGGTAATTTTTTTCTTTAAAAAATTAAGAGAGTGAACCGTAAAGAAAAAGTTTTACAATTTCATAAGTTATTAGTCATCACATATTGCAAGACATCAACAATATTATGTAGCCTGGAAGATGCTCAGTCTCTAAAAGGTGTAGTTTTGGTTGCTTGGCAGTTTGATTTAAATCTACAGACCTCTCTTTCTGGTCACACTGATGTGTTATTTCCTCATTCTAGTCTGTTTAAAATACTTGGGGGTACTCATATGGAAATGATGAATATGTTCGCAGTTGTGTCCATCTTTGTAGGATCCAAACCTAAGAAAAAATAATTAACAAAGCAAAATCATTACAATGTAACAACAATGAATTAACCCATGCAATTAAATCACAAAATTTTATAGTGTAATTAACATTTAATCTGAACAATTGTTTTTAAACTAGGCTTCATTTTAAAGTAGACTTGTTGAGAATACATTTTTTTTTAAAAGTAAAGATGGGAGAAAAAAAGCAAGAATGTCCGAAAGGCAAATTACACAGAATGACAGGTCTGAAGCAAAAATAGAAAGTTCTATTTAGGAAAATAAAAAGTTTAGTCTATTACAGCAATATGTAGCAAAATAGACAAAATAGACAAAAGTCTATTTGTATCAGAATCAGCAGCTACAACCTGGTAAAGTAAATAATAATTACCTATATGCTCTAGTTATGAAGGAGTGAGTATAACAAACACATTTAAATATGCAGCATAAATGATTACATGACGGCCCAATGCGATGGATATTCCATAAATGGAACTTCAGTTGAATGAGAGTTGCACAGATGCAGTGAAATCCTGGCCCCACTGAAATCAATGGGAGTTTTGCCGTTGACTTTAATGAAGACAGGATTTCACCTGTGTAGTGCCTGAAGGCTCAGACACACTGTTTGTCCAGACTCCCTACTCTTAAAATTATGCCAAAAAGCTGTAAGCCCTAGATGAATGGAGAGAAGTATATTGCACATCACACTTAAACATGTAGCTTTTAATTACTGCTTGACTATTACTGAGGTTTTCTTTTACAAAAACATCAGCATTGTTTATTAACAATGCCAGCATTAGCTAGACATATAAAAACAACAGAAAATTTCCTTTTAAAAATTATAGCTAAAAGATAAAGCTTGTTCTTGGGAGCTGTCATTTTCCTGCTTTCAGGCAGGAGTAAAAGAAATTAGAACAGGAAGAAACTCATCTGCATTGAAATAAATGGACAAAGATCAGGACTTTGAATATGGATTTTAGGTAAGTTTCAACACATGGGACAGATTGTGGAAATCTTCAATCACATGCATAATCCAACTGACATCAATACCTAAAAAACAAATACTGAAATTTACCTCATGAAACTTAAGAACTTCTCCCACTGATTTCAGCGCAGAACAAATGTCCTTTTTATCCTTATTTCTCTTACTTCCTGTGTATAAGCAGGAAAACGGCACCATCTGCTCCAAAAACTCGTTTTCTGTAACTTGTTCTGTTATGACTACATACTATTTTAGACAGATGAAACATTTAGAAATCTGTATGTAGTGCCTGTTTCACATTTATATTGTATTTTATAAAGCACTATATAAAATGTCGCCCTGAGAGGTGCGGAGGAACATGCAACTCACATTGACTTTAAAAGGAGTCACGAATTAATCCACACGTCACCAATGTGAGGTAGGTATCTTCACTTCACAGAGCTGTACACTGGGGTACAGAAAGGCTAAATAACTCAAGGCATATGGCAAATCAGTGGAAGAAATTAATTAGAAATAAGGGGGTCTGGCCTCCTAATCTTGTGCTCAGTCCAGCAGGCCATGTTGCCTCCCCTGTTATATTTATAAAGCCCAGTTTTGTTCCTGTGCCCGAAAGCCCCCCTGTATTCCCCCCATACACTACTGTAATAATCTTTGAATAAAATATGCCTTGTTAGATATAATTTGAAAACTAATAACTTGCTGGTCAATAATATCATGGTAAAATGTGTGCAGCAACATTAAATGCAAAGTTTTGAAATCCCCCTGCATGATGTTCTTAGCACATGTTCAAAATCACACAGACCTACCCAGACAGAAGTATCCTGGATGAAATGTGTATTTACCTCAATTTACATATAAATAGTAAACAGCGTCCTTGAGACAGTAGGGGGAGGAGATGGCAGGAGACAGAGTAAACTTATGTTTCAGAAAACGCAGGTGAGAAGAAAGAACATGGAGTCTCCTTCACCAGACTCCAGATCATTTCTTTACTCTTTGAATAAACCATTCTTTGAGGGGTAACTCTCAGAAGAATCCACTTCAAGGGTTAACTGAACTACAAAAGAAAGAGGGAAGAAAACCCAAGGGATCCATCTCTCTCTCTCCCCTAAGAAGACAAAGGAACCAGCCCTTTGACTTTGCGGGGTGACCCTGACCAGAGAATTTGGTCAGCCGCATGCCTGGAAACATATGGTAAGGATTTTACCTTGAACCAAGTCTAGCGTGTTTAAGTTTTAACTACTAGAAAGGGTTTTATCTTTAAACCATTTCTAACTTTAATGCCTTATACTTATACTCACTTAACACCTCTCTTTGTAGTTAAATAAACTTCTTGTATTTTTAATCTAATCCAATGTTATGTTTAAACTGAACTGTTTGGTAACTCCAGTTAAAGTAGCAAACTGTTGAATACAGGGGGAACAGACCTTTAATAACTTAATTGTCCAGGAGAGAATAGGACAATGCAGAATACAGATTTTATGGAAATTTGGGATGGGGAGTGTGTTAGGGTCATCCTGAAAGGCTGGTGGAAGACAGAGAGTGACTGGAACATTGCCGACAGGCTGCTGGGGTCCGAGCTGCTGAACCAGGGTTGCAGCTACAATCAGACACTCAGGGTGTAACATGCTGTTAGGCTCTTTGTGAGTGGCGCTGGTTGGGAGCTACAACAGTAAAGCACTGTCAGGCACCCAAGGTTGCAGAACAGGCGGTGAAACCCCTCACTGGTCTGGAATACACCCTGGAATGTGACAGTTCCTCAAGTTTTCCGTTTTTGGTAATACAAATAAATAAATAATGATCATCTTCAAATATTTTTCTTATACGCTGACCTTGGGTTGAAATGGATGTCCTCAGGAACTTGGCTGGGGTCAATGATGATTTTGTCATTGTCAACGTAACTATCCAAGTCATCTGGGATCCTAAATTTGGCCATCTGAACTTCTGAATCACTCAGGCCAGCATGAGAAATGCGGACATAACCCAACCTATCACATCCAAACACAGAATTACTTTGAAGAAATAGCTCAAAGTCAGATCATCACATTTTTAAATCAGTGTCTTTAATAGTTATTTTAACCCACTAATATAATTCTTTTCAATTCTATAGAACCTTTCATCCAAAGATCTCAAAGCACTCTACAACATAAGCCTCAAAACACAATTTTGCACATGGAAAAACTGAGAAACAGTGTAAGTGCCTGAGATCACACAGCAAATCAGATGTAGGACCAGGAATATTATTTAGAAAGCATTATGTTGTAGTTTACAATCATTAGAATATATTGGTATGTCTCAACAACTTTTTTCAATTAAATCATTCAAATAAACATTCAGGGAAAATGAGTGAACTTAAAATACAGGCGTAATAATAAAAGTTGTGTTATAAATGGCATCTCACTCAATACAGCTTTTCTCTGTGTGTATTCAGTCTCCTTATGGACAATATAGTTTACTACTTTTTATTCCTGTTAACACTGCAGACTCTACACTGCTATGTTAGAGTGAGCTGGAGTCTATTCTGGCTCATGAATCACCAACAGAATTATTTACTAGAGGCTCAATCCTGCAAGGTGCTAAGCATCCAGCCCTGGTCCAGCAAAGCACTTAGCATGTGGTTAACTTTAAGCACGAGTATTTTCACTGATGTCAGTGCAAAGCTTTGCTGGACAGGGGCCAGAGTGCCCTACACCTCACAAGATCAAGCCCCAGGATGATATTTCAGAATTTGTATCACTGGTGGTGATGAGTGAGCAAGAATTCCAGGATGAGATTGCCAAACTGGGATTTAGGAAAATAGTCTTTACGTATTAACCAAGCAGATTTGACCTGAAGTCTTAGAAACACAAAGATGGAGCCCCATGATGTCATTTTTACAGAGTAACTTTACAAAGTAGAATCACACTAAGTCTGACATCCACTTATCAGGTTCCATATTACTTCATGTTATACCTGACTGCCTGCATGTAATTTAGTAGTCTGCCTTCAGCCAGTCAGAAAGTTTGATGTAAATTAAAGACAAGAACTAAGCTCTTCCATTCAGAGGAGTTATACAGGCTTCTGTCATGAGATCTAAAAGTGATAATGGTAACATATCTAAAACGAGTAAATTATCCATTTTGACATACCGTATTAGTCCATGATACATGATATAATCACACCACCTGTCATTATCCTTACTGTCAATATCCTATGGGGGAAAAATAAAGCAAACATGACAAGGTTTCTTCAAAGATGGACCTCAAGTCAGGGCATGTCTACACTAGGGGCACTACAGCTGCTTCCTACACTGACAGTGCAGATGCTTCCTACATTGACAGAAGATGTTTTTTCCATCAATGTAGGTAGTCCAAGATCCTGAGCAGCACTAGCTAGGTCGACAGAAGAATTCTTCCATCAATCTACCTGCGTCTACACCGGGGGTTAAGTAGACTTAATTGCAGTGCTCAAGGGTATAAATTTTTCACACCCCTGAGCAACATAGCTAGGTTGATCGAAATTTTAAATGTAGACCAGGCCTCAGTAACAGAATCTGCATGTGGACACAGAACAAGGAAATGATTTGCTTGAGATGTAGTCAAAAGTTGCAAATGAAACAGAATCCTGATGTTAGATCCAGGCAGGTAAGTAAAGGAAGACTGATTTTTTTAAAGGTATTTTATTTCTAAAATAATAGTTCGTAACAGGTAATTGAAAAATGGAACAGATTTTAAAACAAGTTGTTTTTTAAAAGGTATATGTGTATTTTTAACCCTATAATCTATGTAGGTTACTCATTTGGAATATTAAATTCATCCTTTCTAAATTAGTTAATTGTTATAGTTAGTAGTAGTTCTATATTACCTTAACATTACCATTTTCAATTACTTCTATGTAATCTCTGAATCCAGGAGCTGAAGTGATATATCCTAGAAACACAAGCTGTCGCGAGCTATTCTTCAAGAGGTTTGAAATAGCAATAGCCTGGAGCTTCCTGTCCAAGTCATCTCTGAAAGAAGTGGGAAACAATTACAAAAACATTTTTTTTAAAGGATCAGAAAAGATTCTCACTGATACAAACACAGAAAACCATGGGTTATGCAGTGGAAAACAGTGTGTGAAAGTTTACAAAAATAGGATGCTTTTTAAACTTTTGAAATGTTTGACCTCTGGTGCAAATTAGCTGCAAATAAGAGCTTCTTTCTCCTCAACACACTCCATGAATAGCTTGTTCTACGTTTTTATACTGAGCTCTAATCACCATGAATTTCTCATCTGAGTATCTTCTGCAGTTAAGACTTTGGGTCTGTCTAAATTATAAGTTTAACTGTGCCAGCATATAACTGTGTGGCACATTTTGGAACGTCCACACTCTAACTTGACCTTTTAATTGTACTATGGACGGGACAACCAGATCCTAGCATTGCATTACAGAATCATGCTAAAGCCTAGATAATGTAACAATTTCTCTAACACCATTCAAAAACGGTGTCCCACAAATACTACCAACAAAAATGGTGTTGGAACATGTACTGATTTAACAAAATTGATTTAAAGACTGATTTTAATTTAACCAATGCAGGTTGTGTGCATAGACAACACCAGAAAATCATTATTTTCCTGTATGCTTGTATTGTAGAGCCTTGCATTGGTACTGCTGGACAGATGCAGGTCAAAAGGCTTTATGCCAGAATATACCTTCCCAGTGCTCTTCTTGTATTTACTGAATTTCTAAATATACCTTCCCAGTTCTCTTACTGTATTTACTGGGTTTCTAAATGACTCCAATAAAAGTATCACTGATCCAAGTAGTATAGTTGGTTTGCTTCCTCCTACAGCTAATACACACTTAACACAAGCCAAACAAAAAAGACCTCCACTGATATAATCCCAATTTTTTAAAAATAATCCTTTATTAATTTAAAAGTTATGGTTTCTGATTACTGTTCCCCACTTTCAAAAGCAGCAATAAAATTGTATTTTTAATTAACCGATTATAAAGCCTCCATTATGAATATGAATTCTCATAATTAGTCTCAAAACACAATTTACTTTGCACCTGCTTCCTTAGCAAGCTGACAATAGCACTATAAACTGATAAACAGAGCAATGCTTGATATGGGATGATCTTGTGCCCCTTCTCCAAAGGATCTGGTGCTTGGGTGGGTTGAAAAAGCAAGTTCCTCCCTCAAAGGAGGCTTTTGGCTTCCAAGACTTTTAGTTGCACTCAGGTCATGTTTTCAAACCTTTCTTTGTATCCATGAAGGCTAGAATTTTTTTTCCTTAAGTGAAAGCTGAGATCCCAATAATCACTTGACTCCTGGAGCTAGGGCTTTTAAGAAAAAAATCCATCAACTATCACAAGACTTGAGCAATTTGCAAGAATTGGTAACACTAGTATTCTCCCCTAAATACATGGAAAGATGGGCTGGAGGCTTTAGGTCACTAGAGGAACACTGCTGAAGGGCAGGGCAGAATGGCCAGGGAGGAACACTGCTGGAGGGAACTGTAGGCTGGTCAGTAGGTAGGAATGCTGGCACTAAGCACTGAGCTCCTTCCATTCCCCATGCACAGCTACCAGGTGGGCTGCTTGTTTCTATTCTTTTTCAATTCAAATGAACCGGCCTCCAGGAGGTGTTTTCCGGGCCCAGAAACAGCGCTCAACCATGTCAAGGTGATGATGACAGTTGCCAGCAATTGCAAATTGCTCCACTCTATGTCTTCCATCAGGGCTGCTTGCATGGCAATGTTCTGCACAGCAGCTCCTGTATCGGCTGTGTAAATACTGCAGAATAAGGCATGAGGTGCTTGTAATGCTCACAACAGTGTACAGCTGAGCGGGGTCCATGCTTATCGTGCTACGGTGTCCGCGTAGGTAGGAGGTAAGCGCATCATGGGAGGCTAATGCCATGTTCCCATAACCACCCATGTCAGCGTTTTGGTTCCATAAGGCATTGTAAGCCCAAGCCAAAATTCCACTCAGCTATGTGCACTGTGGGATAGCTACCCACCGTGCAGTGCTCAGTGAGTCAATACAAGCCCTGCTAGTGAGGATGCACTCTGCCGACACAATGAGCGTAGTGTGGACACGCAAGATCAATTTGCTTAAATCGGAGGCTCGATGTTGCCTTAGCTTTCTAGTGTAGTCATTGACTGAGAGAAACACAGGTGCTTCCCCCTCTCCATGGCCAGTTCCTCCCACTCCCTTCTTGTTGGGATGTGCTTCTCCTCCCTTCTCTGCTACCCTGACAGCCAGATTCTTTGGGGGTGAGGACACAAAGTTGGATAGAAAAATGGAAGTGACTGGGTTGCCTGCTTTAAGCTGTCTTTTAGAGGCCAAATTGGGAGCCGTTTCAGACCAATTCAGTTTAATTAGTAAGACAGTTTCCAAGAAATACAGCTAACTGGGAATGAAGCTTTTGAGGTGGGAAAGGGGTGAGGGGGAACTTAATAGGTGGGCAGAAGGAAGCAAACTGATCATTTTAAACTACCTCCCACATGCCTCTGGATCCTGGCCATTCTTTAAACAGGTGGTTATGGCCAGACACTTTCAACTTGCTTTCTAACATGATTATAATAATTAGGGAGTTTATGGAACTGCCACCAGTAATTGCTTGCTGCTCCAGTACAACTCACATTTTCTGTGCTCTTATCCTGTGATCTCCTCAGGACAGAATCCTGTTTTAAGCATGGCCCGTTCATTAGTTTAAAGTGCCAAGTACACCTTACAGCACTATGAATAACGTCTAAACACAGAGTAAACTGGAAGCTGCTTAGCTGTTTCTTCTAGGTTTTATGCCAAAGGCCCCCAAACTGGAAAAACTTGGGGGGGGGGGAAGAACAGCTGGGACCTGGGACAGCTCCCATGGGGGGCGGGGAGGGAGCACCACCTAGCTCTGCTCCTGGCCCTGACCTCACTAACAAACTCCAGCTGTTTTCAGAAGCTTTTTTGCATATTATATTCCTTAACTGAATGTATAGTTATCGCTGCATAAGCTACAGTAATTAAAAGATAAATCCCTAAATCTAATAATTGGGATCTTAATATTAGATACTGTGGAGAATAAAGCAAAATGAGTTATAGTGACTTAAAAGATTCACAAAACCTGCCCATTCACAAAACCTGCAACTATTAACATACATTACACAGCCATAACCAAGACATTCCAGGAAAGATTGAGAAAGGCAATATATTTGTTAATCCCCTCAAGCTTTTGATTTATCAGCGCAGTTCTTCATTTCAGAAGCGGGAAGTCACATTTCACACCTCCAGTTTTAGCTGTCCAGTAAAGGTACTGAACTTGTTTTTTTCTTGCTGTTTATGCAACGTGTCTTAGAAGTCTCAGAATTGCTCTCTTTCGGTGCAGAGGGGAAAAAAAGAACACCCTACACTTAGGCCCTATAACTTCTTACCAAGCCACAATTTATGCCATCTACCTGCCACAAATTATGCCAGTCTACCCTCCCTGATGGAACATAATGGAACTCTACTGAGAGGGAGGAGGCTGAGGTGAGGGGGAGGAATCCGATATAGTTTCAAAGCCAATCTTGACTCTGTAGACGAGAGGTGGGCAAACTACGGCCTGTGGGCCACATCCGACCGGCAGGATCGTCCTGCCCAGCCCTTGAGCTCCCAGCCGGGGAGGCTAGCCCCCCTCCCCAACAGCCATGCCGCCGCGTGGGCAGCGCTCTGGCCTGCCACTCCTACTGGGCAGCGTGGAGAGTGCAGCTGCCTCTGGCTGGGTTGCGCAGCTTCAAGCTCCTGCTGCTGGTAAGGGGGCGGGGAGCAAGGAGTCCTGGGGGACAGTCAGAGAGCAGGGGCGGTTGGATGGGGCAGAGGTTCTGGGGGGGCGGTCAGGGGATGGGGAACAGGGAGGGTTAGGAGTGGCAGTCCCGGGGGGCCTGTCAGGGGGCAGGGGTGTGGCTAGGGATTGGGAGGAGCAGTCAGGGGACAGGGAGCAGGGGGGTTGAATAAGGGGGTGGGATCCCGGGGGGCAGTTAGGGGCGGTGGGTCCTGGGACGTGGCGGTCAGGGACGAGGAGCAGAGGGCGGTTGGATTTATTCTTTTACATAGAGACTGTCCGGTTTGGCCAATGTACATGGCAGAGAAGCATTGCTGGCACATGATGGCATACATCACATTGGTAGATGTGCATGTGAACGAGCCTCTGATAGTGTGCCTGATGTGATTAGGCTCTATGATGGTGTCCCCTGAATAGATATGTGGACACAGTTGGCATCATGTGCCAGCAATGCCCCTCTGCCATGTACATTGGCCAAACCAGACAGTCTCTACGTAAAAGAATAAATGGACACAAATCAGACATCAAGAATTATAACATTCAAAAACCAGTCGGAGAACACTTCAATCTCTCTGGTCACTCGATTACAGACATAAAAGTCGCAATTCTTCAACAACAAAAAAAAGTGTCCCTCATCCACCTTTGGAAAAATAAGGGCTGTATTGTACATTAAGTTGCTAAGAACTTTTATAATTAAAGCTTGTCACATTTTAATTAATATTTTTAAAAATCCGTGTCTTTCCGCACCATCTGTTTCCAGAGATAACTCACCCTGACACGTGATCCCTTGTGCTTGGACCAAAATTGGTGTAAAAAACCAGTTTTTCTCCTAACCACATGGTTGGATCAATGTTCCCAATGAATGGCTTAGAGGTATCACTCTCCAGAATGGTAATAAAATCTGCACCTGGGAGACAAATTTTTGAAAAACTATAACTATCAAAAAGACCGAAAGTTATTCTTCTGATCACACAGAATGGATGCAGCTCCCTCTAGCACCAGTCAGTGCCAATTCTACATTGACCAGAGATTGGTCCATCCACTGGTTATGTATGCTGTTTCTGAAGTGCTCCCAGCCCTTCCTAACCTAAGACCCCTCAGTATGGACCCCTTACACCAATAATTCAGCCCATTCCACAAAAGTGTTTGTTAATAGTGTACCTGAAGTCTCTCCTGCACCCCCACAAGATAGAATTGCAGCCTTACTTCAAGAACACTTTTAGAGCGATTTATTTAGTACAGTAAAAATACGAGTGAAGGACTTGGTGGCTCAGAGGATTTGAATGGGACACAGAACTCTTCCTTTCTAGGGATCAGCTCAAATGCAGCTCACACAGGTAATGATTGAAATGGATATTATTTGATGACTGTTGATCTACGTAAAGTAAGCTAGTCTGGGTCCCGTTCAGAACAGGCAAGTGTTCACTTCACAAAAACTCACCTTCACGTTCGGCACTTTTATTGGCTGTCTCATCAGAGACAAGAAATGAATGAGCACAGCAAATGAGCTGCTCACTCACCATTAGAAATGTCCCCTTAAGGTCAAGGTTGAGGCATGTTGATAGCTGACAATGTGGGAGAAGTTTTCTCTTCCCTAGACATGATGTTTTTATTCTATGATTCTCATAAAAATCAGGTAATTTTAATCAGAAACAAAGCAATGCTTGCTCCTTTCTCAAAGGGTGGAATCTCAAATTGCTACACCTCAATTATTAGTGAATTTATGAATTTCTTAGAAAGCCATACAATATTTGTATAAAACATAGAATTCTGTAATTTTATATTAAACCTATGTCACCAGTAGATAGAGATGTAGATTTCTTAATCTAAGGTTTGTCTTGAAATTTCTTACTACAGTTTTTGACTTCTGAATTGCTTCTTTTGGAAATAAACATTTCATTAGCACAAAGAAACTTTCAAAGGAAAATAAGTAAATTACTGATCCTGTCATTTGTGCTTTTGGTTCATGAAGGCTTCAGTTGATGGGTTTTAATGTGCATGATAAATAAATACTTTCAATATATTTCTTATATAGATACTTTCAGGCTAAAAACATGGGCTACACTGTTCTATCTGAAGGGAAAAAAAACACTAAGAGGACAGAGAGTAGCCCAACTTTCAACTCCTGGAGTTCTGAATTGGTTTTTTTAGAGGGTGGGGGTTGCCTACTGAATGGGCCAAGGTGTCAGCTCCCTAAACACGAAACCATCAGGGCACTTGAGGAGGTCAGAGCCATCTGTGCAGTAGTCCAGTGCCTCTCGTTGCTTCCTAACCCCCATGTCATACGTCAGCATGACATGCTGCGTCAGTGCCTGCAAAAACTGCTCATTGACATGGAGACAACCCCTGCTCAACTGGTTCCCTTAGTAGAAGGGGAACACACAAACCATAATGTTAACCCCAACATCACTCCTTCCTAATGCCCTTTGTGCACCTGCAGAGGAGCTTGTCTGAGAATAATGTTACAAAGCCTCCCACCACACTCCAGTGCCACCTGATTTTGGCCCCTTCCATTCATGAGAGCTGTAGGGACAATCCAGACACATACATAGTGCTAGAAAAGCAAATTTCCTTGCTCATATATGTTAAAAACAACACCTGAGAGTACAAAATCAAGTATATTTTAATAAGAATTTCTCTCTCATACCACTATTTATAATGTTAATGTTATACATTTCTCAGCTTTTACAATGCAAATAGACGAGTTCATTTTTCAAGTTTATAATTCATAGCTAGCCATTTCATTTTCAGGTGCTCAAGAAATCCACAATGCTGCACTATTTTGCTTGCAGACATTGTAAGGGAATGTTTATTTTAAAATGGTTTCCATTGGAATTAAAAACAATGGAGAAGTTAAAAAAACAAACTAAATATGGAGCCAAGTTTATCCGAAACAGTCTTTAAACTTAAACTTTCTTTCAGTAAATGTACCAAATATTTTGCTTTGCAGTGTTGTTGTAGCCATGTTGGTCACAGGATATCAGAGAGACAAAGCAGGTGAGGTAATATCTTTAATTGGACCAACCTTTGTCGGGGAAAGAGACAAGCTTTTGAGGTTACAAAGAGCTCTACTTCCGGTCTGGGAAAGGTACATAGAATATCACAGCTACATACAAGGTGGAACAGATTGTTAAGCATAAGGAGCTCCACGTGTTGCAAGAGGCCATTCAAAGTGAAGTGCACAGTTAACACCTCTGCAGTTGTAGGACAAGAAGGGCTAGTGGGTTACAGAGTCATTCAATAAAGACAATCGATTTACAGCTCATTACAACTATTTTTTTTTAGTGATTAACACAGTGATGAATTTAAGCTCTCAGGCTCATCTTTTGGAAGAATTGTGCAGGCTTCCTTTGTGCAGGTCAGATATGGAGTGACTGACTTGTGAAAAGTGGCCTCTTAGTCCTCATCCTCAAAGGAAACCTGCACATAGATTCATAGATATTAAGGTCAGAAGGGACCATTATGATCATCTAGTCTGACCTCCTGCACAATGCAGGCCACAGAATCTCACCCACCCAATCCTGCAATGAACCTCTCACCTATGTCTGAGCTATTAAGTCCTCAAATAATGGTTTAAAGACTTCAAGGTGCAGAGAATCCTCCAGCAAGTGACCCATGCCCTATGCTACAGAGGAAGGCGAAAAACCCACAGGGCCTCTTCCAATCTGCCCTGGAGGAAAATTCCTTCCCGACCCCAAATATGGCGATCAGCTGAACCCTGAGCATATGGGCAAGATTCACCAGCCAGATACCCAGGAAAGAATTCTCTGTAGTAACTCAGATCCCATCCCATCTAACATCCCATCACAGGCCATTGGGCCTATTTACCATGAATATTTAAAGATCAATTAATTGCCAAAATCATATTATACCATCATACCATCTCCTACATAAACTTATCGAGTTTAATCTTAAAGCCAGATAGGAGCTTAAATTCATAACTTTGCTAGATATTAAAAAAAAATTGATTCAGTAAAGACACTGGATTTATGGCTCATTATAACAAACCTATCACCCACTAACCCTCCTTTGTCCTACAACAGCAGAGGTGTTAACTGCCCACTTCACCTTCAATATTTTGCTTACAGAAATATGTTTAGTCACTCCTCTCTATTACAAGAAAGAAAAAATCTGAGGTTGATTATTAAAAAGTTCTCTCCAGCCAGGAATTCCACTTAAAACCAGAGGGGATATCACTTCCTCTTACTTATTTGAAGCAAGTGGATTTTTAAGTGTATCACTGACATGATCATAATGGAACAGCTATAAACACAAAAGTTTAAATGAAACTATTTCATCCCAATGCTGTGAGGAACAGTCTTGTGCTAACAGGAGGATGGATTCAATGACCCAGTAGGTTCTCTTCTTTCTAGCTCCTATGATTTCAGTTATATCCTACAAGGTGTAAAGGAGAAAAAATAAGGCTGACACAAAAAGGTACCTGTTTGATTAAGCAGAAATGCTGCATCTTCCAGGTTTGGCCATCCCTCATTGTCATATCCAAACCTGAAAGGTCAGATTGCAGCAGAGAAGTCTCTCGTTGAAGGCTGGAAGAAAAGAGAATGAAGAATTAAAAACCTGGTAAATTCTATTATGTCTTTTAATCTAAGGTGCAATAAAAAAGACCTAAGATTATACGTTTTAATTAGTACATGCTCCTAACACAGGTAAGTAGATCACAGAGGTCTGTAGGTATTATTAATAGCATATTATTTCCACAAATAGAGAAAATCAGGAAGTCATGACATTTAAAATGTACCCACACAAATAAGGTAGGCAAATGAATAAGAAGGGGGGAGGGGTTACTCTCTCCCAATTCATGATGTGTCGTAAACCTGGATAAATACCGCAAAAAAAGTTACCGACAGACATTCACTCACATTTTAGTGTATTTGCATAACCTTTATTCACACCCTTTTTTGTATTTGCCATCTGTAAATATTCTAATGAAAACTAGTAAGAATAGTTGTCATAAAAGCAAGTTTTGAGTAAATATTTCAGAATAGTCATAGAAAGTTAATTTCTAATTCATAATTGCAATTATTCACACCAGAAACTTGATTTTATAACATTCACCCAATCATGGAACAAAAACATGTCATGTAATGTGTTCAATCAAAACAGCTCTAATTTAAAACTGAACCTATTGAATACTCAAAGCAAAACTAACATTTTTAAGTAAACTGCATGCTGAAATATGTCAGCATAAAACAATCTCTCTCACCTGAAGCTGTCATCGCAACACCCAGCTCTTTGGCCAGATAGGAAGCTCGGATCCCACCCACCCACCCCCTTTTAAAAAAAAAAAATCAAATCTCCTTAATGAATCGAGAAGGGATGCTTCTAATTCAGAATAGCTTGTCAGAAAGGCTCCATTCAGAGTGACATAGTAACAAGGTGGTTTGTCCCATTCAGAGTCAGAGGACCTGGGGCCAGCAAGTCCTGTTCAGTTATCAGACGCAGCTGGGAAGGGATCAGGTGATTCCTATAAGAGCGTACGGGGGGGCTGCAGGAAGCAGGGTGGCTCCTGTGTTCTGAATAGAGTTCAAGTGTAGCATTAGTCCTTCCTGGGCTGGGGAGACAACACAGCAGCCCTACAGTGACCGACCTGTTGTCACGTATCAGTGAATTTGTGGGGTAAGAGTCCCAGGGTCCTTTCAAAAGCTGGTTCTCCTTCATGGCAGCACAACAGGCCTGTCACTGTACCAGCTTCAGCTTAGATTTTCACTGTAGTTACCCTATACTGCTGCACATACTATCCATGGAGCATTCCTCATTGCAACATCAGCCCAGTGACAAGTCATGGTTAAGACAGCATTTCAAACAAGAAGCATGTGACTGCTTTTCAGATCAAGGATTTAATTCCAGCTAATAAAGAACTTAATACCAACTCACCTGTTCCAGTTTTAAACAAAATGCTTGTTAGGTGGGTAAATCCTATAGTCTAATCAAAGCACTCCATTTCTGAACTGAAGACGGTAACCCTTATTCAGGATCAAGTGGAATAAAAATTTGGTACTGCTCACGAAGGGGGATGTATGAAGCTTGGAAATGAATCTGATGCAACGTCATACACAGTTCAACACTGCTCAACTCAACAAAATTTGAACAGACTCTACTATGACTCAGCCAAGTTACAGGCCCTGAGTTTAGAGTCTCCAACCTGCTGGGTACAAAACCACTTGCATGCATCACTATCACAAGTTCTTAGGTCATGAACACATGGGCAACTATTTGCATCAACATCAGTGAAGCAGGTGAACTCCCTCATTACCCCTTGAAATAAATTCTGTCCTGATTAAAGTACCTCTGCATCAGCCTACTTGAAAAAAAAAAAGTGTACTCACACTTATATAATACAAGTTTTACTGCGGCACTGGAAAGATCGCTATCATTCCCCCAATCAGAGTGTGGAAGTCAGAACAACCATCCACATTCATCATCATGGAAGGAGGGTGGAAAGAGTAGAAAGACACTCTCTCAAGAAGAGGCCATTTTAACATCTTTTCCCAATCCTGGAGATGCCCCAAAACATCTTTACACCATAAAAGCCCTTGGGTTTACATTATATTGTAAATCCACACTTCACAGTCCATCGTGTTCTCACTTGTTCTCTCTTCCCACATCCTCCTCTTGCTGTGTCTAATTTTCCTTTCTTTTGCCCTACATTTTCTTTGCACCATTCCCTTTTTCCTACTTGTCTTTCCCCCCTCCTCAGTTTTACACCATACTAATAGTCCCAAGCAAGATCAGAGCCCCATTGTGACAGCTGTCAAATGTATTCATAGCAAGAGACAGTTGCTGCACCAAAACAACTGCAATTCAAAGAGACAAGGCAGACAAAGGGTGGGAGAAAGGAAGTATTATCCCGCATTTTTTTAAAAACAGACGGGGAAGTAAGGCACAGAGATTAAGTGATTTACCGAATGCCATACAAGAAGTCTGCAGCAAAGTCAGAAACTGAGACCAGATCTCCCAAAACCCAGTCCAGTGACTCAACCACATGACCATTTTCCTCTGTTCAATACATATTCATATACTGAGTGACTTATGGTTGCTGTGTATTGCTGGAAAGATTTCTAAGGGATCATTTGCAGATGTTACAGTGTGTTTGAAAATATATTTTTTTGTTTAAAAAAATAAATATTACTCACCCGTTGGCCTAATTTCTTCTCATATGCTTTATATTACAGTCCTAATCCTAGCAAACCCACACCAACAAACAGCCACAAGACTTGAAACAGAAAAAACACAGGAAATTAGTTGTGAGAGAGAAAAAGGGAAAGTGTGCAGAGTTAATTTCATGCTCTCAGTTAAACATGGAAGGGTATATTCTCTTCCTTGGGATTAATATTTAAGGAATGGGAGATACTGTCCGGTTATAGTTAAATCTCCACATATTTCAACAATAAGTGTAAGTATTTAGAAAGTACTGTACTGCCCATCAGTATACATGCGGATATTTTTAGAAGAAGAATCTATCTGCCTTTCATTCATGTCCTCCAAAACAAAGCAGAAACAGCAGGCTTCATGTAGCACTTTCCTTTGTATAGCAAAGGCTTTGTATAGCTAAAATTATCTCTTCTGAAGAACCTGTTACAGAAATTCATAAAGGCAAAAAGAAAAATGCTCTGTTTTTCCTGGCTCTGTTCCAAAAATCCTTTTGAAGTATGGAAATATTAATTTGTTAATATTATCTTGCCAAGCAAATAGCTATAGTTTACTTTAAAAAATCCCAGACCTCAGAAAGATGCAGTCCCTACCAAACCTCCATAGAAGCACTTTTCTAAATGTACAAATTGGCAGATTCTTGAAGAAGCACTAAAACCTTATAGAACGCAAATCATGGCTTTTCTGTTGCTTCCGAAGTCTGCCAAATCACAAAAGTGGACAGGTAAGGACTCTCAGGGTTTGGCACTCATAACTCGTTGGTGATTAAATCACTTTGTGATTATTTCACATATACAAAGGCACATTAGGCCTACCAAAAAACTCAGGTAACTCTAGTCAATTCATTCATCAAATCCTTAAATAAACAATGATAAATTGACATATAATTAATTTTACATTAATATCAAACTTTTGTAAAACAACTTTACGGCACATTTAAGCAAACTTTACCATGAATAGTGGCAGGAAAAAAAAAAGACACATATTTACATGCCTTATAAAACACAAAGGTGTTTGAGGGAGAAACTGACCGAAGAGCAGTAAAGTTTGGGGAAGTAAAGCCAGAGGTCAGTGTTGCATTAAGTTATAATATCAGCTTGGTAGGACAAGGCTAGAAGCCAGTAGACAGGGTATTTTACTGTTCCACTCTTCTGAAGTTATAACAATGCTAATAGCTTTGTTTTGGGGGTGTTAAAACTTCTCGATTTGACTATAAATATATTTTACTACTTATATGGCCCCACTACCCACAGTTTCTGAGTCACAATCTTTAATAATATTCACAACACCCATGAGGGGTAGGGAAGTACCATCATCTCTGTTTTGCAGATGGTGACGTGAGGCACAGAGAAGCTACGGGATTTGCCCAAGGTCATGCAGGTAGTGATAGGAAAGCAGGGACTTGAACACAGGCCTCCTACATCCTGACCTAATGCCCTAACCTCTAGACAACTTCTCTCTCTAATTCTCACTGTAACTGAAAAGCTATTATTGGACTACGTGACCCCAATTCTCAACTACATCTCAGATGTGCTTAGTTGTAGTGGAGAATGGCAGCCACAGGGAGCTGGCTGCAGCTCATTGATCCTCACCAACAGAAGTTACAGCAGTGAGGCTAATATGTCCAGTTGTGCCACTGGGGTGAACAGGGTAGCCAACACACAATTTTATTGAAAGTCTCATGATATTTGGTATTATTTTTACTTTTAAAGCCTCAGCTCATAGAACCATGTTATTTTGTGAGCTGCTATGAAACCCAACATCAGTATGATGGTGTTGGCAGTCTGACATCTCCAGATTGGGTTTAGTGAGGTATACCAGATTCGGAGCACCAGTAGAAGAATCTTCCCTAGTATGAATCCCCAGATCCTTTTAATTATTTTTCAAATCTACTCTATATGTAGAGTAAGTACAGAATCAATTCTGTAAATACAGAATCAATTCTCGAGTACCTGGCGCATTTTGTAACAAGTGTTATAGTGAATATCAGGCCTTAGTTATTGCACAAATGCTACATTCGATTTTAAGCATTTTTCAACTGATATTTAGTTCATGAATTTGTGAATAAAGAGAAGCCATTTACAGTCATGTAATTTTTATAAATATGGACAATACCTTTGTAAACTGTTTCCTGACCACCATGTTACTGTTTGACCCACGAGAGAGGAACAAACACCTGGAGCCAAGGTCAGTATTCAGAGTGTAGCATTTGGAGCTTGGTATGAACCTACGCTTCCTGCAAACAAACACATGCACTGATTTTAAAGGGCTGTATTTTCAAAAGAGATCAAGTAATAATGATTTCCAATGCATTTGTTCAACTGAACATACAGATGTGCACAATACACGTTTAAACCACCAACAGAAATGCACGTTGATAGAAAATAGGTACATTTGTTTCCACCAACTTATCAGAACTATTGTTTACAGTGGGGGAAAAAAATGAAGAAATCACATGTATTTTCTTAGACTGCAATCAATACCTGAAACTAGGCGGGTCATACTGCAGAAATATAGGACTAAATATTCCAAAGTAGGTGCTTAATTTACATCTGTAAAATGCAAATATTTGGAGCCAGTTAACTGAGCATGCAACTATTCCTGAACATTTGGATTATGAAGCTCAAAAATTTCTCAAGTAAATTCTCAAGTGTAAGCATACACAGAAAAGTTAACTAGATGCCAAACATTTCCTTATTCACCATAGTTTACAAGATGGAGAAAAATGTTGGTGCAATCAGATTGTGAACTGGATTTAAGAAGAGGCATTGGAGGAACGGAATCAGAAAGAGCAGTCACAAGAGAGCCAGGAAAGCCAATTCACTGTAATTCCATAATACAACGATACAACAGGGACTGACAGTATATTGCACAAGGGTATATGGCAGTAGGGACATGACACTGGTATACATAAAAAGATAGCTTTCACACATTTAGAGGAACCGGGAAATTCTTCTACTGTATAATGTTCCTTTATATAATTCATGCTGTACTGCAACTGAAATAAAGATGCCCCTAAAATACATGTTTTTAAAAAGGCCGATATATTATTACACTTGAACGTACGTAAAACTTCGAATTACATCTTTCCCCATGAAAATAATAAAGGAAGAGGCATCTGCAGTATTGAGCTATACCAACACCAAATTGGCCGTGACAACCCCATTATTACAGCCTGTCACATGACCAAATACAAAATTGCTACCAAGTACCTCCAAGAGACTTAGTTATTATGTAAATAGCAAGGATAGCTTGGTTTGGAACTTCAGTACACAAAATAAATTTTTTGTTTAGTCAGCTCTTCATTAACAGTCTAACAGCCTTCACTCTAAGACATGGATTTTATCATACTGGTTTGCCAATTTGATTTGGTGCTTATCTGTTCTGCCATCTGCTCCATAAGCTACACATTCTAAAAATAATTAAATCTTGAGCTAGTAAACTCTAAAACGGCACGTTTAGGGCTTTCTCTGAAAGGGGTTACTCCATAGCTGAGCTGGACACAGGGTTTCACCCAGTTAGGGCTGCACACATTTCCATGCAGTTCAGTCATTTATTTTGTGAGACTGGCTTGGCGACAGTGAAGCCCTTTTGATTGTCGAGCTCCTTCCAACACCAAGGCTGGCTGCACCTAGCATATGTATTCATAGGAGGCTGGTTTGTTCCTTCTCCCTATTATAACTACCCTCCCAGGCAAATCCTCCCTAGACTCACCTAAATCCACTCTTGGTCTGCTCTTCCCCTTTCTCACAGAAAGGCAACTTAATCTCTCCCTGTCCTTCTAACAGCTCTCCAAGGTCAGGAAGCTTCTTCACAGGACAGCTTTCCTATGAAAGAAAACTGAACATTCCCTGTGACAGGGCTGACATATCCACTCACCTTCTCTGGGATCAGCCCACTCTTCTTTCCCAGCAGGCAAAGCTTATTCATTTCCTCCCCAATGGGCTAAGAGTCCCCTGGCACCATCCCTATTCCAGGATTACCTCCTCCAGCCTCCAACCCTGCCTCAGTTCCTCTCCATCTAGAATTATTTACCTTGCCCAGCTCCCTCTAATGGCTCTGCAGATGTCTTCAACCACAGTGAAATCTTGCCCTAATTGGCAAAAATTGCTCAACAGAGCAGGCTCCCATACCTGCTATGGAGGGATCTGTTTTATCTGGGAGAATTAATTAGCTCCTCTTGTCCATGAAAAGCAATACAGATTTAGGTAGATGTATGGATACCATAATACAGATTCTGACTCTGAAACACATTCTAGCTAGCCCAATAGTTTCCTTTAGTGTTCCCAATTGGTGGTTCAGTAGGTGATGTATGAGCATTTGAAATCTGGGAACACTAAAGGAAACACGTAATGGAATAGTATAATCCTACACATCTGGCAAATTTCCATAGCACCCTGCATAATACTCCCTGCTAATGCTCATACATCACCTACTGAACCACCACAGTCTTAGGATTTTAATTATTTTTAAAATCTACTCTATATGTAGAGTGAAATAAATAATTTCTTAGAGAGTTTTCAAAATGTTACATATATCTGCCTGCATTGGACAATGCATCTTTGTTAATTTACCATAATGTTTTTAAGTCACCCTTAAACATGATTGCATTGTTGAAATGAGGGAGGAAAAACTGTTTATCTGACAGGAATATTGCACGTATAAACCATATCTTAAAGAAAGAAAAAAAGTTGGATTTGATAAATATGCTCCCTATGCCCACCCAAACTATTTGCAGTATAGCAAAATGAGACTTCTGATATGGATTTCTGTAGATTTGACTATTAAAATTTATTGAATGAAGGAGATAAATATTGACCAAGCAAAGATGTAGAAAGGAAGCATTGCTCTAGATCAGGGGTCAGGAACCTTTCAGAAGTGGTGTGCCAAGTCTTCATTTATTCACTGTAATTTAAGGTTTCGTGTGCCAGTAATATATTTTAACGTTTTTAGAAGGTCTCTCTTGATAAGTCTATATTATATAACTAAGCTATTGTTGCATGTAAAGTAAATAAGGTTTTTAAAATGCTTAAGAAGCTTCATTTAAAATTAAATTAAAATGCAGATCTTATCAGTTTAGTGTGATCCTTGCCCTTGCTTTTCCTTGCTGAGTTTTCCAATGTCTGGCATGTATTTGAATACTTTAAGCTGCACATAGGCTTCTGAGTGATCAGTTGTTAACCGGCTCCGAGAGGGACAGAGGACAGATTTCAAGTGTGAAAATACCTGTTCACACAGGTATGTGGATCCAAATGCTGAAAGCACTGCAAACGCAATTGTCTTCAAACAGTTAAATTTCACTATCAAATCACTTGTATTTACTTGTATTTACTGAGGGACAGACAACCTATCCTAAATACTCAATTACTGAGGGACAATCTACACTTATTGTTATATTTGCTTTCCACAAGCTTCTTTTAGTATAAAAACAACAAGGAGACCAGTGGCACCTTAAAAACTAACAGATTTATTTGGGCATAAGCTTTCGTGGGTAAAAAACCCCAATTCTTCAGATGCATGGAGTGAAAATTACAGATACAGGCATAAATATATATTGGCACATGAAGAGAAGGGACTATACTTACAAGTGGAGAACCAATGTTGAAGGCCAATTCAGTCAGGGATGTGGTCCACTCCCAATAATTTTAACACCATCACTTGGGGCTTGAGTAGGGACTGGGAGTGGCTGCCTCACTACAAAAGCAACTTTGCCTCTCTTGATATTGACACCTCCTCATCAATTATTGGGAGTGGACCACATCCACCCTGACTGAACTGGCCTTCAACATTGGTTCTCCACTTGTAAGGTAACTCCCTTCTATTCATGTGCCAATATATATTTATGCCTGTATCTGTAATTTTCACTCCATGCAGCTGAAGAGGTGGGATTTTTACCCATGAAAGTTTATGTCCAAATAAATCTGTTAGTCTTTAAGGTGCCACCAGACTCCTCGTTGTTTTTGTGGATACAGACTAACATGGCTACCCCTCTGATACTTTTAGTATAACTTTTTATGAGTGATGTACCTGAATATTTGGATGCTAATATTTAAACTGTATTGTTGAATCTGTTAACCTTAATTTGGGATATAGAAAATTATGTACTATTTGTATTTTATGACTTTTTAAACCAAACTCTGTACTTTTGGATATTTTAAGCATTACATCTTGACGCACAGACACTCTTTCCTTGTGTATTAGATCATTTTAACATTTGGCTTAATAAAAAAAAATTAAATTTGACTGCAGGGGTAATGAAATGTTATCCTTATTGTATGAGTAAAGGGCAGCAGAACTGTGCTTTACCTGTTCTGATTGAGGGGGTCATCCTCAATTGAACTGAACTCACTAAGCAGGGGGCTCGGATGCCAGATTCCTGTGAAAGAAAGAGGGGGTGGAGACAGGAGTCCCTGCCTAGAGGTGTAGGCTCTGCCCAAGAGTTCTTGGGATGATCTAACCTGCCCATCCCCACTGTTCAAAGATGGAACTAATTAAGGCTCCCTTAGGAGTCTTTTGTTTTGTTAAGTGATCACTACAGCTGAAATCACCTGTTGTGGGACAGGGTTTCTGCGCAAACTGCTTCAGCAATGAAGTTCCTCCACTAAGAGCTGAAAATCAGTGAGAGTTGCATGGAACCTCAAGAGACTGACTCACAGAGGTCACAGTAGAGAAGTAGGTGGCAGCAGAAGGTGATGGTGTGCATCGGTGACAGCTGGCAGGGCAGCTGATGGAGCAGAATGGCAAGCAGCCAGTAGGGTGGCAACTCCAGAGAAGCACTCAGATGGCAGAGTGAGCCAGGTGCCTTCTCCCCTGTCCCCAGGTGGGTTGTGAACTCACACAGATGCACCTCTGACCTCTGGGTCTTCACTGACCAAGGACAACCCCTGAGAGTGGGCTGTGGTGGAGGGAGAAGAGAGGGACCCATTGGTTGTTGAACTCAAGAACCTGAGGCAAAAGACACTGCCCAACGTACACTGGGGTGGGTGTTTTATGTTTATGAATCCTGTTTGCAGTGTTTTTCCAAATTAATGCTGGGGGACTTTCCTCCTTTCATTAAAAGTTTCTTTTCTACACTCAGACTCTGTGCTTGCGAGTGGGGAAGTATTTCCTCTTACAGGAGCCAAAGGGGTGGTGTTTAATTTTCCCAAATTACTGAGTAGTAGCTCAAGACAGTTCTGTGTTGTATTGTTGAAAAGGAACCCCTAGATATTGAACCTAGTCCTGGTTGCTGCTGACTCCACCTGGCAGAAAAATTACAAATGCAAGATTCCTAAGGAGTCTTCAGAAATTGTTTTACAATTTATGGGATGACCCCAAGGTGACAGGAAAAAGAATTATGGATTACAAGTGGCCTCTCCTTTCCTTTCTTCCTACACGATAGAGAGGCAGCTTGTGAGCTCTTGAGGCCCAAAGCGCTGACAGCATCAATGTAATTTAAGAAATAATTATGGTTGTTTTACAATATCATGTAAAGTGTGTGTATGTGCCCTTGTCCACATACTACTGTATGTTATAGGCCCAATACTGTGATAAAAGCAAATGGGGATTCTCCCTTAGCTCTACTGGCCAGGACCTCTGCTTTTGGAGTAGGAGGATCTGAGTTCTATCTCTGCTTTCACTGGAAAGTTCTCACTTCATGGTGTGCAGCAAAGTGACAACCATGAAATCGTAGGTGGCAATAGATTTGTTACAACACTCGGTTTGACAAGTCCAAGCACTTGGGCCAAGGAGGTGGTGTTATAGTCACAGCCAAAACCACTGATTTACTTATGGGCTCATCCAGTTCACCCTCACCTATAATTCCTGCTGTGACTGTCTGTGAGGAATTAATAATAATATCTAGCTCCTAGATTGCTCTTGGAGATCTACTAATGAAAAGGAGGCCAGTATCATTAGCTCCATTTTATAGATGAGGAAACTGGACCACAGAGAAGTGAAGTGACTTGCCCAAAGTCACTCAATAGGCCAGTGGTAGAGCCAGGAATAGAACCCAGGTCCTACTCCAGTGCTCTCCCCACTCCTTTCCTTCTTTTAACGTAAAGCTTTGCTCCTACCAAGAGAACCATGTGTGTGGGGCCTGGGTTGACATCAACTGGGAAAGTGCTAGTCTTTGCCCCTGCTGTTCTCTTTGCAGGATCAGGTCCCAGGATTACACTAATATTTATCAATATTTTCTCCACTCCAGCACCTTTCCTGGCTTCTCTGCACATTCATTTTCTCCTTCCTCTCCTCAATTTAGCTCCCCTGAACATTTCTAATCTCTTAAAAAATAACTTTATCTCTTGAACCCCAACCTCACAGGTACCCTCCTCTCCTATTGTTTTTATATGTCTCTACACTCTGGGTCCTTACTGTGATGTTGCACTCCATATGTTTTATGGAAATATGCTTATGAATGTGAATATGATGTATCTGGAATACGCTTTATGCAAAAGGTCTCTTGTAAGGTATCATAACAAAGGTTATATCCTACTGAATATATTCCTCTTATTTGTATGTATGTATCATTCTTGTATCTGAAGCTAGAAATATGAATTATAACTCCGAGGTCCTATTGTAATTATGCAAAGTGTGGACCACTATGGTGGTTTAGAATCTTGATGGCTCCCATTGACTAGGACAATTGGTTGTAAATGGCTCTGTTTACTTACAAACCTTCCGGTGTACATGTGTGCCAGCCCAGAACGAATGGAGGCTGGAGTCTCACACGACATCTGATCATGTCACCTGATACTGGAATCCATCTTAAATTTGGTACTTTTCCATTTAGAAGGAGGGGTGGGGACCCAGAGAGACAAAAGATTTCAACCTTGTGCCAAAGCTATAAAAGGGGGTGGAACAGAACAAATGGAGCTGCTAGTCATGAGAACACCCCTGAATTCCACCTAAGATGTCTGCTGGAACTAACAAGGACTGTGCCAGGGAAAGGATTGGGCCCAGACTAGGAAGGAGTCTAGTCTGTTAAAGAAGCTTATTGGAACATCTCTGAGGGTGAGATTTTACTTGTAAATAGTTTCTTAATGTATTAGGCTTAAACTTGCGTGTTTTTGCTTTATTTTGCTTGGTGACTTATTTTGTTCTGTCTGTTATTACTTGAAACCACTTAAATCCTACTTTTTATACTTAATAAAATCACTTTTGTTTATTAATGAACCCAGAGTAAGTGATTAATACCTGGGAGAGCAAACAGCTGTGCATATCTCTCTATCAGCGTTATAGAGGGTGGACACTTTATGAGTTTACCCTGTATACGCTTTATTCAGACGAAAACGGATTTATTTGGTGTTTGGATCCCATTGGGAACTGGAGATAGGTGACCTGCTGAGCAGTTTTTGGTTAAAGTCTGCAGCTTTGCAGGTGTGGCTCAGACCCTGGGTCTGTGTTGCAGCAGGCAAGCATGTCTGGCTCAGCAAGGCAGGGTTCTGGAGTCCTAAGCTGGCAGGGAAAACAGGCTCAGAGGTAATCTCATCATGTCAGGTGACTGTCCCAAGGGAGTTTCTATGATCAAACCCATCACACCGACATTTCACCCATTTTTAATAACTTGGCTTCACACACTTCCCTCAACTCACAGTTTTACTCCCCATTCAGCCACCTCCTGTAGCTTTTTTCTGTAGAAGGGGAGATCTGGTCCTTAGAAAACTAAGGTTATTCACAAGTTACCTGTGGTAAGGCCTACTGTACATTAGTAGCTTTCATTAAAAACACAGGAAAATAGTTTTAAATCATAAAGGCCCCAATATTGCAAGATGACCTGTGTGGTTGTGAGCCTCTGTAGCCATATAGAGTCACACTGACTTCAAGATGATCGGTCGGGACTTGAGGGTCAAATTACATGGATAGGCTTGCAAGATTGCCTTAGTATGAAAAGTTGCTAGTTCTCCCAAGGGTGAAGTGTTACTAGCTCTTGGGCATAGCAGGACCCAGATACCACAGTGAAGAACATGGTGTAAATAGATGTGCAGATCATCATGTGCATGTATTCAGGAAGGTGTCAACAGCAACCAAAAACCTGGAAATATAGGACCTGCTCTTGAAAGGCTCTAAGCACACACTAATACCATTGAAGTCAATAGGAGCTGCATCTTTTAGGATCAGGCTCAGAATTTTGATCTGTTGGTAGTGAGTTTAACTTCAGAGTGAATCTTTAACTCATTTACCATTTGTAACTGGCACTAATTAATCACAAAATGAAAGGTTCCACAGTTTCATTACAACAACAAGGTCACTTTCCCAGAGGAGGAAATGAGATATGATTGGTTGTAAAACTATTATTTTGTGGTGATTCATAATTTTAGAAAAAATTGGTATCTCATCTTGATAAGGCTTTTGTGAATATATCTTCAACTCAAATATTCAGTTATTTTATGACTATGACATTTGACTTATTCCTTTTTTCCTCTGTCCTCATTCTTACTTGTTTTTATCTTTTACATTAGTTAACATTCAAAGAGTGCAGGTAGATTATTTTTAGCCCTGTGGTTTACGACTGAGGAATCAATAAGGAAGCTTTATAGGTTGTCCGAGGCACTGAGCCCCCACAGCTCCAACTAACTTCAACAGGAGTTGTAAGTGCTCCACACTTCCGAAAATCAGGTCCTAATATGTTACTAATGTTCTTATTATCCATGCCATATGATTCTTGCAAAGCTGTATATTTCACTGATACTATTATAATCTTCTGACATTCTTATTACTAATACCTTTTCTCTGATTTTTGCTACTACGGAGATGCAGTAATGGCACCACAGTTTGGATGTGAGAGCAATCTTTCTCAGCTCCTGTTTCCATCCTCTTCTGCTCTCCACAAAACAATCCTTTGTGGATTGAAATGTCTCTTATTTCCATTCATTCCAAATTTGCATTTTGGGAAGGCTAAAAATAACTGGTCCAGCCAATTTTGAGTTATGTTGCAATGAAAAAAAAATAGGTTACAAAAGGAAAACCTCATGTGCATTTATACTCAAAACCCTGAGTTTTTAATTACATTTTGGCACAGAGAAAGAGTTGCAACTATGTGCACCAGAAATTTTTACGATTGAAATATATAGTTTACTTCAGTAGTATTAATCTGTATATAATCCGCCATATAATCTGTCAGTTTTAACCTCTCATTTGGGGTGAAAAAAATCTCATTCTAAGTGCCTTTACAATATACATTTCTAAGGCAAGGCAAAACCTTCATATTTAGAGAAATAGATTAAAAACACCTGAAACATCTTGAAAATGAGATATTATCAGCAGAAAGTGCATATTAAATCAGTTTTGTGGCCACAATACTATGGACAAGTTTGTTCCATACAGATAAAATACTAGTCTCACAATCAAGTGTTCCATAACAGGGATCTGTTCTGGGTCCAGTGTTCTTTAACATCTTTCAGTGACCTAGATGTAGGAATAGAGAGCACACTGATCAAATCTGCAGATGACACTAAGCTGGGGGGATAAGAAATTGCAAATACTTTAGAGGATAGAACTAAAATTCAAAGGCATCTTGATAAATTGGAGAACTGGGTTAGGCAATAAAATGAAGTTCAACAAAGACAAATGTAAGGGGCTACACTTAGGGAAGAAAAACCAAATGCACAAATACAGAATGGGAGACAACTGGCTTGGCAGCCGCACTGCTGAGAAGAATCTGGGGACTGTAGTAGATCACAATCTCAACGTGAGTCAACAGTGTGATGCTGTTGCAAAAAAAGCAAATGGAATTTTGGGTAGCATTAACAGAGGCATAGCATGCAAGTCACGGAAGGTGATATTACCACTCTACTCAGTCTCAGCTGGAGTACTGTGTCCAATTTTGGTTACCACTGCATAGAAAGGATGTAGAGAAACTGGAAAGGATCCACAGGTGAGTGACAAGGATGATCAAAGGTAGGGTGACCAGATGTCCCAATTTTATAGGGACAGTCCCAATTTTGGGGTCTTTTTCTTATATAGGCTCCTATTACACCTCACCCCCGTCCCGATTTTTCACATTTGCTGTCTGGTCACCCTAATCAAAGGGATGGAATGCAAGCTATCTAAGCAGAGACAGAAAGAACTGGTTGGAAAATAGGAGATTAATGGGGGGACATGATAACAGTCTTCAAATACTTGAAAGGCTGTCATAAAGATAGAGAAAAATTGTGCTCTCTTGCCACAGAGGGCAGGACAAGAGGTAATGGGTTCAAACAACAGCGTAGCAGATTTTGATTAAATCTCAGGAAAAACTTCCTAACTGTAAGAACAGTAGGACAATGGAATAAAACTGCCTAGGGAAGTAATGAAATCCCCTTCATAGGAGGTTTTCAAAAGGCATCTGGATAGCCATCTGTCTTGGATGGTTTAGACACAACAAATCCTGCATCTTGGCACAGGGTTAGACTAGATGACCCTTGTGGTTCCTTCTAACCCTATGGTTCTATGATTCTATAATCAATTTGTGGACAAGATTAATTGGTCAATAGTATTATGGAAATATCCTGTAGAATGTTAAAAGGAAAGAACAAATTATCTAAAGCAGTGTTTTGCAAACTCTATGGGTTATGATGTATCTCTGAGTGGGAGAATCACAGAGTTTAAATTTCTAACATTTTAAAATGGAAATTTTTATATTATAATTATAATACCTGGTTCTATACAAAGAGAAAGTGGTTGCTGTCTAAAATTTACAGACAGTTACCACTGGTATTTGAGATACCACAACTGTTTTCTACTCTACGTATTTGCAAACAGTGCAGTATCTCAGAAAAAACTTTGCAGTATCTGTTGATAAATGATAACTTTTCACTGACAAGCATCTCCTGTGAAGATGTGAATAGGTTATACTTGCATAGTGGACACGTGAGACGGGGGCAGAGAGAGGGAGCGCTGTTTAGAAGCTGCCAGTAGAACCTGTTGCAATGATTGGGCCAAAAAATTTACTCTAATTGTGAGTTCAACTGTGAGGAGTGAGTGAAAGTTCATAAAATGTCACAATAAACTTTAATAACAAATATTGATGGGAAAATGTGCAGAAAGGAGACAAAGACTGAGTCTAAACAAAGGGGCTTTACTAATAAACTCAAGGACTGTGTTGAGACCATACTTGGTAAATAAAGAAAGACTGGAATCAGAAGTTAACGAACTAAACTTGTCATGTCGGAAGTTTAGGCCCAAGAAGCTTTGGAAAGGCAAAGGGAAGCATGGAGCTGGATGACTGAAAGAAAGGGAAGGAGTGAGCATCACCATCATGGCTGCCACCTCCACCATCTCCTGGGACCCTAGACCTTCTTTGTCCTGATCCTGAAAATTATTCCGATTAGACTTGGTCAGAGACCCCAGAAGAACCAGTTGAGGTTCCTTGTTTTCACTTGCATAATCTCAAACCAATCACCCTATCATAGAATATCAGGGTTGGAAGGGACCTCAGGAGGTCATCTAGTCCAACCCCCTGCTCAAAGCAGGACCAGCACGAACTAAATCATCCCAGCCAGGGCTTTGTCAAGCCTGACCTTAAAAACCTCTAAGGAAGGAGATTCCACCACCTCCCTAGGTAACCCATTCCAGTACTTCACCACTCTCCCAGTGAAAAAGCTTTTCCTAATATCCAACCTTAACCTCCCCCACTGCAACTTGAGACCATTACTCCTTGTTCTATCATCTGGTACCACTGAGAACAGTCTAGATCCATCTGCTTTGGAACCCCCTTTCAGGTAGTTGAAAGGCTATCAAATCCCGCCTCATTCTTCTCTTCTGCAGACTAAATAATCCCAGTTCCCTCAGCCTCTCCTCATAAGTCATGTGCTCCAGACCCCTAATCATTTCTGTTGCCCTCCGCTGGATTCTTTCCAATTTTTCCACATCTTTCTTGTAGTGTGGGGCCACAAACTGGACACAGTACTCCAGATGAGGCCTCACCAATGCCAAATAAAGGGGAATGATCATGTCCCTCGATCTGCTGCCAATGCTCCTACTTATACAGCCCAAAATGCCATTAGCCTTCTTGGCAACAAAGGCACACTGTTGACTCATATCCAGCTTCTCGTCCACCATAACCTCTAGGTCGTTTTCTGCAGAACTGCTGCCTAGCCATTCAGTTCCTAGTCTGTAGGAGTGCATGGGATTCTTCCATCCTAAGTGCAGGACTCCGCACTTGTCCTTGTTGAACCTCATCAGATTTCTTTTGGCCCAATCCTCTAATTTCTTTAGATCCCTCTGTATCCTATCCCTACCCTCCAGTGTATCTACCACTCCTCCCAGTTTAGCATCATCTGCAAACTTGCTGAGAGTGCAATCCACGCCATCCTCCAGATCATTAATGAAGATATTGAACAAAACCAGCCCCAGGACCGACCCTTGGGGCACTCTGTTTGATACCGGCTGCCAACTAGTCATGGAGCCATTGTTCACTATCCATTGAGCCCGATGATCTAGCCAGCTTTCTATACACCTATGGCATGATACAAATGAAAGAAATAGGGCCAAATCCTCAACTGGTGTAAATCAGTGCAACATCATCATTTCTATAAAGTGACTACTTCTATAAACTACAAGCAACAGTGAATTGCTCTCAGGACACAGCCAGACAATAAGAGTTTGTTCTGATTACATAATGCTTGTGCTTCTGAGCTCAATGTTACATATGCAGATATTGTGAAGACATGAAGACTATATTTCATCATGAGATATTTCAAACCTATTATTTAATTCTATCAACATTTCCACCAAGACATTGGGCATAGGTCTATTTTCTCAACCTTACACATTGTTAAATGGAAGAAGATAATCCTGACTTATAATTAATTGGCTGAGGATAGGTCAGCAAGTTTGGCTTCTCTACTTCTTTCTAGCCAAAAATTACTATGATCCATATCAAGATCAGCTAGTTGCAGTAGAATATATTTAGATCTGCTCCCTGATTGATTCAAAGGTGATTAATCATTCTTCTGGGACCTCTAGACTCACCCCATTTTTACCACTTTAGTTTTACTAAAACTGCTAGCCACTAATGAAATTCATGGTTATGACGATGTAAATCCTGGACCAGATTGTGCTAGGTTGCTGTAAGGATGCCCCAGGGAAAGGAAGCTTTCCTTGCCCTAATGTCTTCCATTTAGGGGCCTGTCATAACCGTAAGGGAAACATAATCAAGAACACTTAGGTAATTTTGTGCCTGTTCTGTTTATGCAACAGCATTCATCTCCTTAGTCTCTAACCTCACCACTTATCACAACACAAACAAATACTTACTGGATTTGGACTGTCATTTTGCTAGGGTTATTGACTATTATCTGCAAATAAATTCTGTATTTGCTACACTGCAGTTGATACATAAAACTACTGGCAAACAGCCATCAGAAACAGGATTAGTAAAATACTGAGAGATTCACTGAAGGCCTCATTCAATAAAATGTAGCATGAGACTGATTCTTTTCAGTTACATCAGCATAATTCCATGAACTTCAGTGCAATAGCTCCTGATTTACACTAATATATGCAAGAGAAGAATTAGGTACTGTAAAGCTTGATCAAAGAATAGAAGATTGTCTGCTTCTCTTTGTTCTTAAATATGGAGAACTGAAAATCCCAAAACCTGAATGCCTGTTAGTTAGCAGACGTTAATCTCTAATGAAGGATAGTGCAGGTACCAAAGAGAAATAAAAACATACCCAGGAAACAGAGAATACCCCCATATGTAGAATAGCTGCTCTCTGATTTCTCTAAAAAGTTGACTTTAGTATTTAATATTTTATTCAGAGATTTATTGAATAAATTGGTAGTATCGCTGCTATTCCTTTTGGCTGTCTTATCACTGAATTGGTTAAGCTACTGTTATCATGCACTGTTTTACTGCTTTTTTTTGATACCCGAATTGCTTCTGTGTTGATCACTTATTTGTACCATGCTGTGTCTGCGTTACTCCTTCTGTTAGTTTCTGTGGAATTTTTATTTTAGTTATTGTTTCTTTGTATTCTTTTAATAAGTGAATCACTTCAGTTTCTCTCACTTTTGTAGCATTTCCTCTTTTTTTACTTCAGTTCACTCACACTTTGAGTGTTTCAGCTATTTACACATGTGGGAAAGGAGAGGAATTCTGCTGTCATTTACAATGGTGTGACTTTGGACCTATGTAACACAGCAGTATTTTTAACGAGGTGCTCTACAGAGACTCCCAAAACACTCTCCAGCAGATCCTCTGCAATAGTCCTTGCTTTACGAAGTAAAGTTTCAGAGAGTTGATCCTTCCTTCCCCACAATGGCAGTAGTAAACTCCTCCTTTGGGGTTGTTTCTTTTCAATAATTTACCCTGCTCTTTGGTGGGGTGTGAGGGAAAGGGGTTGGATTTTTTTCCTTTTCAGGGGACGGGGGGTGTTCTACATTCTGGCTTTGATTTATTATTTTGAAGCACTGCATCTTGCTCCTGTGAATTGGCACATGCCCACTTTCATGGCTCTGAAGTACTTTCAGGTAAATACTGAGAACAGAATCTTTGAAGAGCCTATTAAGTCAAGTGTGGTAACCTACTTTCCCAAGGAACTTCAAAGAAAAAAAGAAATCCAAGTTGATTTTCAATAGGCCCTCCTGAACAGGGAAGCATAAAAATTCTAGTAACAACCACTCCAACATTAACACTACCTTTACTGGAAGCTTCCAATTCAGGTGCTGGTTTATTTTATGAGTGATTATTTTACCTCAACTAGTTAGAAGAGTCAAGTTATCATGTACATAACACCATATAGGACAGGCAAACAGCAAAAGGGTGGAGAGAGAGAGAGAGAGAAACAGAACTGTAAGACAATGTATTCATTTCAGTTGATGAAGTCAAAGTCCACTCTAGCTTGACTACTTCCTCATTCATTTTTAGTTCCATTGATATTTGTCTTCAGAGAAACTCCAAAGGGATAACAATAGTCAGCCAGATTTAGATTTTCCTGGCTGTCCTAGTGGGATCTTGTTTTTCCCTATGCCACTAAATGACCCTTCACATACTAATCTGTTTAAAGTGCATAAGCTACATCAGCCAGCTCCAGCTGGTGCTAACCAACAGTAGAAACAAAGTATGCTTTAACTATCTTCAGAGTGGAGCTATTGAAAAAAAAATCACCAACCAGGATGAGCAGAAAAACTGTCTCTTTTTCCAAAGTTCACACAGAGAAAGAACGACTTATCTTGTAGTTGATGAGGGATCTCAGAAATACTAGCAGTATCAGGCAATGGCAGAAGCAACTCAGTACTATTAACAGCAAAAGTTGATCAAATTGCTGTTTGAAGTGTAATTTCCTGCTTTTTATCACCCATGTTTTTAGTTATTTCATTTTAGTGCTTTAAGCACATACATTTTGTTGGATGACAGAGGAAAGAATACACTTACAACATCTGCAGATGACACCAACCTAGGTGGGATTGCAAGTACTTTGGAGGAAAGGATTAGAATTCAAAATTATCTTGATTGGAGAATTGATCTAGAATAGGTGTGATTTCCCAATTTCCAGCATAACAACGCAAGTGTGTAGTACCTATATTTAAGAAAGGGAAAAAAAGTGATTTGTGAAACTACAGGCCCATTAGTTTGACCTCAACTGAATGCAAGATCTTAGAACAAATTTTGAAAGAGACAGTAGTTAAGGACAAAGAGGTAAATGAAAATTGGGATAAAATACAACAGTTTTACAAAACAATACATTGTGTCAGACCAAACTGATCTCTTATCTTTGAGAAGATAACTAATTTTCTAGACAAAGGAAATGCAGTTGATCTTATCGACCTAGATTTCAGTAAAGCATCTGATACAGTTCCACAAGGGCAATTAGTTAATTTGGATAAGATGGGGATTAATATAAGAATTTAAAGGTGGATAGGAAACTGGTTAAAGAGGAGACAACAGTGGGGTCATGCTGAAAGGTAAATTGTCAGGCTGAGGGGAAGTTACTAGTCGAGTCTTGGAACCAATCTTATTTAACATTTTCATTAATGACCTAGGCACAAAAAGCGGGAGTGTGCTATTAAAATTTGCGGATGAGACAAAGTTGGGAGTTACTGCCAATACTGAGGAGGACCGGAGTATCACACAAGCAGATTTTGACAATCTTGAGAACTGGAGTAATAAAAATAGGATAAAATTTAATAGTGCAAAGTCATGCACTTAGGGACTAACAACAAAAATTTTTGTTATAAGTTTGGGGATTTACCAGCTAGAACTGACAGAGGAGTAGAAAGACCCAGGCGTATTGGTCGACAGGATGACTATGAGCCACCAATGGAATGTGGTCGTGAAAAAGGCTAGTGCAATCCTAGGATGCATTAGATGAGGTACTTCCAGTAGACAAGGAAGTGTTATTACCTTTGTACAAGCAACTAGTGGGACCTCATCTGGAATACTCTGTGCAGTTCCGGTCTCCCATGTTTAAGAAAGATGAATTCAAACTGGAACAGGTGCAGAGAAGGGCTACTAGGATGATGAGAGGAATGGAGAACCTGCCTTACAAGAAGAGACTTATGGAGTTTAGCTTGTTTATCCTAACAAAATGAAAGATAAAGGGAGATATGATTGCTCTCTATAAATACATCAGAGGTATAAGTACCAGGAACATTTGGCAGAGGATTGCAGAATATCTGCAGGAAGTTTCCTAGAGATCGCTATGGAGGATTCCCAAGAGATTTCCGTGTGCATTAACAGACTTTTCCACAGGGCCCCCATTGCATAGCAACACAAGGGAATGAGAAGCAGATGCAAACAGTACCTAGTGTTGTTAATTTTGATTCCTTCTCTCATGTGCATCATGCAACAAAATAAAGGACACCTCTACCTCATGTAATTGTGTAATATCAAAGCAAAATGGAGTATTAACACATGCTCCCTTCTCCTGCTTCAGGCACACCAGAGCGGGACTGCTAGACCCCTCTGGAGTCAAAAGAGAGTCCCTGGCTCGCCACACAACCAGACAATCCTGCCATCTGTCCCACATCCTCCTCCAACTTGATCTCCTCGTCCACCACTTGGTTCTCGGGGTTGACTCCGCTGGCCACTGCCTCCTGTCCCCGCACACACCCCCAAAATATCCACAGGCCTCCTAGCAGTGGAGGTGGGATCGCTGCAAAGGATAGCGTACAGCTCTTTGTAGAAGGAGCATATTTTTGGTGCCACACCAGAGTGACGGTTAGCCTCCCTTGTCTTCTGGTACACCTGCCTCAGCTCTTGATCGTAGAATGGCACAGCTGCATGTCCCTTTTGTGCCCCTTCTCATCCATGTTACTGCTCGTAGGTGTCGAAGTTCCTGTGGCAACTGCACAGCTGCCTCTCCCCACAGACCCAAAAAATCCAGCAACTCCAATGTACTCCAGGTGGGAGTTTGCTGCAGAAAGAGACAGGGCCGCACAGAGGATTTAGGGGCCCTGGGATCCTCGGCGGCGGGGGTCCTTCTGCTCTGGGTCTTCAGGGCACTTCGCTGAAGACATGGAGTGGAAGGACCCCCACTGCCGAATTGCTGCCGAAGACCCGGAGCAGAAGAAGCAGCGGCGGATCCTTCATTCCAGGTGTGTTCGACGGCACTGAAGGGGGCCCCTGAAAACTCTTGTGGGTGCCCCTGCAGGGCCCGGGGCAAATTGCTCCACTTGCCCCACCCCACCCGGCAGCCCTGGAAAGACAGCATAGTCAGTTGGGAAGATGTGATGTGAGCTGTCCAGACCAAACAAACAGGAAGTGCAATTTCAAAAAAATTCCTGGGGCTTTCAAGGTGGAGGGGCGTATGCCTGTGTACCCAGCTGCAGGGCAGTGGAGTAGAAACTGCTTACCAGAGTGGTCATGAGAGCCATTGTGGGACACCTCCTGGAGGCCTCTTTGGGTGACATGAGCAAGCACACCATCTACACTGACACTGCATAGCTCAAACTTTGTTGCAAAAAGCTCTATGCCACTCATCGAGGTGACTGTATTATGCCAGCATAGCAGGAGTTTTAAATCAGTGGGAGGAGCATTGTTGTGTATACACCTCCACTGTTTTGTCAACAAAACCTGACTTTTGTTGACAAAACTGTATAATGTAGAAAAGGCCTGAGAAGACATTTTTATAGTTACAGAGCAAACACTACCTTAGAACATGGGATACAGATATTATAAGTAGGATTAATACATGCAGCATCCTACAAGCATTCCACAAAATCTAAAAACATTCTTATAACTCTACTACTGTAAAATAGATATGAACTCACAGGTAAGCCAGCCTGGTTTCCGGCTATGCATCTGTCAGTGTTCAATGAGGCCCAAGGCTTTGGCATGAGCTGGCACTGGGTTTGCCAGAGTTACAGGGGGTTTCTTTTTTTCCTCCTTCTTCCAAAGGATCAGAGATGACCACAGCTGGAGCTGGGCTTTGGACAGGAAGGGTTTGTACTCTGGGATAGCACCCAACTTTCTCTTTCTGAGATGCTTAGCTGGCTGGTTCTTGCTCACATCCTCAGCGTCTAACTGTCCATCACATGTGGGATTGGGAAAGAATCACACACACACACTCCCCGGTCAAATTGGCAGTGACCTGGAGGGATTTTTGCCTTCCTCTAAAGCATATGGGTGTATCCACAGGGTATCATTTGCACGGATCATCTGGGTATATCTCACTTATTACCCTGCCTTTGCAGGGCCCTCATTTGTTGGGCACCTTGGTCCCTCCTATTCTCTGCCCATGGCACATAACAGCTTAGTCTATGATGGGCTGTAATACTTTGGTCTAATTTTGGTTGCTGGGTTTGGTTTGGTGTGCAGGTGCTGAATGGTGTTGGTGGCCTGCGATATACAGCAGGTCAGACTAGATCAGCGGTGTGCAAACTTTTTGAGTCACACCCCCCTTCACCATTAAAAGAATCTGTCCATGTCCCCCCTCCATTACTGCACAGCCAAGGCTTCCTCAGCAGTGGAGCTTGACGGAGCTGAGGATGGGGGAATGATGCTCCCTTCCTGTCCTCACTGGGCGGTTGGCCTGGGCCTAGAGGCAGAGCAGGACTGGGGGCTGAACAGGGCTGGGGGAGGACTGAGACTGGGGACGGAGCTGGGTTGAAAACATGATGCTCCCTCCCACACCCCCTGCTGCGTGCACCCTTGAATAATCCTTCATTCCTCCATGCTTCCTAGGTGCAGGCACCCCACAGTTTGAGGATCACTGAACTAGATGATCTTGTGCACTCTTCTGGCCTTAAACTCTATGACTAGTTTGTTTGCTTTGTTTTTTTAAAGCAATCACCTTTAATCCCCTATACCAGACCCAATATACTGTACATTCCTTCCCTAAGCTATTACTAACTTCCTGCTGGCAAGTGTAATTATCAAAATAAATGTTCTAAATTTTATTTAGAAAGTGAAAAACCTGTAAGGAGGAGTCTGACTAGCAAACTTGGTATTTGCTGTTCTCCTAGAGCAGCCTTAAGGTCCTTGTTTCTTGACTTTAGCAAAGCTTTTGACACTGTCTCCCACAGTATTCTTATCAGCAAGTTAAAGAAGTACGGGCTGGATGAATGCACTATAAGGTGGGTAGAAAGTTGGCTAGATTGTCGGGCTCAACGGGTAGTGATCAATGGCTCCATGTCTAGTTGGCAGCCGATGTCAAGTGGAGTGCCCCAGAGGTCGGTCCTGGGGCCAGTTTTGTTCAATATCTTCATAAATGATCTGGAGGATGGTGTGGATTGCACTCTCAGCAAATTTCCGGATGATACTAAACTGGGAGGAGTGGTTGATTCGCTGGAGGGCAGGGATAGGATACAGAGGGACCTAGACAAATTGGAGGATTGGGCCAAAAGAAATCTGATGAGGTTCAATAAGGATAAGTGCAGGGTCCTGCACTTAGGACGGAAGAACCCAATGCACCGCTACAGACTAGGGACCGAATGGCTAGGCAGCAGTTCTGCGGAAAAGGACCTAGGGGTGACAGTGGATGAGAAGCTGGATATGAATCAACAGTGTGCCCTTGTTGCCAAGAAGGCCAATGGCATTTTGGGATGTATAAGTAGGGGCATAGCCAGCAGATCGAGGGACGTGATCGTTCCCCTCTATTCAACATTGGTGAGGCCTCATCTGGAGTACTGTGTCCAGTTTTGGGCCCTACACTACAAGAAGGATGTGGATAAATTGGAGAGAGTCCAGCGAAGGGCAACAAAAATGATTAGGGGTCTGGAACACATGACTTATGAGGAGAGGCTGAGGGAACTGGGATTGTTTAGCCTGCAGAAGAGAAGAATGAGAGGGGATTTGATAGCTGCTTTCAACTATCTGAGAGGTGGTTCCAAAGAGGATGGTTCTAGACTATTCTCAGTGGTAGAAGATGACAGGACAAGGAGTAATGGTCTCAAGTTGCAGTGGGGGAGGTTTAGGTTGGATATTAGGAAAAACTTGTTCACTAGGAGGGTGGTGAAACACTGGAATGCGTTACCTAGGGAGGTGGTAGAATCTCCTTCCTTAGAAGTTTTTAAGGTCAGGCTTGACAAAGCCCTGGCTGGGATGATTTAATTGGGGATTGGTCCTGCTTTGAGCAGGGGGTTGGACTAGATGACCTCCTGAGGTCCCTTCCAACCCTGATATTCTATGATTCAAGGGTTTGGGGGTTGGCTCAGTTTAGCAACAGACATTAGTACATGCTCCAGAGGACAGTGTAGGTTCAGGCTCACCTACCCACCTCTAGTATAAATGAGTCTGTCCTTTTATTAAAGAGTAGGTAGGTGGGAACTGTTCCCCGCCCCCCCCTTTTTCAGCCAGAAGTTTCACAGTGTGTAAGGCAAACCTGAAGCCAGACCAGGGGTGCCCATTCAGCTGCCATGACTCACCACTTCAGCAGAACCTGCAGTGACTTATCACCAGGGATCCTAGTTTTCTGAGATAACTGCCTCCACCTCCCCCGCAAAGTTTTCCAATAAAAAACCCCAAACATAAAAATCCACATTTTTCTGTGATAAAAATGAAATCTGACAGCCTGGAGCCCCACCACCCAGTGCTGACAGCCCAAAACCCATGCCCTGCCAGATTCTTTATTTAAAAAAAAACAACAAAAAACAAAAAAAACCCACCACACATACATTCAATATTTTTACATGGCAAATGCATTTCCAGGATACCTATTAATTACTAAATCATGCTGCACCAACTCATCCCTCATCCCATAAGCAGAGCCTGAGTGCTCAGATATGCTGCAGCAGCTTATCCCTGGACAGAACCTGGGTCAGATGACCCCTAGGCACAGGTATTTTACTGAGTCTGCCAGACCTGTAAGTTAGACCTGGTCTATGCTAGGAAATTAGATTATTATAAGTATATTGCTCAGGTGTGGGAAATATCCACACACCAAATGATGTTTTTAAATTGACCTAATCCCTAGTGTAGATATAGGCTGACCAGATAGCAAGTGTGAAAAATTGGGATGGGGGTGGTAATAGGAGCCTATGTAAGAAAAAGCCCCAAGTATCAGGACTGTCCCTATAAAATCGGGACATCTGGTCACCCTATGTAGACACAGCTAGGTCGACGGGAGAATTCTCTACCACCTCTTGGGGAGGTGAATACCCATGTTGATGGGAGAACCCCTCCCATTGGTGTAGGCAACATCTTCGCTGAAGCACTTCATTTTTGTCATTGCAGTGTTTTAAGCATAGACAAGTCCTTACACTGTACAACAGCACTACTTGGCTAGGAACCCTCCTGCTGCTTCACAGTGTTACAGACTCCCTAGGCTTTCAGCCTGCCCTTGATCCAGTTCCTGGTCCTGCTCAGCCCCAGGCTTGTTGCAGCTATCTTCAGTCTTGCCCAAGCCCCACTCAGACCATACTCCAGCCCTGTTACTGAACCACTCCAGCCTTGCATCTGCCTCCAGACCCTCGGACTGACTCCCACCTGGCATTGACCTTTGGCCCACTCTAGACTCTAACTACTATCCCAATTTGGCTTGTCTGTGGACTCTGACCTTGGTTTTGATCCATAGCTGGTCCCCTACCCTGGTTTCAATGCGGCCTGACTATGGCTCTGACCACTTTGAAATGGGAGCCTGTCACAGTGTTGCCATGACTCAGTGCATTTAAGGAGCAAAAATGTACAGGTCCTGGATAGTCTTCCCACATCTTTTCAGAGGTATCATTTGCTACAGGGAAAAGGTGGCAGTTACAACCCTCCCTCCCCCCCAACCTTAGTTTGTGCCCCCTTTTCGTAGGTCTATATGCTCCATTAGGTCTTCCACGTTTTGTCCCACCCCCTGACTTTGCAGGATATCATAATCAAAAGCAAGGTTCTTTATGCTGACAACTTTGCCTGCCCACTCCCATTTTTCTGAAGTGACAGACCTGAACCTTGTCTCAGAAGAAAAAGAAATCTCAGTTAATTTTGTCCAAAGTTGCAATTCTAGCTCCAAACTTATACTTGTAAAGTATATATTTTATGTAAGTTACAGTGAGAGTTATCTCAATATTGACAGAAGGCAGATGCTCAGTTTAATTGCCCCACAGACATAGCTGTTAATCATTTCTTGGTCATTGCACACATTGCTAGAGCTATTTGACACTACATTTAGCTTCTGTTCAAGGTAGATTCTAAATGAAATAGTTGGAATTTGCCTATCATGGGGCCTGATCTTGCACCACTGAAGTCTATGGGAGCTTTGGCATTGAGTTCAGTGGACACAGGATCAGGCTCTTGTTGTACTGCCATGGTGCAATGTTTTAACTAATTTCAAATAAATTCATTTTATGAAAGCTAGAGGGGATTCTTACAAGAATCTCACCCATTTTCTCCCCCTTTGCCTTGATACCCATCTCAGTACCACTAGCTCCACTTTTAAGCAGCTAAAATCCTCTGTCAATGGCATAAATTTGTTTATTATAACTATTTTGACTGCCATATTTAGAACCTTCTCTCTTCCCTTTTCCCTATGCAGAGCCCTCTTCTAGTCTGCTTTTTGTTTGTCTGTAGACAAGGCAGTGTGTTTTTTTTTTAACTGTCTATAATTTACTAGAAAATTATTATACAGTGAGCTGGTGCTTTGAGTGGGGGGTGCTTTCATGTAAATAAAAATCCATACACCCACTCATTCCTCTCCCACCCCAACCTTTGGGGAAGTTGCAATCCAACTCTAGATTTGCCATAGCAGACAGCTATGATTTTAGCAGCCTATAATATAATAGGCAACCCTAAAACAAGGGTGGCAAGGGGTGCTGGAACAATCTGTGTAGTGGGAGTGCTGAGAGCCACTGAACCAAACTGTAAACCCCTGTATATGATGGAGACAACTCCAAGCCAGGGGCCGCGGCCAGTCCCCCAGCTCCAGCACCTAGGAAGGGTGGGGTTTATTACACAACAAATACAAAGGGTAAACGCCGTTTTAGGTACACGACAGCCCCAAAAGAATCACGTTCCTTTGTACATGGGGATGGGTATTTAGTACCTGCCCTGGTGTGAGTTACTCACCTAAATTATAGCTGTGTAAACTGTCTGAGAGAGAAGAGACAATATCCCGCAGTGGACAAAAACTAAATTCTGGTATGTGATGCGTCCAGAGGTTTCAGCCCAGGAAAGGGCAGCAGCAGTACAAGCCCCTTGCCCTTTCCAGGGAGTTACATTACACTGGGGAGAAAACACTGGCAGCCCGGAGCTCGCTAAGCGCCCCACAGACACAGGCAGCTTCCGGGAGCGAGGCTGAATCGGTGCTTCTTGCAGCTGATCTCTGCCTCTTCCTGGCCGGGCGGGCCCCTCAGTGAAACAGGAATTGAATATAGCTTGCGGGTGCCGCGTCTCCGCGCCAGAGAGCGCGGTACAGCCAGCAGGAGTCTGCGCGGTGGAAGTACGAACTGGGCCCAGTTTTCGAACTAATGCAAAACCAGTAACTTCCCAACTAGAGTCCGGAAAGATCGTAAGATTTTTTTTTTCTCCTCTTTGTCTCTGCGAAGTTGCCCTTCGCTCCGCTGATTTTCTTTAGTCTGATCTCCTGGGTTTTCAAACACAAGAGCTGCGCAAAGAGTGCTCCGGTAAGCCTCTGCACTGATGTGGGTTTGGGCGTTAGCGGACAGGGAGTACATGCTGTGTTGAGGCAATTTCCTCATCATTGCAAACACAAAAGGATTTTTTTTGTTCTAATACCCCCTGTAAGGTCCAAATTTGACAGCATTTTTTCCCCAAGATCTGTTTGCTAGTGACCAAGTTCTTGCACGTATATCACAAATTGCAGATTTTGTAGCAGCTGGTTTTAATGAGAGCTTGTATATCCTTTGTGGAAGGCATGTTTAAAAACCTCACCTAGGTTTTATATTGAGAGAAATACTATAAAATGCACATAAAATAAATGGAACTAAATATGGAGGGTTAATTACATACCAGAAAGTAACAAGACACTGGACCAAAGTTCTGCAATCAAAAATACACAAATGTCTTAATGAGGTTACACTAGAACTGAGGGCAGGATCAGCTTTAGGGGTAGGCAATCAGGGCAGTCACCCTGGGTGCCAATTTGTAGGGGGCAGTGCATTGCTCATGGGGTTGGTCTCTTTTTTGCTCTGCTGATGGGCTAGCATTCCCCACCCGTCTTCACTGCTCCTGGGAGGTGCTAAAAATCTTCCACATGACCAGGAAAAGATCTAGGGCTTTTCCTGGTGGACGGCAAAATTCAGCTTGTTGGGAAAAATAGAAATCCCCTCCCCCCCCCATGAGCCAAATTTTGCCCTCAGTCATGCTAGTGTATAGTGAAAACAACAACAACAAGTAATAAAAGTTTTAGGTCTTGCTCTGTATAGATTTTTCTATCTAACAGTCTCAAAGTATGTGACTTCCTAGGCATTAATTAAGCCTCACAACCCAGCTGCAAGGAGGGTATTTTACTTAGGAGGAAATTGAGATTTAACAAGATTGGGTGACTCACCTAGGCTCACAGGTGAAGTCTGCTGCAAGGCCAGGAACAGAATCCAGATTGCCTGTGCCTAAACCCCATGCCATCCTTCCTAAGAAAAAGAGAGTGATCTACTTTTTTTCCCAAATATTCTCATAATCCCTTCAAAAACAACCAAGAAAATAAAGTAACAGTGCCTCCCAGATTATTCCTCTGTAAACTTTGGAAATGGATGTCAAACATCTGAGCCCACACCTTTAACAATAGTGTCCAGTCACTGCTTCATTTTAATCCTGTTACGCTTCTAGTGACATTGCCTGAAACTAAACTATGTACCCTGCACCAAAATAAGAGTCCCATAATTAAAATAAAGATTCTAATTTAGAGGGATCTTATAATATCTCCTGGCAAGTATTTCCCCTTGTACCCCACTGGATGTCAAACATCTGAAGTGTTACTATAAGCGCTGGGCTAAATGTCACTATGATTAATTAGTACTTTATTCCCGAAACACCCACACAATAAGACAAAGTCTCTGGCAATTAAATTTTTCCCCACTCTCTCAAATGTTTTTTCTCATCTGTTTCTCACAGTAATCTCACAGAGTGGTGTGGTCACTATCAACAACTGAATCAAGCCTTCTCAGGGTGGATTTGATTTAAATCACTGGTCAGGAAGACTCAATTTAATCATGGATTTCTACATAAAACTGCATTCTTGTTGGTTGTTATAACCTTAATACATATTCTTCACAACTCAGAGATAGATGTAGGTTTCATTTTTATAAGGTACGCACTATACACATTTTTAAGTGATTTTGAAAACTTTTCAGATTAGTTTTTCAGCTATATCAGAAAATGAATGATTGGCTGGTTGGTTATTTCATTTACGAAAGGTAATTGAAGTAGTTCACCTCCCAATAATTTCATAAATATCTATCTCCAATTCAACAGGTTAATCATTAATATTTGGAGGATTTTCTTGCCATGCTGTATTAAGAGGAGACCACCACCAGACAGACATTTAAATTGTTTTATTTAACTAAAACAACAACATTATGTATTCTGCATTTTTTTCCTTCAACAGCAAAACATACAATATTTAACAAAACAAGCATATGAATTTTTGAATTAAACATTCACGTTTTTAAAAATCAGGTTTGTTTTTGTTAAAGTAAAAAATAGTTAAATGAAATATTTTGAAAAAACCAAAAATTAAATAGACTGTCAGCCATGTCAACATGAGAAACTTATTGGCTTCTGCAGCTACCTCAGTCATCTTCATCCATTTCTGGGATTCTTCATTATGTTGAAACTGAAATTTAGCTTAGTAACATAGGAAATACTTCCAAGATTTTATGGTGTAAAAAGATTAATTACAAGCTACACGTTACTAGAACACATTACAGAGTCCTAAAAAAGCCTGCCTCTCTTCTTATTTACTTTTCTGAATCTGGAAAACAATGATGAAAAAGTGATGCAGAGCTTAAATTCTGCTGCAGTGGTAAAGGAGCCAGGTCAGATTCTACAGCAATCTCCTGTGATGATCTTCTTTTAAATACAAGTTCCTACACAGCTAGGTTTATTGAACAGAATATGAATTCCAAGATTTAGTGCCTGTGATTGGCAAACTGCTCTAAAGTTCCCTCCCCTTTCCCTAGATCTTTTCTAAGTGACAAGAGACTGACAGAGTGAGACAAACAGTGAAGAGTTTACAGTTTGCCCCACCTTCCACAGAGCTTCAAAATTACATTTTTCAGAGAAACAGTATCAATATACAGTTTGAATGTGGTAAAACTGAGCACAGGAAGACTTACCTTACTACAGATTTGTATCAACACAGTGCTTTACCTAAGTCTTTTTAGCAAGGAGAAAGGTCAGTTCTTCAGCCCTGCCATTAAAAACCAAACAAAAAAAGGTTATTTGAATTCCCAATGCTAAATAAAAATACAGGGCTTCTCGTGAGTGTTATAACTTTGTAACTGTCTCAGAACTAAAGCACAGTACAGAGAAGAGTTGGAACAGTTCACACTTTGAGTACCAGCAACCACTTAGGAGAACAGACTTTTGAAGCTGTTCAGTTTGTATAAATACATAAATAGAAATTGGGCTAGAGAGAATGGCTCTGGAGCCTGGGGGTTAGAGCACTAATCTGAGAGGTGGGAGACCCAAGGTCCAGTCCCCCTGCTCCAATGACTAATTATTTATCCAAAAAGTGGAACAGCTTCAACAGGAGAGACTGAGGGGCACCTATACAGGAATATCCCAGAGCCCATTTGTTATGGCAGTCTCCTGAGAGGTGGGAAACAACTGTTCAAATCCTCTCTCCCCATCAGGCAGAGGAGGAAATTGAACCTGGGTCTCCCACATCCCGGGTGATGCTCTAACCAGTGGGCTAAAAGTTATAAGGGAAGCACCCCGTCATCACTTTTGAATGGACCCCAACGCTTAACCAGGCCCTGCAGGCAAAAAGGGTAGGGGAACATCTGAGATCCCACTGAGGCTTAGGCATGAAAGAGGTATCCCGAGGCCGAGAGGGAGGTGGTGTGTTCATGACCAAAGGCAGAAACTTAGGACACTTTATAACAAAAAAAATTTAGGTGCAGAGAGTTTACAAGCCTACAGGTTTATGCAGCAGCCCAGTGGGGGTTTTGTGGATTGCAGTGGCACCTAAATTTGGGGCTTAAGTAACTAAATCCCTTTGTGGGTACCTTTGAAATATGATTTTTTTAAAAATAAAATCAGAAAAATAACTAGTCATGATGGACCTTGGTCTGAAATACAGACTTAGTTCATGTTAGGCTTGATGGTTAGGTCCTGTGGTGGAAAAATAAGAAATGTGCGTCAGGGGTTAAAGGCCGGGTATGGCTAGGAGGGGGTAGCCCTCTGACTGTGGGAATTCTGGCCACCACTCAGAACAGGCTGCTATAAATTAGACCAACTCTCTGAGCCATCTCATTCATGCCAGGGGCCATTTTGGCTTCCAGTGCAGTCAGGAATCAGGAAGGTGCAAGGTGGCTTGAAACCACATTTGTCCTCACTCCTCTCCAGCACTGAGAGTTTTGTGCTGCACTCCACAAGCCCCAGCACATAATCCTTCCCTGTACACATGCCTGCTTGACTCAGTACAAACCCAATATTTCTGATAACTGAAAGGGGATAATGCATTGTGTGGCCTAATATAATTCACTTAGAGTTCAGCCATTTTATCTTTTTTAGTTACATTTAATATCAGGTTATTCAAATAGTATCTGCAATAAAAACAATGCTTCTTTCAAAATGGTGTTTTCTCTGGGTAAACAGTTGGCTATAACAATATAATACTTTTACTCTTTTTACCTTTGTACCAAACAGTGAGAGGAGGAGCCAGCTGTAAAAGACGGCATTGCTGACTTTGCTGCTTACCAAGATTGTTAGGAGGAGAGGGGGAAGGACAGACAGACAGACATGTCTTCAGAAACAGCCCAAAGTAAAGTTCAGGCATCTTCACAGCAACAAAACAAACAGGTAAATTGGAGTTGCTTCCCCTTTCTGTTGAATGCTATCTTTAGCCAATGACTGGCATTTTTGTATTCTTACTATCAAATGGAATCCAGGTGAACAGCTGCCTGAATACAGGGACTTATACATATAAACGAGGAGGAGGGGCGGCTTGCCAGTATTCCTCTGTGGAGTTCCTGCTGATTCATTTGCAAATTATTAAGAGATTGCTGGTCTCCAGGTCAGGTGTCTGCGTCCACTATACTCATGGCAGCTTTCTCAGGGGTATCTGGTTGTTTGGGGCAAGGTTTCAGCTCTTCAGGAGTTACTTGTCATATATAAAGCTTTTACATTTTCCCAAGAAAGATGGCATCATTTGAGATATTTTCTTCATGATATAACCAAGATTCTGGGAGGCATTTTTTCATAACCAAATGAAAATGCAAAAGGCAGTAATACAGTATTTTACAAAGTAAGTGGGGTTGCACAGGTATAATTGAGGGCAGCCTTTGGTCTTATGTTTAAGTTTAGTTTAATACAAACTGACAAAAACAATAAATCTTATGGCTTAAACTCCACCCTAAAATAGCTACAGGTTGGCCCATGCTTCCCTTGTATACCTGGAATATGCTGCATTTATGGTATAAAATATTAAATGACAATGTCCAGTCCTGTAGACCACAGATAGGTTAATTACAGCATTGCAGCTTTCACTTTGTACTTCCTGGAATAGCTCTTAATTTTTAGCATGATATTTTTCTACAGAATTAAATATATAAAATTTGAAAAAATAAAGCCTGCATTCTGTTAAAATGTCTCGTAATGTTAATAACAGATCTAGTCCATGTCATTAAGTATGTTTCATGACTTCTACCCCCTCTGCTGTGCTGAGATTTTGCTTTTCATATTTCAATCCAAAGTAAATTTTTACACCTGAGTTAGAAATTTCTAAAAGAACTAAGTTTATAATAAAGTGTATTGATGCTATATAACTGTAGGTAGTTTAAATATAGTTTATAGTATACTATACAATATTAAAAATAGAGCACATTTGGTTTTAGAATCATAAGTTCTTGCACAATTTTCTATATATACACACAGTAACTCCTTGCTTAACATTGTAGTTATGTTCCTGAAAAATGCTACTTTAAGCAAAATGATGTTAAGCAAATCCAATTTCCCCATAAGAATTAATGTAATGGGGGGGGGGTGTGTTAGGTTCCAGGGAAATTTTTTTTTTCCTTCACACACACAACCCGTATAAGTCATGGTGGAATCAGAGGGTTGGATATTTCCCAGGGAATGCCTTGCTGGTACATGATGAACTAGCACTCGGCTGAGCCCTCAAGGGTTAACACATTGGTGTTAACGTAGCCTCAAACTCTCCAAGGCAGCACGAATGGAGGGAGGAGACACAGCATGAAAGTGGTTGCAAACATTCCCTGCGGAAACTGACCGTGATGATGAACCCACGTTATCCCACTTTCCAAGGTGTGTGTTTGTGTGACATGCACATTGCTCCTTTAAGTACGCTAACCCCACTCTAAGTAGACTGCCTTTTTAAGTAGATCAGCAAGTTGAGACAACAGCTGCTGCTGCCAGCAAGCTCCCTCACCCCTGTACCCTGTCATGTCCCTCCCCACCGCACTCTGTGGAGATGGGGGTACAGGAGCAGGGGGACACCCTGACATCAGCACCCCTCTTCCCCCCACCCCCTGCACAGCAAGCAGGAGGCTCCTGGGAGCACTTCCAAGGCAGAGGGCAGGAGCAGCACACAGCAGTGCGGGGAGGGACACCTGAACTGCCCGGCAGCTGCCACACAGAGAACTTCGGGGAGCTGATAGCGGGGCTGCCAGCCCACCCTGGTTCCAGGCCCCCATCCCTAGCTCCAACGGGCTGCTCTTCCTGCAAGCAGTGGACAAAGCAGGCGGCTGCCAAACAACTTTATAAGGGAGCATTGTGCAACTTTAAACGAGCATCTTCTCTAATAGATCAGTGATGTAACAATGGAACAACGTTAATCAGGATGATGTTAAGTGAGGAGTTACTGTATTATACTTCTCTAAGCTCTGTACAAGGTTTCAGAATGTTCATGTTCACAATTTCTGGAAAATCCAGTCTTCTTTTGTGTTATGACCCAGACTCTGTGCCAAATTCTGCTCAGTACAGAGAAGACAGAAAGCAGAGGGCAGTCAGAAAGCTGGTAACCACCATCTGCTAATTCTAGTCAAGCTATCTTGGTCCTGGTCCCAGTCCCAGCTAATCTGCTCTAGTTTATGCTAGCTGGCTATGGCTTCTAAAGGACCAGACCTCTTGTAAGAGCCAATAGAGCACAGGTGCTCTCTGGCTCATCCTCAACATCCAACTCAGGTGGAGTGGGGGGGCCAGTTGGCATAGGATTTGGTTACACTGCTTTACACCCGCTGCAAGCTCCCCTATGCTGAAGAAATCTAAACAGGCCTGTTAAGGCCAAATTCTACCACTTTTGTGCCATAGGTGAACATTTAACTAAGAGTAATTTTGATATGAAATAACCCTGTTCATAATCATTTACTTCTTATCTGTTGTTCGTACTATTGTAGAGGTTTTATTATATTTGACATAGTTTATGAGCAGTACAAGTTTCATATACTATACTATGACCTTATGTGACAGGTTAGCTCTACTCACTGCTGGATGGCACCATCTGTTGGTGGCTCTGGGGATTAGCTTAGTCTGGTTAACACCCCTTCCAGCAGGTATACCCCATTAGTTTCTCCCCTGCAGCCTCTCTTGCTCTCAGGAGCCACAGCAGCCCTCTGGCCAGGTCACTCAGCATTCCCCTCTTCCTGGGTGCAGTCCTTCAAATTCTCTGTCACTCCCACAGTGACCCCAACGGTCTTTCGGTTCACTGCTCCACCAGTGTCACTGCCCCACTGGTGGGTAGGGAAAACCCAGGCCCACCTTCTATTCCAGTTTCCAGCCCACGGACCCTACAACATGCAGCCAAGGTCTGCTTAGTCCCCAACCTTGCTGCTTATTCCCTGGGCTGCTTCTTACCGCAGCACTCCCCCACTCTCTGGGGTTTGCCAGCCACTCTACTCCCTCCTCCCAGGAACAACCATGGGCTACTTCCCTCTATAACTGCCAAACACACCTCCCTTCTCCCAGAGGGTGACCATAGACTACCTTTCTGCAGCCCCTTCTGCTTCCAATTTCCTATCTTTTGTAGAAGCCCCACCTGTGCTTCACACATGAGCTTCTCTCTAATTAATTGCCTACAGCTCTCCCCTGTTCGGAGCCTAATTAGCTGATTGGGCCCACCTGGCCCAACCCAGCTCTTGCAGGGCCAGTGTGGGGAGCACACCCCATCACACAGTGCTATGAAACTTGGTTTGTGATCAATTTGAAGGCCTTCCTCAAGCAACACTCCCACTAACTTTAGTAAGAGTTGTGTTTGAATGAGGACTGGGGCATTCACTACCTGAAAATGTAATAATGACTGCAGCCAATAAACCTATTTCATCACCAGGATTACAAAACTAACAGGGCTCACATTGAGGTGGTACATGTCAGCATAGGTATATCTCCAGCTGGAGCTGGGGGTGCAATTTTCCACTGAGGAAACATACCCACATCAGCGGCGATTGAGTTAGCATATTAAAAGTAGAGCATAGCCATGGCAACAGGGCTGGCAGGATTGGCTAGCCACTCCAATTATGTACCCTCCCAAGATATTGTAGGCACGTACTCAGGGCGGCTAGCCCACCCATTCCTCATACTGCCATGGCAACAGTATTTTTAGCGCAGAGCTAGCTTGGGTATGTGTCCTTGACCTGGAAGTCACATCTCCAGCTCCAAGTGCAGACATACCCTATGGCATACCAACATCTCTACTGAGGTGGCACTTGTGCTACAAAATCTGAGCTTTCATTTTTTTAAAAAGTACATTTTCAGTTTTTGTGATTGTAAATAAAGCCTTGGAAATGTGAACTGCGTGTAATTGAAACAATGACATCTGCCTGAGTCTGCACAGAGCTTTCAACAATAACTATGAAGTCTAAACTGCCCCATTCGTCTCAGTGAGATGCAGTGGCAGAAATAGCCTCCTAAGTCAGTAGGTGCACTCAGCCTCCTCCTCGCCCCACTGAGGGGGCACCGACCACCTGCAGCAGTACACTCCTCTCCAGCACCACAATCCTAATCCCAGCTCGGTGTGGCGGGAAGGCCTAGGGGAAGAGGGGTTGGCCTGGAGACCAAGCCCAGCTTTGACTCACCCCACAGCAGCAGCTCCTGTCCCTCGGGACTGGGGTTGTGCTGGGGCTGGCTCCGACTCCCTGCTCCGTGCGTTGTGACCTGGCACATGGAGTCGCAGCGCCATTCAGGTTTGGAAGTGTTGAAGTTTATTGGTAAATGGAATAAAAGCAAAGATAAATGTAATAAAATCATATCTAGAGTACAGGGTAGGCCACAGCTTATCTTGGTAGGTTAAACCTTAGAGTTATAGTCCTGGTAAATTGAAGACTACCTTCCTAGCATTCTATGTGTCTGTCCCTCCAGCTATCATGGGCTCTGCCTTTAACTCACCATCCCAGTGCCTGAGGTCATAATTGCCAGTCAGAGTCTATTCCAATCCCCTCTTCACTTATACTCAGTTCCTTTGAAGTCTAGGTATGAATGCTATTACCTGGTGACTGCTAATCCAGCACAGATGAAGCCAACATACCCTCCCCAGTATATGTACCAATTTTATTTAGTAATGAAGAGGATTTGCTTTCATGAGCAAAGAGTTTTTCCATTTCCTGTTACTTAATATACATCACTTCACAGTAACTTCAGGAACTTTTTACAGATCACATATTTATAATGACATCTAGATACCGTATTGTAGGTCTGTTTTTGTAATGAGGAATAAAGAGGGAGGAGTTGGGGGGTCAGAGAGGGCCCTTGATAGTATCCCCAGGATATTTACACCAGGTATTTCACATTATTACTAGGCACTTAAAGCAGCTATGAAACCTTTCCTGGGCAGCCAGATAGAAACATAATAAAATAACAATTTATAATTGTCTTCTTAAACAGAACTAAGTCCCTGCCATGTTGCTACAACTGTATACATGCACTGTACAGGAGACTGATTATGCCAAACTCTTGTACAGTGCATGTGTACAGCTGTAGCAGCACAGTGGTGAGTTAGTTCAGTGTAAGAAAACTTATTGATGAGTAAGGTTACGATTTAGTCATGGATATTTTTAGTAAAAGTCATGGACCGTGACCCTGTCCATGACTTGTACTAAAAATACCCCTAACTAAATGTTAGGTGCTGGGGATGAGGGGGCGTTCCAGCAGATGCTGCTATTCCGGGGGGTGGGAGGGGGTGGCCTGGGGCTCTGCCACCACCGCTGCTCTGGCCAGGGAGCGGTCAATGGCCTTGCCACTGCTGCTGCTCCTCTGGGCGGGGAGCAGTCTGGGGCACCCAGGGAGTGACCAGTGTGGCTAGCCCTGGGGCTGCCTCAGCTGCTCGGGCAGCCCTGGGGTCAGCCGCTACAGCTGCAGAAGTCACAGAGGTTCCGGAGTCATGACTTCCGTGACCTCTGTGAAAGACTCCTAGCCTTAATGATGATTATTACAATGGTTAGAAATCCAGGAAAGCAGAAGCCCCTACCTTCCCTCTCCACATGACTCCTATACCCACCCCCTCCCAGTAGCCTCTGCCCTCAAAGGAAACCCCCCTACTGTCCCTTCGAGGAGCCCTGCCTGCCCCCACCCTGCTTCTTACCCCTCTTGGCTGGCTCAAGGCTTCCTTGGGGGAAGGAATTTTAGGGTCTTCTCCGTGCCCCATATCCAGCCCTTCTCCCTCCCCCCGGGATCCCCAAAAGGGAGTTGCATCATAACCTGGAGCGCCACCCCTATCCCAGCAACACCATAGGCCCCCCTATTGCTGCCCTACCCCATCCCCTGCACTGCTGCTCCCTACCTGGCTGGACAAGGAGAACAGACTAGCTTGCCCCTCCACCCTACCTAAATCCTTTCCCCTCCATGCTGGCTTGAGGCTTCCCACTGGTCCCCATTGCCAAGAGAAGTTGTTGTGGTTTTTGGCAGGCAGACCTGAGTGCCAGCTGCACTCCCAGCCATGCACATCCAGACCTGATTTCTGTGGGTGCAGTTCAACCATGGACCCCAGCTAGAGCCAGCCTTGGAGAGATGTTAACTCAGATGCCCAGAGATGGTACTAAAATATCAATATTATTAACTATTTCACTGCTCAACAAAGAAAAGAGAGGGACATACACAATCTATTGTGAGTGACATTTTACTGCCATTACTGGGTGGGCATCAACAGAATCCAGTAGGACAACTGAATCCTTCTGAGGAGAAACCCAGCCAGAGGAGCCCAACGGAGCCCATAGGTGTATTTGAATTGCACGAGTCAGAGTTAGGACTGCAGTGCCTTGGAGGGCGTGAGAGATTATAATTTGAATATCTGCACAACCTACCAAGAGTAATTTCTCATTTGGCATTTCAAGTGGTTGGGGTTTATTTTGTCGGAGGACCTGAGAGTAGCATTGCCTTTTTTTCCTATCAGTTCAGTCCCTGAATATCAGCTAAAGGAATGTGGCTGATCAGAAAAAAAGAATTAAGAGAAGAAACACCAATTTACTGCCTGTCTAAAATTAATACCTAAACTATTGCAGGCAAGATGTTCCAAATAGCATGACATTTTTTCACTTTAAAACCTGAACAGTGCTTCACATTTCTGCTCTTGAATTATCAAATATTTGATTGCTTCACTAACTAGAGATGGGGTTTGTGCGTGTGTGTGTTTGTTTTGAGACTTGAGGGAGGGTTGCATTACTTATGAAAGGAAAATACCTTTCTCTTCACTTTACATGTATTAGTAACTATTTTTAATCTTAAATGATCTAAAAATGATCTTATACGATAAAAATCAGTAAGCTAACAGAAGATTGCTCTTTTCAGTCTGGTTTCTACTGTCCTATCTCAGATGCTCACATCAATAGAAAAGAAGTAGAAAGGATCAGTCGAGAATGTAGAAATGAAAGTTTCTGGTACAGAGGTAGGTAACTCATGTTAATTCTTATCCCAGTGAGAATCAGCACCTGATGTATTTTTAGCTGAAGTACTGCTTTAAATTCTACTGCATGTCTTGCCAGTTACTTTAACATTTAAATTTATTTGAGAGAGGATTGTTATTAGGGCCTAATTCTGTCATCCTTACTTATGCTGAGTAGTACTTACTATGAAATCAGTGGGACTACTTACATAATAAGGTACACTTAATGTAAGTAAAAGTGGCAGAATTGTTCCCTTAATTGTTAATAGTTAACTATTATTATTAGTTGATGTCACTATTTTTTAAATCTATTATTACTCTCACCCAAGAGACACTTTTCATTTTCTTTCATGTGATCTTGATTTTGAATTTTTTCAAGAAATAACAAAATTTCTATTTAGTTTCAACAACAAAAACAAAAGTCATTGCAGAGTGAGTGTAAAGTTGGCCAGATGGCAACTCTAAATGTGGACATTCTGAAAGGAAAAGATTTGAAAAGCTTCTAAGGGTTTCATCATTTAATCAAACTGCTATCAAGGACAGATACATTTTAGTTTTGCTGTCTTGAGGGGATATACTACTATGGTCATGCAAGTTTTTGTTGTTATTTATACTGCAGTAGCACAAAAAAGTCACAACCAGGTTGGGCTCCACTGTGATAGGTGCTGTACAAACATAATGAATGACAGTCATTGCCCCAAAGAGCTTTCCGTCTAAGAGCAGGCATAATAGGTGAATGAGACAAGCAAGCTGGGATGGAGAAGACAGGATAACAAATACAAAAAAGATGCACATAATTCTCAGCCAGTCAACAGTAGTGAGCAAAGTGCTGAATTTTTTTGTTTGCTTGTTTTTTTCAGGTCTTCCATTGTCTCTAGGAAGCATGCTCATCACTCAGGGACTAATTTACAATGGTAAATGGAAGATATACATGTATCATTTTATTTATATTAAAAATGAACCTAAGTCATGCTGATCTGGAATCAGCACTAAATGAGAATTCCTCCAGAGCTTGCTGCTTTTCATATTTGAATGTTCTTCCCACTCAGTGCCATCACTGTTATAATGATTTGATAATTAACTATGCATTGCCACAACTCATTCTGAATACAGTAAAAGCTGTGTTATCTGGCACTTTATCAACCAGAAAGCTTTATTATCCAGCATTTCTGATATCTCCCAATACAAATCTTCAGTCTAGTAACCAGGACTGGTATACTGCCTAGGAGGTTATGCAATTGCACATTCTGCCCTCTACTTTTATGCAAAAGAGGCAGAAGACAAGTAAGCAAGCTGATGATATGAATTTATTCAAAAAAGCAGCTTCCAGGGTGTGTCATAGGGTCATTACAGATTCAGCCCAATCTACTACACCTTCTACATCTACAATGATAATTGATGTTGATAATGATGACCGTGAGGCACTGCAAGAGCCTGAAGTGTCTTCTGAATCATCAAAGAAAGATCAACCTATGTTCAGTACAGTTTAAGTGTATTTTTAGTGATCTGGGTGTATGCCATGTGCTGCCCATAGTGATACGTAGTGTCAAAAGATAAAGTTTTCTATACAGTAGGTTACCTGTATACACCTAAGTGCTTCAAGAAACCAGCCACTCTGCAGTGCAGTACATTGGTGAATACCTGTATACTGTACTACTGTATTTTATATTTTATTCATTTTATTGTATTCTAATTTCTTTGCAAATTGATATTCCATTGGTAAAGTATAACTCTCAGTTAACTGGAATATTTGATTAACCGGCACCCACCATTCCCCCAACATGCTGGATAACAAAGCTTTTACTGTATTTCCTTTTGAATTCAGACCTTTGCAAATACTAGCGGCCTGAATATGTCACGATTACATTCTGTAATCAAGAATCATCACTGACTTCATTGGGACTACTTGTGGAATAGGATACAAGTCCATGTAAGTCAGGGTATCAGAATCTGGCATTGTAGCTCTAAATTCTGGCTTCTAGAAAGCAGTGTTTCTATGACTGTATGCCAACATACATAGTGGCTCAATGCAAAGAGTACTGGCTAAATGGGAGGACAGGGAGATCTTAGACAGCTGCTGTGTAATCTGCACAGAGGAGTATCACGTTACATTTCTGTAGTGAATCAGCCTGGTTGCACTCTGCATGCCTATGGAGGAGATGCAGACTACTTTCTCGGTTTCTCACCCCTTGGCAGATAACTCTCCCCACATTTCTGCAGTAGCTGGATATTTATGCTAAAATGATCAGCGGTGAAGTAATTAAGAATGCCAATTTTAAATGGCCATTATTGTGCCTTGACTTATTTGAGATGAATGGGGCATCTTGTACCTCTTTTGAAACAACTGCTGAACACCTGGACAAAGTGAAAATAAATGGGCTTTGCACGGAGGACCTAATAGGGGCTAGGGGAAAAGAAATCCTCCTCCCCACAATCTAACACTTGGAATAGAGTGGTTGCATAACCACTCCACTGTGTATACTACAGCTCATTGGCTTTAGAAGAAGCTGGGACTTCTGTGCATCTCCTATATTATGTGACTCTACAGTGGTAGATCTACTGGCCGCCACTCTATGCTCCCTCTGCCACCAAACTCTTCTGTGTGGAATTCGCCTGCGTAGCCTAGCACTGTCACCCCTACTTCCCTTCCATACCCTGCCTCCCACTGACATCCCACCCCAGAAATACAGTGGTTCCACTGTTTAGGGTCTTCCGTCTCATTGAACGGGGTCATTATATAGCTCTTAGAGCTACTGTCACACTCTCTTTAAATTCTGCAGAAATGGATAAGTCACCAGACAAGTGCTGGTACAAAATTCAATGGACTGGCTCATTCTGACTCCTGCTCCTTTGATTGGCTGAGATTAGATATGGCAGTCACATCACACAGTTGTGATCAGTCATCGTGCCTGGGTATTTTGAACAGGTTCTATACAATGTCCAGAATGGTGGTTGCAACTTGTGAGCTCATGGGTGAAGGGGATGTAAACAGGAAAATTGGAGGGATCCACAGGCATTTGGAGGATTATATGGAAAAATCCTTATGCTGCATTTTGATTTGCTGTCTCATGGCATCAGCTGAGCATCCACAGATACCAATACATGATGCTACAAAATTGAGATTAGAAACAAGCCACTATTGTCATATTAGTCAATTTGAGGGGAGGGGGAATTTTGGTGGAGAAGGATGAGAATCTTTCCATTTTCTCCTCTGTTCATGAACTACATCATCTCTCCTCAAAAGCCCAAATGTCAGAGTGACTCCTCCATTCCTATTAAAGAGGATAAACATGACTCTATCTGGTGACAGTTAACACTGGGCTGATTATTGGCAAAAAAGGTCCTAGGAGCTATCTCCCAGTTTATGCTGACCCAAAGAGCAAGAAATTGAATGAGAGACCTGGACTTCAATCCCCCACATGACAGCACAAAGTATTTTCCCCCAAAGCTTGTGTGCCGCTGCACAAATAAATGCATTGGGAATTACCAGAATGCTTTGGAAATTGTGTATTTTCCTAAATCAAAGCTACCATACTTGCAGGTATAGGCCTTGCTCTGAGAAATGAGAAAGGCTTATTAGAAAAAGACCCCTTTTGTTGTTAGATGTTGATGAGTTTCTCAAGTGGATAGACATTCTTAACTATTGTGTTTTATTTTAGGCTTTCTCTCATCAAACCCAAGATTTGGATCATTACCTAAAATTGCATGTAAGTCAGTACTTTTATTTTAAAAGGAAAGAAAAGCTTGGGGGATCTTTATTAACAGTAGAATCTGCACTTTCCAAACCTCCACTATCCAGACTTCCTTTGTGTGCTAACTGTGTGTCTCCCTGTTCTAGTGAACGTCAATTATCCAAACTTCTGTTTATCTGAATCTATAAGGTGTCAGCATAGCAGTTTAGGTAAATAGGATTCTACTAAGTTTACAAACTAATTTATTAAGTAAAGCTTTTTTAATTAAGACTTTTTCAGTAAGAGTGTATATTCAATTTTTAATTGCCCTATCTGCACTATTATATTATTGCAAGGTCAGCCCTCACCATGGTTCTGTCAATAACACTATTCTCAATGGTCTGTTTGTCTGCTTCTTCCACAAGCACCTCTCCCATACTACCTCTTTCTTGTGGGGAAAACTTCCAATCAAAATCTGTACCTCCCCACCTTTGCCTCATTAACTCTCACCTTGAATCATAGAATATCAGGGTTGGAAGGGACCTCAGGAGGTCATCTAGTCCAACCCCCTGCTCAAAGCAGGACCAATCCCCAATTAAATCATCCCAGCCAGGGCTTTGTCAAGCCTGACCTTAAAAACTTCTAAGGAAGGAGATTCTACCACCACCCTCCTACTGAAAAAGTTTTTCCTAATATCCAACCTAAACCTCCCCCACTGCAACTTGAGACCATTACTCCTTGTCCTGTCATCTTCTACCACTGAGAATAGTCTAGAACCATCCTCTTTGGAACCACCTCTCAGGTAGTTGAAAGCAGCTATCAAATCCCCCCTCATTCTTCTCTTCTGCAGACTAAACAATCCCAGTTCCCTCAGCCTCTCCTCATAAGTCATGTGTTCCAGACCCCTAATCATTTTTGTTGCCCTTCGCTGGACTCTCTCCAATTTTTCCACATCCTTCTTGTAGTGTGGGGCCCAAAACTGGACACAGTACTCCAGATGAGGCCTCACCAATGTCGAATAGAGGGGAACGATCACGTCCCTCGATCTGCTGGCTATGCCCCTACTTATACATCCCAAAATACCATTGGCCTTCTTGGCAACAAGGGCACACTGTTGACTCATATCCAACTTCTCGTCCACTGCCACCCCTAGGTCCTTTTCCGCAGAACTGCTGCCTAGCCATTCGGTCCTTAGTCTGTTGCGGTGCATTGGATTCTTCTGTCCTAAGTGCAGGACCCTGCACTTATCCTTGTTGAACCTCATCAGATTTCTTTTGGCCCAATCTTCCAATTTGTCTAGGTCCCTCTGTATCCTATCCCTACCCTGACATAATGCACACAGAATTCTGCCATCTGATCATAGATAAGCCAATGATGAATTTGGGCTGCTGATTGTGCACATAGCTAATCTGTGATACACTATCCTACAGTTTTGTTCTCATGTTCTCTCCCTTCTCTTACAACCTTGCTTATTTTATCTGCCTGTTATGTCTAGTCTTTTAGAGTATAAGCTTTTGTGGGGCAGGTACTGTCGTTTATTACATAACGTACAGCAGTAAGGCCCTGGCAATACCATATGACTACCAGAATGAGTTCTCAACATGGTTAAGTTCTTTAAGTATTACAGGAAAATAACTACTCAAATAAAGATATATAATACAAATTCAGTTTATCCTACGTGTCTAACTTTGGAACATTTTGTTAAAAAAATTGTTTGCACAGAAATTGTTTTGTATTGCATTTACATAATGCAACGATGCCATTTAAATGACATAAGCTGGTTTGTTTTCAAAAGCCAAGCAGGTTGCATTTGGTGTAGACTTGGATTTGAGACCTCCACAGAAAATTCAACGTGTTGCCAGAAGTAGCTTTTCTTTTTGAATGAGTACTGAACCAGAGCCTAGTGGTATTAAGGAAGGCTGTGACGTAGGAAGACAAGACTTAAACTGAGGTCCTAGCTAGTGGTAGTCATCAAAAATACCATGGGCCATTTTGCAAAGGCAGGGGGAGTCAGCTCTTATGTCTTTGTCAGATTTCACCTTGCACTATTGTTACACATCTAAATTCCCCCTGAAATTCCAAGTGTACACAATATTCTTTCACACATCTAAACTGTTGTGCAGTGTTGCTGTGTATTAACCAGCTGCAGTGTTTCACTCCACAGATGGTTGCATTTCAGTGACAAGAGAACTTACACTATTACAGTATAATCTTTGTGTTTATAAAGCACTTTGATTAAAAAGTCCCACATAAGTGCAATTTACTGTAAAAAGGACAAATGATAGTTCAAGAGTCTAACTCAAGATACTAACAATATTTTGTGATCTGTTTGTACAGTTGCTGGTGCCTTTGGTCTTGCCATTGGGACAATGTCATACATACGAGCATGCCAAAGAAAGTTCCAAAGTATAGGAGTTCAGCCATTTGGTCCAGAACATAAAAGGTTTGTCTTGAATATAGATCGCTCAATCTTAGATCAAAACATAGTTATTGACAATAGAATGAAGGAGAGAGGCAACTACAGAGTACATTTAAACCTTTTGCTTTAGTTCACAGGGCACTCTTGAATGCTATACGTAAGGATATATATTGCAGTTATGCAGTTCCAGATTATGTGGTAATTATTAGAAAGATACAAATTAAATACAATATAATCTGCATTGTTTGGAAGACATAAATAATCCTATAATTTAAAGGATTAAATCTCCAGCCTCTCCATATACTAATTATAAAAGATCAACAGTTAGCAATTTACCTTCTGTCTGGTGCCATTAAATATCACACCATCTATCTGGCCTGTAACTTGAGGTTCACCTTTGAATTCTCCTTTGCTCCATATGTCCAAGATGTATGTATCCAAATCCTACATCTTTTTCCTCCACCACATCTTCATATCCCTCAGTTAATCATTCTCTGCCATAATTAATGCAGCCTCCTTTTCTCTGGCCAATCCTATCTCCAGTCCATACAAAATGCAGCTGCTAAGATCATTTTCCTTACCTCAGACCATGTCATCCCCTTTTGAATCTCTCTACTTGCTCCCTGTCCAACACATCAAGTTCAAGTTTTTTGTCACTGCCTTCAAAGCCCTATACAAATGCTGCTCCCACCCACATCTCATTTTGCATTAACTCCCACCTCCTTCCCTGAGCCTATGATAATCTCCCTCAGTTTGTCCACGTCTACTACACTGCTCCCCGCATAGGAAATGCATTTCCAAAAGCTCATCCACAAGGCCACCTCTCTGTTTTAAAATCCCTTCTGAAGGCCCACTTGTGCTGTGATGCCTATGTAAATTAGCTGACTGATAATGGGAAATTGGAAGGGTATTTTGAAATAATTTAAATATCCTAAACCAAAATTTTTTTTTAAATAAAATCTTCCCTCCCCCACTTAACCCCCCCACCTCCACCCTCCCAAACCCTGTTGTATTAACACAACACTATATTACAAAGATGTGGCCAATTGGCCATCTATATCTTGGTAACCCTTGCCTTTACCCAGTGGTCTTGTCTAGATTGTGAGTTCCTTTTGTCAGGGATCATGCTTCCTTTTCCTGCTTGGAAAGCTCTACTATATTTTTGGGCACTACTGAAAATAATACATAATAATAATAAGGTTGTTTTGCTGGGGCATTCAGACATCATCCCATACCGTAAGACATCTGGAAGGACTGAAGAACTGGGGGGAGGGATAGCTCAGTGGTTTGAGAATTGGCCTGCTAAACCCAGGGTTGTGAGCTCAATCCTTGAGGGGGCTATTTAGGCAAAAATTGGGGATTGGTCCTGCTTTGAGCAGGGGGCTGGACTAGATGACCTCATGAGGTCCCTTCCAACCCTGATATTCTATGATAAGAACATAAACCGGATGAATGGAAAACAAGAGATTCCTTCTATAAAGCCTGTTCAACAAATTCCTTCTAAAAGAACACATACAAATATGCGTCAAAGATGACAGCTGTGTTAGAGAAATATGAGCAAAAATTTTGAATGCTCTATTTTCCTCCTGATTTTAGGCACTGTCATCATACCTGCAAGGAATGCGAAGCAAATTTTGGATCTAATGGAAAGGAAAACTCAAAGCCTTCAGCTTCATAATCCTAGGTACACACATTAGAAGCTTAAGGAAGCTTTTGATTTTATTCTTTATTTTGAACAGTATTCTAGTTTAAAACACTTGCCCCAATACAGTATAAACAAACTTCATGAGATGAAAGCCTGAGAATCAGGAATTCTGTTTGATTCTGAAGTTAACCTTGATTCTTCATTTTCTCTTTACATACATTTCACAATTTTAAAATTCCCACTTCCGAGGAACTCCTAATTTAGCTCCAAAATTCTCATGCAAACAGCACTACTTTTTTTTTAATCCAGCGGGATTCTCTGGCTAGTTGTAAGTTAGAAGAAAAGAAATAAATATTTCTCTACTAGTTTGAATGCCGTTTTCTGTTCCCAATATTTTTTTTTTAACTTGAACATTTATGGACTGGTCATTTTTGGTATGTCAAAAATACAGCTGAAATATTGATGTGTTAAGAATGTGACCAGTAAATAATGTCCTTATTATCTGCATGTAATACTACATGCTAGCTCAAACAGAAAGTATGGGTTTGATGCAGAAATTACTGGGTGAGGCTCTTTGGCCTGTGTTATACAGGAAGTCAGGCTCGATGATCATAAAGGGTTCCCTCTCGCTTTAAAATCTCTGAGAATGACAAGGAGAGGGATATTTTAGCAGATCCTGTTCATTGACCCAAAACTGTGTGATTTTGATGGATTTTGTCAGTGCATGGTATTCACAATGAAACATGTTGATGTAACGTTGTATTATCATTGAAGAAACCATTAGGCTGAAGTGTGGCATTATTAGATTAGTGTCCCCCACTGGTCTTTAATAGTCTAGAGGAATTTTGTTACACCTGTGGCCTTTTTTAGCAGCTACAGGAGTTAGCCAGTGGAGTAAGTAAACAGTGAGGCCTCATTTGAGCCTAGCCTACATGATTATTGCACTCAATATCTGCAGTAATATAGGGACGCAGTAAGATTCTCAAAAGCACCAAACCAACTTGAAAACCAATGGGACTTAGGTGCCTAAGTCATTAAGTGTTTTGAGAATTTTTCCCCAAATCTTGCTTGCCTCACTCACATATGATTATTTCCATTGACTTAAAGATGCCATAGTATGTTTAATTAAAGATTGCCATTTGTTCACTGACAAGTTGTTTGAGTCTAGTTGAGAGCAGGAGTTGGTGCATATTTTAGTTTGCTTACTCTACTGGTCTGACAAAGACTGAGTATGTTAACCCCTGGATCCAAATGCAAAGACCATCTCCTTTCTCAAGCTTTTGACAAAGGGATTATTGTGAGCAGTGTTATTTAATATACAAGTACTGGCTAGCTTTGAAAACTACATTTTACATGTACCCAGAGTCAGTTCTGATGGAAGAATTTTGAAATTTAGGAAAAATGTTAAGCAGGTTTTTTTAATACAATTCAACATTAAAAAACTGAAATTAGAGACTGACTGAATATTTCAATTAGAATACACAAAATAGTATTGTTTGATCACTTTTTTCCTTTTTAAAATATGTACAATCAATGAGCTAAAAGTGTGACACATGGTGGATATTGCTTTTCCATCATTTCTCATGCTAAAAATGTGCATCACGCTCAAACTTTCTTCTCAGATTACATCTAATTAAAATTATTGTGCTGCACACACATTCAGGACCAAATTCTTACCTCAGAGATTTGTGCAGAACTCCCTCTGAAGTCACCAGATGCACATGTACATCTGAGTAGAACTTGGCTCTCAGAGCTCAGTATTTATAAAATGTGATTTTTGTTTGTTTCAGATCATGCCTCTTCTTTTTAAGAAGTTACTTCATATCTTGGTATCTGAATTGTAGAACTGACAAAATCCTGCAGAAAAAGTCTCTTCCTTCAATAGCTTATTCTGGACAGAAGAAATTGAGCCTACAGTCCCGTGTAAATCAGTACACTGTGAGGATTGGGTTGATTTTTAAAAAGTTTGCCTATATAATAAATGCTAATTCCTAGAACTGCAGTTTTTTTTTCTGTTGATATCACACCCTAGTATGTTTCTTTTTCCTTAGATGCATTTTAGCTCTTGGCACTGAAAACTTAGATATTGCAACTCTTGTAAGTGGCAATGACCTGATCTCAGTGCAACCTGCAAAAGGCCATAATTGGAAGCATTTGTCTCCTGCATGAAAGAAAAAGAATTCAAGAGTATTTAAACGATGTTGCACTGCTAAGCAACCCACCAAGCCCCCAATACTGTGATCAGTTTTGCATAACTCCTTGTACTGGGCAAGGACTCCATGTATCACTGTTCTTGACAATAGGTATCCTCTGGGTACTATTAGAAAGAATCCCATTGACTTCAGTGGGCTTTGAATCTGGACTTAAGAGAGGAGAGTGACATTTTATTTATGCCCATCTATTCAAATCTCTTTGGAAGGAGTTCTGAACATTATTCCTAAATAGACAACTTAATAAAAAAGTTTTTTTCTCAAAACATGAACACTGGGGAAAGAACTGACAGTGAGCTCAGAAACCTATGTTTTTTAGGTTTGCTCTAATCTGACCGTGACATTAGAAAAGATAAAAAATAATGAATTACAGAAAAGCCAAGTTAATTACTGTTTGCATATTAATAAAAATGCTTTAATACTTTGTTCTTTTAGAATTTAAGTTCAAAAGTGTTGTGCTTCTGCCTGATACCCTCTCCTCCATGATCACTCTCACTCAGAGGACCCTCTCTGTGTACAGATCCCACAGGACAATCCAGGCCTGTAGAGTGTTTCATGTTACTATTCATCAGATGTGTCCACTGAGGTATCAGTAGGCAGCTATGCAGGTTAGCACATGGGCAACTTCACGTATCTCCTAGTAAGTAACAAATGGTTTTTCTATATGCAAATTTCAGTAATACTACTTCATTTACTGGATTAAGTAAAGCTGGATGTTAGGTCTCAGCATAGTCTATGACTAAACTGATACAATCCCTAACTTGTCTAATGTTAAATGCTGAATCATCATACATGCATGTGGATCATAAACCTTATCCTGAGGCAAATGCTTGTGGCTTAACCACTCCCATGTCATTTATTAATTCTCTAAAATCAAGTCAATTGTAATATCTTCTGTAACTGCCTTATGCCTGTACTATGCACGAAGCTGCACATGGCCCTGTCCAGCAAGGGACTTCACACAACCCCTGCTAAACAGTTGCCACGTCTAGAAAGACACCTGTCAATTGACAGCTTGCTCTCTCAGCAGTCTATTTTTTTTCTTGCTTAGCATCTATTGCTTCCCTATCTGTAGCCTAGGCTTGCTTAGCATGATTGCTGCCTAAGGCATCCTTTGAGGAGTTCCTTCTGCTTCACTTGCTGCACTCCTAGTATGGCAATGGCTTTGTCTAGACAACAGTCTCCAAACTCAGTTGGCAGCCAGTGGAATGTCGGGTATGCAGAGGTCCAAGGGACCTATGAAGAGGAATGAACCTAAGGAAGGCTCCATAAAGTGTAGGGCAAGCCCTAAATACCCTCTGTGGTACACAAGAGCAGAACCATTGCTATATACACTGAAGCAAAAAACAAACTGTATTGTACCAAAAGGATTGTCTTGTACTTCTCCCAGCCTAGTTAGAACATGCATAAAGGAATGTCTCTTGCTGTCAATGAAGTATTAATACCTGGAGTGCATTGATGTCAATCTAATACGAACAGCAGGGACACCAAGTTCACCACTGGTGTGTGTTTTAGTGTGAATTACATTTTTTTTAAAATAAAAAGACCTGTAATCTAATGAGATTGAAATTAGTGTGTGCATTCTGTTTCAAACGCAGAAAATAATTAAACAATACAACGCACTGTATTTCCAAGTTTGGGTCATTATTGCATTATATTTTTGCAGAGCTGATTTTTTAGCTCCATCTACAGGTTTTTTTTAGAAAATGCACTGCAAGTACACTGATCTACTGAAAAAAGTATGAGTGAGGAGGATATGTATACTGTACAATGCAGGGAATATATTTTAAAATATCTTTCATTTACTGCAGTGCAGGATTAGGGAAATCATCCAAGCAAGGGCTTTGTTGTTTTTATGTTTTAGAAAACTGTCATTCAACAGGAGGTAATTATTTGTTTGTGGATTTTAACATACTTTCCAGGGTATGGTGCATGTAAAAATGGTGCAAATTTAAAACACAAATTTAGAAATTTTGTTCCATTTCGCAAATGTGTTTGAACAAATTTACAGAAATAGGAAAAGCACGTAGTGGGCATCGAAAACAAGATAGATATTTGTAAGTAATGGGATAAACTGAGAAGATTTATGAGTATTCATATCCAATAATTTAAATGTCCACATTAACTATTTCATTCATGGCTGACCAAAGCACACAATACAGGAAATGGACACTCATAATATGAAAATCTGTCTAATCTGTTGAGCATGAAATCTTACCTTGGTGCCAAAAGTGGGTGAAGCCTGGGTATTAAGAAAAGCTTGAGTACACTAGCAGTCCCCACATTGGATTCCTAGAGCCAAACAAACCATGGGGCTATCTGAGCCTCACAGAGGGTAAGCCAAGCTTGCAAAGCCCAGCAGGCAGGTGAACTCTATGAAGAGAGTACCAACCCTGAGAAATCCAGCATCCAGAAGGGTATCTGAGCCCCACTGAGGGAAAGCAAAGACAATGATCACACTTTGATCACACAGGATCATACTTTGAACACTGCACAATATACTGTGACATCTTATTTTTGCATCTCAAGTAGGCAGTGTGATTTATGGGTGCAACTTGGAATAGTACCCACAACTCCATTCCCCAACAATTCAGCCTCTGCCTGGGCTTTCTTTGAATGAGCACCAGGAGTTATTTTCTTTTGGGATTATCTGTTGTTTAACTGGGTTCCAAACAGATCTATGTAATATGAATGAACATTTGCTGAAAGCAGTTGCTGAAGAATTAGACTGTTTCCTTACTTTGGATTATGAATCTTGCTGTTGATTTTGGAAGACAGCATTGTAAACTCAATTCTCCACATATCTGCAATAGAGAAGCAACTGACTTTTAATGAGGCTGTAAACAAATGTGAAGGAGCTGGGCCAAATACTCACAATACATGTCAACAGCCCCCAGTTTCAGGCCACTACCTTTATTTTTTAATAATTTGGCCTTGCATCTATATTAATCTTTCCAATTTTTAAGCTGCAATAAATCAAACCGCTGAGTGCTCTCCTGTTGACTCTGGTACTCCACCAGAACGAGGAGTGCAGAGTCGATGGGAGAGCATCAGCTGTTGAGTTACCGCAGTGAAGTCACCATGGTAAGTAGATCTAAGTACGTCACTGAAGTTGCGTATCTTAGATCAACCCCACGCAGTAGTGTAGACAAGCCCTTTTTCTCTCCTTTTTTGTATGGTGGGTATAACAAGGAGAAATCAAGACAATTTTGTATGCATTTCTCCCATGATAAATCTGACCACTTTCAGTATTCTAAAATGTCCCCATCATTCAACAACAGTACAAATCCTGCTGACTTCTAGTACTTTCATGGACCTCTCATTTCAGACCTGAAAGCCGCCTCTCAATGTAAATTGGGGTCTTTTTTTTTTTTTATACAGTTAGCTTCAAGATAACCTGATGCTAGTCATCCACTTACGGTTCCGAAGTAGTTTCCTTTCTCTGCAAACAGACCTGTTATTCAGATGTTCTTAAACATGGTTTGGTTCTTTAAGAACTCATCCTCTCTACATTCATTTTTCATCGTCATTTCAGCTTACTCTGCACCACCCTGGTGAATCTTTCTGTCCATGTTGCTCTGTTGTTGGTCCATTGAATCAATGAGGTCCTCAAGAGCATTTTTCTTGGATGGTAATAGAATTCTCTCTCCTCTCTCATGAAGTTAGGGTTGATATTGATCAGTTTCAGCAGACCTTTAACCAAAAGACCCAAACCAGACAGGGACAGTGCTGACAGGCTAAGAATACAAGTAGAGCAGCTGAAGGTCACAGCTTGAAGATGAGATTCTAGTGCTCATGAAAGAAAGAATGGTGGCACTGTTTTGATCCAGATATGTGGGAGGTAAAGCAGATACTAGGAAAATGTGTCAGAACAGCTCTGCCAATGTATTTCAGTCCTGAATAGAAATACTAATGCTATATTCTATTCAAGGGGATCTCTTCTCAAGAGACAGAAAGTGTTGACAAACGGCGGTGGTTTCGTGACATGGGAATAAGAATAAGACCACAAAATTATTTTTCAATCCAGGCCAGAATTTGAACCCAAGTCACCAAAATTAAAGTGACTAATACACTTACCCCACTATGCCTAAACACAGATGTTTTTTAATGTTTCCTTTTTCTTTCATTTAATCATTTTCTGTGCTTCTGGTAACTTGGATCTTGTCAGAACAATTACTCAGTAGTGGATGAGTCAGAATAACTCACTAAAAATGTGCATGTTATTCTGAAACGTTTTTGAAGAGCATGAAAGGTATACATTTATTCTGGTACCTAAAAGTTCCTCATCACTGCCTTTTTTTTACTGTTTAGTTGTAAAGATTTATTGCGGGTTAATAAGATCTGACTTTGAAGTCCCAAAAATATGGGAGAAATGAAAATCTATTTTAATACCTTACTAATTAGATGGGTGTAAATACCACTGGGATTTTATGTCACATTACTTTCAGAACAAACAAAAAAATGAGGGTAGGCTTTACTGAGTGACTTTTAATGGGAGTCTTGAATAATCTGAAAAGATTGTTTTTTTCCCCTCTCAACACCAGTACATCTGACTTAGTCTGTTTACATATGCTAGTGCCTTATCTCTCACTACAAATTTATAAAATTAGTGCAAGCTATCCCTTTTTCATTATTTCTAAACAGTATCAAACTGTTTAAAATCACTGTTCTCATAAGTAGTCTAATTCCCCAATGGTGCAAAGCTACACAATGTTAAGCCTAAAATCCATAATTTTTCACTCTTCTGGAAAGTCAAAAATAAAATCTAGTCTCCTTTATTAGAACATATTTCAGTTTGGCAGAATACACCAAAGTGTGTAGATATTCATGACCAACACAGATGGAGCTGAAGTTAGCTGATTGAAGATAACTTCCTTCAGTACATGCAAAGATTCAGTTCTCACTCTTCCCAAGCATCTCCATACTTGTTTACTTTAACTAGAAAAAAGAAAAAATATCATATACAACTAAATAGTTTAAATACATAAGTTTAATTTACATAGTGATTTGAAACTGTGGTAAATGTGTTGTGTTTTCGAAGTGTGAGGATTAGGGACAGTTACACTTTAGTGAGTGTCTAGTACTTTTTAAAATGAGGGAAAGGGTAAAGATGGCATTATTAGTTTTTATTATAGCAGTATTCAAAGGCCCCAGTCAGGTTAGGGACCAATTACATTAATCCCTACCCTGCAGAGTTTATAATTAATTTAAAACAAGATGCAACAAGTGGGTGTACCAAACAATTGGAAGAAACAGGGAAAGAATAACAGATACAAATATTGCATAGTCTTGTTATATGCACAGTTATGTGGCTACAAGGTAATTAGTTATATATTTAATTTATATTTGTTTTAAAACAAAAAGGAGAGATTTGTAATCCCCACTGGCCAACTACCTAGCCTTTAACAGTTGGCAACTGCCTACAATGTAGAAGTGGGTCTTGGAGACAGACTTGAAGGAGGGGAAGGTAATGGTTTTATGGATTAGTCCAGTGAAGGCAGTGTGGAAGAAAATGAAAAGGTGCTTGTTTGGGAGAGATATGGACAAACAGGATATAGAGTTAGGTTACAATAAGATACAAGAATAAATATAAAGAGAAAGAGGAAAGATGGACCAATGGTTATGACTCTGGAGAGCTGGGTTCCCTGCTCTGCCACCTATGTTTTGTGGGACCTTGGACCAGTCACTTGGTCTGTGTCTCAGTTCCCCCTTTGTAAAATGAGGATAATAGTACTTTTCTACCTCACAAGGGTGTTGAGAGGGTAAGTACATTAATGATTGTGAGGCCCCCCCATTACTGTAGTATACAAGTACCTAAGATAGACAGTAGGTGCTGAGTTGTGCTGGTCCTTAAAGGGAGGGGAAGCTTGAATTTAATGCATGAGAGAAGTGAGCCAGTAGGAGGATCTGGGCTGTCAGGAATTGTGTGTAAGAGAGCACAATATGGTCAGACCAGCCAAAGATTCTAAAGGAGAGGGAAATATCAGGAGGCCAGAAAGGAGGTGGTCAGAGAGGACAAGACAGGATGAGAGTTTACGTGGTGCACACGGAGAACTGGACCTTACATAGAAGGAAGAAGCAAGCTTTGGCTTCAGCCTGAATGTTTGGAGTTAGAGAAAGGGTGGATTCAAAGATGATACCCAAGTAATGGGCTTAAGTGACTACGAGGATGGCAGTACTGTGCCATCTGTCATTGTTAACATCTACATGAGGAAGTTGCACTGACTTCATCTTAAAGTGCAATTTTAAATGGATTTGGTTAAATCCATGCATGTTGTGTGGACTCTTATTTTAGTTTAAACCAGGTTTATTTCAGTTTAGCTTGAGTTGATTTCTAATTGACAAGCTAAACTGAAATATGCATGGCTTAAAACCAAAGGAAGAGGGTCCACAGAGCTCCTTGCACTGGTTTAACCCCATCAGTTTACAACTACACTTTTAGTTAAACCAGTGCACTTTTCTTACATAAAGGCCAGAAAAAAGGGAGATGCATCTCCAAGGAAAAAGGCTCTCATGGGCACTGGGGCTTGCCTCAGGGTTATGTGTGCGTGCACAGAGTGATAAAGGACTCTACTGGAGGTGTCTGAGGATGGCATGGACAGGAGAAGGGTGTTGTAGATGTTCCTCCTACCCTCCCAATATAGTTTCAATTTTGACAATTTGTGCAGATTTCTGCTCCCAACCCCAAAAAACTGCTGTAAGGGAGCCCCAGTGCTTATCATTTGACTGCTGCTGAAGAGCATCCACTCCTCAGCAATTTAGCAGGAATTATGCAGGCACACTAAGAGCACAGAGGTTAAACCCAAAGCAGGCAAACCCTAAATTTTAGTTCCTGTTTTTACTCATTATTATAAAGCTATCTAACATTTCAAAAGAAAAGTAGTAAACAGGCTGAAAAAATCACTGAGCTCTACTATTGAACCATCTCCGTTAGTGACATCAGTAAGTTCCCTGAAATTAATTTCAGACTTTCATGCACTTCTGTCATTTATTATCCAGCAAATATTTACATTTATTTTAGTTTTGCTTTTACTCCACTTTCCTAAACAGTGCAAGCAACCACATTTACAAGTTATTTGTAGAAAGCTCAGTGAACTACTCATGTGCCATTTTCAAAAGCTGATAAGTAACATAACATTCTATCTATTGTGATCCTATGTTATGTTTAAACATTGTTCCATAGTGAAAAAAATCCTAAATTAAAAAGTATAAATAAAATTGTGAACCTTTGTATTCTGCAATCCCATAGCCATAGACTTTGCGGTGGAGTTTACTCCTTGCCACAAAGTGCTGCTCCAGAACTTGAGCTTTCATTTAAAGAAAATATGATTCTAGTCTCTATGGCTGTGGAGAAAACCTTGAATAGGAAACTATGCACACAGATGAAATGTCAGTTGCCTGAATCTACAGACAACCTGGAACAATAGCTAAGAGGTGTGAACTTCCTCATTCATCTTAATCATGGCATCATGAATTCCACAGCCACAGGAGTTGGCATTTTACCCCAGGAATCCATGTAATTCAGAGGGTCTGCCACAAAAATAATCATTTTGATCCAGGCAGGTGCTCAATATTTTATCTCCTTGCCCTGCTAGGACCAGCCTGCAGCTACATTTGCTCTACAGCTTTTCCCACAAGGGGGAGTTAATTGTATTACAGGCCCCATGGAAAATAGAGTGAAAAAACTCCTCTCTTTGAAAATAACCAGTGTTTCAAATGTTCACCCAAGAATTTTATGTCAATTGATATTTTCAGCTATGGGCTAAAACTGCATATGTTCGTATGCGGGTGGGCGGTGTAGAAATGTAGAGTATTTCACAGTGATAGAATAAATTAACATTGCCACAAAATTAAAGGGTTGTTGCTGCAGAATTTGGTCCCATTGTGATGCAGAGTATATGGGGGCCTGAATATAATGCCTGAAGATTCAAAGTGACAGATCCTGCAGTGCATTAAACAGCAAAATAATTTTTTTATTCAAAATAAGAAGTGTGGTTCCCAAAGATAGCTTTATACTGATTGAATGGCATTTCATTTTGAAGGTCACTTCATTCTTTACTGTCTAAAGTTCTGTTTTCCAGCGTGAAAACAAAAATCTCAACACTGGTGCCAAGTACTAGTTCCTTCCTTTAAATTTTAACACAGAACAGTAAACATCTGCAAACAATGACACGTCCCTCAAAATTCTACACTACACAAATCCCCAAATTCATAAAATATGTTTTAAAAAACAGGTATGTGGTCTGTTTTGAGAGAATGCTAACTTAACATACACCCTTTCAAGAGCTAAAAAACTCAGTCAGAAACCTTAGTTATCGAACCCTTTGCTAAAGAGCGGTGATGCAGTAAATTATTTATTTGGATATGTCTATACAGCAACTAGACATCCATGGCTGGCCAATGCCTGCTGACTTAGGCTCGTGGGGCTCAGACTGCAGGGCTGTTTCATTGCTGTGTAGACTGATGGACTCAGGGACCCTCCCACCTCTCAGAATCCTAGAGCCCAGGCCCCGAAATCTACACAGCAATGAAACAGCCCCACAGCCCAAGCCCTGCAAACCTAATTCAGCTGGCACACCCTGCAGATTTTTCTTTGCTGCGTAGCCATATGCCTAAAGGCCTAGGCAGCCAAGCACTAATCAAGCTTTTCACAATTTGTCTCTAAATGGATAACCTGATCATTGTAGTACCATCATTATAATCTTCTACTGAAGCTTCAATGTTTTTTCCAACACAAGAAGTAATTTGAAATACGAAACTATATAATACGCTGTACATAAGCCATACATAGAAAGGAAATCAGTTCAAATGTGACCTAAGTCAGAAACACAATTCTGTCATTTGCACCTCAAGACACTGTTTGTTTATCCTTTAGGGATTTCTTAAAGGAAAGCACAAGACTAACCCTTTTCAACGCTACTTTGGCATCCATGTTCACTACGTAGTGCAGCAATTCAGCATCAGATTACCTTCTTTTTTAAATGGTCTCTCCTGTGAAGACTTGACTGGAGTCTCTGCCTTTTGTGTTAATGTTCCTTCATATGTCTCTCTGTTTCTATTCCTTAACTCCTCGTATGAGACACTTTTTCTCTTAGGACTTTCTTCTAGGAATGGAACAGGTTCTTTAAAAAATATATATATATACATATATGCAGTGAGAAGATTTAGCAACACCCAACTACACTTGATTACAGCTGCAATTAACCCAACATTTTTTTTTAGCATGCCAATCAATTGTAGCTCAATTGAGACTGAAATGGGACACATTACAGCCACAATCCTAAACTGCAATTCAGTTTTTTAAAAGTATTGTAAAAGCACTCTATACATTCTGAAACTTTTCATTTTATTCTCAGATGCCACCAATGTTATGAAGTAGTTGTGGGCTGGGAAAACTGAGTAGTGACACACAAATAAGAACATAAAGCAGAATTTCTATGTATAGCACTGCCACAAACAGCTTTTCAAGCAGCTAGCAGTTCACCTAGATCATGACTGACAGCAGAGACATGTTTTGCTCTGTTGGGAGTACATCAGTATGGTACAGCAGTCATAGTCTGAGCAGATAGCGCAACCCAAAGCAAGAGTTTTCCATATTTTCAGACTCTAAAGAATAAAGAGAATTCTGTGCATTCCAAGCACAGCAAAACTTTTTTTTAAAAAATGAAGACTTTGGAGAAGGGAAAATCAGACTGGTCTGAAGAGAAAAGGATGTTATGGATCAGCCACCTAAGTATTTATAAAGTGCCCAAACTCCATGGCATCTAAGCACTATTAGGCTTGTGGGTTTGATTTCATTCACACCCCCCCCCCCCCATTTTAAATCTGTCAAAAATGTTATTGCTCTTTAGGCTTTTTCTTGGATAAAATAAGAAAAAAAAAACCTAACCATCCCCCAATAATATTAAAAATGTCATATCTTTGAGGGACCCTGAATAAAAGTAAGAATGTCTAGTCCAGTCATGTTTAGGAAATAAGAACATATTCATCTATTTAAGCACCATGATTTTGTGCTACTACTACTGACAGAGCATTTTAAATAATATATAGTGGTGATTAATAAACAAAACCTTTGGTGAACAGAAAATCAGATGCATCGTGGGGGGGTGGGGGGTGGAAGAACCAGAAATTTGAGCTGTTTTACATCTTCAGTTGTTCTACAACTATTAGAGTCACTTTGCTTGGTTGGCTAGTGAAGTACCTCAGTTTAATTATTATGGAGATTATCAAACAAAAAAAATGATAAATAGGTTGAACTCTGTGAAATAAGACTCAAATTTCATATGAGTTAATGCAAATACTTGGGCTCACTTATTCCTTGGGTCAAGTTCTGGCTCCACTGACTTCAATGGCAAACTCCTATTGACTTCAATTGGGCCAGGATTTCAACTCATGACCTAAGAGGAGGAGCAAGATGTCTAGGCAAAATGACAAACTGTTGATTTTGGTATACACCATTAATGATGTTACAATCTGCAAGATTTCTCCCAATCCAAGAAACTGAGCAGTAAACACTATCATGGGTGGCTGCAACTATGTGAATGATCAACATATCTGGGACTATGAGTTACAATTAATAAGGGAAGGGGGAGAACGCTATTTCAGGATATGACAACTCTTCTAGGGCCTGATTACATTTTCTTTTTGTTCTTCCAGTTTTTTTGGCTGAACTATTATTAATTTTGAATGATACATGGTCAGCTTTGTAAATCCCAAGAAAGTAGCTAAATTTATAAATCGGATCACAAACAGAAATGGAAACAAACAAGAGTTTTACTTTTTTTTTTTTTTTAAGATCAAGATTGATTTTTGAGCTTACTTCATTGATTTTTTCTTATTTATGCTTGAGATAGACAAACTGTCAGTCTCTGTGCACACGTGAGAACTGGAAGATACTAACTAATTTATGTTTTCTCATTCTGATATTGCTAAATTACCAGAAAGATTTAAGCTGTTTAACACTTGGTGGATGAGAAAGTTTTGGTCACTTGACAAAAGCATAACAAAACTAAATAATTTTGGAATAAATTTAAGTTTATAAATTAGACTTTTCAGAAATCCAGATAAGTTTATGATTTGCATACAGGCTTGCGGTCCTTCCAGAAATAGCAAAAGCACGTACAGCAGGTCCTTCAATAGAGCAAGATCTCAGTCTATCTGTATATTAAAGGCAATCATTTCTGGAGAAACCCTCAGTCTGCATTAAATGGTAACAGTTATCAGGATTTTTGATAGAATATGATGTTTTATACATTAAAATGCTGCTGTTATCAATAGGCGGGTTGTTTCTTAGACTTATTGGGATAACTGTATTTGGAAAAACTCCATATTGGATTAATTACATATTTATTTCATTATTCTTTCATGCTATTCCTTACTGTCCAGTTTTATAAACCCAGTTAATTAAAAACAGTTAAAAATCAAAATCAACCTATGCATAATGTTAATGTGTACATTGCCAGCTCCAAGTTCACTTCTGCAAGCATTCATTTCTGCACACATTTCCTCCTCTGAATATCACTTCTATACTTTATTTTGGATTTTTTTCCCCTTCATATATTATCAATTATTGTATAAATTCAGCACACATGGAGAGAGCAACTCCTGGATTCTGTTAAAATTGCAGTTTTCAAGTGCTTCAGTGTAAGGAGCCATAAAGATTATGAATGTGTCTAAAATGTCAGCCCCTAAATCTGTTAGCAAAAATTAGTTGTGTGAAGGGGCTTTTAGAGTCAAATAATGAAAAGATTTTTCACAAAAATTAAATTTAAAAATCTAAAGTACATTAAAATTACACACACACACAGAGAAAATCATCATATTTATTTAGGTACCATCCAAGACCTGAGTTCACGATCTTGTGTTTCCCCTGCAACAGTCCAGGACATCATTAACACCTAAAGCAGCATGAAGGATGCAGGAAATTTTAGGCTCAGTGATGTCCTCAGTTGTTGCAAGAGAAAACAGAACCCTATATTGTAAATTATAATTTTTACTTGCAGTTATCTTTTTTAAAAAAAATATAAGTTAAGTTGGTTTTAAAAAGACAAATGTTAAAACAGAAACATACTGTAGATCGATGTGCTTTGTGTCAACATACAGGAATGTGCTGAAGTTCCAAAAAGAAAAGTATCAAAAACCACTGCAATCTAAAAAATACTGTATATTTGTACAGGTGCTGAAACAAGGCAATTTGAATATACAGAATGTATACATCCAAGCAAATTAAGGGGATATACCATATTTATCATCATGACAAAAGAAGCTTTACTTTCACATTCTTCTCACCTCTGAAGATAAGAGACATCCAGGACAGAGACAAGAATTAATGTACTATGAAGTTATAAACTTTATTAAGACAAGCCATACCTGGGGCATTATGTTCAGTAACTCCAGTAGGAGAGGATTCATTCAGAGAAGAACTGAATGGAACTGGTGCATAATTAGAGCCGGACTGATCTGTTGAACTATATTCATGTGAATAGCTGGAAGAAAGTGGGGCTTCAGCTGCTGGAGAAGATCCAAAAGGTGACTGAGAAGGCAAATTTGCAAACTCTGATTTTTGAGCAGCATATCTGGAAAAAACAACACAATTGGATATTAAGATTGGAAATATTTAATTAAAGCACGACACATGATGGGTTGAGGAATAAAATTTCCTTGATTAAAGGTTTTAATACAATTAATTTTTAAAACTAAGTATTAACAGATTTTAAAAGAAAAAGGTAATTGATTCTGCTTAAACTGTCCAAAAAGATCTGTATGTCCCCCTCCTTAACACATATACACTTTAAAAAAGGAGCATACATAAGAAACTTGAGTCCTATCTGAAAAAAAAAAATACAGAATATAGACAGAGTACCAGTCATGGACTTGGAACTTTACAAGATAAATACTGTAAGACACAATCCCTGCCCCCAAAGACAGTTCAGACACAGACAAAACACATCAGACAGATAGAACAGGGTGTGCCTGCATGAGCTAGTGGTGGCATAAGAATCTAGCAGTAGCTGCTATTTTTGAAAGTTTGGGGGAAGAAGTGTGGTTTGAGAAGCCAAGATGCAACTTAAAACCCTTCATTAGAAGCTGCTATGACTTATCAATACCAAAAAAAAAGTCACAGTAGCTATCCTGGGGACAAAAGAATTATCTTGAGGAAACAAAAGTCTTATGTTCCTCCCTCTTATATGGACTTGCTGAATTAGTTTTCTGGCACAAAATTAACACGGGGAATGATGATTAGAAACAATTTTTTTAAAAGAAGAGGACATCAATTGGTTACATGCAAAAAAAATTGTCTATTGTAGTAATTTAGGCCTGATTCATCTCTTACTTTTTTTTGGAGGAGAAGGGAGAGAAGGAGATTTTATTTATTCATATTTTCGATCACTTACAATAAGACATTACAGTTACATTGTCTTTACACATATAGATACATATATCTTATTACAGAATTAACATAAAAGCAACACCTTTTATATTGACCATATATTGTTATTTTAACCTTTCCCTTTTCCCGCAACAATTATTTAAAACACCACCTTAACATGGCGTGTATATATATTTAAGCATTCATATTCACTTTTGGGGGTGGTGGGGTAGAAGGGAAGCTGAACGTTTTATAAGGGGGCACGGAAGAGTCTCAGGAGGCTAGAAAAAGGAAAGCAAAAAGTGGCGGGGATGTAATTCAGTTATCCTGTGTATATATTTTTCTTGACTGTCCTATAGGTATAAGATTACCACGTTTATAGGTAAGTCTACACTTCAAGCTGGGAGTGGGATTCCCAGTTTGACGAGATATACTTGAGTTAGCACACTAATAGAATGAAGCACAGCAGTGTGAGCAGCAAAAGGGGATAGCTGCTGAGTGCATGCCCATCAGATGCTAGGAACTTACTGGAGGCAGCAGCTCACACTGCCTCCCCCCACCCCGCCCCCTTGTGCTGCCCTGGCTATGATCTATTTTTAGTGCACTAGAGCTTGATGAGAGCCAGTTTGGAAAGCAGTTAAGAGACTAATCAAGTCCTTGTTAAAAGGTTTTAAAAAGTACGTCTGTCTATGTTACAGTAACCATTACATAAACTAGACTACTGCTCACTGCTATCCAAATAACATTTTCTGAGCAGTGAATTATATAAAGATTTATATAGGTCAGAGGTTACAAAACTAATGTTATTAAAAACCATATCAAGTAGGAAAACATTTCTGAAACAAAACAGGAAATATTTTAAAGAACTTGATGAGTTTTTCACAAATAGAGCATAATGGCGTCATGCTTCTCCACTATTATAGATTTTAAAGTTGTGAACAAAGGAAAGTAATAAGTTTGTCCACCATACGTCTTCCTTAGCTAGTATTGCTTACTGATCTCTTTCCTTTTATTATTATTTCCACCCTCTTTCTAGTTCACCCTCAGTCAAACTAAACTACTGGAACACTTCCAACAAGTGAAGCTATTTTATTTCAGTTGTCTTCTAAACTATCAAGAGAAAACTTGTGTAAGGTCATATTAGCATGAGTAAATCCCACAGGAAACCAAAGTCTGAGTGTACACTCTAGTACATTTTTGCTTACAAAAGCACTCTTTGCTTGACTCGACAAAATACTCTGTTGTACATAACAGAGCTCAAACTATAATTTTCAGTTGATGCCGCTGCTTTGTGAATTCACAAAGAATGAGTTTCCTGGAGGAAACAAGTTGCTGGAAAGGAAGGAAAAATTCAGCTCTCAAGATCATTGCAAGTTGCAAACGCAGCCCTGATCTTTCTATGAACTTCTTACAAGAAAGAAAAAAAAAAATTAAGAACTTAAAGAAAGTGAAAGAATTGAAGTCTTACTCATGTGGAAGAGGTCTGCGCCCTTGTCGTATACTTTCTCCTATTGGGGAATTCTCCAGTCTCTTGAATTTCTCCTGGCAGGCCGACATGTAAGAAATCTTTCCAGCAATATATCCACATATACCGGCAACTTATATGTAAAGAAAAGAGCAACTCTGACATACTCTGCACCATAACATCAATACACTTTACAATAAAAGTAGAATCATTTAAAAATGTAGTACACGGTGCCATAGTATCAAATGAAAATAAGTTAGTCTTCAGTTTTGATTTAAAGAACAAAAAAGGCAGCATCTTTAATATTTCTTTGGTACTCCTGTCCAGAGAAGGTACTAAAAGAGTAAGGTGACAGCTGAACAAAGTCATAATGAAGTACCTGAGACAAGCAGGCAGCCATCAGATGTGGCAGTTGAGAGGAGAGAAGGATGACAATCATAAAGATCTCTGGACCAAGACTCCCAAGGGTCTCAAGCTAGGATTCTCAACACTTTGGGTTCCCTGTTGCACAACAGTAGGCCTGGCAGCCCTGGAAACTGACTAGAGCTAGGGCTTTAAGGTTTCCAGCTGAGCAGCTCAGAGAGCCTCATCAATTTCATTCAGAGTCTGTAGAAACAGACTTTATTTTTCAAAACAAAATTTAGACTCAATAGGAAATCTGGAAATTGTAGAAAATTCTAAAATTAAAAAAATAATAAAGTTGTTCCATATTTGAACAAAAACTCACAGAAAAGTAATTTCAAGTCGTGAACAGCCCTACTTCACAGGTCAAGAATGTCACTTTTTGAATTTAATAAAAGATTCTGACTGGCAATAAGTCATTAAGGCAGAGAAGGTATCTGTCTAGTCATTTCATTTAATGTTTTGTTTTTGTTTTGTTTTTTAAAAAAGGGGACAGTCTATGGTTTATTAAAGGGAAAGTCTTACATCAATGACCCAGTAACTTGCCTAGCAAAATCAGTGTTTCTTAAGGAACTGTTTCTTCAAACACTTCATATATAGTCAAGAATATCCATTTATATTTCTTTCTCCATAACCTCTTTTAAAAGAAAACTAGGTAAATCAGAATATATACGAAGTTAACATTTAACACACAAAATCCATAAATAAAAAACTAAATTTCTTTTTATCCCTTGCCCACTTTTAAAATGTGTTGAATATCAATTTTAAGCGTATACAATAAAATACAATCTATGTGGAACATGGATGAGTTGGTTAACATCAGAGCCTTTAGTTTTCATTACCTGACTTGAGTTTTAAGAACAGTAACAAAATAAGACACATTTTCATATTTCAATATATATTACAAGTGACCCTCCAAAACAGCTCTCAATACATTAAAGAGACAACTTACATCATTTTTAAACGGACTTAAAAAAATCAGTTTTTCATAGAGCATCCTTTAAATAATATGCCCTGTATTGATTAAAAATTCTTTTCAAATAATTACAGGTTTTTTCACTCCTCTACTGATGTTCAGAAGGCTCTTTTGGGCATGCCCAAGACAACCACCAAACATGCTCAACACACCCCCTCATTCCAGGGGTGAGTAAACTTTTTGGCCCAAGGGCCACATCTGGGAATAGAAATTGTATGGCAAGCCATGAATGCTCGCAACATTGGGGTTGGGGTGCGGAAAGGGGTGAGGGCTCTGGTTGGGAGTGTGGGCCCTGGGGTGGGGCCAGAAATGAGGAGTTCAGGGTATGGGACGGGGCTCTGGGCTGGGGGTGCAGGCTCTGGGGATGAGGAGCTTGGGATACAGGAGGGTGCTCTGGGCTGGGACCGAGGGGTTCAGAGGGTGGGAAGGGGAGCAAAATAATGGCAAAAGGTGATCCGGGATTCAATCAATACATAATTAAAGGTTAGCAATAAAATTAAATGCCAATCAACACTGTTTTATGGACAACTGATCTTATCAAACAAATTGGATTTCATTTTTTAAATGAGATTACAAGTTTGACTGATAAAGATAAATGATAAAGATAAAGTTCTGGTGCCCACATTTTTTAAAGGATGTTGAAAAATTGTAGAGGGTGAAGAAAAGACACACATATTATTCAAGGATTAGAAAAAATACCTTACAGTAAGGGTCTAAGAGTTCAATCTGTTTAGTTTATCAAGAAGAAGACTGAGTGTGGACTGAATTCCAGCGTATAAATACTTTCATAGGGAGACACTAACAGGTATCAAAGGGCTTTGCAATCTAAGAGAAAAACATAGCAAGAACCAATGGCTGGAAGTTGAAGCCCAACAAATTCAAATTAGAAATTAGACACATTTTTAACAGTTAGAGTGATTAATCACTAGAACAAGCTAGCAAAGGAAGTGATGGATTCTCTGTCTCTTGAGGTGTTCAATCAAGACTGGATGCCTTTCTGGAAGATATGCTTTGATGATCCGGGGAATCAATGTACAACTTAGAAATTCCAGTTTGATTTATGAACTGTGTGTATCCTTATGTCTTACAGCTGCCTTTTACTGTGCTATGGGACAGGGGATTGGCACTAGGGCATTTGCCTAGGAATGGGTTGGTTGTTAAAAACCATCAGCATCTGAAAAGATCTTGCCTGGGCAGAAAAAAGGAGTAACTGCATCCTACTGAAAAGCAGTTTTCTCTAACTTCCCTTCAAAGGGCTACGGTTTGAAGGAATGGAATTTCCCCAGGACAGGGGACAAAGAAGGTGTTGATACAGCCTTTAAAAACAAAGAGACTCAGAGAGGAAAGGAACAAAAGGGACTGGGTACCTGTTGACTGCAGAACTAGTCCAAGTTGAAGAAAACTGACTGCAGAGGTGAGATTTTCCAGGATTTGGAGAAGACGACAAACTGGAGAAGTGAGGCCAAGCAAAGGGGACCTGAAACACTGAAAGGACACTGACCAGAATGCTTGAATAATGGGGAAAGCAAGGCAGGGGTTTACATGCAAGTGTTTCTTTTGCCTAGTTCCATAGACTTTACAGACCATAACTGATAAAGGGAAATAGTTTTTAGAAACTGCTTTTGTAAAGTAGTGACTGCATCTTACCCTTCTTTGGAGAGAGATTGGGAGGAAGAGACATCTCAGACTGGCCTTCTACAGTTGCTTGACTATTAAGAAGTTAGAGGTGGTCCCTGCCAATATGGAAATATTATCCAGGGATTAACTGGGGACAAAAGAAAGGAATCTACATAAACACTATCACACACCACCAACCAGGTCACTAAGGAAAAAAATTAGTAACACCTGAAGAAGAGACTGAACTCACCAGAATCCAAAATGCCATTATCCAGGGAACCATTACAGTGATCCTCCTATCCTCTCCCAAATAGTACCGAGAGAGAGATGGAAAGACCCAGAATTAAGGCTCTGGAACAGAAGATTTAGTTACATCCTCTGGATTCAAAAGAGGACTCCACCAGATCTCTGCAACAAAGAACATGCACTGTGCAGAACACAGAAGTGTGCTGAAACCAAGGGACCTGCACGATCTCCAAAGGAAAGAATCAAAGTCCAAGAGATCAGTGATACTGGAAGACCAAGAACTGCCTTAAAAGTCAGATCTCTACTATGCTCTCATGCTTCATGTGACAGCACTGAGCTCTCTATCATGGAAGCTCTCACTGAGCTCTGCTTCACATTACCCCTTTGCTTCATGGCAAAGGAAAACAGAACAGATGCTTCCACAACGTCAAGCCCAACAAACCCTAGATCTGAGGGGAGATTGCCCCATCAGGAGCTTAGCCTGAGGCTTCCCTTGTACTGAGACTGTCTTCAGCACTGAGGGAACTCTGCTGGTCAAACCAGCTGGTTCACCTACCACCCCATACTAGAATTCATATGGGATTATCATCAAACAATTACAACCCATCCTGAAAGACACCACCCTGAAAGAAATCTTTCCTGAACCCTTTCTTCTAGCCTTCAAACAACCCCCCAATGTCTCTAAGCTCACCAGAAGCAAGCTCCCCACAGACCAGCATATGCAAACTCAAAAGGAACACCAGACAAACAGATGCAAGACCTGCAGACATATCTCCACTGCTACAACACACCTTTCAAGATTCACGGATCCTATACATGCCTATCACAAGGTGTTATACCTCATCCAGTGCACTAAATACCCCAGTTAACGACTGTCTGGTTTCACCCACATAGTTACTACACTCTCAGATGAACTCACACAGGAAAATGATAAAAGACAAAATACCTTATCACCTGTGAATGAACACTTTTCACAAAGTAATTGCTTTATATCTGACCTCTCAGTCCTCATCCTCAAAGGAAACCTGTACAACACTTTCAAAAGATGAGCCTGGGAGCTTAAGCTCATTACTCTGCTAGACATTTAAAAATCATGGAGTAAACAGAGACACTGGATTTATGGCTTATTACAACAATCTGTAACTCACTAACCCCATCTTTTTGTCCTATGACTCCAGAGGTGTTAATGGACCACTCTATCTCGAATGGTCCCCTATAATATGTGCTCGCTACTTATGCTAAATAATTTGTTCCACCTTGCATTTTGCTGTGATGTTGGAAGTTTCCTTCCCAGACCTGAGGAAGATCTCTGGGTTTGTCTTCGCATACAGTGCTGCACTAGTGCAGCTGCGCCGGTGTAGTGTTTTAGTGAAGACACTCCTATGCCGACAGGAGAGCTCCTCCGAACAGCGTGGTTAATCGACCTCCCAAAGAGGTGGTAGCTATGTCAACGGGAGAAACTCTCCAACTGACATAACACGGTCTAATGGGGGATTAAGTGACTATAACGACATACGCTTTGAGTGACGTAGTTATACCAATATAGATCTGTGGCGTAGACCTGGCCTCTGTGTGGCTTGAAAACTTGTCTCTCTCACCAACAGAAGTTGGTCCAATAAAAGATATTACCTCACCCACCATGTCTCTAATGTCCTGAGACATACATGGCATAGTTGGATTGACTTAACCCCCAGTATAGATGCAGCACGGTCAACGTAAGAATTCTTCCCTCGACATAGCTACTACCTTTCAGAAGGTGGACTAACTGCAGCAAGGGAAAAAACTGTTCCATTACTGTAGAAAATGTCTACAGCCACAGCTGAGCCCCTGTAGCATAGACAAGCCCAGTGTAAGCCTTTTGGCATTGAAACAGCCACAAGACCAGATACACAATATTTTGCCAATCTGAAGCAGGATCAAGATGCAAAGCCTAGGACCAAAGGCTTCTGTCTGAAAACTTTAGGGGAACTTCAAGTCAGTAACCACCCTCTCCCTGACCAGAGTATGGTTCATGGGCCTCTGTCAAGAGGAAGGCATGGAGCAGAATGTATCTGTTCTTTTAGAACTAACACATAAAAGACCAGCAAGCTAAACTATGATTCAGGCTATCATCAAAGCACATCAGGCTGCAAGTCTGTGCGTTTAACCTGAGAGGGGGACATTAAATACATCACTTAACTCTGGTCTTTTAGGCTCTGACCTTGACATGATGTCCCAGAACCAAGCCAGAGACAGCCATAGATTTTAACTTTGCAAAAACTACATGAAATTACCAATCCAAAAAACAAACAAAACTACAACCAAATATTCTTGGTGGAAAGTTTTCTCAGTACAAAGTGAAAGTCTGTATACCCACAACCAATCATAGAAAGCAACAAATGAGGTAGCTGGGAACTTCACTGTTTATAACCTTGACTTCTAGAATTCTGTGCTCTAACGTGATGCTTGTGTAGTCCCAATTAGCCCTGTGTTTCTTGAAGATTCCCAAAGTTCAATTGCACCAGGTCAGGAGGGATACATCTCAGAACTAGAAATATGTGGCGGTCCCTTCAAAGTAGCAATTATTATTTATTAGAAAAATGTGTGTAGTATTATTGTTCAAGGCACAAAAAATAAAACAGAACTTGCCTTAAATGACTGATAGTTTTGTCTCATTCATTTATATGTTTGAAGCAGCACTTCCCTTATCACAAATTGTAGGCCTGATCCTGTTCCTATTGCTATTAAAGTCAATGTGAGTAGGATCTGAATCTATGTGGGCAGAGCGGAGCGATGACAACTTCCTGTTTTACTGCTATTTATTCATTTTTATTTTACTGACTTTTTTAAAACAGTGATTTATATTTCTGATTACACAGATTTCAAAATCCTTCACATAAAATTGCAGGTTTCCTTTAATTGTGCATACACAGAGACCAGGAAAAAAAGATAGCATGAAAGAAACAAATGAGACATGAATTATGACCTTCAAATCAGGAAGCGTGGGATGGGTATGCTTTGGCAAAGTTCTTAAGGCAGATTTCACTGCAACAGGAATATGTGATTAAAATGATATATTAGACAGTTGGACCTGTAAACTTCAATAATGCTGAAAAGTTACATAAGCCAAAGAGTCATCAGAAATTTAAATTGGCACTATCAGCTGGAAATATAGTCATTGTCAAAAGAGAGAAGTAATTTCAGGTACAAACCTGACCAAGTCTCCTGCAAATGTTTGTGATTTAAAAAAGAAAATAAAGGAAATGTGATTATAAATGTTTCTTTCTTCCCTGTTGCAGCATGAAAGACCCCGCACAATAGGAGAAGCTGCCTATATACAAACTGTTAACTGCAGAAAATACAGAAAATTTGTATTTCTTTAATCTTTCAGTTACAGCACTCTTAAGTATTACTTTCAATAACATCAAGTAAAAAATTCATACCGTAGTGTGATTTTAAATTGAGAGTGTCCTTTTACAATGACTTTCACCACATACAAAGAATTACTGCTGGAAGGCCATTACTGCAAGTTAAAACCAATCTCCTCTCATTTCTTAAAAGTTATGCATTGTTTTACCATCTTGGACTACTAGAGTCTCAGAGGATAATTATCAAGAACTTCTGCAATCTTGCAGGGTTTTACATGAATGCTACACACAGAAATTTTGCAGACCCTGTCATGCGAATTCAGAGTGCAGAGGAATGATACTTTTCACCTGATAACAGTCTACCCAATTTGTGGGTGAAAGGATACAGTACATTAAACAATCCCACTTCTCAGAATAGCCACTTTATTTAAATTGGAGATGACTTCACCACTCAGCCTGAATAAGTTTTAATTATTTCTGATAGAAATAATATTGAAAGAGATGTTTAGTAATTATCTATTATAGTTCTAGCTGTGCTGTTGGGAAGGAAAAATGAAAGGAAGTTACTGACTAAAAATGAATTTGAAAGTCTTGCTATTTATGATAGAGAAATAATGAATTTGTGAATATTAGATTGCCATATAGGGAAGTCTTCTGATCTCAAATTACACCAATATAAATCCAGAGAAAGTTCACTGAGATACATCTGAAATGACTCAGCTGGCTACAGTTGAGTTGCTTTGGCTTTTTGGCAGGGTAACTGATGCACTTCATGAACTAGATTCTGGTAAGTTGAACTAACATGTGGTTTATACTTACATGCAACTTTGGGAAGAGAGCCAAACCTTGAATGAGTGGTGAGAATTCCTGAAAATAAGCAAAGTAAGTTATTACTTACTATATGTAAAATAATTATTTTAGTAAGATCACAAAGATGAATTTAAATAACCAGATTAACATTTAATTTTTCATGTGACCATGCCATAGTAGTTAATCCTCTGCACTACATGAGCTGTTTTAACTTTTTAAGAAGAAAAATCCCAACAACATTTCTGACTTATAGCCACAAAACTAGAAAATTCAAGAGTTAAAATTCCGGCTTTATCCCACCTTGTGCAACTAGGTATTGCAGTATATATGGGATGTATAATCGCTCTCTGGAGAACGCAATACCCCAACACAAGGTGAATGAGGCAATTTCAGTCAATTCTAAGTTCCCCTCTTTCTGCAGTTTCAAGTGCTGCTGAAGCTATGTGACTAGGAATTTGAATTTTTCTTAATCATTTTGTTATTCTTCTCTTAACTCCCTTCATTTTGTTACACCTTTCTGGAATTGGGTTACTCAGTACAGACTGCACTACTTCCAGTTGTGGTCTTACAAGCTCTCATAGAGACAAACTATCATAGGAACATAAGAATCATCACACTGGAGCAGATCTTGGTCTACCTAGTCCAGTTCCTGTCTCCTACTGAGGTTAGCACATGCCTCAGGGAAGGTCCAAGAAACCCCACACAGATGCAAGGTAATCTACCTTCCCAGGGAAGTCACCTTCTAACCCCTAACAGCTAGAGAATGGTTTAAACCAGCGGTCTCCAACCTTTTTATGCCAAAGATCACTTTTTGAATTTAAGGGCAACCCAGGATCTACCCCAGCCCCTTCCCCAAAGCCCCACATCGCTCACTCCATCTCCTCCCTCCCCCCCTCCCACTCACTTTCACTGTGCTGGAGTAGGTGGTTGGGATTTAGGAAGGGTGCATGCTCTGGGCTGGGACCAAGGGGATTGCAGTGTGCGAGGGGGCTCTGGGCTGAGCCCGGGGCAGGGGATTGGAGTGTGGGGGGGTGAGGGGTGCAAGCTCTAGGAGGGAGTTTGGGTGCAGGATGGGGCTCCAGGCTGGGGCAGAGTGTTGGGGTGCAGAGGGGATGCATGGTGGGGGCCCTGAGAGGGAGTTTGGGAGCAGGAGGGGGCTCCGGGCTGGGGCAGAGTGTTGGGGTACAGGAGGAGGTACAGGGTGCTGGCTCTGGGAGGGCAGTCAGGGCTGGGGCAAAGGGTTGGGGTGCAGGAGGGGGGGTGGGGTATTGGCTCTGGGACGGGGGTCAGGGCTAGGGCTTAAGGTGGAGGAGAGGGTTCTGGGTGCTGGCTCCGGGAGGAGGCTCAGGGCTGGGGTGCAGCCTCCCGCCAGGCAACACTTACCTCCAGCGGCTCCAGTGGCACAGCGAGGCTAAGGCAGGCTCCCTGCCTACCCCGGCCCCACGCCACTCCTGGAAGGGGCCAACATGCTCCTGCAGCCCCTGGGAGGAGGCGGGCAGCACATGGCTCCACACACTGCCCCTCTCTGCAAGCACCGTCCCTGCAGCTCCCATTGGCCACAGCTCCCCGTTCCAGCCAATGGGAGCTACGAGGGCAGTGCTTGCAGGCAGGAGTAGTGCACAGAGGGAGAACCCTGCCCCTCCACCCCCGCAATCAACCGGTTGGTGATCACTGGTTTAAACCCTGATGCGTAAAGTTTTACAGCCCTTCCCACTTATTTTTTTAAATACTTGATATTTTATGTCTAAATATTCTTGAAATCCATAGAAATGTCAAATACGTTTTGAATCTTGCCACGGTCTTGGACTCAGCAACATCCTATGGCATCCAGTTTAATTACACATCGCATGAATATGTACTTCCAAGTATGAGTTTTGAATGTGGCACCATTTCATTGATGGTTCCCTTGTTTTTACTTAGACATGGAAAAAAAGACGTTCCCATTCTACCTCATTTATAACAATTAATTTTGTAGACTTATATCCCCTCTTATTTGCTTCTTCTCTGAGATAAACAATCCCAGTCTTTTCAGTTTCCATAAGCAAGTTTTTTCTATGCTTTTTTGCATTCTCATAGCCCATATCTGAACCTCTTCTAGTTACACAATATCCTTTTTTGATATGGCATGACTAGGGCTCCGTGTCTGTCACAAAGATCGCAGAAATCATGGATTCCGTGACTTTCCGCAACCTCCGTGACTTCTGCAGGGGGCCAGAGTGGCTGACTCCAGGGCCAGCTGCTCAGGTGGCTCCTGGGACAACCACACCGGCCACTGCTGGAGTGGCCCTGGGGACAGCCACACCAACAACTGCTCCGGCAGCCCCCAGCAGCGGTTCCTGGCCGGCCGGAACAGCCGCGGTCCGTGGCCCCGGGCAGCGGTTCCCGGCCGGCCGGAGCAGCTGTGGTCCACAGCAGTGGCCTGCCAGCCACGGTCCCCAGCGCCCCCCGCAGTCATGGCCCCCACAGTGTCTCCCCGCAGAGCTTCACTCCCAAGATTTAATCACAGGCATTTTTAGTATAAGTCATGGACAGGACACGGGCCATGAATTTTTGTTTATTGCCCATGACCTGTGACTAAATCGTAGCCTTAGACATGACCACAAATGAATACAATATTCTAGATGAGGGGAAACCCTCATTTATATCATGATATTTTAATATTAAAGTATTTTCCATTCCAATCCAATTCCAAAATCTACTATCATCCCTAGATTTCTTTCAGAGTTACTGCTTTGGAGGTTTCTCCCTACTACTGAATATTTCTTTTACTGAATATTTTTTCTTCCCCACATGTACAAAAGCTTGCATTTCTCCACTCTTCAAGTTTTCGCAATATTTCCTATACATATTTCTAATCTACTTACATATGATTTAAAAATCAAATTTATGCATGACAACCTTGTTGAGAGCACAAGTAAAACTTATCTGAAGTTAAACCAAAAGATGTTTTAAAGTTTACCTTTCTTAATTAAGCCCTGAGTGACAATCATGCTTACTGCAGAAATAGGAACAGCTGTGGGGGGAAAAAGTAGCTTATCAATAGAGAGAAAAAAAGAAGAATTATAATTTGCAATCTTTTCAAAGTGGCGGATTCTCTCTCTCTCCTGATATCTTCAAATCAAGATGCATTCCCTTCTGGAAGATGTGTTAGCCAAACACAATCATAAGTTATTGGCTCAATACAGGGGTACTGGCTGAAGTTTAATGGCCTGTAATATAAAGGCGATCAGACCAGCTGATCTAATGGTCCCTTCTGGCCTTAAACACTATGAATAAGATAACACTACACTTAAATTTGAAAAATCTGGTGGAAGGTATCCTCCTAAAATTGAGTAACTGAGTGGAAATATTTTGGAAACTAATTTAGAGTTTCAACAATTTCACTTCTTTCAATGTATATATAAAAATAAGATAGCAACTACTCTGCTCTTTTTAAAATGTCAACCATCACCCTAATCACCAGCAATGTCCTAGTTAAAAAAACTAAAAATCAGATGATCATTAACTGAACCCACAATCTTCCCATCACTTACAACCCTCATCATTACCTCCCTTTCCCAAAAGCTAGGGACCAAAGAGGTTTCTTGCTGTATGACTGGAAATTCAAGATTCCAGCTATTTCAAACCATGCTGGGAGAGAATCCCAAAATTGAGGGGAAATGAGGTTTTTCCAGAGAGATAGGAATCTACCCCAAACCAGACAGTTAGTTCAACTCACAGGGTCCCAGTGCACTAAGTTCACATAAAAACATACTGTTCAACAAACAGACTGCTAAATGCTACATTAGCTTCAGTTTCCACAAAGAATTAAGATGCAGCCTCATAAAAACCATAGTGCAGCAATCTACTCTTTAGATGACAAAAGCACAGATGACAGACAGAAGACTCATATCCGAAAAGATAATTTCATAATCTCCAGGCCATTCCTAAATGAAGAAGCAGTGCTGGCCTTTTGGATGGGGGGAAAAATGTAAAGTAATAATGCAATCCATTTTGGTCAATAATTCTTCAGTATTTTGTGAAAAACATTGTTTTGATAATTGAAACAAATCACATTGTATATTGGGCAAGCATCATTCTGTTAAGACAATGCATGATCACAGGCCCCATGTATTATGATTTGCACAATTCAGTTTGCTGTAGAGTCATGCTCCAGTCTCAGCCTTCATTAAATAAAATATTTCTAGTGCTCATGGCTGCAGAGATTTCCTCTGATGGTATGTCTACATGGCAACTAGATATCCATGTCTGACCCATGTCAGCTAACTCAGGCTGGTGGGGCTCAGGCTGCAGGGAGAACCCCAAGCTCTAGGACACTGCAGGGTGGGAGGGTCCCAGAGCCTGGGCTCCATCCCAAGCTTGGAAGTCTACGCTGCAATGCAACAGCCCCATAAGTTGGAGTTGGCTGGCAGGAGCCAGCCTGGTACGTGTCTAGTTGCTATGTAGACATACCCTGAGAGGCAAATTGAATGTAAAATATGTTTATTGATGTTTGTTCTCTTACTGAAGTTGCAGAGAGACTCAAACAATGGTTCTAAGAGGTGTGAACTGTCCCATTTACCTTAATGACCTATGAAAGATAATCTGCATAACTCAGAACTGAAAATATGAGGACAGTGTAAAATAAACTGAATTGAATATCAAAACAGGAGCTATTGCACTGAATTTTTCATTTTCATATTCAATTCAATAAAAACCTCAATTTAAAAAAATGCATGAAGCTGCTGCAGAAATTCAAAAATATAGAAATGCCTTATCTCAGTCTTTTGCATGTTTCACTAGTATTTACATGGTTTAGAAAGCCATCCAAATCCTACAAACCCTTACTCGCATGAACAGTCAGACTAATTTTGAGGGCCAACTTGTATAAAGGTTTGCAGGATGAGGCTGTGATCCAGGGACCTCTTGACGTGAACTGACAGAGGACAAGGGCGGGGCAGGGGCATAGGCATTTACAGGGATCTCTGAGGTCAAGCATATGAACACTAGTTCACCAAAGTGTGGCATGTAAGTCTCTACCAAGAGCCAGTAGCTTACAGATCATCAACATCACTGAGAAACAGGTGTATGGATAATATTTAGAGACAAACTTACAAGCTTCAGAGAGATCTTCTTCAGCTCATTGTAGCTCAAAACTTTTCTCTTTCACCAACAGAAGTTGGTCTAATAAAAGATATTCCTTCACCCACCTTATCTCTCTAATATCCTGTGACCAACACAGCTAAAACAACACTGCAAATGATGGATAATATTTAAGAAGTATCTATACCAAAAATTATGTTCTTAAAGCCTTGAAGTTAAAGTCAGGTCACAAGGATGTGATGTGCCATGGAGAGGTTCTCTTCAGGGAAAGGACAGCAGATGCTTATCTCTCTATGTCTGATCACTTATGTATCATTCATTGTATGCATCACAATGGAGACCTATTTGCATTATTGATCCTGATGCTAATCAAGAGACTTTGAAATCAGAAGAGAGGAAAGCTTTAAAAAAACCCAACACCTAAAACAACAGGGGAATATCCTGTTTACAAGTAAAAATAATGGATTCTGGGGGTACAACGGTGTACTGATATACACCCAGGATCCTTCATGTAGGAGATGAACAATCATCATGGTCTGTCTTATGAAAGGAGGGTCACAGTCAACTTCACTGGAAAATGCTGCAAAGACTTTGGGTGAGCTAAACTTCATTAGACAGGAAAGTATCTAGTTAAGTCTAAAGAAAAGGAGTACTTGTGGCACCTTAGAGACATAATGCTCAAATAAATTGGTTAGTCTCTAAGGTGCCACAAGTACTCCTTTTCTTTTTGCGAATACAGACTAACACGGCTGTTCCTCTGAAACCTGTAGTTAAGTCTAGGCTCTAAAATGTGTATTATGATTTTATTTTACATGTAACCATTTGTTGCCAATACTTTTCCTTGCTACTTCTCAAATCTCTATTCTTGTTAAATAAACATACATTACTTGTTTTCACTATAAACATTTCTAAATGCTGTGTGTAAAGTGGAGCTATGACCTAAGATATAACTGGTAAGCTGAGGTGTACTGTTCCTTTGGGAACAGTATCTGTCAATACTGTGGAACAGGAGCTGAGCACCACAATGAAATGCTCAGAGGTTGTAGTGTGTCTATCGCTAACCTGCAGAGGGACAGCAGAGTCTGTGTAGGCTGAGGAGGGAGTGTATGTGTTGCCCCGTGGTGGTGGAGTCAGGGAGCTGACCCCAACAAGCACAGAGGCTCCCTCACACTAACAGTAGATTGTGGGGAGGTGCTTTACAAGCCTGTGTAACTATGAGAGGCAAAACGGGCCCTATGACTGGATCTTAAAAACAGTTAGTGTAAATGCTAATGGATCAAGTATTCAGGGAGATGTGACAAGCATTTTCCTTCCATAATATTACTTATCTTAGTGTATAATTTGATTTCAGTGAAGCTTCTCATACAAATGGTCCTTACTCATGAGTAAGGATTTGTAGGTTTTGGCTCTCATTCTTAAATAGCTGTGATAATGGCAAAAACAACACTACAAAGAAGGAAGAAAGAGGAGATTAAAATGGAGACAAAGGTGGTTTATCAGCAAACTTGACTCACATCTATACCAGAAGCTCTCTTCGTTGCATTCCCTGAAAATTCTTCTTTCATCCTCTGTTGGTACGTAAGCCATACCTACAGGATTCTTTCATTATGAAAATTGAACATTAAAAGATATGTATATGAAAATATTCACAGAAAGAAGCTTTTTAAAAATACTTTTCCTAATCTCTACACTGTCACTTGAAATAGCTGTAATTTAATAAATTGGGGCCTTTATTCACCTGTGAATGCCTCATCAGGCTAGCAATATTAGCTATTTAATTTAGTTAGATTTATAACTATACAGGCCTCTTACTGCCTTAGATATAATTTTAAAGATACAATAACATTGAAAAACAAATACACAGCAGCTTATCCAGACATGAGAAAATAACCAAAAACCCTGCCACACACTTAAATACCAACCCTTATTGTATTCCTCCCATCACAAAAGCCTAGGTAAAAAGACAGATCTTGAAGGTAAACAGAGTCTAACTATTCACAGAGCACAAGGATCATATTGGTATTAGTCACTATAACTTAACACAGTAAAAAAGTCCTAACCACATAAAACATTTCAGTTATCTATAAGATGTTATAAGGTGAAGGCTGGCCAATTCCTCCACTACTCCCCACATGAACTTGGAGTGCCTGATCATCACCATTATTGTGAGAGAGCCAAGTGATGTTAGGCTGTGGTGAGCACCTAATACTATGAATAAAAGATGACATTTTTAGAGAGAAGTCATTCTACATTATCAATTCATGATACATTTCTCTCATTAACTGGACCTCACAGCATTGGAAGAGCAAAACTTCAAATTACAAAGGAACATCCATAATTAAGGATGAGTTTTTGTCACAGATATTTTTATTAAAAGTCATGGACAGGTCACAGGCAATAAACAAAAATTCACTGAAGCCCGTGACCTGTCCATGACTTTCACTAAAAATATCTGACAAAACAGTGAGGTGGGGCTTCCAGATCATTTTCCTTCCCCACTGCTGTGGGGAGTGGGAGCTCTGGGGTCCCCCTGCCCACAGGGGCTGGGCTGCTGTAGGGTCCACTTGTCATCCCCCCTATCGGGGTGGCTGGGAGCTCAGCGGGGGGGTCCCCCACCATGGCTGGGAGCTGCAGGGTCCCCAGCTGGGCAGCTGGAGGGTCTCCTCCCAGTGCCCACCATGGCCGGGCTGCTTCATGATCCCCCCACTGCCTGCTGTGGCTGGGTAGCTTTGGAGGGTCCCCCACCATGGTGGGGGCTAGGAGCCCCAGCCCCAGGCAGAAAATGTCACAGAGGTGAAAGGAAGTCACAAATGTTGTGATCTCCATGACACAATATATGGAAATGCTACATATAAAGAGTTAGCCCATAGCATATTCCATTTATTCGACATCACTTTGTATTTTAGGCTAGGCTAGTTTATTACTTATGCCTCCAAAAGAGAAGCCTGGGTACCAATAGCACGTGGGGACAGAGGGAATATATACACAACAAATCTCCATTGCAAGTAATTTTAAGGAGTTGTTTAATGCACCCTTTACTGAACAAAAAGGGGTTGCTATGTGTGTTTCAATGACACCTCAGTGGCGCACTCAGATAACATTTTCAGATATTTTAGTCAATCGTCCTGATTTAAATGATCCCAGCTTGAGAGGACAGCTCTGAAAACATAGGAGACGTTTTGCTACAACAATCTCCGTCGCCCCAAACTGCGGCTGCCACCAGGCCAGAGATTGCCAGCGCGGACACAGGCAGGCCAAGGGATCAGGCTACTTCCCCTCTACGCGAACCGCAAGCACAGCCCGGCCGGGGGCGGTCGGCGTCTCACACACACAACAGCTGCCCCGGGGGCGGGCGGCGAAGGGGCAGTCGCTGAGTGACACCAGGCGCAGTCGAGCCCTAGGACCCCTCGTGCCCTGCAGACACACGGGGGAAGGGGACCCCGCATCACACCGCAGCGCTCGCAGAGGCCTCCCCGGCTTCACAACAGCTCCCCTCGCGCCTGCCCGGCCCCAGGCACCCCGGGGGCGCCTGGGCAACGGGCTCCCCGCAGCTGCTCAGCCCCAAGCCAGGGGCAGCTCCTCCGTACCTGGCCCGGTCCGCCGTGCTCCCTTTCTCGGGGGCCCCGCCCTACCTGCCCGGGCGGCTCCATGAGGGCAAGCACGGGGAGGGGGACTAGAAGAAAGCAAAAAAAACGGCTCAACGGCAGTGCCGCAACCGCACCGACACACAAACCTCCCTGGGAGGGGGAGGAGGACCGGAAACCCGCAGCGACACAATGACCCCGCGGGAACGGGACCGGGGCAATTTCACCAGAATGACCCGGATACGGATACCGACAGGCAGGAGCAACAGGAAGGCACCCCTCCGTGAACTCGCTTAATGCGCATGCGTCTTGGAGGCTGGTTCCGCTCGCCTCGCCCCGCCCCGCCCCGCCCCCTTCGCTCTGCTGCTGGGGGCGTGGCTGGGGTGCAGTGGCTCGTCACTGGGACGTGCGGTCCCCGCCTCTCCGACCCTGCCCAGCTACTGCGGGTGTGCGCGAGAACCGGGCGAATCGGGGTCTTTCCTCACGAGCCAGTGGCTGAATGATGAGTGGAGGTAGGGGTTCGGTGCGTCCCCCTGGGCAGCCGCTGTGAGTGAGGGTGGGATTTCCCTGCATCTCTAAAGAAGTGGATTTTTACCCACAAAAGCTTATGCCCAAATAAATCTGTTAGTCTTTAAGGTGCCACCGGACTCCTCAATGTTTTTGTGGATACAGTCACAAACTAACATGGCTACTCCTCTGATACTTGAGCAGGATTCACTCATGAAACAATCCGGGCCAGATTAGGACCTTTAAAGGCCCTAAGCACTGAAAAGATTATGGTGCCCCCACCCTGCATGTAATTCAAAATAAAAACAATACTATATTGTAAAATAAAATTTATTTTTCGAAATGACACAAAACTTACATGTATGCTGAAATTAAAATAGCTTCTTTCTAGATTTTCTGATTGCAAGATTCTGGATAAGTTCATCGAAGCTGACTCGACGAAGCATGTCCGCTTCCATACACAATAGGGAAAGTGAATCAAGTCTGTCCTGACACGTTGTTCTCTGACTGTTTTTTATTCTTTTCAGCTGAGAAAAAGAGCGTTCTGCAGAGCAGTTAGTAATAATCAATGTTAGAAAAATACATAGTGTGATCTCTACATTTGGAAATACACATTGTAGTTCATCTTTCAATATTGTGACATGAAATTCAATGTGACTGAATTTCATTTTTCCTGTTTCATTAAACTTTGTGCGCATATGACAGTGGAACTGCCGTACTTCTCCACAGAGGTTCATGTTAAAGTCAACAGGGTATAGGTCAACAAGCTTTTGGGAACCTTGTGAATATTGTTCATCAGATAAGTCCATATAGTTTAGAAAATAAAATCTACTTGATACTTCTTTGTACGCTTCACCTCTCCTCTTCGAATGAGCTTCAAGTGTATCAATTATAGTATAGTAAGTAGTTACGCAAAATTTGTTTCTAGGATTCAGTGCTGTTTCTGTTGCACTGCTATCATTTGCTTGTTTTTTCCTGATTCGCTTGCGGGACTGCGCAAGATATCTTTTGATTTGTCTTCAAATCTTTCGAAATCATTCCTCAAAGTGTATAAGTGGTCTGCTAATGATTTGACAGAGGTCTGCACATGTTTTCAAATCCAATTCTTTTTCTTGGAGAGCTTGACTTGTGTAGTAAAAGTGTTGTAAAATTTCATTCCACATGGTCCACGTGAATACAAACTCTAGTTCTTGCATCTTGTTTGCAATGTTTTCTGCCTCTCGTGTAGTTTCTCCCTTTTGTGATTGGTCTTCAGCTATACTTTCTAATGCATCCACAATCTTTGAGTAGGACTCCAGAATTGCACTTGTTGCCACTGCATGTGCCTCCCAGCAAGTATTAGAAAGAGATTTCAACACACGATCACTGCACAAATATGTTTTAAGAACTGCCCATCGGTGTGTTGAGGCCGAGAAAAATGTATAAAGTAAATGGACTGTTGAGAAAAAACTTACTGCCACTGGACAACAATCAACAGCACTGTGGCCAACAAGATTGAGAGAGTGTGCAGCACATGGCATGAATATGGCATATTTGTTCTGTTCTAAAAGCTTCTTCTGCATTCCTCGATAATGCCCTGATATGTTAGCAGCGTTGTCATAAGATTGACCTCTGCACTTTGAGACATCTATTTTGCAAACTTGGCACAGATAATGCAGTACTTGATTTGCCATTTCTTCACCAGTGTGGCTTTTCAAATTGAGGAATGTTATAAATCATTCAATTGGTTTTCCATCTGTGGGAGACACATATCTTAGTACAATACTCAATTGATCAATATGTGAAAGATCAGGTGTAGAGTCGACAGATAAACTGAAGTACCCAGCAGTACTTATTTCATCCACAATAGCTGAACGAACTTTGTTACTCATTAGACCAATGAGTGCATCACATATTGTCTTGGATAAGTATGATGGGTTACCTTTGCCAGCATTCCCATATTTTGAGATATGGCCTGCTAAAAATGGGACAAACTGAGCCACAATACATGACAGGATCTGATTTCCTCGCATTATTTCAATCTACGTTAGTAGGACGCCCCCCTGGTTTAGTTGGGGATAAGTAATAAAAAGAGAAGAGAAAAACAGGGGAAGAGTGTGTAGTGGAGTGTAAGGAAGTCTAACAAAGTTCTGATTTTTCCCATGATGACTACTTAGATGCTTTTTTTGAAATATCAAATATCAATTTTTTTTAAATATTTTTTTTGAGCCCCCTGCTTTGCTGGTGCCCTAAGCACGTGCTTAGTCTGCCTATTGGGTAATCCAGCCCTGGAAACAATGAAGAGGGGAACAACGCACGCCCGTACATGTGATGTATGCTCGCATAACTCGCTGTGTCTACGTCTTACTTAACCAGTTGTGCTTGTGGAACATCTGCGTACAAGATCAAGCTGGTGCTGGGCTGTGACAGGAGTGGCTTGTACGCTGTACCAATGCTTTTCTCATCGACTTGTCAGTTTCTACAGAAACTGATTGCCTTTCACCTAAAACAGTGGTTCCTAAACTTTTTGGCATCGTGCCCCCTTTTTAATGTTCAATAAACCCTCACGCCCCCACCTCTCCTTTACCATCATCCAACCCCCTTGCTCCTTGTCCCCTGACCGCCCCCTCCCAGGACCCCAACCCCTATCCAATTCCCCCTGCTCCCTGTCTCCTGACTGCCCTGACCCCTATCCACACCCACACCCCCTGACAGGTCCCCCTGGGATTCCCACGCCTATCCAATCCTCTCCTGCTCCCTGTCTCCTGACTGCCCCCCCAGAACCTCTGCCCCATCCAACCGCTCCCCGTCCCCTGACTGTCCCGCCCCCGGGACCTCCTGCTCCTTATACAGCCCACCCTGCTCCCCGCCCCCTTACTGCTCAGAGCGGCAGGACTGGCTTATTGGAAAGCCTGGGAGGTGGGCAGTCGCAAGCCGCGCTGCCCGCGTGGCAGTGTACCTGCAGGGGAGGGGAGGGGCTGGGGCCTAACCTCCCTGGCTGGGAGCTCAAGGGCCGGGCAGCCTCATGGGGGGGGCACACACCCCAGTTTAGGAACAAATGACCTAAAAAGAAAGCCTGTTGTGGCACTCTAACTGCAAAGAAAAACTTCCAAACGTAAATGGGTCATGGTCTATCTGCAGACAAATAGAAATTATAGCCCTCCAAGATGGGAATTAGTCATTTCTATGGATGGAGTGTTAACAAGGGGAATTACTAAAATTGACATTCAAGGTCCCAGTCATTCCTTTCAATGCACAATGTGTTTCCTTCCTGTGCTTTATCTGCCTGCTTGCTTACAGGAAAATTGCATTCTCTAATAAATTCAGGAGTATTCATAGCTACAGAATTCTCAAGAGGTAATTCTTACACCATTTATTTTTTTAAATGGTAATATATTTTTGGTATTGTAACTGACTCATTGTCTGTCAGGTGTTACTGTATGAGCCATATGCCAAACATTTTAAATATACAGTAACATGTCCTGTGTACTGTATTTAGCTTTAGAAACTCCAGGCATGAGGCAGGTTACCAATAAACACATCTGTTAGGTAAAAGATTGTTTGCAAGAACTGGCTAAAAGGAAAGGATGCCACTAAATTAGGCTCAAGTTTTGTTAGTTAGTTACACACAAGAGTCCAGGTGGGGACTCAGAGCAGCACCACTGGGATAGTTTGAGTAAGGAGAATTTGGAAGTTAGGGGGCTGTGTTGGAGAAGGAGGATTATGATGGGCATGCTAGGTTTGCATTTTGCTAACAGTAAAACAGGAACCTCAAAGAACTAACTATTATAGGTGAAAGCAGCTTATCAATGAACAGGAATAACTTTAAAAAGGACACTTTATGGTTTTATCTGCTAGTATGGTGCTTGCTGTAATAGCTTCCACATTGAAGACAATGTTACTGGTTTAATTCACCATATGCTGCTGAGCTGTTGCCACTCACCTGGAATGGACTACTCCCTCATACCATTGCTGGAGGGGGCAAATCATTGTTTCTTAGCCCTCAGATTTAGGTGAGGAGACTTTTAAGCCTCTGCGTGGAGGAGGGAAATGGCAGGCATCAGGGAGCCCTGAAATCTGTAGAGTAGAGGTCCATTAAATAAACAGTGTGGGAAATGTGTTTTGGAAATGTTAGTGTGGCAGGGTCACTAAAATGAGATGGATGGTGGTGGAAGGGTACATTTGGTTTCATCGGGTGAGTGGAGAGGTATGCAGGGAAATCAGTAGAAGAGAGAGATTCTGGAGTACTTGGGACTCCTGAAATGAGCAGGGAGGATGGAATAGGGAAGGGAGCATCTAGGGGCAAGAATTCATAAGTGTCAACATCTTGTGACAAAGAAATAGATTGTTAATTTGCATAGTTACACAAATTTGCACAGAGTACTGCCTAGTGATACAAAAGGCTCCAGTTTCTTCCAAACCTCTGGCTAATTAATTGTGCCCCTCCAGCCCCACATCAATTAATTTTGCATTTTGTAGTATCTTAACATCAGTGTTCTTCCTCCCAGGCCCCATCAATTAATCCTGGCCCTGTCAGTCCCACATCACCCAGCCCATATTAACAGAGATTATGGGGGTGGGTGAAAGCAGATTCCTGGTACCACTAGCTAAAATCCATGTGGTTTGGAAAGTGTTTTGACTGTGTGGGTAATAAAACACCACCTAGTTGACCTGCTCCTTGGTAATGATTTTTTCCATGTAGCTCAGGTTAAAGTATTTGCCTGCAGCAGGAGGGAGTTTTATGCTGGGACCCCTGAGGGAAAGGGTAAGGTCTCAGGAACTGCTGAGAAAATGGGAGAGAGTCTCCTTGATTCTTCTGCAGCAGGTGGAAGCCACATGCTTCCAGGTGGGAGTGCGGTTGAGACCAACTTCTGCGCTGCAGCTGGAGGCAACACCACATCAGGAAGCGATGGGGATATAATGCCTGCCAGGGAGAGAACTGTCCAGGTTTTTAGCGACAGCAGGTTGCTGGTGAACCAGAGATAAACCCAGCTCTAGGGAGCATAGAGAAATGTGTCCCAGTGGAGAGCCCAGAAAAGGGGCAGGGGATTTCAGAAACCACTGAGGTGGGTGAGGATTCCTGCAACTCTGTAACACAGGGAAGCAGTGTGCTTCCAAGTATGGGAGGACCTGAGACTAGCTCCTTTCCAGCAGAAGGCAATATGCCCTCAGGCGCAGGGGCAGGAGTGGTGTTGTCAGTGACTAAGGAAACTGTCCCAGTTGTTAGCTGGCAGAGTTTTGCAGATGAACAAGGGACAGAACCCTTCCTAGGGAGCCCAGAGAAATGTGTCTTAGGAGGGGGCCTAGAGGAGGAAACTGGGGAAGGAATAGTGGGGGTACAGGAATGTCTCCTCACTAGTCACTTGGGGCAGGATGCCCAGGACACTTGGAGGATGGCTGAGTCAGCATCTGTGCACCCAGGTGCTCAGCCTGTGACTCAGGTTTTGAGAAGGAACCATGTAATTGACCTCCAGGAGGGGAGGAGTCACATAGCTGACTTTTCAGGCACAGAGAAAGGGGTGGCGGAGGGTATCCCAATCCAGGTCCCAGTTTTTCAGGTTGCTATTTCTGACAAGTTTTTGGCAAGTAACTGTGTCTCTTTACATCAAGATGCAGCTCCAACTCCTGTGACAGCAGAGGAGTTGAGACCAGGAAATTGCCATGTGGTAGTTTGTGAGAACACAAATGACCCAACTGACAGAGAAGGGGCTGTTTTCCACCAGGCTAGTAAGAGACAGGGAGCTGTTATGGAAAAGCTGCTGGGAAAAGGTGAATCTGATCAAAGGGTAAACACACCTAGGGAGCATAGGCAAACACACCACGCTTTCCTAGCCCGGAAACCACGGATCACAGCCCTCTAGGGGGCAGGGAAGGACTCAGTGCTGGGAGGGGGAAACACAGGGTAACCCCAAAAGGGGAGCTGGATTTTCTACATATGTGTAGCCCCAGGGTTGGGAGATCGCTCCCTAAAGGGCCAGCCAATGTGCAGGATCCCCCTGAACACCTATCTTGCCAGACCCTGAGGCACCAAAATTCCAGAAACATGATTAAATTAAGAGCCCACACAGAGCAGAACACTGGAGGGAAAGAAAAGCCAGTGACTGATTACATGGGAGATAGTCAAAGGACACCATGGGTAATGAACAAACTAACCTCAAACTAGAGTATCTGAACAGAGGGTGTGGTATCTTAAAGATATTTGTAAACGCACGTCTGAGATAAAAATTTTGGTATCAATGTTAAGTTTTTGGGTTAAGAATTTTGACATGGATGTTACCTTATGAAAATGCTACTTTTCAATTAAAACCTGTAAACTGGTTTAAAGCTTACCACAGCAGAGAAACCTGATTTGCTGTGAATGGGGAAATTGAGGCACACCACCTCATGACTTTGATGGCTGGATGCCAAAAGAACTATAACACAAACTGCCTTTGAACTAGTCAGTGACTAACCCTCTTGCAGTAAACTAAGAGGAGAGGTGTGACGTTCTGTACCTCGGGGGAATACCCTGCACCCCCATATTCATCCTCATAATATGATTGTGTGGTATCCAATGCAAAGTTTGTCATGTCCAGTGTCTTCAGAAGGCTCATGATGCACTGAGCATTGTTGTTATAGTAATGTTATGGGTTGTAATTTCATGCATATAGTTATGAGGCTGAAAATGTGTCATCATCACTTAAAACAAGCCCAGGCAAAAACTTTCCAAGAGCAGAGGGGCAGTTCACACTTTATCAGGGCATGTATGGGGCAAACCCAGCCTAGTCTCACAGAAACAAAGGACACTGGCCTAGGCAGCAACAAAGGATCTGTTGGACTCTCGAGTGAGTCACCCCCCTTCCTTTGGTCACTTTGGGACTACAATGAGGTAATGCTCACCTGACTCTGAAGTGGGGGGGGGGGGCAAAGCCAAGAGGGAAGAAAGAACATGTTAAAAGGGAGAGACGTTTGCCATGCTCTTCCTCTCTCTTCCACCTCCATCTACAGACATCACCACCAAGGGATTGAAGCGCTGATCAAAGGGGAGAGCCTGGCTGAAGGGCAACCAGCCAGCCTGTGGTGAAAAGCATCTAAGTTTGTAAGATCAGCTTAGAATGTGTTTTGCTTTTATTTCATTTGACCAAATCTGACTTGTTGTGCTTTGACTTATAATCACTTAAAATCTATCTTTGTAGTTAATAAATTTGGTTTTTTATTCTACCTGAAGCAGTGTGTTTGATTTGAAGCATGTCAGAGACTTCCTTTGGGATAACAAGCCTGGTGCATATCCATTTCTTTGTTAAATTGACAAACTCATATAAGTTTGCAGCATCCAGCAGGCATATCTGGACGCTGGAAGATGGAGGCTCCTAGGGTTGTGTTTGGGACTGGAGATATTGGCTAGTGTCATTCGGTTGCACAATCCAAGCAGCTTACATGCCAGAGGCTGTGTGTGAACAGCCCAGGAGTGGGGGTTCTCACAGCAGAGCAGGGTAAGGCTGGCTTCCAGAGTCAAGGATTGGCGTGACCTAGCAGATCACCAGTCCAGATAACACAAGGGGAATGTGACAATCTCACTGAGATGTTTCCCCCATCCCAGCCTCCTACAGACTTCCTAAAGTCTGCAAGAGGAAACATATTATAAGCCTCATAAGATATTTTGGAGCATGACACCCCTCCCGTGGGTTTTATATGCCAACCCTGTTTAAACCTTTGGTATGCATTTGAAAAAAAAACCTGGAAATTTCATGAACTAAACTCATAATTAACAAATAGTTTACAATAGAAGTGTTTCATTGGAATCCACCTAACCACCAAATTATTACACTTACTGTACCTGAATTCTGCACTTAAAACCCAAGTGTTAGAATGTCTTGAAGTGAACGCTTAAGGAGAACCAGTTCACTCCTACCATATAATCCTTCTTTCACTAGTCTCCCCCACCACCTTGCCCTCCAGGACTTGTGCTACCTACCCAGCCTTAACTTTGTGGTATGCTGATTATCCTTTAGTCTTTGCAATCACCATTTAAAGCGTTCTTTTATCAGACAATAAGAATGGCCATACTGGGTCAGACCAAAGGTCCACCAAGCACAGTATCCTGTCCTCTGACAGTGGCCAATGGCAGGTGCCCAAAGGGAATGAACAGACAGGTTATTAATTTTATAAATAACTCACTCTTGGCTCACTGTGCTGAAATAGTTTATCTGTGTCAGAATTTGCAACCTATTAATAAAAATAGTAGCAAGATCAGCTAGTACAGTACTGACAAATGGACAGGAAAATGTGGAAATTCCATAAGATGCAAGATAGACTTTCAGACTCATCATCTCTCTGATATGATGTTCTTTGTTTAAAAAAAATTAGTGCAATAGAATAATTCTTCACAGATGTGAAGGTCTCCTCCTGGCACCTAGGTTTTAATTTAGGCCAGTTGTAGGGCCTTAACCAGGTTCTCCTTCCAGCTGATCCCTTTTTCTCAATTAATCCACAAACTCAGAGAATCTACCAGGCAAGCCTTCTGCTATGAATGATGAAGCAGCATGTATGATGCCTGGACCATTTTGTAAAGCTCATTCCAACTGGGTGGGAGGGAGGACAGCCTTGCAAGTCTCCTGGTCCCTTTAAGAAACAGTAACAAGGTTTCTTTCAGACATTACTTATTTCTGGGACTGCTTCCTCCCTACCAACATCTCCTAGGTCCTTGTATATGTCAGACTTCCCAAAATCTTAAAGGATCACTCTACATTACATTACTATACAGGGACCTCTAAGTGCCATATAGTCTTAAGGGGGCAGACTACCCTGTCACAGGTAGGGACCAACTTTTTGTTCTGTTTATAGAATGCCTAGCAAAATGGTGTCCTAATAATGCTAACAATTATTATTAATAATACTTAATGGGTTAACAGGAATGCAGTTGAATGATGAGTCCATCCCTAAAGTGGAAAAAACACATTGCTTTGTACATAAAAAAAGCTCTTCAGCCTACGAAAGAAAGTAAGGTATAGCATCATCCAATGGCTGGAAGTCAAACTAGACAAAATTCAGACTGGAAATAAGGTGTAAATTTTTAACAGCAAGGGTAATTAACCATTGGAACAATTTACCAAGGGTCATGGTGGATTCTCTATCACTGGATATTTTAAAATCAAGAATGTTTTTTTTCTAAAAGATATGCTCTAGGAATTATTTTGGGGGAAGTTCGGTGGTCTGTGTTATACAGGAGGGTAGGCTAAATGATCAAAGTGTCCCGTCTGGCCTTCAAATCTATGAATCTATATTATAACTACTACAATAGGCAGGCAAGCAAAGAATCAATCATTGCCCTAAGGAAGTATGGCACATCAGTAAGAAGCCAGAGAGGCAGCCTTAGTTGTTGCTCAAAGCCTCAATTAGTAAGGACTTGGTCACTCACATTAATAACTTCTTAATAGTTATTACTTTTATATACTTTACATGTTCAAAGTACTCTACAATTTAACTAATTAACCATCATCCTATCCCTAACCCTATCCTCCATGAATGTATCTAATTCTTTTGTGAACTCAGTTATACTTTTGGAGTTCACAACATCCCCCGGCAACAAATTCCACAGGTTGACTGCATTTTGTGAAAAAGTATTTCCTTATTATTTTATTTTGGGCCTGCTGCCTATTAATTTAATTTGGTGATCCCTGGTTCTTGTGTTATGTGAAGGGATAAATAACACTTCCTTATTCATTTTCTCCACAGCATTTGTGATTGTATAGACCTCTATCTTATCTCCCCTCAGTGGTCTCTTTTCCAAGCTGAACAGTCCCAGTCTTTTTAATCTCTCCTTCTATGGAACCTGTTCCATACCCCTAATCATTTTTGTTGCCCTTCTCTGTACCTTTTCCAATTCTAATATATCTTTTTTTGAGATGGGGCAACTAGAACTGCACAAGTGCTCAAGGTGTGAGTGTACAATGGCTTTATATAGTGGCGTTAAGATATTTTCTATCTTATTATCTATTCCTTTCCTAATAGTTCTTAATATCCTGTTAGCTTTTTTGACTGCCACTGTACACTAAGCAGATGTTTTCAGAGAATTATGATGACTCCAAGATCTTTCTTGAGTGGTAACAGCTAGTTTAGACCCCTTCATTTTGTATGTATAGTTGGGATTATATTTTCCCATGGGCATTACTTTGCATTTATCAACACTGAATGTCATCTGCCATTTTGTTACCAAGTCACCCAGTTTTGTGAGATCCCTTTGTAACTCTCTGCAGTCTGCTTTGAACTATCTTGAATAATGTAGTATTGTCTGCAAACTTTGCCACCTCACTGTTTACTCCTTTTTCCAGATCTTTTATGAATATGATGAACAGCACATCTCCCACTACAGATCCTTGGAGGACCCCACTCTTTACCTCTTTCACTGTGAAAACTGACTGTTTATTTCTACCCTTTGTTTCCTATCTTTTAAGTAGTTACTGATGCATGAGAGGACCTTCCCTCATCTCATCCCATGACTCCTTAATTTGCTTAAGAGCCTTTGGTGTGGGATCTTGTCAAAGGGTTTCGAAAGTCCAAATACACTACATTCACTGGATCATCCTTGTCCACGTGTTTGTTGACCCAAATTTTAATAGATTGGTGAGGCATGATTTCCCTTTTAAAAAGCCATATTGACTCTTCCCCAACATGTTCATCTATGTGTCTGATAATTTTGTTCTTTACTATAGTGTCAACCAATTTGCCTGGTACTGAAGTGAGGCTTACTGTCCTGTAATTGAGCAGGATTGCCTCTGGAACCTTTTAAAAAAATTGGTATGACATTAGCTATCTGCCAGTCATTTGGCACAGAGGGTGATTTAAGTGATATGTTACATACCACAGTTAGTAGTTCTGCAATTCCATATTTGAGTTCCTTCAGATCTCTTGGGTGAATACCATTGAGTCTTGATGACTTACTACTGTTTAATTTATCAATTTGTGCCAAAACCTTCTCTATTGATACCTCAATCTGGGACAAAGAAAAGGAGTAGTTGTAAGGTGCCACGAGTATGCCTTTTCTTTTTGAGGATACAGACTAACATGGCTGCTACTCTGAAACCCAAAATCAATCTGGGACAGTTCCTCAGATTTGTCACCTAAAAAGAAATGCTTAGGTGTGGGAATCTCCCTCATGTCCTCTGCGGTGAAGACTGACGCAAAGAATTCATTTAGCTCCTCTGCAATGGCTTTGTCTTCCTTGAGTGCTCCTTAGCACCTCAATAATCCAGGGGCCCCACTAATGATTTGGCAGGCTTCCTGATTCTGATGTACTTAAAAAAATTTAGTGTGAATATTCAACTTGAAATACCTAGGGCTTGATTTTCATTGGTGATGAGCCCCATCAGTTTCTTTTCAGAGGAACAGCCGTGTTAGTCTGTATTCGCAAAAAGAAAAGGAGTACTTGTGGCACCTTAGAGACTAACCAATTTATTTGAGCATGAGCTTTCGTGAGCTACAGCTCATGCTCAAATAAATTGGTTAGTCTCTAAGGTGCCACAAGTACTCCTTTTCTTTTATCAGTTTCTTTGACGTCATTCAGTTGTGAAAACCAACTTCAAGGTGTCTCAAACTGGGCTCTCAAAATCAGAAGTCACATTAGAAAAAATTAGCCTAAGCAACTTCCTCAAGACCATACAGCATATCAGTAGCAGTGAACCCTAGTTTACTGACTCCCAGTCCAATGTTTAATTCAGTAGATTATGTTGCCTCAGGATAATAAATATTTGTTAGGTGTCCTACTACCAAAACACTTAGGGTGCAATACAACATTTGAAAATAGAAGGAGTAATACAACAGATTAACATCTTTTCTTCCACCTAAAAAGTCCCAACCTCTTATTGGAAACAGTTCACTTGAATGCTTCACAGCCACTGGCACATCAGGTATCGGATCCCTTCCTGTTTTCCTTTCTGTCACAGCTTCTGGAAGACTATGTAAGTTTTTTTATCGAAAGAGTGTATGGATTCTAGAACACTTACAGACCAAACAATGAGCATCAAATGGTGTAGCAAACTTTGTTGTAAAATGTAAATAAAAGATCACTGGGGCTTCCTATCATCATCTTGATAAAGGTGGACAATTGCTGTCTACAATATGGATGGTGCCTATACAATGTATTGATTCCAATGGCATGGCTCACTGTGGTAAAATAAATCTATTCCTGCATAAGTGTCTGCACAATCAGTGTCTATATAATTGAATGACAATGAGAAAGTCAATGAATCTGGGACTCTTCTTCCTGAGGCTTTTTTACAATCCTCTTTATTTTGTATGGTATCTAGCATATTTTTTCCTTTCGGCTCTTTTTATTTCCAGTAAAATTGCTGCACTTCCACACAATGAGAAGATTTTTATTATTTTGGCAGTAAATTTCCCTGCAACTAAGATTTATATTCTTAATTTTTGTTCTGTTTTTTACTATCCTCATCTTCCCAAAGGCCTGTAACTCTATATTGATATATTAATGTAACAGACGTATTAAATTTTTGAAATCCTGACCCCCTTAGACCTAACAATGCCTGCATCTACTGCTGCCAGGATATAAAATTCAGTGTCTGTCTAGTCTTTCTCTGTGTGTGTGTCACATCTTCATTACAAAGAGATCTTAGAATTTGTTTTTGTAAGGGTCATGAAAAGTATCAAAGTTGTAATTAAAGCGGTAACAACAGCAAAATTCTTTCCCTTTCCCTGTGTTGTGAAAGCCTTCATGGAAAAAGTAAACAGTTTAAAATGGGTCTTGTGTCCCTCACTATGATGTCTCCCAAATTCAGAGCTTCAGTAGTTATGTTGAGTGAAATTCAGTGGTTTGCTGTGGTAAGAAAAGGTGAATAATTTCTGGCAAAAAGTATCTGCACATTTGACATGAAACTGGACAAGAGGCAAATATTTGCTCGTTTTACTTTAGGGAGAGGAAATATGTTATTAATTTTTCTATGGGCGAAATTGAGATTTCAAGCAATGGTTCTGCTAATCCCAATTTTTTTAATCCAAATTTATGGAGAGGGAAAGAAAATCTAATTATGAAACAAGTTTCTTCAGGTAAAATGACATATTTGACTACCAATATAACTCATTAGTTGCACTGAAACTTCTAAATGATCTTGGTCTTTTTAAACTCAGTGCAGCAACTCTGATGCCCCTCCTCAAAACTCCGCATGACAGTGAACACCCAGAATGCAGTGTTTTAGTTTGAATCTCAGAGATCTAGACATTTTCATTATTATTATTCTTTTTCTCATATTATTCTTATTCATGTATATGGTTCCCAGAGTGTGGCTGGTGGTTGAAAGGTCTGAACCCCAGATGGAATCCAATTTCAAACTGATCCCAGATGGCCAAGCGGGTTTTGGAACTTTTGGTCTAGTGGTTCCCTGGGACTGCTGCATCCCTCAGCTTAGATTCAGTCTGCACGCCTGAGAGAGAGCTGCGGATCAACGGGATCCGGGACGAGAAACGAGGAGAGAGACGGAGTAAGCAATCCAGAACCCCTACTCCTCTAAAATTTGGGGGTAAATAGGCTCCAGATACCTGGAGAGGGGTAAGGGATTACAGCTGATACCTGGGGGATACAGAACAGGCCCGGCTTTTTTCAAGGGAGGACTCTGTCCACCCGTTTCGCGGTCAGAATAGTTCTTGCGCGTTTTTCACATATGGGAATTGTACCACAGTCCCTTCGCGCAATGGAAGTGTAAAGACTTTTTACGGCGTCCCTAACACTTTGGAAGACATTTAAAGGGCTAGGCACTCATTTTAGTTTTGAAGCTAATTTCCCAGCCTCCTCCCACCATGCACAAAGACTGGGCGGTCTCTGAGCTGTCGGAAAGCTTCCCATGATGAGCCGTCCAGAATCTAGGACAGACTTCCGTCTTGGCCATTCAGCTCTACAGGAAGCTGGTCTACGTAGCCAATAGGAAGAGCACAGTCGCCACATGGTGAAGTGATTGGTTGAGACGATTGGCCGCCTCAGGGAGGGATTGACACCTATGAACCAATCAAAATGAACAATAAGGGCGGAGACAGATGAATGTCGTCCATCTTCACCAATTAGTGTTTGTTCCTGTTTGAGAGCCGCTTGCCAATGGGGAGGGAGAGGAGGCGGGAAGAAGGAGCCGGACCGTCGAGTTATCGAGGGGGGAATGAGCGATCGGGATAAAGCCGGGGAGACGCCGATGGAGATTTAATTCACTAAGCGGTTCCTATCGGACTAGCCCTTAAAGGGGCCGTAGTAGCTGGTTGAGGCGGTGGTGCTGGGGAGTGCGGGAGTTCTCAGCGGTGGCGGAGGTAGCGGTGAGAGAAACATTTTAATTGGTGGGGTAGGTAACTCGGCGCCGGGGTGTGGGTATATGGGACTCATTCATTATTGGAGCGCGGAGGCCGCCTGCTCCCAACGGAAATGGAACGGTAGGGGTCGGGGAACCGCCGTCGCGCTGTAAACCAGGCAGCGCAAGCGATGGTGGCGCGCGCGCGGCGTCTCTGTAGCTGGCCCGGCCCCTGGCTCGCGCTGCTTTGTTTACAGCTTGGGGGCGGCTGTGTTGGAAGAGTTACCCAACGGTGCCTTCGGGCTGGGCGCCGCGCCAGCTCCCGCTCCCCGGAACAGGGCAGCCTGAACCCGTCTTGCGCCCGGTGGGCCCGTCTGTGTCTGTAACGGGCGAGCGCTGCTTGGAGTCTGGGTTGCGGGGCGCCCCTTGGGGCTGATCCTCTCCCCCGGCGCGAAGCTCGTCTCTGGTGCGAGGGGACCCGGTGTTCTCTGCCGGGGTGGGGCTCTGCGCTCGCTCGTCCCTTAGTAGTCATAGCAGAGCCGTGACCGTCGGCCTCTAGAAGCGGCTGCCCTCGCGGCCTCCCCCAAGCAGGGCGCTCCCCAGAGCATCGCTGCCTCGCACATCAGCAGGTTCTGTGTCTGGGCTGCGAGCAGCCAGAGGCGACAGTGGTCCCTGGCGGCGGCGCGGGAGCTCGCTGGCTGGTATCGCTGGCACGGTAGGAGCCCCCCACAGAGCGGCTTGTGTTCGGGGCTGCTGGCCTCCGCCTGGCCCCGCATGAGCGGACGGCGGTTCAGCGCCTTGCAGGCTCCTCACACTGGCGGGGCCTGTTCCCAGCAGAGGTGGGGCAAAGCGGAGAGAAACTGCTATTGGGACCCCCCGGAACGCCCCCATTCCCACGCCAGGCTGGCTCCCGCTCGGCCAGTGCCAGCCCCTCAGGGCCACCTAGGAGGAGGCCCGTGCGCTGGGAGTGAAACATTGTTTCCTGGTCGCTCTCTAGGGTTTGGTAACAAAGTTAATTACCTCCGTTCGGTGCGGTGTGTGAGAGGCCGCTGGCTCTAGCCTGGGGCTGCGTGCAACTTCCAGTGTGAAACCGGGACTGCGAGAAATGGCTTGTTTTGGCAGACTTCTGGGGCGGGAGAGACCCTTTCAAAGCCCAGTTCAGACTCCCTCTGCACATTTAACTGTAGTAGGAGGTCCCATTTAATGAAAGCTTTTCAATTTGATAGTCAAGATTCTAAATTTGTATTAGTATGCATGCATTTTTTTTATTTGTATCAAAGAGGTTGTCGAAATTGCAGTGGTGCAGGTGAACCTGTGACAGCTCATCTATTTATTTTTTAGAGATTCCTCTGTTATAGTGCCTCTGCTAGACAAATGTAACATTTTTAAAAACACAGAATTCAGAACAAACAAAATAATAATCAATCATCCAGGACATGCATATTTCCTTCTCTTAATTATTAAAAAAAATTAAATCTAAAACACACTGCTACCCAAAATGATGCTGCTAGAGCCAGCAATACATATTCAGCTAAAATGCCCATAGACTCAGCAGCATGGTCAAGACCTAATAAAACAAACTTAGTAGGCCTTCCACAGTACTGTGATGACCACCGAAGAAACTGGGTTCTGATAGCTGTTGCTTCTGGAAACTGTTCTCCTCAACAATCTATCTATTTATTCAGTTCTAAGGACTGAAAAATCAATCTCGAGACCAGACAGCAAGAGCATCAACTGACTGTGAGCCTATTCAGTATCTGACATCTAGAAAAAATGTAAACCATAGCAGCAAGCATGTTAGAATTCTGAAAGTTGAGTCTAATCAGTGGTAACTAAAACAGGACCAAATTATCATCTTAGATGTACTGTGCTTCTTCAAAACTCTACTGTTGTGTAATGGAAATGATTTTTCATAAGATGTTTATGGACGCAGTTATCTAAACACTGAAAAAGTAGTTAATTGATAGATAGAAATGTTTACTGTAGGTGTCCTGTACATAATGCTCTTGAGGTGGTAGAATGAAGAGCCATTCAGTTCTGGGAGAGAGTGAGGAACAGGGGAATACAGAGTACTGATTTCAACAATAAACTAGCAGTTATTGTAAATTGATTAAAGCAATGGAATTATGCTGCAATTCTTCTTAAGAATTATTTCCCCGATATATTCTTCTTTCAGTACTTTTGCTACAGTGTTACAGTTTACACTCCCACTGATAGTGTAACTTTAATACTTTAAAATCTCTGTGGAAAACTACAAAGCAAGTGCTGGAAAACCACATACTGATTCTTATCTTGTCATGCTGTTACAGGAAGGAAACAGAATATTTTGATAAAACTTACACGGCTGGTTATAAGCAAGGTATTTTAGGGCAGAAACAAATTTCCCCTCCCCTCTGAGAAGGCTTGAGTTTAATTGAACACCACTTTATAGTGATAAAAAGTTATTGGCATTTGACGTCTAGTGTGAGTCAGCTTGCCAGTGGATGCGTGGTCCTCATCACACAAACCACTATCATAGTTGCCACTAAGTGGCTTTCAGTTTAGTAGCCTAAGCAAGTGAGGACAAGGTCTCTTAGGGGTAAATACTAATTTCCTTACTTCTGGAAGTGGTCTCTCAGAGCAGGGTGGAGGCACACTGCTTTGGTGATATAGTGGATAGGTGTATTGGCACTCCCCATGCTGCAGGTGTTTATTTAAAAAAAAAAAAACTTTTAAGAGTTGTTTTCTCCCCCCTTGGTGTCCCGTCCCCCCCGGTTCTTGCCTAGCAATTTAAAATTTGAAATTATTGTGAGAAACTAGATTTATGCACTGCTTATGGTGACTAACGTGTTTCTGGTCATCTTGGACAGCTAAATTAGATCAATCTGAGTCTCCCTGCAGTAGCAAAACACAGTTGTGTATTCATTTCTAGCAGTGCAGGGTGATGTTAAAATTGCCTCCACTCAAAGCTCTTGTTTTGATTGAGGTATAACACTTATTGCAATACCCAATGTTGGGCCTGAGCATCTTGATAGCTTTTCTTAACTTGAATTTAGTATGAGCATACACATAGGTACAGTTGTGTGTGCTCGTGTTAAATTTACTTTTCTGCGTATGTTCATTAATATTCTCAAGGCAGTTGCTATTATGGCCCATGTGCAGCTATCAGTATTTAGACTTTCCTAATACGCTGGATAAGATGTTCTGTGTAGGTGTAGTCTTTTTACTAAGGCTGTCGATAAATTGCGATTAACTCAAAAAATTAATTGCGATTAAAAAAAATTAATCACTATCAATCGCAATTCTAATTGCACTGTTAAACAATAGAATACCAATTAAAATTTATTAAATATTTTGGATGTTTTTCTACATTTTCATATATATTCTGTATTGTAATTGAAATCAAAGTGTATATTTTTAATTAATTACAAATATTTGCACTGTAAAATGATAAAAGAAATAATATTTTCCAATTCACCTCATACAAGTACAGTAGTGCAATCTCTTTGTTGTGAAAGTACAACTTACAAATGTAGATTGTTTGTTACATTACACTAAAAAACAAAACAGTTATGTAACCCTTCTGAGCCTACAAGTCCTCTTAGTCCTACTTCTTATCTCAGCGACTGGCTGAACAAACAAGTTTGTTTACATTTACAGGAGATAATGCTGCTGTCTTCTTATTTACAATGTCACCAGAAAGTGAGAGCGGGCATTTGCATGGCACTTCAGTAGCTAGCATTGCAAGATATTTACAGGCCAGATACACTAGAAAAATCTTATGGCCCTGCATGCTTCAGCCATCATTCCAGATGACGTGCTTCCATGCTGCTGATGCTCGTTAAAAAAATAATGCATTAATTACATTTGTGACTGAACTCCTTGAGGGAGAATTGTATGTCTCCTGCATTGTTTTACCTGCATTCTGCCATATATTTCATGTTATAGCAGTCTCGAATGATGACCCAGCACATGTTCATTTTAAGAACACTTTCTCTGTAGATTTCACAAAACTCAAACAAGGAATGAATGTGATATTTCTAACCGACTCAAGATTGAAGAATCTGAAGTGCCTTCCAAAGTATGAGGGGGACAGGGTGTGGAGCATACTTTCAGAAGTCTTAAAAGAGCAACACTCTGATGCAAAACAACAGAACCTGAACTACCAAAACAGAAAATCAACCTTCTGCTGGTGGGATCTGAAAATGATGATGAAATGATGAACATGATGAAAATGATCGGATGATGAAAATGAACATCCGTCGGTCCGCACTGCTTTGGATTGTTGTTGAGCAGAACCTGTCATCAGTATGGACGCATGTCCACTGGAATGGTGGTTGAAGTATGAAGGGACGTATGAATCTTTAGCACATCTGGCACGTAAATACCTTGCGACACCGGCTACAACAGTGCCATGCGAACACCTGTTCTCACTTTCAGGTGACCTTGTAAACAAGAAGCAGGTAAGCATTATCTCCTGCAAATGTAAACAGACTTGTTTGTCTTAGTGATTGGCTGAACAAGAAGTAGGATTGAGTGGACTTGCAGGCTCTAAAATTTTACATTGTTTTATTTTTGAATGCAGTTTTTTTTCTACGTAATTCTACATTTGTAATTTCAACTTTCATGATAGAGATTGCACTACAGTACTTGTACTAGGTGAACTGAAAAATACTATTTCTTTTGTTTTTTTACAGTTCAAATACTTGTAATTAAAAATATAAATTGAGCACTGTACACTTTGTATTCTGTGTTGTAATTGAAATTAATATATTTGAAAATGTAGAAAACATCCAAAAAGATTCAAATAAATGGTATTCTATTGTTTAACAGTGCGATTAATTGCGCCATTAATCATGATTACTTTTTTTTAATCGCTTGACAGCCCTACTTTTTACTTATTAGATCTTTGCTTTGGCAGATCTTCAAGGAAAGCAAGTTATAAAGCAGTGTACCCCTCACTTAGGGAAACTGTTTGTATTCTTTTTAATAACCCCCTGTGTTAAATAGAACTGACTTCAGCTCCTGTAGTATTACATGGGGAGAAACAATAGTCTGTCAGTTAACCATTAAACCATTTATGGGTTTATAGATCAAAACCAGCACCTTTACATTTCATTCAGCAGTCAACTGGTAGACAGTGCAGATCATGGCTCATGGGTATAACATGCTCCCTGTGGGAAGAAACTAGGCAGAGGTATTGGTATCCAATATTAGTTTTAAGGTGTAGCTCCATTTAAAGCACATTGCAGTAATCCAGTATTGAGATGACAGAAGCATGGATATTTATGCTGAGATCTGCATCCAGAAGATCATAATCTTTCCAAGCACATATGATTATCTTGAAAAATAAAACAATAATTTAGTTGCATGGAGTGCTGCTGAATTACACAGAGCGCTGTTGAGTGTTCAGAGGCAGCTGATATTGAACATGACACTCCCTACTCCACTGCATTTCCAAAGTTGTAAGGGGAAGCAATAAATGGTAGTCAATTTCCTCAGATGGGATGCTTATGTTTCTGCCATTTCTTTAGATTGTTTCCCCATTCTGTAAGCGTTATCTCAACCGTATCTGGTCTTTTTGCTGCACCAGCTGGGTTGGAATAGATGGACACATGAATATGGGTATCTTTCCTATACTGCAATCCATAATTCCCCTAATGACTTAAAAAGAGATTGAATAGGAGGGGTGACAGAATAGAACCCAGTAGAGAAGTGGTGGGCGACCTGCGGCCCGCACACAGCCCATCAGGGTAATCCGCTGGTGGTCCACCAGACAGTTTGTTTACATTTGCACGGCTGCCTGCAGTTCGCCGTTCTCGGCCAATGGGAGCTGTGGGAAGCGGCGGACAGCATGCTCCTGCGGCCCACACCACTTCCCACAGCTCCCATTGGCTAGGAACGGTGAACCATGGTCACTGGGAGCTGTGGACAGCTGTGCAGATGTAAACAAACTGTCTGGCGGCCCACCAGTGGATTACCCAGATGGGCCGCAGGTTGCCCACCACTGCGGTAGAGCCTTGCATGAGAGAACAAATAGCAGTTGCTCAGTACTTCTCACTGGAATCCCTCAAAAAAAGGAGCAGAACCACTCAAGCAATTCTGTTTACTCTACTGTGGTCTGCTGTCACCCCAACAATACCTTTAATTTAAAAAAAAAAAAAGACTCATACATATCTCAGTATTTTTTGTGACAGATTTGTCTTTTTATAATCAAAGATTAAATGCATAAGGTTTGAGACTATTAGAAACCCAACTTAGTCATGCAGTTTTAAGTCCATACTCTGGTGCCTGAATAAGTGGCCTGATTTAGTGTCAAATGCCCAGTAGCTTTTACTGACTTCAGTGGGAGCTGTTGGTTGCTCATTGATTTTGAAAAGCAACTTTAAGTGTCTGTTTTTGAAAATCTTGGCAGTGATGTATAAGAAAGCACAGTGCCTTATAGAACGTATTTATAACTTTGTAACAGCAACAAAAAAGCTGAATGAGGTACTCATTTTTAGCATGAGTTCCATAGGAATGTCAGGTTTCAGAGTAACAGCCGTGTTAGTCTGTATTCGCAAAAAGAAAAGGAGTACTTGTGGCACCTTAGAGACTAACCAATTTATTTGAGCATGAGTTTTCGTGAGCTACAGCTCACTTCATCGGATGCATACTGCAGCTGCAGTTTCCACGGTATGCATCCGATGAAGTGAGCTGTAGCTCACGAAAACTCATGCTCAAATAAATTGGTTAGTCTCTAAGGTGCCACAAGTACTCCTTTTCTTTTTATAGGAATGTCAGTAAACCAAATCTGCTCATGAAGTTTTTTCTTTTTAAAACAAACTAACCAACCACTCCCAAACCATGTCAAGAGCTGAATTCTGAAATTCATAATCTGTTAATAAGATGGGAAGAACACCAACAGCCAAATTGCAGGCTGTTCCATACTGCCCTGAATGTAAGGGGCTCAAGTTGTGAGACACAGTTAGTCACAGAAACTACCTCTTATTCTTGACTTTTGCATCAACAAGAGGTTTATGCATAGACTAGCCCGGGGTGGCCAACCTGAGCCTGAGAAGGAGCCAGTATTTACCAGTGTACATTGCCAAAGAGCCACAGTAATAAGTCAGCAGCCCCCCATCAGCTCCCTCCCAGCACCTCCCATCCACTGGCAGCCCCACCAGTCAGCGCCTCCCCCTCCATCTCCACAACTCCCGATCAGCTGTTTCATGGTGTGCAGGAGGCTCTGGGTGGCGGGGGAGCGAGGGCATGACAGGCTCAGAGGAGAGGGTGGGAAGGGGTGGAGTGGGGGCAGGGCCTATGGCAGAGCCAGAGGTTGAGCAATGAGCACCCCCTGGCACATTGGAAAGTTGGCGCCTGTAGCTCCAGCCCCGGAGTCGGTGCCTATACAAGGAGCCGTATATTAACTTCTGAGGAGCCGCATGTGACTCTGGAGCCACAGGTTGGTCACCCCTGGACTAGCCAATCATGTCAAAATGGCTAATAAGGCAGAATTATTGTCTGTACATGTATCTTGCAAGCACAGACCTGACATGACTTTTCAAAAAGGCAGTCCTGTATCTCTCTGGGTTCCAAAAGTAACCTAGTAGTATTCCCCCACCTGCCACCCCTTCAGCTGTCTAGATAATACCAATGGCCTTAGAAAAGTATTATTTAGCAGTTCTAAAAAGCAATGGAATTACTTTTCTTATGTCTCTCTATACTGGATATTATGGTAGTATTTTATACCAGTCTGCTTCAGTCAAAGTATATGTTCAATTTATAAAACTCTAGCAGATATTAGCAAACGTTTGGGGAATGGAGGTAGAAATCCCTACAATTTAATAAATCTTGGAAAATAATGCTGCTTCCCCATCAACTTTCAGCAATTCTGAAACAATATAGTGAGCTTGTGTGAATCACTTCTTGGCTTGGCTTCATCTTGCAGATGCACTAGTTTGTTTTTGACCTTCATTGGTGGTGGTTTTTTCTCTGTACATTTTTTTGATTGGGACTACAATGCTTCTAAGTGCAGTAGAATCTGCTTAATAGCAAACTGGATAATAACTTCTGGTTAATAGCAACATTTTGCCAGGAACCGAACCAATCCCATCCCATGGACTTTAATATTAATGGAATTTGGAAAATGGCAACAGCATGGCACTTATTGAGAATGTTTTTTGGAAGAAAGGTCCCAGCAGCAGGCAAGGTGCTGAGATGTGCATTCTCTGGCTGCAGCCCTGCAAACCTGCCTGCATGCAGACACTGCATCCGAGGTAAGGGCCTGTGGTCTGGGAGGGGAGGCTGTAGCCTGGGTGCTGGAGCTGTATAGTACTTCTCCCTGTGCTATCCAGGCTGCTCCCTGACGGGGGGCTACACCCAGGGTTCCTTGTGCTGGGATGTGCCGAGCACTGGAGAATGCGAGAAGTCCTGTGCAGCTCTGTGGGCTCCCAGTGTCCACACTCCCATAGAAAGCCCCAAGGTCCAGGCTGTAGCTGCCTTCCCTGCCCCCCCCCCCCCCCCCCTTTTTCTACTGCTCTGCCCACAGGCAGTAGGGCAGGTCTGTAGCCAGGGAAAACGCATCTAATTAGTAATTAAGATAATGATTACTTAATCTGCAGCAAGGAAAATTTAGGTTAGATATTAGGAAAATCTTTCTAACTATAAGGGTAGTTAAGCTCTGGAATAGACTTCCAAGGGAGGTTGTGGAATCCTCATCATTGGAAGTTGTTAAAAACAGGTTGGGCGAACACTTGTCAGGGACACTGTAGGTTTACTTGGTCCTTCCTCAGTGCAGGGGGCTGGCCTAAATGACACCTGAGGTCCCTTCCATCCCTATATTTTTCTGATTAATGGACTAAAAAGGTGTGGGGTTGGATGGAGAGAGAAGAGTGGGAGGAGATGTGGAGAGCTAGACAGCAAGATAGTGATTTAATGCACTATCCTCTAGGGACCGGATTTCATGTTTTGAAGTTGACAAGGTAAATTTAATGTTTAGTTCTGCAGGGCTATTTCTTTATAGGCAAACGGCAGACACAACTGATTTGGTCAACTTCACACACACACACACCGTTTATGTCTGCTTTATGATTGGAACTGTCAGGTGGCCAGGAAATAGGGATGAACAATGACTCCATCAACTTGTTAAAATGACCACTTTGAAATATTTGCATTAGTTTAATGACTGTGTATTTCAAAACATACTGTTGGGTTTCCTTGACCTCAGAGTATCACAACAACAGTCTAAAGGGTAAAAACAACAATCCTGTGATAAATTTTGTAGAGGTAACAGTGCTGGTGACATTTCGAGTCAACATCATGATCATCTTGTTTTTCATTATGATCTCTGAGTGCATGGGTTACCACAATCTTCATTGTCTTGCATAAAGAAAAGGAGTACTTGTGGCACCTTAGAGACTAACCAATTTATTTGAGCATGAGCTTTCGTGAGCTACAGCTCACTTCATCAGATGTTTACCGTGGAAACTGCAGCAGACTTTATATACACACAGAGAATATGAAACAATACCTCCTCCCACCCCACTGTCCTGCTGGTAATAGCTTATCTAAAGTGATCAACAGGTGGGCCATTTCCAGCACAAATCCAGGTTTTCTCACCCTCCACCCCCCACACAAATTCACTCTCCTGCTGGTGCTAGCCCATCCAAAGTGACAACTCTTTGCATAATCAAGTCGGGCTATTTCCTGCATAGATCAAGGTTTTCTCACATCCCCCCCCACCCCCATACACACACAAACTCACTCTCCTGCTGGTAATAGCTCATCTAAACTGACCACTCTCCAAGTTTAAATCCAAGTTAAACCAGAACATCTGGGGGGGGGGGTAGGAAAAAACAAGAAGAAACAGGCTACCTTGCATAATGACTTAGCCACTCCCAGTCTCTATTTAAGCCTAAATTAATAGTATCCAATTTGCAAATGAATTCCAATTCAGCAGTTTCTCGCTGGAGTCTGGATTTGAAGTTTTTTTGTTTTAAGATAGCGACCTTCATGTCTGTGATTGCGTGACCAGAGAGATTGAAGTGTTCTCCGACTGGTTTATGAATGTTATAATTCTTGACATCTGATTTGTGTCCATTTATTCTTTTACGTAGAGACTGTCCAGTTTGACCAATGTACATGGCAGAGGGGCATTGCTGGCACATGATGGCATATATCACATTGGTGGATGTGCAGGTGAACGAGCCTCTGATAGTGTGGCTGATGTTATTAGGCCCTGTGTTGGTGTCCCCTGAATAGATATGTGGGCACAATTGGCAACGGGCTTTGTTGCAAGGATAAGTTCCTGGGTTAGTGGTTCTGTTGTGTGGTATGTGGTTGTTGGTGAGTATTTGCTTCAGGTTGCGGGGCTGTCTGTAGGCAAGGACTGGCCTGTCTCCCAAGACTTGTGAGAGTGTTGGGTCATCCTTTAGGATAGGTTGTAGATCCTTAATAATGCGTTGGAGGGGTTTTAGTTGGGGGCTGAAGGTGACCGCTAGTGGCGTTCTGTTATTTTCTTTGTTAGGCCTGTCCTGTAGTAGGTAACTTCTGGGAACTCTTCTGGCTCTATCAATCTGTTTCTTTACTTCTGCAGGTGGGTATTGTAGTTGTAAGAAAGCTTGACAGAGATCTTGTAGGTGTTTGTCTCTGTCTGAGGGGTTGGAGCAAATGCGGTTGTATCGCAGAGCTTGGCTGTAGACGATGGATCGTGTGGTGTGGTCAGGGTGAAAGCTGGAGGCATGCAGGTAGGAATAGCGGTCAGTAGGTTTCCGGTATAGGGTGGTGTTTATGTGGCCATTGTTTATTAGCACTGTAGTGTCCAGGAAGTGGATCTCTTGTGTGGACTGGACCAGGCTGAGGTTGGTGGTGGGATGGAAATTGTTGAAGTCGTGGTGGAATTCCTCAAGGGCTTCTTTTCCATGGGTCCAGATGATGAAGATGTCATCAATATAGCGCAAGTAGAGTAGATGTTCTGGTTTAACTTGGATTTAAACTTGGAGAGTGGTCAGTTTAGATGAGCTATTACCAGCAGGAGAGTGAGTTTGTGTGTGTATGGGGGTGGGGGGGATGTGAGAAAACCTTGATCTATGCAGGAAATAGCCCGACTTGATTATGCAAAGAGTTGTCACTTTGGATGGGCTAGCACCAGCAAGAGAGTGAATTTGTGTGGGGGGTGGAGGGTGAGAAAACCTGGATTTGTGCTGGAAATGGCCCACCTGTTGATCACTTTAGATAAGCTATTACCAGCAGGACAGTGGGGTGGGAGGAGGTATTGTTTCATATTCTCTGTGTGTATATAAAGTCTGCTGCAGTTTCCACGGTAAACATCTGATGAAGTGAGCTGTAGCTCACGAAAGCTCATGCTCAAATAAATTGGTTAGTCTCTAAGGTGCCACAAGTACTCCTTTTCTTTTTGCGAATACAGACTAACATGGCTGTTCCTCTGAAATTGTCTTGCATGTACACAATTCTGTGTAGAGAAGATGGTTCTGAGTACAGACATAGTTAATTGTGCAGCAACCCTACTAGTACACGCACAAATAAGGTTTTATAAAAACTCAGATGCCATTGGGTTTTTGAAGAATACAGGAAGTAGTTTGTCATCCACATTTTTTCATCCATGTTGCAATGGTGATCCCATATCTGGGGTTTACCTGTATGCAAAGACATCCAAGGCTTTGTATGCGAAGATGCTTTTTTGACATGCTCTTCAAAACTGTCCTCATGTGGTGGGAGCTTGGCCAGTGACTTGTCCTTTTTGGTGACTAAATGGAGGTGCATGCAATTCAAGTCTTTGTGGGCCTCCTTTTCTTTCTTGCTCTGGTCATACTGCACTGCTGCTAACTTCCTTGCTGCAGAAATTGTGGCTTGTATATCACTCTCTTCCAATTCGAGAAGATATTTGGAGTTGTAAGCTCCCTTTGTCTCAACATTAATCCCCCCCACACACACACACCTGGTATACATCTTGTTACAGTATGTACAGCAGGAAATATGTTGCAGGAGTGAGTGTATCACAGATTGCATGGACAGGTATGAAACGATGCTCATCAGTTGTGATGGTGAAACTACCTGTTTCAATCCGCATGTTATCAATGTGTTCCATTTTTTGCAAAGTAATGAACAGCAAGGTCCAAAACATCTGTATCAGGTGATCTAATTACTATGGTTCCTTTGACACCAAGATATCCAAAAGTCATATTGGGACATGCAGAATGCAGAAGCATCCTTGTGTCTGCTTCCTAGATAAGTTCATGGAGTATAGGTCAATCAGTGTCTATTAGCCAGGATGGGCAGGGATGGTGTCCCTAGCCTGTTTGCCAGAAGCTGGGAATGGGTGACAGAGGTGGATCATTTGATGATTACCTGTTCATTCCCTCTGGGGCACCCAGCATTGACCACTGTCGGAAGAAAAGAAATTGGCTAGATGGACCTTTGTTTTGACCCAGCATGGCTGTTCTTATGTTCCTCTTGAGTACAGTGCAAGTTTTGGGCTTCTTCAACACTTCTACTGGTGATGGACTTTGCTACTTCTCTATTAGAAAGGCCTCCAGCAGGAAGGAGTGTTTGTGTTTTGTATGCTCCTACATTGTTGGGTACATTTTGAACCATACATTCACACAGGAATTTTACTAGTAACTTCTTGTTGGATGCAACGTTTTGAATTTTTTTTTTCCACCATGGAGTAGCAGTGCATTTACCAATCACCAGTGCATCCAACATTAAATCTGGTCTGGCACTGTCTTTCCGCAATTTCAGTTGTTGTCATATCTGTTGAAGACTCTGATTACAGAATTAGCTTTGTCAAATCCTTTTAGGACCTTCCTCAAATACTCAGCAGCCAATTTATTGGATGTGTGGAATTTGTCCCCAGCCATTATTTGCATGGCATCTCTGATGTACACTGTAGTTTCTTTGTTGCATACTCTTAGCTCATGGGTTTTTTCAGCTTGACCTTCCAGCTAATGCCCTAATTCATCTTTTGTCCATTCTTCTCATTGTTCCATCAGCCTTGAAGAGGGACATAGGCAGAGGTTCTATTGGGTGACTAAGAACGGTTGCTATTGAAACATCTTCTTGCTCTGGACAGCTCTGTGCAGAAAATGATCTCTGGAGTGATAGCTACTGTGATTTGTCCCTCTCTTGTCAGAGTTAAATTTGGTCGTCTTGGCTATGTCAGCAAATGTTATGATGCTAGATTTCTTAACTGGGCAGAAGAAGCTAGATGTCCCAGCAGAATCAAGTTCACCTCTTACAAATCTCTCCATTTGTTCTTCACCAGCATCTGCTATTTTCAGTAGAGACTCTTGTACATCTGATGTTAAGTACTTCTGGATGTGATTCAAGGTCAGACGGGTTTGTCGTGTTGAGGACGTGGTTGGTAAGAGCTGTAATATACTCTTCATCCCTCTTCAGTACAGAGGTAAGGTATTGCGTACATTTTCCCTTTGATATTTCTAGATAGGCCACTTCTTTCTCTCATAGCTTTTGCATATTCACTCAGGATCTGACTTGTGAGAGTCCATCTGATCAGTGCTGGCTTCTTTCTTGTCAGTCCCATACTCCCACTTCTGCTCTTTGAGTCTCTTTGGCAGTTTTCTCTGTTTCCGTCATTCCAATTTCATTGAAAGAATCAGAGGAATCTGATGCACAGCAAATTCCCTAGATTCAAAGGCACTGTGTACTACTTCAGGGTGATTTTAACATGTCAAGAACAAAGAGTGGAATAATTGAGCTTCTTTACAGTAGAGCAATATGGAAGCATGGTGCGCTGTGTGTCAGTAAAGTTTCCAATGACCCTCTTGTTCTGCATTGACATCTGGAAGAAGTATCTGCATAACCTAGAGAAGGTGATCCCAGAACATGAATATTGGAGACTGGGCATACTTCCAAGACTGAAATTTCTCCAGTAGTAATAGAATATACTGGGTTACAGCACCATCAAGCACTTTAATGACAAGTTGTAAGGACTCATTGTCTTCAGATTCCAACATCTTTAGAGTGTCAGCCGAACTTTGCCAGACAAATGATGGAACTACATGATACCTCCTTCCTGCTCACACTATTTAACAAATGAATAAAGTTTCAGAGCACTCAGGACCTCAGATGCTAGACTCAAGCCACAGAGCACAGTTGAATTGCTTATCCTCAAGCATTTGATCTACGCTACAAGCTGCAATAACATTAGAAACAACAACAGGGTCTAGCAGTCCTGCATCTCCCCAGAATTTCTGAATACATTGAGTAAACCAGGGTAGGGTGTGAAAATTACCCAGGCTGATCACATTGGGAGAGAGTTCATTTCATTTGCTGAGCAACAGCATACTGCTGCTGATTCATGGCTGAAGATATGCTGCTGTCCTAAAGCTGCTGACATTTCCTTACATTTCAGCATTGTAGCAGAGACTGTGGCCATGTTAGGTGGTTTGGCATTCATAATAGGTACATATGCAAATGCTGTGTAGGTTCTCTTCTTTGTTGCAAGCTTGTGATTGAAACCAGTCCAAAATGGAATCACTTGAGTGGAAACATTATTGATATCATTTGGTATTGGTAGAACATCACAGGGTAGTAGTCTTAAAAGACATCACAAGAGATCTCTGACAGTGTATACTTGTAGGTGACGAGTTTTTTCTCAAGTAAAAAGAAAAGGAGGACTTGTGGCACCCTAGAGACTAACATTTGTTTGAGCATAAGCTTTTGTGAGCTGCAGCTCACTTCATCGGACACGTACTCAAGCACTCTTTCATGATGAGTTGGTTCTGGACGTGTTCAAGGTTTTTCAAATGCTGCATGCTACATAGGAGACTCTGATTGCCAGGGGGAGAGAGTAAGTGACTTTTCTCTCCCATGCTTCAGTGATAGTCCAGCATTACAAGAAATATCTGCAGAATGTTCTTGAAATACCATGCTCTAGCCATTGACTGGAAGGTATTCTTTTCATCAATGGCCTGTGTTGATGTCTATGCTATAATCTTCTTCATGGGTGACATTTCCATCAGTATGAAGTGGTACAATTCCATTTGGAATTAACACACTTCCCTGGAGTCTTTTTTTTTTTCTTCAGTTTTTGCAGCGCTAGTGATGAACCGCCTCAATTCATCATAATTAATGCAGAATCCATGAAGATGTAGTATGTTAATTAAATTGCTGGAACCAAACTCGTGTAGCTGTGCAGCAAGGGTTATGTGCAGTGGCTTGATGATTTTGGAACTGTTAAATACTATGCACTCTGCAGTTGAAAGGCACCTTCTTTGGATGTCTTCTGAAGGATGATACTCATTGCTTGCTGAAGTATATTCCTCTTTATCAACCAATGGACAGATTCCTGCACTGGTTGGGGCACAAAAGTAGCTGACCTCTAAACTACAATCACTCAGGCTTTGGATAATATTCTCAGGCTTTAGTTTTGGCTGTTTCACACTGAAGGATTAAAGTGGCATTATATGAACCCACTTATTCATTTGAAAGCTGTTCTTCAGGCTCACTTGTCAGAAGAACAGTCACAAAACATTTGGATAATTTTAAGTTCCTGCTTCAGATTTATAGCAGCTTGGATAGCATCAGCTAATGTTGTTGTGCTGCATAAAACAGTGGTTGACTTGCTGTGCATGGAATAAAATTGCAGAGTTGTTTTTCTAATTTTGCCTGTAACTTGCTACTGGAATATCTTGCAGTTTTTATAACTGAAGGGAATAGGGCTTTTTACAATAAGAATGCTCTTCTCTTGTCCAAGCTGCTACAAAGACAATCCGCTGATAAAACACAGTGTTACAAGGTGACTGTGTTGTTGCAGTATAATTAGATAGTTTTGCTTTAAGATTTATTTTACTCAGGTAAGAACAAAGGCAGTGATGATCTACATCCTTAGCAGTCAAGTCTTCCATAGATATTCTGCTCAACATCTCATCTCCTCTTTGAAGTGCTGCCTCCCTTACATTGGTTGGTCTCAAATGTTTCTATTTTATAAAGTTTCTTGTGTGTGTTCTCAAGGAAAAAGTGCAAAAGGACCAGTTGCTGGAGGACATGGTCGCTCTAGTTGGTTTATAAGGAAGCAGGTAAATGTGATGCTTTCTGCTTAGATTGAGTCTGTCGACTTTCCTGGGTTGTTGTCACGCTGTCTGGAGTGGCTCAGGTTTGTGAGTGCCTTCTTCAGGACAGACTGTCAGTAAAGAGGGCAGACACCCCAAACTTAGATTTCACCAAGCCAGTGACAAAAGTGAACTCCTGGACCACAAACAGTCCCCTTAGACTCTCCAGTCTATTTTGCCACCCAGACAAACTGGACTTTGTGATAAAATGGTTACTTACACCAAAAATCACATAACATTTAGGTTGCTTCCAGTCTCAAGAGACTAGTCACTTACCTCAGATCAACTGGTTCTCTAGCTCTTACACAAAAGACAACACAGGTAGCCAACTCTATAATTAACTAAAGGTTTATTAGCTAAGAAAAAGAAATGAGAGTTATTGAGAAGTTAAAGCAGGTAAAATTATTTGCACAGGTGAGTCACAGTTTGTAATTCCAAATGGTTGTAGGGATGTAATAAACTGCCAGTTTCCCAAAAATCTTTTCAGGGTACCCAGATTGTCTCTGAGGATCTCCACTTTGCATCTGATACACTTCCCTGTAAGAGTCCAAACAGTCCAGAGATGCAGGATCTTTCCTTGAATCCATACTTACAGCTGCTTCTCACAGAAAACAAGCTGACAGTCACTATCCACATAGGCTTTTCCTTTGTTAATGGAGAGTGAAGAATGCATTTTGACTTCAGATCATCACACACTACTACTTGCTTTGAAATGAGCACTTTTCTGTTAAAGTTCTTCATTTGCATTCAACAAGGCTTCTTTCTTATTTGATAGATTATCTAGTTACAGGGGTATACACAATGTAAATGTATGCTACTACATTATAATGGCATAAAGATAAGTGGAAAACAATGCAAGTAACATCCCACTAGTTTTCATGAAGTTGAAACACCAAATACACTCATATATTTAACAATCATTTTGATCTATATTAATACACAAGTGAATTGGCCTGGGGATTTGACATGAGCTGGCACCTGGTCTGCCAGTGTCACAAGTACTACTCTGACATGCTTGTGTATTTCTGAAAGCAATCCCTGTGACAGAGTACTGGTGACACATCATCTAAACTAGAAAACTCATCCAGGAACTGCCAATACAATTAATCTGTCCTGGTTTAGCAGCATCACAGAATTCTGTCCAGCACTGGTGGCTTTTGACATTTTTTGCATTTTTTTGATTTCTTCTTTTGACAGCATATTTTTTTTCAAAGTTTGAAGAGTCTCTTTCTTGTTAATGTGAGCTTCAAGGGGCTAGTATCCTCCATGTCTTCATACACTGTAACTTCCCTGCAGAGGTAAAACTTGCAGCATGTATTCTTAGCATGTTGTTGTCTACCATCACCATCTTTCATTTTGTGCCCTTGTACAGACTTGTGCTAAACTAGCTCTACTGTAGCATCAAAATTGCCGTTTTTATTTAGTGAGCACTTTGAAGTCCAATATGAGATTGATTGATTGTTCTCTGTAACACTAATACTGGCCTGTGTATAGGTGTCACTGAACTAAAAAACTATTTTCTAGAATATTTCAGAGGCTAGTGCTGCATGCATGGGCAATTGCAAATTAAAACCATCTACCAGGCACACTAAATACTACATTATATGGAGAAACATTACATTAGGAATTCCCATACATTTCTATTTACCCATTATGCAGTACAAACTATAAGCATGCAATCTACTATTATTGGTGCACCGCCTTCAGGGTCAGACTGATATGGCCAAAAAATTTCAATTGAAAATATGAAAACTATTATAATCACTTGTGAGAGAGTTTGACAATTAAGAGTATGCAATGCAAAAACTTTTCATATTAGTATATTGCAAAATGTTGATATATGCCATTTTTTCCACATGCTAAACAGATTGATTATTTCTGGAAAAAAAAAACCCTTGCCCATGCAAAACCAATACAAACCTTCTTAATACATTGTCCTTTGGTAGCTTTGGCCAATAAACACCAAAGTAAGGTGTTGCAATTAACTTAAATTGTAGTCCTAGTTCATGGGTTCTAGCAGCAGCGGTGGTACTAGGCCTTAATTACACTAGACATCTTATTTACTTCTTAAAATTCTTAGCAGTAGAGCTCCAATGGTAGGAATGCTGTTGTAGACCTGGTGGTTGCTGGCATTTTGATCGCCAGGTTATGCACAACTGCTGTATGTTTAGACAGTGATATGGTGTTTTAGAACACTAGTATGAGAGAGTGCTGCCTAATACCTATATGTAGTGCATTAGTCTACCAAGTAGGTTACTCCTGTGGGAATTCTATGCCACTGCACAATGCAGAATTTGTGCAGAATTAATGTTCCCTGAAGAATTTTACTTTTTCCTGCAGCATTTGTGATTTCCACAAAAATGCTTTCTTTTGGTGGAAATGACAAATTTCAGCTCTGTGCGTGACTGGGCCTGTCGGCTGGAGCCCCAGCAGAGCGACACTTCCTGAATCTTTTTTGTTGTCTGTATTGTTACAGACCTACTTGTTGACAGGTATTTTGAAATAAATTACCAATATAATGGAAACTGGAGTGATAATATTGTGTTGTTTTGACAAAAATATGCAGAATTTTGCAGAATTTTAAAACTTGGTGTGCAGAATTTTTTATTTTTTTGGTGCAGAATTCCGCCAGGAGTAGTAGGTAATGCTGCTTGCAGGGGAGAGAGGATCAGCGATGCTCTATTTTGGTCTCCCTAATGTATAGTAACACGTCTTTGTTTGACAGGAAATATTAAGAAAATCATTGTCTCCAGATGATGAATGTTCAACTGGACTTAATGTTTTAATTATTTCTCTTGAGTCATATTTGTATCTTAAGTTTAAAAAACAAACCAACCCTCACACTTTGGGAAGAAGGATCACCTGAACAGTCTTAATTCTGACCTTGCATCACCATCCTTTTGGTTGCAGGGGTGGGGATGTTGAGTAATTCTTATTAGTCTGTGATTTACCTACATTCATTCTTCCCAACAGAAGGGAACTCTAATTGTATAGTGGCAGTTGAAGACTAAAGCCTTAATGCCCTGAGACTTAGCTGTGATTGAGCTAGCATTCTAAAAACAGTGTAGCCATGATGGCATGATTGGTGTATGGGATAGGTCCCTGAGTACATACCTAAGATCTTGGACAGGATTATACTTGGGGCTGCAAGCCTGTGACACCTTAGCTGTCCTTGTACTTTCAGCAGGCAAGCTCAATCAGAGCTAGAGCGGGTATGTCTGATTGAGCTGAAAATGTCACCTTCCAGCTCCAAAGCAGACTTACACTTAGACTTTAGACTTGTGCAGATCCACTTACAGGTTTGGGGCCTTGCTATCTGGTTTTTTAATAAATGGAATCCTAGCAAAAGTAAACCTTACCCATTATTCCTAAAGAGCTCTAGGTTCAGTATTGCCCTATGCTACTTTTGTTTGGCTCTGGCTCATTCTGCTTGTTAGTTCCTAGACGTTCCCCTATGGTTTTTAGAACCCTCCAGGCCTCTATGTTTCAGTGACTTCAGGCTTAAGCATCTAGCCTTCTGAAAACACTTAATAGCACTGTTTCTTATTGAGGTAGGAAAGTCTTGTGGCTAAGGCACTGGTCTGGGACCTGAAAGACACTTATTTTATGAATAGACAGACAAGTACAATTTGTAGCATCTAAGAACCCTGGTCAAGGATAAAGGCCCTGTCATGCTAGGTGTTGCATGGAAAAATAACAAATAGTACTTCCGCTCCTGTTTCAATTCCCACTTCTTCCTTGCACAGGTTATTTTAAGTTCTTTGCCCCAATTCCTTGTCTGAAAAATTGTAACAGTACTTCCTTTTTCTGTCTTGTCAGTTTTAGATTGTAAGCTCTTTAGGGCAAGGATTGTCTTATTATGGGCTTGTAGTGTCTAGAGAGGGGACCTCTAAATTTTACTTCCACACGAAAAAGATGACTAAAACAAGTTCCTAGATCGAACTATATCACTCATCACTTCTCATCTTAAAAAAAAAAAAAAAAGATTCCTTGGAAGGTGAAGACCTTAAGCCCCCTCCCCCCTCTCAAAAGTCGCTCCAGATGTTTTCCTTTGGAATAAAATAAAGACATTAGAGATTTCAGGTGGCTTTGGCAAAGTTTCCAGGGCAAGTGAGAGTCAAAATTTGTCTGTTGTACACTTAAGAAAGATGTGCAAAATTCACTGAGTATCCTTTTAACAGTTAAAATTTCAAAAGATAAACACTCTCTCCATAATGACCTAAGTGGAGGTGAAACTAGTGTAGTGTGGGGGGTCTTGTGTGACTGAATTTTGCTAACTTCATGTTCACATTTTATGAATCTTACGTGGTCCCCCAAACTTAATGAACAGACTGAAGCTTCTGGGCTTGGCAGTTGAAAAGATAATGGGTGGTGGTGGAGTTTCGTCATGTTGGATCTCCTTTTTCCTGACTGGGTTGAGAAGAATTGCAATATATGTACACTGTTATATCTTTGAATTACTTTGGTATAAAGTCTGGCCTCCAGACCTCCAGACCTCCCTTTTGACCCTCTGCCTTTCATTCCAACTTGTCGTGTGAGAAATTTCTGCAAAATTATTTTGTGGGTTTGTTCCTGCTCTACTGAAGTTAACTGGAGTTTTACTGTTGACTTCAAAGAGAGCAGGATTAAGCTCTAAAATGGGAAGAAACTTTAGTGAACACTGTAAAGAGAGGCTGCTCTTGCATGGACTTGCATAAGTCAGTCACACGTTCTGGCAAGATGTGTTGATTCCTAGTGAGTCACTTTTATTTAACCATTGAATCAGTGTTCACAACTAAACTGGCTCTGGATTGTTGCCTGCATTTTCTTGATGCAGTCTTTAAAAGCCTGTATTATACTTCTTTCCCTTCCCTGTGCTCTCATTTTGCACCCTCCCAGAAACTGTGTAACGGACTGTAGTTTGTCCATGGAACTGTCAGCATCACAAGCGCAATTCTTAACTCTTGAGTGAAATTAGTATCTATTATTGCAGGAAGGCTTTCACAATAGGACAAGTCTTGTAAAATGCTCTGAAAAAAGTCAATATTAGGTTTAATCTTATTTCCTCCACTAGGTTGTTCAACATTAGGGGCTCCCAACCAAGAGTGCCTCCTCTCTGACTCTTACTAACTTTGTTCTGGATGTAGTCCAGGAGAAGTACATCTGTCTTGATAGGATATTTTGATTATGCTGTACAGAAGAAACTCACGAATAGTGGGAACTTAGGGCTTGTCCACGTAAAAAGATGACCTGCATGAGAAGCCACCTAGGGTGACCAGATATCCAAATTTTATAGGGACAGTTCCTATATTTGGGGCTTTATCTTATATAGGTGCCTATCCCTCTCCACCCCCCCATCTAGATTTTTCACACTTGTTAGCTGAGCACCTTAGAGCCACTGAACTTGTGAATTTAAACTATTGTAAACCCCTTTGTGGACCTCTTATTTCTATTTTATGTGTGTGTGGGGGGAGGGAGTGGGGTTTCCATATCAACTTAAACAAAACTGAAAAAAATCCACTCCCACGGTGGAGATAAGCGTCCACTCAGAGCTTTGCACCACTTTAACTTTGTCTTTTAAAAAACAAACCAACAATTTAAGTTAAACCAGTGCAGTTTTGCTATGTAGACAAGATGTAAGGATCTGTTCCGGCTGCCACTGGAGTAGAATTTTCCAGTTGTTTTCAGTGGCTTTAGGATCTGGTTCTGACTGGAAGGAAAACAGTGAAGCTAATTCTACATTAAGTGCTATCAAATGTACAAAATAAACTGAAAAATGGGGAAACTTATATTTTATCTGAAAGAGCAGTTACAATAACTTTAGGCACAATGTTAGTAGGTAAAAAGTGGACAGAAGTCAGATTTAAGACAGTGTCACTTTAATGTTTTATGAAGATGTTCAAAACTTTTTTTAAAAAAAGAAATATGTACTAGTAACAACTTGACTTGTTTTGTTAAAGCATTACATTGTATCTTAGTTTATATAACTTGCTTCTAATGTTGCAAAACCTTAGCTTTCCTCTGGGCAGCCTGCTTCCAATCTTTTTGAAACCTAACTCTTCTGGGTGTAGTTGGCTCTTTCATTTTTAATTCTGTGCATCTTAACTAGATTTTTATCTTGTGCTCCTGGAAAACTCTAATTAGGAAGCAGAACCAATTTTGTGTGTGTGTGTGTGTATATATATATTTAAAGTAGATCATGTGTCATTGGGAGTGTTTCCCCCCTGGCAAACTGGTTTCCCATTGTTTACCTCTAAGAGGAAACCAATAAATGCTTGTTGCATCAGAACTCTGATAAAATGGTTCTTTCAGTATAGCTCTGTTTATATGTCTGGAGCCTTTTTTTTCATAGAATGAGCAAAAGAAATTCTGCTTATGAGAACTAAATGAACAGGAGATGTAGACTGCTGTTGCATGTTGAGACTTGAATTGTTGAAAGTAGTTAAAATTGCTTGATCTGCCTCCAGGGGAAAATTAATAATTCTCCTAAATATTAAAGTGTTTGCTATATTTCGGTAGTATGGAAGGAGAACAAAAAAAGCAAACCCTGCAGGGTAGGCAAGTTGCAACATGAGTGTAACTTAAAAGCAAACTTCCACAGTAGGGGAATCTCTTGTTTAAGCTCATGATTTTTGTGGTGCCTCATTAAGGAGGCACAGCTGCAGTTAAAATGGTGAATTTGTCATTCTTATAAAGTGATTGGTTCCACAGAGACAGTATAAATATTTCTGAATGGAATTTCTCTCAATAGTGAGAGCTCATATACATGTGTTTGAAACAGAAAAAGTTATCAAGTTTAAATATATATAAAACTCAATAGGTAAACTCTCTTAATATAAAAAAGTATGTTTGCTTCATGTATGTACACATTTCCATAAAATATGAAACAGAATCTGACTCTGAGATCTGATCCTTTTAAGCAGTTGGGATCTGGAAAGATCAGTGTCTAATTTTCTGTTCTACAAAAGAGAATTTACTAACTAATTTCTGAATAAAGATTTCTAATTTTGAAATCTAAGATCTATGTTTGTTTTATTGTGGCTTTTCATTTTTAAAAAGTTGTGTTTTTAAGGTGCTTTGTGAAAAATTCTGGATATTGTTGGCCACTTTCAGTGATTAACTGTCTCTTAATTGCAAACTGCTATGAGAATTGACTAAGCTATTTCCCCTCTCCCCCTTTTTTTCTTTCAGACATTTAAACTTAATTTCTTGGTACTGTACCTGGAGACCTTTTTGTCCTTGTTCAGCTGCATACCAAGTGACTCATAGCTGTATACGTCTTTTTGTATCTACTTTCACATCGTCAAAGCACAAGTTGGACTCCTGGAAAGAAATGTCATGATGGATCCGTCTTAAGTGTGGTGCACTAACAATTTATATTGTTGATCAACAATGCCTTCCAAGTGGTAAGACCATATTGAAAAATTATCATATTACAGAACAAAAAATACTTTTAGATGGATTGTCTGAATACTTTTCCCTACTCATGTCCCTGCTACCTGTGCTATTGTACGTTTAACTTCATGCAAGAGCTTCAACTAATACTTCAGATATCGGCTGCTACTTACCTGGCATTAAGAAATTAGTGTAGATAAAACATTGAAAGGGACTGTCCCATCTCTCGTTACTTTTTTCATGTATGCAAGGGTACCAGTTTAACTAAATCAGTGCAATCCTCTTGTGTAGACACCTGTTTTTGGAAGAGTGCCTTATACAAATTTTAGCTCAAGTTGATTCCTTACTGCTACTGATGTGTCACAAGGCATCCTTATTGTTACTAATAAGGCACTCTTAATCCAAAATATTTGTCTACAGAAGGGGGTTGCATTAATATAACTAAATCAGTGTCTAAACTAGTTCTAAATCATCCTTTTTGGATGTTGTGAGTCATTCATTTAATGACTCTGCAATACTGATAGGCTATGTTGCTTTTACTGGTGGCCTTTGAGAACAGGGTTGAGAAATGTTGTTGGACCACAATTAAGAAATCTAGCAGTTCTGTTGCCTCTGCCATAGTGTTTATCAACGGAAACAGGATTATTTTTTCAGTGCTGGTCCCTATGTGTATTCCACGCATTGGATATGCATGTGCACCACACTCATGAGTCTGGAATTTTCTTAGCAAGCAGTCTCCGTTGGTTGTGCATGTGCCATATATCTCTTTGTGCTCTAAACTGAGGTTATAAAGGAGGATGCAGATTGATGCCCTTCCAGTTCCTTCTTATTACTGTATGGTCTCAGTTGGAATCTTTGGTGTCTTTGGCTCCTCTTCTACTATGTCACTTCTGTAAACATATTGTAAATAATTTTGGTTTTTAGTGTTTAGTATAATGTAAATAGGTCTATCTACCCCACCTCCAAGAAAGCTGGTATTCTGCCCAGGGTTTCTGGATTCAAAAACTGTTTCCTGCCCTCACTGTTTTTCTGTGAGCGATGAACATCAATACTCCCTCTACTGCCTGGGTGAGGCTCACATCTCCCCCACCAGTTCTGTACCTGGCTGTCAGGAACTGAGATTTAGAAAATATCTGATGAAGACCATGAGACCCCAATCAGATGTGGGCTGCCCCTTTCCCCTACCCCCATCAGTCTCATCAAGCAGGCGGCACCCATTCAAGCATGAGCTTGGGAATAGAGGCTAAGATTTCTAAAAAGAGGCAGCTTCCTGTGAGAGTAAGGGGCACTCTCATAGTCAGAGAGACAAACTGTTTTTGTCAAACTGTCCTGAAGAGGGGATCCTCCCTGGTCCCGTCAAAGTCAGAAGAGCCTGCACAGATGGGCACAAAAGATTTAGGCCCAAGTAAATCTTCTTGGCAAGAGAAAGTGGCATGAAAGGGTATGGATTTGCTGGTTCTGCTACCAGTTTCAGTGTTTAAGGCAAAGGACAAATATCACTTCCACTGCTAGAGTGGACATGATGCTTGTAATGACACAGCCCCAGGTGGATCCAACTTCCACTGTGACCAGGGAAGCTCTAGATCCAATAGCTCCACCAATGGACTTTCTCCGCACCCAAAGGCAGTCAAACCTGTGTCTCCCCAGAGGACCCGTTTTTGCATTCCTCATCCTCTTTCAGCCCTTCTGTGAGGTCAGTCTCTATTCCAGGATGCTGCTGTTCTGGAGGAGGAAGAGGCAGCTATTCTGAGGATGCAGAGTTGTTCTTCCCTCCCACCTGCCAGGCTTGGTATGTGGCCATTGGTACCGTCAGTTTTGGTTGTAATCTAGGATCTCGCCTTTTTCTTCTGCTGAATCAGAAACTCCCCAAGAGTCTTTGCAATACCAGGCAGAGCCCATCCTGGACCAAAAACCCTAGAAGATCAGGGTTTTGGCCTCTAGCCACATGTGATTGGCCAAGAGACAGGTGGTACCCTGTGCCATAGGGTCTTCTCCCTCTGATTGATCCCTTCTGCTGGTTCTACTGTGGGCCATGGATCCCTACCCTAGATACCCAGGTTCCATACATGAACCCTACTTACCATCGTTTGGCCAACGTCAGCTGGCCCAGTTGGAGTATTCAGAGGAAGAAGACAAACTGTATCTGATTGGTTCCAGTGGTGATTACATGATCTTCACTGGATGAGGTGGTTACTCCATCTTATCTGTCTCCACCTGATGACTTTGGCACTATAAGGATCACATGCACATGGTGGCATCCAAGCTGCATATTCAGTTTGAGGAAGTTCAGGAGCCTCAACACAGATTGCTGGACAGTTTTGCAGCCTTCCAGTCCCAGTCTGGTGGCCCTCCCTATCAATGAGGCCATCATGGACCCAGCAAAGACTGTGTGACATACTTCCGTTTCTTGTATTCTCACCCCAAAGATGGTTGAGAAGTGTTGTTTGAGAAGAGTTGTTATTCTTGGTAGAACAAGCAGCCACAGAAAAATCTCGGTAGCAACACCTAAAGCTACTCCTTTGGATGTTGCTGCCAAGTGACTGGATCTTCTGGAAAGAGAAGTCTTCTCTTCCCCCTCCCTCCAGTTCAGGATCGTAAACTATCAGGCCCTTCTGGCTAAATATTTTACCAATTATGCAAAGATTTTTTTTTTTTTTTTTTAAGGACAAGCACCTGGAAGAGGATAGAGCCCTTTTCTAGGCCTCAATTGACGAGGGCAAATAGATGCCAGAATTTCCCTCAAGGCTGCTGTAGATGCTGCAGATGCTGCGTCCAGATAAATGGTTATAGCCACTGTTGTGAGGAGAGACTCATGATTACAGTCCTCAAGTTTTCTAGAAAAGTGTCATGCCATCCAGGATCTGCCCTTTGATATGATCAATCTCTTCCATGAGAAGCCAGATAAATCTCTCCAAATCCTCAAAAATAATTCTTTACTCTCCAGTCATCTATACCCCTGTCTTCTCGTGGGGAAATCACAGACAGGTATAGGATGAGACTGCCTCCTCAACTGCCTGCCTTTTTATTATAAGTGTCCTCAGTAAACACCACATCAAAGTCTGAGTTTGTAGGCTCAGAAATGCAACTTCTGCAACATCCCCCCCAAATCTCACTCTAACCCCCAGATAGGGAGTTCCTTTTGAGACTGTAAAGATCCATATCCTTTTATTGATGCCATATTATTCCCCTTCTCCAGGTTTTTGGTAGTCCTCTTACACAATTTGCCTGCAACTGGAGGGCCCTAACTACCAACAGATGGGTACTGGAAGTTACTTGTGGGGGCTATCTGATCTTGAGTTTCTGGCAACTCCAACTCCCAAACCACTTTCCGGGTTCCTTTTCAGTGACCACCCTCATGAGGAGATTTCCACTCCAGGAAGTGGATTCCCTTCACTTTTGCAGAGCCTTCCTAAAGGTTCCACCTCCCTATTGGGGGAAGGGATTCTACTCTTCTTACTACTTGATAGTCAAAAAGAATGGGGGATGGATGCTGATTTTTGACCCGTGATGACTGAATATATGGATCTGAAAACAAATTCCTCATGATCTTTGGCACCAATAATTCCCTCCCTAGAGGAGGGCGTACAGTTCACTGCTCTTGACATGAAAGATGCATTCTTTCTCATAGACATTCACCTATCCCACATGAGGTTCCTCTTCAGTCAAGGCCATTACCAATTCACAGTCCTTCCGTTGGGACTAGCCACAGTACGCAGGGTCTTTACAGAGGTTTTTTTCAGTAGTGGCAGCTTGGAGGAGGAGAAATGGGAAGGCAGCGAATCCCAATCTTGATGATTGGCTTCTGGCAAGCAGCTCCTCTGATGGAGTCTAGCGGGCAACCTGATTCCTACTCCATCTGCTGCCTTCCCTAGGTGTTTGCATCAACTACGAGAAATGCACAGTGACCTGTTCATGAGGTCTACAAACTTCATAGGACTAACATTAGACTCAACCCACAGCAAGAGCGTATCTACCTTTTGGAAGTTCCAGGGTGCTCTTACAAAACTATAAGGTGCCACAGGACACTGTGCCGCTTTTATAAACCAGGTCATTCTCAGACATGTGACTTCAGTTTGAACTTGTCTTTCCCTCCTTGGCCACGTAGTCTTATGCATATATGACGCCATTTGCCAGGCTCTATCTTTGTTGTCTGCAAGCCTGGTTTCTTTCTGTGGACCCAGAATCAATGACAAGATGGCAAGTCTGTCCAAGGTCTTGGATGCTTTTGTCTGGCTGACAAAGCTGGAGAAAGTTTGGGAGGGATCGCTTTCCTCACACCAACTTCCAATGCAACTATCATTATAGATGCCTGTCTCTTAGGTTGGGGCACTCATATGGGAGATCATACAGCACAAAGCATCTGGACCCCTCAGGAGTCTCAAATTCATGTGTTTACTAGAACTCAGGGTGGTCCATCGAGCCTGCAGTGTCTTCCCTCCCACTCCTCTAATCCCAACATGTCTGAAATAATATCTGACAAGATGAAAGCTGTCTTCTATATAAGCAAGTAGAGGGGAACAAGAACCCTTCCTGTCTGTATGAAATCAGTCATCCTCTGGAGCTGGTGCATCAGCCATCACATAACTCTTTCAGCAGCATACTTACTTGGATGCAGAGCTCCCTAGTGGACAGTCTCTGCAGACATTTTTTTTTTTGCAAACCACAAATGGGAAATTCACAATTTGGGTGAAGAGAACCAATAGGGCATGCCTCAGAGATGAACAAGAAATTTCCACTATACTGCTCCAGAGCAGCTCTGGGCAAGGGCTTGATGGGAGATGCCCTCCTCCTATCATGGCTGAGGTATGCTTTCCCTCCTATTTCATTAATAACACAGGTCCTAAGGAAAATCTATCTGGACAGAGTTCAAGTCATCCTTATTGCTCCCAGCTGGCTGAGACAGTTCTGGTTTACAGATATGCTGAAACTCTCAGCTCAACTGCCTATAAACATAATCCCATTTCTGGACCTTTTAACAAAACATAAGGGCACTTTAATGCATCCCAATCTGGAACCACTGCAGCTGAAAGCCTGGAATTTGGATGGGTATTGGATGAAGAATGCCCAAGTTCCAGAATTGTTCAATCCATCCTCAACCAAAGCAAGAAAGACACCCTCCTAGGAGTTCTTATTCAGCAAGATGGAGGCATTTCTCCTCTTGAGCTCCAGTTATCTCCAGAATTTGCTAGGATCCCTTTTATCCTGGAAATATTGGCTTACCCTTATGTCTTACGGTGTCTCTGTACTCTGGTTCATTTAATAGCCATCAGTGCTTTTCAGCCTCCAGTGAATAACTGCACGATCTTCGCTCATCCTTTTACAACTAAACTTTTAAAAGGCTGCCTTAATCCTCTTCATCACCATTGGTGAAGATTTTGCCCCAGTGGAAGCTCAATTTTGTTCTTTTGTCTCTGACCAGATCTCCTTTTGAACCTCTAGCCACATGATCTATGGCCCCATCTGTCTATGAAAGTGGCTTTTCTAATCACTGTAACATCAGCCTGAAGAGGCAGTGAGTTGGGGGCACTTATGGCTGACTCTCCATATACTATCTTCCATAAAGAAAAGGTCTTGCTATGCCCCCACCCAAGATTCATCCCTAAAGTAGTTTGTGTTTCATATGAGTCAAACCATCCACTTGGTGAAATTTTTCCCTAAACCTCATGCCTCAGCTGAAGAGAGGAGAATTCATTCTCTGGATGTTTAAAGGGAACTGGCCTCTTATCTACAAAGAACAGAATTTGTTAGAAAGACACCTCCATATATTTGTTTCTATAGCAGTGAGATTAAGGGGTCAAGCCATATCTGTGCAGACTTCGAAAATGAGTATCTGGTTGTATTATCCTTTGCTGTCGCCTAGGTCCCATCTGTGCGCCCCTCTCTCTCCCCCTGCCCTACTTGCTGGAGCGGGTGAGAGCTCATTCTACGAGAGCACAAGCAACCTTTGGTACATCTCTGAGACATGTACCTCTACTAGAAATTTGTAGGGCAGCTACTTGGAGCTCCATGCACACCTTCACAAGACATTACGCCTTGGTTCAATCTTGTACTGCAGATACAACTGTGGAGACAGCAGTATTACAATCAGCTATCACATCTGCGTCCTCACACCCACCTCCTGTTTTGACCACTGTTTGGTAAACTCCCATATGTGGAACACACTTTGGAACCATCGCTCTAAAAAGAAGTGGAGGTTACTTACCTGTCACTGGAGGCTCTTTGAGATGTGTGGTCCATATCCATATTCAGCTACCCACCCTCTGTCCCTTGTGCTGCGTATCAACTGGATTTGTGGTAAGAATAGGAACTCGAGAGGTGTCAATCCACACTGCCCTTTATCTCCTCGGTTTGGAGCATGAATAGAGTTACGGCACATATGCAGACCAATGGACACTGCTTTCTTAAAAAAACAAACAAACTTGACTCATACGCATGCTGCACATGCGTATCTCATTTGTGGAATATGGATAGGAACCACACGCCTCCAAAGACCATCCAGTTATAGGTGAATAACCTACACTTTCTGTCTTCAGTGACTTAAACATCCTATGATGTCAGAAAATCGTCCTTAGAGCTGGATCCCATTGCCTACTCTGTTACTACAGTACATTATATTGCAGTGCAATTTTTGTTTTTTAAACAGGAGAAGTATACAACCATATGGAATTCATTCTAATCCGTATTATTGGTACTGATAGTAAATAATGCCTCAGTGTACTTTACTCCCAAAACTTGCTTTGGACACTGGTCTACATTCCTCGTCTGGTGATGAAGTTTTGACCCTTGTATCTTCCCTCTCAAACCTGCTACCTGCTGGATAACTGACTAATTTTCAGAGTAGTGAATTCAGAGGTACAAAATATGATGGTAGAACTTGCTACCTCTTGTCTAGAATCATAGAAATGTAGGACTAGAAAGGACCTTGATAGGTCATCTAGTTCAGTCCTATGTATTGGGGGAGAACTATATATTGTCTAGATTCTAGACCATCCCTGACAGGTGTTCGTCTTACCTGTTCTTAAAAACTTCCAATGACTGAGATTCTACAACCTCCCTAGGTAACTTATTCCAGTATTTAATTACCCTTCCAGTTTGGAAGGCTCCCCCCCCCCCCCGCAATATCTAACCTCTTGTCTTGTTCTCAGTGGATAAGGAGAACAATTTATCACCCTCCTCTTTCTAGCAACCTTTTATGTACTTGCAGACTGTTATCAAGTCCCCTTCCAGTCATATATTCTCTAGACTAAATAAACACATTTTTAACAGGATTGTATCCAAAAATTCTCTCAAGCATGGGTACCTCTGTTGTACTTCTCCTTTAGCACTTCTAGCATGGGAATGAAAGTTTCAGATCCCTTTCTTTTTGAAGCCACATAGATACCAAGATGATAAATGTCTGACATATCATAGCTGGGTAGAAACCTTCTCCAAACATATGCGCAAAGATCACTGTACAGAGCTAAGAAGCATGTTGCTTTAGTGGCTAAAGTTTAGTCTTTATTAAACTGCCAAATCTGAGATCTCTAACTTGTTTTGCTACTAATTGCACCAATGAAAGAAAATCATACGAATGAGTGGTAGAGTGGATTGGATAATGTAGTTCCCCATCAAAGGATTTGCTCAGAGTTAAGGATATCAGATTTTCTATAGTGTGACAGTGCTGCAACACTGTTGGCAACACAAGCAAATTCTGCAGGCAGTGAACTGGTGAAGCATCAAGTTTTCTGTTTTGAGCACTAAAACCATGTTTAAAAATAACTTTAGACGCATGTATACAGGAACACTGGGGTGTACTGATTAAAATAATATACATGTTAATAAAAAGCAGAATAGGCTAGCTGTTGTATGAAATATTTAGGTAAGAAATAGATCTGACTTTAGATATTTATCTTTTCATAAGCAGCACGTCTATTTATCTGATTCTGTATATTCCTGAGAGAGAACTGGTAACACACATTGTCTCACTGAAAAAAAAATCACTTAAAATGTCAACAGCAAAACATTTAGGTTAGTTCTCCTTTGGGTGATTGTGCACATATATATATTCCACTACAGATGTATGAGCTTCCAGTCCACTCTGGTCAGACACTTTTGCCAGTAGTACTACTAGGCAGCGCAGGTGCCCATACTCTCCTTGTGCTCTCAGATGGGGGCATGAAAGGGGTGTGTCCTCCCCCTCACTCTCAGTTCCTTCTCACTGGTTGTGGCTAGAGTTGAAGCTCCCTGTAGCATTTGCTTCGGTTAGCCAGCATCTTTTAGCTTTGAGCATTTATAGTTGTTGCTGTTAGTAGTTTGCTTAGTTAGTTATGGTTTAGTAGTTACTTGGGAATTTTTCCATATTAAAATCCTCCAAGAGCTAAGCAGTGTGCTATGTGCAGGGCTGATCTCGCCATCACAGATAGGAACAAGAGCTGCTTGATTTCTCATGGTAAGGGACAAATGCCCGACCTGTACCTCTTGCCCCACCAGGACTAGAAGACAGAGGGATTTTTGTCTTTAAGTTCACCTCAGGAAAGAGGTGATGTGTCCGGCATTGGAGCTGAGCCCCAACTGTGAGGCAAGGGACTTAGAAACAACAAGGAGCGCCCCTCTAACTGCTTTGATTCGAAGCACAAGTTTGTTGACAAATGGCTGACAGTGAAGCGTGACTTGTCGATGCAGATATTCTGTGCTGACATGAGCATGAAGTATAAGTATTCTCCCTGGAAGTCTTATGGTAAGCCCTCTAGTACTACCGGTCTCATCTGAAACTGCACCATTGACTCTGGTTCATTCAGGGCCATTCAGACTGGTGTCTTCACCTGTCCTTCCTCCTCCTTTCATCTGATTCAGTCTACCTCTGGACTGTTGACATTGTTACACATACCTGTGGTGCCCCTTCTCCCACAGGGCTTCTTGTCAATAAAGGATCTTCTTTGCCTTTCTCTAATGGACTCTCCTTTGCTGCAACCAACACCAGTGTTCTCTGCTCCACTGATACATCTGGGCACTGTCGATGCACTCTGGCATCGGTGCTGTCAGTTCCATCTCAGAATTCTCTTTGACCTATTATTCTGGCACCAGTCACTTGCATGGGTTCCAATCACCCCAATCTTCTCTTTCCTTGAAGCCCAATGTGTCTTCTGTACCTAGAGCACCTACATCCCCACTGGGGACTGCTCCTCCCTATTTTGAAGAGACTTGTATTTCTTCTTCAGACTCTGAAAGGGATGAACTTGTTTCACCTTTGAGATCTTTTAGACCACCTTGTATGGCTTCTACAACTAGGAAACCTAAAGGCCAGAAATGGCTTTCCTATCGGGAAGCTCCATCATGGTGTCTCCTGCCATAGATTGCTCAGACTATGTTGCTTCCTCTGATTTTACTGATCTTGGGGTACTCTGAGAGACCCTGAATCTCCACCATGGTCACTCTCTAGGAGGAAGTCTCATCCAGCGCAGGAAACCTCTGCTCAGGACCCTGGACCCCATGGAGGAGAGGAGAATTAATAGAAGAACCCTTGGATGTTCTCCATATTTCTTCATCTTCACCAGATGCTGACATCCTCCAGAGGATTTCAAAAATTTTCAGGATCTCATGAGAAGAGTAACTACTTCTCTAGAAGTGCAGGCAGAGCTTGTGCCAAAGAATCCCCACACCCTCCTTGATTATTTTACTGCCCCAAGAAGAGTTGCCATTTCTATCAATGAAGTCTTTCTGGAGCCAGCAAAAAATCTCTGGCAGACCTCTGCCTCTATACGTCCTATGGCCAAGAGAATGGATAGGTGAAATCGTGTTGTTCAATAAGATTAACCATTTTATTTTTAAATGCATCCTGTGCCTGATTCCTTAGTGGTCATAACCACTAATGAGTGGTCTCATCCATCCTGTCCTAAAGCCTGTTACAGGGATAAGGAATTAAAGAGGCTAGATTTATACAGCTGAAAGGCTTATTCCACCACTGCTCTCCTGACAACAATGTGAGAGTTGCCTCTTCTTTTTCCCCATCAGTTTAAATTCCATGAGCTTGGGGACAGAATGACAGACTTTTAAAAATGCTTTCTGTTTCAGTGGAAGAAATCTGACGTTGTGGGTTCTTCTACAAACATTATGACCCTCCCTCCTTTGGAAGTGCTGTTACAATGTGCAAAGACAGCTTGTGCTACTCCTCAATTCAGCCAGTCTACGTCAAAAGAAACTGTCAAGACAAACTGTACTGGCTGCCTCATGAAGGATTTTCATTCTTCCACAGTTCTCATGCTCCCAGTTTGCTGGTGGTGGTTGTAGCAGTATTGAGTTCAAAAACAGGCCAAGTTCACTGCATGTGACAAGGAAGCCATAAGGTGCATACTTTAGGCAGTAGGAGGTTTCTCTTCTGTATCACTAAGCATCAGTAACTCTAAGTCTGTAATGTCCAGGTATCAGTACCATCTATGGGAGAAAATGGCTATATTCGCTGTGGCCCTCACTGATGACTGAAGAAAGTTAACTAGGTTCTGATAGCAGAAGGACTGTTTAGTGGCCAAGCATAATCTGAGATTATCATTTGACTCCTCTGATGTTGTACCATCAGCCATAACCTTAAGACGGCACACATGACTCAGATCATTTGGTCTTCTGCCAGAAACTAGGACGGAGGTGGTGCCTTTCAAGGGTGATTATTTGTTTAGTGTGAGAAATGAAGAGGTCCTGGGGGGAAAAATGTGACCACCAGGTGAACAGACAGATCCCTAGTGGTCTACCAACCCGCAAGAAGGCCTTGGGTGTCTGGTTTTAGACAGTATAGATAACAGTGCTTGTCCTCATCTTTGTATTTCTCACAGTGATGCCAGTGCCAGCATCACAACCTCATCTTGTGCAGCAACAATGGATGAAGAACTTTAAACCCATTATAAAGGGCAAACAAACACCTTCTTTGTTTTCTGCCTTAAACCTCAAATTTTGATGTGTGGCTCAAGTGCTTCTGACCAACTTTGAATCCCTCCTTTTTTTGGGAAACACTTTGCCCCTCATTCAGTACCTGAAGTAGCATCACCCCAGACAAATAGATTCTGGAAATTAGTTCAAAGGGGTTATTCTCTGCAATTTGAATCCTTCCCTCTTTCCAACCTGCCCTCCATTCCTATTAAGGATCCTGCTCAGGAAAACCTACTGAAATCAGAGGTTTACTCACTCCTGGACGTGGAAGGGTATACAAGTGGTACCAAGGGAACTGGAGGTAAAAGTTTTTATTCCAGGTACTTTCTGATCCTGAAAATAGATGGAAGTCTCAGTTGCATATTTAAATGAAGGAAATCCATGGAATCAATGTGGACAATCTCTGAAAGAAAGAATTTACCTTACAGTAACTGTGGTTATTTGAGATGTGTTTTCCACATGGGTTCCACTATCTGCCCTCCTTTCCTACTACTAGTCCTAATCCTCTGGGATTCTGTATTTGCAACGGATCTGTCTGACTGTTTGGGCCCACTCTGGGATCTGACTGGTTGGGCCCACTCTGCCTTTAATGCTCCCTGGTGGGGGCATAAGGACATCTAAGGCACAGACATGGCCCCAACAAACACTGCTGGCCAGAATAATTTAATTTTATGTGTGGCACATGCACCTCTGGTGGAATCCATGTGGACACTCTAAGAACCACAACTACAGTAAGATAAGTATCCATTCTTTTCACTGTATCTCAGGGCTATATCACAGGCTAATACAGATTCTAATTTATGTGGTGGATCCATCTTTTTGATACCTATACCTATAAATTGCCAGTGGCTTAGTTGTGGCTATTTGGTTGTTGGCTTTCTGGATTGCAAAAAACAGTGCATCGAACAAAAAAACTTAGTTGTGCTTGTCTCTCTCATATACAGAAGTTGTTTAGGTAATATCTTTTTTATTGGACCAATTAGAGACACAAGGCGGGTAAGGAAGACATTTTGAATTTTTAATGACAATACAGTATTGTTGGTTTGCTGAATCATGTAATCAGGATTCCAACAATATCTCATGCTTGTTGAATTGGAAGGATTTTATTACAACAAATTCCTTTGAACCAATTTTTTTCTGCTGAAAAATTGCGTAGAACTCCATAGGATTCTTAGAATCCATAGTATAACCTTATACTAAGGTTGCCTGGATAACTTTTGAATTATTATAAAATTAACATTTGAATGTATGAGTTCCGTGTACTCTTGACTTCGGGTTGCAGAGCTTACATTATCTGCCAACAATTTTACATGTGCTACTGGTGAAGACTGTAACTCTGTAAGCCAAATATCTGTAGTTAAAGAAAAAAAATATTGCTATTGCGTGTTCTCAATACATATATTTTTCAAACCCCACCCTTATACATGCCATAATTTTGCAGTTTTATGTATAATTCTACTGAGAGTTAGTAATTTAATAAAATGGTTGATGCAGTTAATGTGTACAGTCCTATAAATGGTATAACATGTTCCAGATAAGTAGCCTCGCCACATTTTACTTTTTCTAGAGCCTTGAACTTCATGCAGTCTCTTATACCTGTGCAAGGTGTGCACAAGAGGCTTCTTGTTCAGAATAGTAACATTTGTTTCTATATTCACTTAGCACAGGTATACATTTCTACAGAAGGTGCAAGTCAGTGGAGAGTTGAGCCCAAAGTCCCTAACCCAGGTATAATATTTTTAAAAGTTCTCTAAACTGGATTACCTGGCACTACACTGAACCACCCTGTAGTAGCCCTGCAGTTATAACTGGTCCTTGTCCCTTACTCCCCTGGTTGGTTGGGCACTGATTAAAGTGAGTTAGGGAAGGAGCAAGGTAAAAAAAGTTTGCTTTTGGGATTCAGATGAGAAGATATTCTGTGTAAACAAACAAATTAACTTCAAAATGTTCTTGCTTTGTAGGTGGTTTTTTTCATACTTTTCATGTTTATATTGTACCTTTTTCACCTGAAGATCTTAACATAGTTGGAAAACTTTTTCATAATTATCATCCTCTTCCAGATGGGGAAAAACTGAGGTACAGAGAAATTACATGTCTTGCTGAGGCTGCCACAGGCCCTGTGGCAATCAGGAATAGAACTCAGTCTTTCTGTTTGATCAGCTTGAACAGTGGTTTTCAACCCATGGTCCATGGACCCCTAGCGGTCCATAGACTATGTCTAAGATTTCCAAAGAAGTCCACACCTCGATTCAAAATTTTTAGGGGTCTGCAAATGAAAAAAGGCTGAAAACCACCCTTCTCAGCAGGGCCCCAGAAGTAGAGATTTTGTCATGGATATTTTTGGTAAACGTCATGGCTAGGTCACGGGCTATGAATTTTTATTTGTTGCCCGTGACCTGTCTATGACTTTTACCAGAAATACCTATATCTAAATCTTAGCCTTGCTTATAATCTGTTTGATCTATGAGAAATTTCATTTAGATGCCTCACTTCAGTCAGCACTGAAAGTAACTAAGAATTTTGTTTAAAGTCCTATAACATTCTCTTGTAAATGCAATCTCAAAATAATCTGTTTCCTGACCCAAAGATCCAGGGTTTTGGTGGTTTTGTTTTGTTTTTTGTTTTGTTTCTGTTTTTAACTGTGTCTTTTAGGCACTGTGCTTAATTGACCAGTAGAGGTCAGCCTCTGAAACTTTTTATGTAGGGGAGATATACATTGCACATGTACAGCTTTTGTTACTGTTTTTCATCTAAAGTAGTTTACTTTATGGCACAAATGTATGTGCTGCTGCTTTTTCCTATATATCTTAAAAATTAGTATTAATGTGGCTTTGTTGGTTTCATGTCATAATGAAACGTATTTTTTTTTGTTAGCTTTCATAAGTTGAAAGATTCCTTTGCTCTGAAGCTTTCCAGAATGGTTTATGCTAAGAAGCTTCCTGATCCCAACATATTTACTTAGTTTTAACCTAATATTTCCTCAACTTTTTTCTTCTTTCCATTTTACTGTAATTTCTCCTTCCTCACTGACTGCTTTAATGTAAAGATTTGCTTCATAACTGGAGAACTAGTGACTATCTTCCTTTTGTAACTTATGATGCTGCTGCTCCACAGATCAGTGTCCCCATTAGGCCATGTGGAAGAACTGTAGGTGTTCTCCCTTCCGATGATTTCATCCATTAGGGTCATATCTTGGTTTTCTCCCTGCTGCCCTGTTATTTCACTAAAACATATTAAAGAGTAAAACAGTTATTATTCAGGTTTAGCCGTTTACTGTAGATGGAATACACTGTTTTATAGACTGAGACATTCTAAATATTCCCTTTACCACCTACTCCTAGGCAAAGGGAAACACTGGTATTCTTGTGTTACACGCTACTTTTTACAGCTCTGAATATACTTTTTTCTTAAGCAGAACAAAACTAACATCTTAACAAAAACACGATACCTTTTAAAAAGGTACTAAATAAATGCATCTAGTGTATTTTTTCCAAATAGATTCATTACTATTTAAACCATAATCTGTGAAGTGTAATGACAATACTTACTTAAAGATAAAGGTTGCAACAGAGGTTGTAGTGTAAATTCTATTGTGTGATATTATAGGATGTAAATTTTTAGGACAGGGATTGTGTGAAGAGCCTCTAGTATGCTATGAATGATACCATAATATAAAAAAAAAATAAAAAGCTAAAAATAGAATGTCATAATAAAATTAGTGATTTGGTTATGAACACTATACTGCTGGTAGAGGTAAAATGGGGAGATTGAGGAAACTGCTATTGACTGTAGTGCCATCCCCGGTACTGACAGCCAATTGCGACCTGACGAGACCCAGAAAAAGATCATCCTCGTCGACCTCACGGTCTCCTTTGAGAACAGGACCCCGGCCTTCCGTGAAACCCGAGCTCGTAAGCTGGAAAAATACGCTCCCCTGGCCAACACCCTGAGAACGAAGGGCTACGAGGTGCAGATGGATGCCCTGATGGTCGGCGCTTGGGACCCCTGCAACGAGCGTGTGCTGCGGACCTATGGGATCGGTCGACTCTACGTACGGCTCATGGGGCGCCTCATGGTCTCAGACACCATCCGATAGTCCAGGGACATCTACATCGAACACATCACCAGCCACTGACAGTACCAGGAGGTGTGAGCCGGTACGACATCGTGCATCAACTATGGGAAAGGGGCTGAGAGACTTTTTCCATTGGGCCATATGAACTGGAACCATAAACTCACTGAACACTAAATCCCACCAAATGAGGGTTGATCCATCCTCATCATCGTATCCACTCATTTTACTCCACACCTGAACATAGCCATTATATGGACAACATACCCCCATATCTCAATGTCTGTACTTTGACCCGTTAAACTTTTACCCCCAATTGGGGAGATTGCAGATTATGTATTCCTTACGCCACCTGTTCCTAAACCGAATTTCGCACCCCTTGATAATCTGTACCTTATTCCCTGATCACCAGAAACTTCTATGCTTAAACTCTGTACCGTTTTCTTTTTACTTCAACATTATCTTCATAAAATGTGAACTTGACATTGTTTTAGTTTTTCACTATATTAATTAGTAACACATTTCATTGATCACCAGATATATTTAAGATCAATTTCTCTGAGTAGTAAGACATAAGATTGCCTTTTTTTTTTTTTTGACCACATATACCTTTATTCTAGTAATGATTATTAACCTAGGATAAATGAAACTAAAATTTCCCCCCTTAAATTCCTGAGTGGGAAACTTGCATATTTCTTTCAGTTGGTCTAGCATCCTGACTGTAGCTGCAGTTCCTGCTAAAAATGTGAAATCAGCACAGTGTTGATAAATTTGACTACACATAGAAAACATTGCCTTATCAGCACAAAAATCTAGATTTTACACAGGTGAGGCTTGATTGAGAACATTGTTACAGCTCAGTACCATTTATAAAGCACTTTTTTAGCAGATGGTATACTGTAATCTGTAATTACAATTGTCAGCATACGTCTCCTCTCCTAGCTCTCTACATTTGAAATTAAGGACAAGGTTAAAAAGAATTATGGGAAGTAATTAAAATTGGGGACAGTCTGTCAAAAAAGCTAAATAAATATTCAGTCTTTTCAAATGAAAGGTTCAAATAAACCTTCTAAGAATGTTTTTAATTATATTTGAGATTTTGAATGAAGAGGCAAGTACCAATATTTAAGGATAAATCTTTCCTGATAAAGAGAAATGGGGACTTTCCTGATAAAGAGAAATGGAATGGGGACTTTCTTCTCATGTATTTGTATATTGCTTAGCATTCTATAGTCCTGATCTTCATTTGAGGCCTCTTGAGTGCTGCTTCAGTACATAACGTGGGCTCTGTGACAAGAAAAAATGACTGCAATTACATTATTTGGATGGAAGACACACAAACATTTGATTTAGCTGCTTTATATACAAGTTGTATACAAAAACTTATTCTATGATAGCTTTTTATGAAAGTAAACATTTTGAGATCATGAATGCAGTCACAAAAAATATTCTGAAGGAAGATCTAGCGTTGGCTGTGCCCTTGCTACTAATGCTTTTTTTGATGAGAGCTTTTAGTGTGATTAAGAAACAATATAGGTAGATTATCAAAATTATACCAACTGGAGCAGTGGTTCTCAACCTAATTACCATTGTGGGCCACATATGCGACCCATAATGTGTTATGTGGGCTGCATCCAATTCTACCTCAATGGCCCTGAGGATGTCACATGGGCTGCAGCTCTGTGCTGACTGTGCTCAAGCTGCCCACGGGCCACAGGTTGAGAACCACTGGTCTGGAGTAAGTTCTTTTAAATTATTACAAACTGTGGGCTTTCCCTCTTCTTGTCATCAACTGGAGGCAGTCAAGACCTTTTCTGCTACGGAAGGATAACCAAGGCCTCCAGAGTAGATCAGTGGCAATCTCCAGACTTCTTTCAGAAAAACTAATTATCTCCTTATTAAGAATGTTTGTTTAAAAATTTATTTTACCAAAAATGTCCCATTTTAATTAAGACTAGCACTTTTTTGGCAAAGAAGTTCCGAGATAGCTAGATGGGCTTTCACACACGCAGGGGCATGCATTCTCCCTCCTTCTCTTGCTTCTTTTTCCTTATTGTCAGGAGTGAATGTGGCCATTGGTTTCTCTTGCCTGTGGCAAGGAAAGAGGGTTATGAGAGGGTAGATCTTGCCACTGAGCACGCCAAAGGAAGATTGTAATGACCACCCACCCGATGAGTGTCTTATCCCTCCCCATCCAGTTGCCAAATATTTACTAAAAAAAATGCATCCGATTGAAGTGAGCTGTAGCTCACGAAAGCTTATGCTCAAATAGGGGGGAGGGATAGTTCAGTGGTTTGAGCATTGGCCTGCTAAACCCAGGGTTGTGAGTTCAATCCTTGAGGGGGGCCATTTAGGGATCTGGGTCAAAAATTGGGGATTTGTCCTGCTTTGAGCAGGGGGTTGGACTAGATGATCTCCTAAGGTCCTTCCAACCCTGATATTCTATTCTATTCTAAATTGGTTAGTCTCTAAGGTGCCACAAGTACTCCTTTTCTTTTTGCGAATACAGACTAACACGGCTGCTACTCTGAAACCTGTCAAATATTTACTGTGAATAACCGCGTAACAACCTCCCTCCTCACCACTTCTGGTTGTATTTTTTTTGGCAATATATGTATTTTCTTACTTCATCAGTTGAGGATCTGAAGGCTGGATCGTAACTGACTTAACGCATCTGAAAAAATGACCAGCTACTTACTCTGGCTGAGCAGTTGTAGGCTTAAAATAAAAATGTTACTGTGGGTAGTTTTTAGATAAGAACAAGTGGTCACTTGCAAGACAGAGAATGAAGAATTGTATGAAATTATATATATATAGTCTGTACTGTTGCAGTGCCCAGAGAGTTCAGTTCAGTTTTGGGTCCCCCATTATGCTACATGGTGTATAAACGCGTATGAAAAGAAGTCCCTGTCCTGAATTACTATCCAAAAATAAAAATAGTTGACTTTTCTGTAATAAGAGCATATGCTGTTAATATGTTAAGTTTATTATACAAATCTGTTTCATTATCCATAGTAACAAATGTTCTAAGGGAAAACAGAAAGATGCGGACAACTTTTAACTGTGATTGTGATTTTTGAATATACTGTACTTTATAGGATTATGAGCAGGAGGAATTACTTGGCCTGATACTTATTAGACTCTTGATGACATACTATTTTATAACATCTAGTATGGTCGGGGTGTGTGTGTATTAAATAAGTGGATCGATGGCAATGTAAACATACTTAACTTTTTTCACTTGCAAGTACCCCAATCATTTATTGCAGTCCATTTCTGCTAGATGGAGCAAGCCATGACAAAAATGAGGTGGGGGAAGTCAAATTTCAAGGGCTCAAGCCTACAAAACCTCGTCTGCTGAGCTCCAGTGGGATTGTGTGTGTGTGGTAATTTCAGGATCATGCCCAAAATATACAGTAGCCCTTATATTTTGCAAGTTGGGCATATCTGCTATTCAGAGGTAAGAGATTGCGATAAATGCCTTTTTATATGCAGAATACTCTGTGAAAAGAGTTACTTGTAATGAAGCAGGATGATATTGAATGTTTCGTACTGAAATGTTTTGATTTCAGTCCAACTGAATGAACAAACTTTCTTTCTTAAACTAAATAGTGCACACAAGTATGATTCCAAGCAGTGAGTGGGAGGTAGCTCATAGTTATCAATAAATCCTTGTCTTTATAAATTCTTTGAAGACCTGCTCATTCCCTCTGAAACATTTGGCACTGGCCACTCCTAGAAAACAGGATATTGGTCTAGATGCGTCATTTGGTCTGACGCAGCATGGCCATGTTTATATTCTTATGTTTCATAGGACCACAATTAAAATTGGATCCTGGACTGTTGGTAGTTTCTCCATGGAGCCTCAATTGATTTTTTTTTATTAAATCTGTTTCTTCCAGTCTGAGTTTGTATGACAGTGCCAGTGTTTTATGTATTTTGATAGCATCCATCATGAATCATAGGGTTGGGATTTCAGCTAAATTCTCCTACTGCTTTGTTATTTCAGTTTGATGAGGATGAAGTAGTACTATTAGCAAAGATCATGTCATCTCTGACGTACGATGAATGTTGATAACCTCTTACAACTGTTTGTTTGATGCTTTAGCATCTTACAACTGTTCGTTTAATGTTTGTGGCTAAAGTTAGGTTTCCTGCCTGCATCTCAGTGGACTGGCTTAAAAAAAAAAATTCAAGGAAAGTGGCTTGGGGGAAGATGTTTAGAAGATCTTGTGTGAAAGGCCTAGAGATTGTTGGGGATGCTGTTGAGAGAAACGGAGGTCGGGTGGAAGGATGACTAGAGCACCAGCCAAATAAGAGTTTTGAAAGCTACAAAATGGAGAGGGACACCTTGAACTTCTCAAGAACTTGTACTGGATATAGGAAAGCATTGTACTCCTATATTTAACCTCAAGATAAGAATTGTTATTTCTCAGGCACTTGAAACATAAAAAATTTTAATTATTCTTGGCTTACACTGTATTGAACAGGATGCATTTTATTAAATAATAAATATGATATAGCTCTTTTTTAACCAACTTCTCAAATGTCTTACAGTTTATTTTATGTTTGCTCTTGTGTATCCATTCCTTCTGATATTAAATAATAATGCAAACACTTCTAAAATGAAAGATACAGGTAAGTGAGTAAAGTGTAAGTAATTGATGCATGTGTTTTGCAGAAATTGAGATTTCTCCCACTAGACAGACAGACTGCCTGCATTTTTAATGGACCTGTTATACAGCTCACTGAAAATGCAGATATAACTTCTTTCAGAGATTTTATGTTGAGCTAAACCTTAGGTCATTCAAATAATTTTTTAAATGTACGTAAAACTTTGGGGAAAATGTTACTTGTTTTGAATAGTATCAGTCAAAAGTGTATTGACTCATAGAATCATAGAATCTCAGGGTTGGAAGGGACCCCTGAAGGTCATCTAGTCCAACCCCCTGCTCGAAGCAGGACCAATTCCCAATTAAATCATCCCAGCCAGGGCTTTGTCAAGCCTGACCTTAAAAACCTCTAAGGAAGGAGATTCTACCACCTCCCTAGGTAACGCATTCCAGTGTTTCACCACCCTCTTAGTGAAAAAGTTTTTCCTAATATCCAATCTAAACCTCCCCCACTGCAACTTGAGACCATTACTCCTCGTTCTGTCATCTGCTACCATTGAGAACAGTCTAGAGCTATCCTCTTTGGAACCCCCTTTCAGGTAGTTGAAAGCAGCTATCAAATCCCCCCTCATTCTTCTCTTCTGCAGGCTAAACAATCCCAGCTCCCTCAGCCTCTCCTCATAAGTCATGTGCTCTAGACTCCTAATCATTTTTGTTGCCCTTCGCTGGACTCTCTCCAATTTATCCACATCCTTCTTGTAGTGTGGGGCCCAAAACTGGACACAGTACTCCAGATGAGGCCTCACCAATGTCGAATAGAGGGGAACGATCACGTCCCTCGATCTGCTCGCTATGCCCCTACTTATACATCCCAAAATGCCATTGGCCTTCTTGGCAACAAGGGCACACTGCTGACTCATATCCAGCTTCCCGTCCACTGTCACCCCTAGGTCCTTTTCCGCAGAACTGCTGCCTAGCCATTCGGTCCCTAGTCTGTAGCGGTGCATTGGATTCTTCCATCCTAAGTGCAGGACCCTGCACTTATCCTTATTGAACCTCATCAGATTTCTTTTGGCCCAATCCTCCAATTTGTCTAGGTCCTTCTGTATCCTATCCCTCCCCTCCAGCGTATCTACCACTCCTCCCAGTTTAGTATCACCCGCAAATTTGCTGAGAGTGCAATCCACACCATCCTCCAGATCATTTATGAAGATATTGAACAAAACCGGCCCCAGGACCGACCCTTGGGGCACTCCACTTGATACCGGCTGCCAACTAGACATGGAGCCATTGATCACTACCCGTTGAGCCCGACAATCTAGCCAGATTTCTACCCACCTTATAGTGCATTCATCCAGCCCATACTTCCTTAACTTGCTGACAAGAATACTGTGGGAGACAGTGTCAAAAGCTTTGCTAAAGTCAAGAAACAATACATCCACTGCTTTCCCTTCATCCACAGAACCAGTAATCTCATCATAAAAGGCGATTAGATTAGTCAGGCATGACCTTCCCTTGGTGAATCCATGCTGACTGTTCCTGATCGCTTTCCTCTCATGCAAGTGCATCAGGATTGATTCTTTGAGGACCTGCTCCATGATTTTTCCAGGGACTGAGGTGAGGCTGACTGGCCTGTAGTTCCCAGGATCCTCCTTCTTCCCTTTTTTAAATCTTTTAAATCTTTTTTAAAGATTGGCACTACATTAGCCTTTTTCCAGTCATCCGGGACTTCCCTGGTTCGCCGCGAGTTTTCAAAGATAATGGCCAATAGCTCTGCAATCACAGCCGCCAATTCCTTCAGCACTCTCGGCTGCAACTCGTCTGGCCCCATGGACTTGTGCACGTCCAGCTTTTCTAAATAGTCCCTAACCACCTCTATCTCCACAGATAGAGTTTTTATATATATAAAAAAACTGACAAGTCAAAAGGTGGCTATGTGGATTATTCATTGTAGTAGAAGCTCAACATCACTATAGTATATTAAAGACTGTTGGAAATGTTTACTGTACATTTTTACCTTTACATAATGTACTTAGATCAATTGCCTGATACTGTTAATCGGAACAGACAGACAATAGTCAGGATTTAATATTTTGGAAACTAATAATGAGCTATAATTTAAGTAACTCAGGATGCACACCATGTTAAGGTCTTTTAAAGTAATTTAATGCTTGGGAAAACTTTTTTACACAATGTTAGTTCCTTTAAGTATCTCACTATGTCAACTGGATAAATGGCTCAAAATAACATCATACTACAGAAATAGATTTACTTTGTTTGAGTGCATTTCATTAGGTTTATATATACAGTAACTCCTCACTTAACATTGTAGTTATGTGAAATGATGATAAACGAATCCAATTTTCCCATAATATTTAATGTAAATGTGGGAGGTTAGGTTCCAAGGAAATTTTTTGGGGGCAGACAAAAAGCATTATGTGCTGTGGTTGGGAAGTGCTCCTGGCTTACCCCACAAAGGCACAGCCCACTACAGGCAAGGACGCTAGGACACACCTTCCCTGCAGCAGCAGTGGCAGTTTACCCAGAGAAGAACAGGCCCCGACTTTGCCAGTGGATGCTCCAGGCCCGCCTCTTCCCATCCCCACTCCACCTCCTCTCCGGAGCATGCCGCATCCCTGCTCCTTCCCCCACAGAAAGTTCTAAGTGCTGTTTGGCGGTGGGGGAAGTGCTGGGAGGGAGGGGGAGGAGGCAAGAGAAGAGGAACATGTGCAATGCTCCTTCGTAAAGTCGCTGCTGTTCCACAAAATCTTACAGGCAGTGGACAGAGCAGGCAGCCAAACAACATTATAAGGGAGCATTGCACAACTTTAAATGAGCATGTTCCCTAATTGAGCAGCGACGTAACTTTGAAACAATGTTAAGCGGGAGGACGTTAAGTGAGGAGTTACTGTGTGTGTGTTTAGTTGACAAATCTAGGTGTGTGTTTTAAGGAGGAGCTAGTTATAAACTAAATTGGCTTATACTTTTTTTTAATTGCAACAGATATAGAAAGAGAAACAAAAGGGAAAAGGAAAAAAGTCAGTGTTGTGCCAGTGATGATAGAATGAAGTAAATAAACAGGATAAGGACCAAAAGAAAATCTTAAAATACTAATGTACACTGATGGATCATGTGACTTGAAAGCAGATTTACTAGTGATGCTTTCAAGATGAACTTCACTGTGTTCTGATTCAAAGAATTTAAGGTGCACTTTTTAATCCGCTGCTTTATTCTGTTTCCTGCCATACATTTTGTTACTGCTTAATCAATTTTGATCTACAAATTGCTGATGAGAAAAGATATGATTTAATTGGGATTAGACAAATTTACAAATTAGGATTTTCATGACCAGTTACAAGTAAACTTTTATTAAGAGAAAATCCATACACAAAATATTTCATAAACATAGCTTCAGTTTTTTTTTCAAGGAAGCCTATTTATCTCTGATTATATATAAACTTTTCCCCAAAGATGGATCAGAGAAAGTATAATGATGAAATGTCCTGTGGACTTCACATTTATGTCTCTCTCCTTATCAGAAGATTCAGAGAGATTTATATTGGTTAAATGCGGGTAACACTGACCATTTGAAAAAGGAATATGGATGTTGAGATGGTTCTGTTTTCTGGTTCAGCTGTTATTATTTTCAATCATTCAATAATTGTAAATATATAGCTAGGGAAATCCTAGGTGCTTTTTTTCTTCTGAGGTATACAGGTACAGCTTAAAAGTTAATATTTCAAATGTTTCCTGGGACAAGTCTACAAAGAAGCCCAGGCTCTAGAGCAGTGGTTCTCAACCAGGGGTTTGTGAACTCTTGGGGTACACAGAGGTCTTCCAGGCAGTACATCAACTCATCTACATATTTGCCTAGTTTTACAACAGACTACGTAAAAAGCACTAGTGAAGTCAGCACAAACAAAAATTTCATGTAGACAGTGACTTGTTTATGCTACTCTATGTACTATACACTGAAATGTAAGTACAGTATTTATATCCCAATTGATTTATTTTATAATTATATGGTAAAAATGAGAAAGTATGTAATTTTTCAGTAATAGTGTACTGTGACACTTTTTTTTTTTGTATTTTTATGTCTGATTTTGTAAGCAAGTAGTTTTTAAGTGAGGTGTAACTTGGGAGTATGCAAGACTAATCAGATTCCTGAAAGGGTACAGTAGTCTGGAAAGGTTGAGAGCCACTGCTCTAGAGTGACAAGTAGCTCGTGATGTGTGGCAGTGAGGTAGGTTTAGATTACTATGCATCCAGAGGAATTCTTAAGCAGTTTAAATATGAATGTAAATTCACAGGTTGGGTGTACAGCTAAGCAGCTGGAAGCCAGGGAGAGCCCCTCCCTCCTCAAACAAACACTCCTCCCCTAAGAAATGCCTTCCTTTCTTATGGGAAGGCCCAACACCTGCAGACCCTTCCCTCTTCCTTTTCTCCACTGTCTTCAGTGAGCAGAAGTAGGCCTGTTTCCCCCTCCCCCCACCCCCAGTCCCTCCTTCTTGTGTTTTCAGAGGGCATCTACACACTTTCTCCACTAGAAAGGTAGCAGTGTTGAGTTCCTCCACCTCTGTACATCAGTGGGGCCTCCAGACTTCCTGTTTTTTGTCCTACTTTTGATTCCCTCCACCCCTTCCCCAATTATCTAGGATCCTTCCCTGTGTGTTCCCACACCCCAAATAAAATCTTGTATGTTCTTTGCCTATACCCTAGTATCCCTCATCCTTTAGAAGTCAATTCTCTTCTCCCAAATAGTGGGCTCAAACCAGGGCTCAAATTGGGGAGGGAGGGAAAGTAGTGGTACTCTCCCAAGCTCCACTTGTATCAGTGCAATTTCCTGCAATATCTTTTGGGAGATCTTACTGTATTAAGTGTATGTATCATTGTGGGCCAGGGATTGTCTGTAATTCCAAGGGAGAGAACAGTCTGGTGATTAGGCAAATTCACTCAGGTTGTAATATCTTCAGAGAAATACCACTACCTAGAGATGCTCGCATATACTAATACAAACTGGATACGCCAGAGCTCAACAGAAAAAGAAAAGGCTGTTGAATAAATAGCCTGAGTTTAAACTGATTCTGATCCAGTAAATAGAACCTTCTGTCCCAGAGGGGCCCCCAATCCTTGTAGAGGGATTGGAAGACTTAATCTACTAGGGCCCCATAAAACAGATGAATGATCTCTGGTAAGCTTTTTAGCGTGTGGGTAGGTTCTTCTATGGTTTTTAATGTTTTCTCTGTAATGCTTTCAGCTTAATAAATGTGCCATCTTAGAAAGAGCTGTGTCATAACTTTTATAACGGCAGGAATATGCTGGTCATAGCCACTGGAGAGAAAACAATGTGCAGATGTTGACCTTTTAGGGCAGTCTGTCTTACTGGGAATATCACTATGTAGGTAGGGAGCGGGCAACCTTAAAGAACCTCTCATTAGAAGTAAGTGAGACACCCAAGAGGGGTGATGGCTGGGAGCCTAAAGTGGGTGCCGTTAGTGTACCACAGTGAGGGAAATACAGGTGCAGTTACCCTGAAACTGATAGTGCTCACAACCTGAACTGTACTCAGACTAAGCTCTGCCTACTGGAGATGCCAAAATGAGATGCTATTCATAATGCAATGTGCAGTTCTATAAAATGGGATTATTTTATAGAACTGCAGACATGATCTGCTGTGCTCCAGAGGCTTTGCCCTTCTCGATGGGGTTCAGATACACCCATAAAAATAATTAAGACCTATATGCATAACAGGTATATGCCTGGGGCCCTATTTTTCTTGTCCCCACTGTCTGTGTGGGATTGGTCTCAGATGCTCCACTCTTTCCCACTGGCCTTTTGGCTCCATGGATCTGTTTTGCTGGGTGGAGTTAAATGAGGTACTTTCCCAGGTGTTGCCCTCTCACAGCACTAAAACGAAATATCACTCATGGTATATTGTACAAATAATCTTGTATTATGATTGTCCCACTCCTTACATGCTTTTTTAGTAGTGAATTTGCTTCAGTGTTGACATTTTAAATCATCCTGACTGGCTATCTAAGTTAATGCCATACCTCTCAAATACCCCTCATTTCAAGGTATGTCACTCTGTCTGATTTAAATAACTTTAAACAATAAATATGAAGGAACAATATATTTGGGTTCCAGCTGGGTAACTTCAGAACTAAAATAAAGAATCATGGAACTAAGGTTATAGAAAGTTTATTTAACTACAAAATGAATTCTGCCTTCTTTTTGGTATCCCTGGTTTTGTCATTCACTTTGTCTTCTAACCCCTCACCTCCCACTAACAAAGGTATTCTTAACTATGGTTAAAATAGCAGTCAAGACTCTGCAGTTCTTCCAGTTGTGTCCCTATTGGTGCTCCACTGTAAGTGTGCTTGCATCTCTGCACTGCTGATCAGAGAACTTTGGTAGCAATGTCCATTAATCCCAGACATGTGCCATCTCTCCTCATACCTTGCCACATAGCTAGTTTAGTGCATGAGGGCTAACCTCCCTCAGTTTCTTCTCAACTGCCCTGGCTAGAAACAGAGCTATAAGCAGTCATTATTGATTATTATCTCATCATTTCTTTTTAGCCTAGAGCCTAGTTTTTAGTAGTAATTACTCTAGTGTCTTTTATTTTTGTCCTAATAGTCTAAAGTAAGTGCATGCGCGTGTGTTTGTGTTCGTGTTCGTTCTCATTGGGGACCCTTTCCCGCCCAATGAGGCTAGCCCCATCACAGACACACACTCACAGTGCATTTCTTGCCTTGGGCAAGGACATGTTCCTCAAAAGTGCGCTCTCTGCCAGCAGCTTAGACCTTGGTCTCTCAAGGACAGAGAGCTGAGGCAGAAGACTATATGCATGTTGGTAGCTCTCAGACCTCCTCTGGACCCGTGCCAAGAGTCTCCACGCAAATGTGAGTCTTCCTCACAACCCTCAACATCCAAAGGCCATGGGTGAGGAAATCAGCTGTAGGCCCCACAAGTCGAAAAAGAGAGCACGAAGTCCCTGAGCCATGAGCTAGCTGCAAACCATTTCCAGCATGTTTGGTATCCTCGGTATCCTCATCAGCACTGAGACAGGCCAAGCCCGGTACCCATGGCTCAAGGCAGCAGGTGCCACTGGCACACCCACAGACCCAATGGGCATGGGCACCAATTCAACAACAACTATGGTGAAGGATAGGAGCAAACACTCCAAGAATCACTGGTATGCAGTGTCCCATCGGTACCAATGCCTCATCTGGTACCTGAATGGCTAGTGTGGATAAGATCTCAACACCCACTCCCCCCCGCCCCTCCCCGTGGAACTGAGATGGTTGGCACTGCTGGAATTCTGGCATTTGAGGGACTTCCATGTAACTGATGTACCAGTCTCTCCTCTCCTCGGCGCCAGGATCTGAGTCTCCACCCAGAATGGGAGTTTTCCCCGCTGCCTTGCCATGTTCCCTCACTCTCGAGTGCGGACTCAGTGAACTGGAGGAGGGGATATCTCAGTACTCCTCCCAAGCACCCTATGGTGCCTGATACCAGCACGGCCCCCGGGCATATTCTCAGATGGCTCCACCTGAGTACAGCCATGGTCCTGGTACAGCCATCGATGAGCACCACCACTGGGCTCCATGCCACTGCCACCCCAGTGGTGATACTGGGACCCCTGGACTGCATACTACCACCATGCCTGTGGAGCTTCTGGTCCCACCCATGAGTCTTTGAGACATGCTTCCTTAGCTATGGCATCCAGGGGTTCAGAGCCCTCCGAGGGAATCTCTCTGAGGAGTGTGAGGGCAATGTTGAGGAGGTGGTGACTCCAAAAACTATATCCTCCTCCTTCTACATACGAGACTGTCATACCACACCCCCCCCCCCCATCCCCATTCCTGGTGGATGATTTTTGCTTATTCCAGGACCTTGTGAAGAGAGAGGCTGACTCTCTCCCGATACCTCTGGAGGAAGTCAAGGATATGCACCACAAGCTACTGGACATCCTCCATTCATTTTCCTCAAAAATGGCCCTCCCTGTCAATTGAAGCTCTTCTCGACCTCGCGAGAATCATCTGGCAGACCCCAGCATTGCTCGCACCGACTTGCAAGTGAGTGAACAAAAAGTACTGCATTCTAGTGAGAGAAACAGAGTTCCTCTTCTCCCACCTCTTCACCCAACTCCATCCTGGTGGTCAATTCTTGTGGCCATGAGGACCACTCCCCATGATAGAGTCTGGAAGTGTCTGGACCTATTTGTCAGGAAGACACATTTGGCCACGCTTCAGTTTTGAATAGTCAACTATCAAGCACTTATGGTGAAATACGATTATATGAATTACTTGAAACTGAACAGTTTTATTGAGCAGCTGCCTTGCCCAGGTTGCATCACGAACAATTTAAGGCCATCATCCGAGAAGGGCAGCTAGTAGCAAAAACCACACTGGAGTCTGCCATTGACTTGGCCAGTACTACAACCAGATCTATCTCCATGGCAGTGGTGATGTAATGTGCCTCTTGGCTCCACCTGTCGGGTTTCCCAAAGGAGGTGCAGGCAACTATCCAAGATGGGCACTAAGCTCTTTGCGGAGAAAACCAATGCCTCTCTTTGCACTTCAAAGGATTCTTGGACCACTCTCAGTTCACCAGGCATGTACGTGCCGGGACAAAAGAGAAAATTTAGTCTGCAGCCCCAGCATAGGCCACACACTTCCCAATACCTGGCTCAACAATACAAGCCACAGAGGAAGAAAACTAAATTCTCTAGATGTAAACCATCTGGCCAGCAATCCTCCTTGTCCCAGCCTTCCACGTCTAAGCACCAATTTTGATGTGTTGGTTGAGGTGCCGACAGAGCACTCCCCACAACTGCTACAATTGACCATTGCTACCCAACCATTTGGCCACCATCTTGCAGTATTCCAAAGGGCCCTAGAGATTGTTCGCCATGGGTACTGTATCCATTTTGCCTCCCTGCCTCCTCCTCTACAACCATCCCTGTCCCTCCTCACAAAAGACTACAACAAGAGGTAGACTGCCTCCTCCAGTTAGGAGCCACAGAACCAGTACCGTAACATCTACAAGGCAAAGGGTTTTACTCTCGGTATTTCCTAATACCCAAGAGGAAGGGGGACTGAGGGAGGGAGTCAGTCAGTCACTTTAGCAATGATCATTCTAGTGTTGGAACAGGGAGACTGGTTTTTGGCCCTCAAGTTCCAGGATGCATATTTTCACATCTCAGTCTTACTAACGCTCACACAATTTCTCAGATTCTCACTGGAACAAGATCACTACCAGTAGAGGGTATTCCCCTTTGGGTTATCTTTGGCCTCAAGAGTATTTTCTGAAATTCTCTCAGTAGTGGCTGCCCACTTATGCTCCCAAGGGATCATGATTTACCCTTAATTGGACGGTTACCTCCTCAGAGCCCAGTCTCTCCAAGAGGTTCAATGAGTCACCAAAGCTGTAATGAACTTGTTCACAGAGGTTGGCCCACAGATCAACACCCACAAATCAATCCTCATTCCAGTACATCCCCTGTAGTTTATTGATATCTCCTGCCACAGCACTGATTTCTCTCTCTGGCCACATTCACAGACACCATACAAAACAGCCCACACATATCAGCCAGACACTGCCTACAACTCTTAGGGCATTTTGCAGCGGGCACAGTGGTAATACCACATACCAGACTCCACAAGTGGTGCCTTCAGATGTGGTTCAGCCTGGTTTACCTACCAGATAGGGACAAACTAGACAAAGCCCTGTCACTACCCACTAGGGGTAAAAACTTCCTTAGATTGATGTAAAAACCCAGCCAACATTTGCAAAGGGATCCCTTTCATGCAAAAAGTCCTCTGTCGTTACTTCTCACCACTGACACATCATTCATGGGGTGGGGTGCACATCTAAATGCCTGTACAACATGATATTGCTCCAGAGCAGACATAGGACATCACTCTCTAGGCAATGTTCTCCTCCTCCTCTGAGACAGGGATTTTTTTACTCCTTTTATCTTCAGTAGGACCTTCAATAGTAGGGGGAAAAAGTGATGGCGCACACATCATTCTGATTGCCCCAATGTGGCCGAGACAGACCTGGTACCCTTATCTGTTATAACTCTCAACGTGCCCACCAATCTCGCTCCTGGCCACTCTGCATCTCTTCAGAGAATAGAGGGCATACCTTAAATCCAGTTTTGGTGATTCTCTGCCTCAAGGCATTGCTCCTTGGTTCCAACACCTGATCAACGGAGATGCAAGAGGTTATTATCATACAGCAGAAAATCCTTGACACTATGTACTTACCTGCCAAAATTATCCAGGCTTCAGATTTCGTGTGCATCTCAACAAATCTCCCTGACATCCACCATTCCTCCAAACATATTAGACTATGCACTGGCACTAAAAAGATCGGGGCTGTCCATAAGCTCTCTTAAAGTCCACCTAGTGTCTATAACAGCCTTCTGTCATCCCGTGGAGGGGTACTAAGTGCTGTCATCCTGGACCACCAAAAGGTTCCTAAAGGGTATTGTAAACTTCTGTCCACAACCTCGGCTTCCTATTCCCACATGGGACTTAAACCTGGTACTGAAGGGACTGACTAGGCCTCCCTTCGAACCCGTGGCCACGTGTTCACTCGCTTACCTCTTGATGAAAACTGCCTTTCTGACAGCGTTTACTTTGTCCAGGATAATAGGGGAAATAATGGCTCTGATGGCACATTTCCCCCATACGGTATTCTTTTGGGACTAGGTTAGACTTGGGCCACCTCCAAAATTTGTTCCCGAGGTAACCTCCCCATTTCACATGAACCAGTTGATTCATCTTCCAACCTTCTATTGCAAGCCTTACTGAGACAACAGAGAGGCTATATTTCATACTCTAGGTGTCAGAAGAGTCCTAGCCTTCTACCTGGGCAGGACGAAGGCCTTGAGGAAGCCTCTCCATTGCGGAAAGATCCAAGGACTCGGCAATATTAGCCCCAAAACTTTCCAAGTGAGTCTTAAACTGTATCAGACAACGTTATCAAATTCACTGTATGACCCCTCCACATGCTGTTTGTACACGTTCCACAAGGTCCATCTCCTCATCTGTTGCCTTCTTCAAGAATGTCCCTATGTCCCTATCTCAGAGATCTGTAGAACGGCGACATGGACGTCAGTCCTCACCTTCGCCGAACGTTATGCAATCACTGGGGACTCCGCCTCTGATGCCATCTTTGGCTCCACAGGGCTGACCTGACTCTGAAGTCCCAGCCCTCCAGAGGGGATACTGCTCGGGAGTCACCTGTAGTGGAGCACCCTTAGGGACACTACTAGAAGAAGTTGTTATCCACCTGGTCCAGTAATGATGGTTCTTTGAGGTGTATGTCCCTATGGGTGCTCCACAACCCACCCGCTTCCCCTCTACTTCGGCATGCTTGTCAATGACTTTATAGAGAAGGAAGTGAGCTGGGTTATCCTGTACACCCTGACTATCCTTGTGACAGGACTTGATGAAAGACGGGTTATGTGCAAGCCTAACGGACACTGGTTTTGAAGTTCTCCAATTAGCAACACAGAGACGCAAGCACACCTGTAGTGGAGCACCCATAGGGAGACACATCTTGAAGAACCATCATTACTGCACAAGGTGAGTAACTTTTGCTGCCGCTTTTAACTCAGGATAGTAGCTTCATTTAAACCCCAGGTTCCTCTTTAACCGGAGCTGCTAATGTGAGTTAAAAGCCAAATCTTCAATGATATTTTAACCTAGTTTAGCTGACTACAGTTAAGAACACATTTCTTTTGGCAGTGCAGAGATACCTGCAGGCTGGAAGTTTTAACTATACCTTTCATGGAGATGGATGGGGACGATTCACACCTCTCAGACGCTGCAGACTGAGGCAGATGCAATTGTAGATTATAAATTTGTTTTACAGCCCCATCAACTAGAGCAGGGGTGGGCAAATTACGGCTTGTGGGCTGGATCCGGCCTGCCAGCTGTTTTAATCCAACCCCTGAGCTCCCGCTGTGGAGCCGGGTCTGCGGCTTGCCCTGCTCTGGTGCTCCAGCCGGGGAGCAGGGTCGGGGGCCACTCCACACGGCTCCCGGAAGCAGCCGCATAGCCCCACTCCGTCTCCTACACATAGGGGCAGCCAGGGCACGCAGCTCTGCTCATGCCCCAAGCTCCGCCCCCGCAGCTCCCATTGCTTGGGAACCATGGCCAATGGGAGCTGCAGAGTTGGTGCCTGCAGATGGGGCAGCATGCAGAGCTGCCTGGCTGCGCCTTTGCTTAGGAGCCAGAGAAGGGACATGCCATTTCTTCCAGTTGCCGCTTGAGGTAAGTGCCACCCAGAGCCTGCATACCTGAGCCTCCCCCTGCTCCCCGTCCCACTGCCCCAGCCCTGATTCCCCCCCTCCCAAACTCCTCAGTCCCAGAGCCTGCACCCCCAGCTGGAGCTCTCATCCCCCCCATGTCCCCCTCCTAGCCTGGAGCCTCCTCAAGCACCCTGAACTCCTCATTTCTGACCCCACCCTGGAGCCCGCACCCCCAACCAGAGGCCTTACCCCCTCCCACACCCCAACACCAATTTTGTGAGCATTCATGGCCCGCTATACAATTTCTATTCCCAGATGTGGCCCTCGGGCCCACCCCTGAACTAGAGGCTTTTAAAAAAAAAATGTGTAATTCGGATTTTTCTTCACAAGGAGACTCACAGATCTCTCATTTGGGCAGCCAATCCTTTCATAACTCAGAAGGCAGGACCAGACCATTATTAACAAGGATTAAGGGACTGAGCTAGTGGAGTGGAGTTTTGTTTTTGTCTCCCCCTCCCTCCCCCCCTCCTCAGTTGCAGGCAGAGTTTCCTGACTGCATAGGGGTAACTGGGAACAGTTATCTCAAACTGGCTGTGTCTTTTGGGTCTGGGCCATTCCCTCCCTGCCAGTGACTGATAGCTCTGATTTTTCCCTCCTAAACTGCAAAGGGGCTAAAGATCCAAAAGCGGGTCATTAGACTTTTGTACTAGAATAAAGGGAACTTTCAGGTAATCAAGTATAAATTTTCCTGTTCTGGAGCACAAGATGGCAGCCTGGGTACTAGGTTGCTGACCTGGTGTGATTTGTAATCTAGTTTAATTTGAGCCCTGATGACTTCCGCTCAAAATTTAATTATCTTATTCTCTAAATATAATTTTCCTCTGAACATCCATATAGACACACACATTAGGGTTTCCTCCCAAGCTTACTTTGCTCTTTCTCCTCCCACCCCCCAAATCTTCAACACTTATTTGGTGTAATAACAGGTCTGTTTTTAGGTAGGAATGATGTACAGTAATTGAGCAGCTGCTTTATATGCTCTGCAACTAAATTTCTTGCCTGCCTCCTATAACCTCACCATAGCTGTCCTCCAGCTGACTGTGCAATAACCCTACCCAGTCCCAAGAGCCAGAAGTCTTAAAAATGAACAAAACATCTGCTAGAAAAACAGAGGTATGCTGGAGAAATGAAGGGAAAGTCTTCAGAGGGCTGGAGAACAGCGAAGTGTAATGCCCTGTCTGGATTTACACATCTCATGGTGGGAGGCCACCAATGCAGGAGAAATTGCACAATGCCTAGGACAAACCTTGGTGGGACAGTGTCAGCCAGAGAGATTATGTTGGCAGCCATGGTACAAACTAAAGATTTCTTTATAATGCATAGTTGATAGGAACTCTGTGGGCACAACACATGATATGATTACTTAGGATGTTATTCGCTGTGTTCTTGTGCCTATAAGTGCCCAGGTGTGTTCTTGTGTCCATGTTTAATATATTCAGACGTACTGGAAGGAAGCAAAATTTTAAAATGTATTTTTGTAAACAGACTTTCAAGTTTTCTCTCTAATTTCTGTAGAGTGTTTCAAATTAAAATACGAAAGAAAAGGAGAAAGTATAATTTTTTCTGATTTTGTAAACAGATGGGTAGAGAATTACAGAAGACACAACTGTTACTTTTTTCAATGCTGTGTGCAAACCAATTTCACATTTCTGTCTTAAAACAAATCATATTATTTCTAATTAACTACAGATGTTGCCAATTGCAAAAACCAAAACACAAGCAAAATCAAGATGTTTATATACAAGAAGATTGCTTACATTGTATTTGGTTTTTATGAATCAAATTAGTTAGAATTGAAGAGTCACCATTATGGTTCTGTTTTATGTACATATTGTAATATACCTGTTTCAGTGCTTAAGGCAAATAAGCTGAAATTTGAAGCCAACAATTAAACTCATTGCAGGAAATAATTACTATGGGAGTAATTATTACGTGAATTCCTTTTGTGATCTTAAATCTGTGTTTGAAATTGTGTCTGTAACTAATAACTTATGAAGCTCTTCTCCTTAATTGGGGTCATAGTCTTCCTTTATATAGTGTTTTCCTATGTAGTCAGTTGGAAACCCAGCAGTTCAAACCTGTGTGACATTTCTTGATTCCCTCCCCCCGTTCCCAGTTTGTTGGGTGTGGTAGTTCTTCTGGGAGTGCTTGTACACATCTATTCCACTTTAGGTGTCTGAGTGCCTGTACATCAGAGCTGGAAAACTCTTTCTCAGAGTAGTACCCATTGGGGCAGCATGTGCCCCCTCCATGTGCTTGTGCTGCTCTGAGCCCCCTCGGTTTCTTCTCACTGCTTCTGAATGGTGGATAGAGTGTGAGCTAGCTCCTCTCACTTTCCCTATTTAGTGAATTTCTAAAGGTTTATTTATAAATAGTTTGTTTAAAAGTTTATAGTTAATTTAGTGGTACTTGTTTATAGTTTTGTGTTTTTAATTATATTTGTGAATTTGTTTGTTTGTTTTCATCAACCTTTTGCTCTGTACCAGGGCATGCCAAAGCCTCTGGGTTTGAGGTGCCATTCTGGTTGCAATAAGTCAATGCCAATCAGCATTTCACACTCCAAGTGCTTAAAGTGCCTGAGTGAGGGTCATATTAGGCTTAAGTACCCCATCTGTAAGGGGTTCAAACCCTGAACCAAAAGAGATGAGAGGTTTGTTTCAGGGACATTCTGATGGCAGTGGCTTTGTGCCTCCATTTGGTACCAAGCCTCTCTGTGCATGAGGACTCAAGCTCCACACGCTTCTGCAGTGCACTGCCAGACATGGCAGAGTCCTGCACAGAAATGAGCTGGATAGAAGAAATCACTCTCCCTGTCTGGTGCCCTACAAGCATCAGAAGAAGTCTGGTACCCCTGTTTTCAAGAAGTCATCTTCTTCAGGGGTTATGAGATTCCCATAAGAAGAGGACAAGTACCGAGCTTAGGGCATCTTTGGCAGGATGGTCCCCAGGACCACTCTCTGGTAGTATTGAGTTGTCGGCTGGGACCTCAAGAGGTGCTATTGAGACCAAGTCCATTGCTGGCTTTGTCTGCAGAACCATTTTTAGTCTGAAGTACCGACTTCGCAAACAACTTTGGTAGTACCAAAAATACCTGAGGCATATGCAGCAGCCAGGGACTTCTTATACTTGACGTTATGAGATTCACTACTCAGGCAGGATAACTAGTTTCCTGCTTCTCTCTCAATTACACAAGTACCAGCTCTGACAACAGCCTCTGTACTTTCTAGAGAGGTGCTGTCAGTGGTGGATCCTGTCGGTGCCATCCGGTTCTGGTGTTCGCCCACCATGGTAGGAGCTCAGTGCTGCTGATCGGGAATCCTCAAATCTTTTGAGTGTTGACCTTATTTTGCCAGCAATGGTCCTGTTCACATGTTTCTCTGCTGGGTATTGCCCCACCCTGGCATTCTAACATGGATTTGTCACCTGATTCGGAGGAGAGTTCCTACAGATCAGAAACCTTCTCTACAAGAGCTCAACTGTCAATCCTTGATGCACAGATCGAGGTTTCAGGGCTAAGACACCTACACATGCAGATCTGTGCGAACACGTCCATGGAATAGGTCCCTAATCCCATACCAGATGTTGCATTTACCCTTCTGGCACCCTTAGGCAGTTTGCCTAGATTCAAAAGCAACTTCACAGCACCAGATTTCAAGATCATCATCTAGGTGCCGTTCTCCATCAGATATCATGGTCAGTACTGATGTTGTCACAAGATTTGCCATCCAGGCATGGTTCCACAACCAGTTCCACAATCACCATCCAGATGGCAGTCTCCGGCCGGTAACATCCTCGGTACTAATATTGGTACTCCTCAGTCAAAGGAAGGTTTACCTAGAGGATGTCATAAAGTTGGTGCTCTCTTAGCTTTGACTCCCTTATACTTTGCAGAAGGAATGGGGAAAATAGTACTGTTTTGTGTAAAAGTGACCTGCTAATGTGCATGTTTTAATCAATGTATGATTCTTTACTGAATGCCCTAAACAGCATCAGCGCAAAAAAAAAAAAAAAAAAGCATTCAGTGTGCAACTGACCTTACTTTATTTGAAGCAAAACTGTCACATAGTTTTAAAAATGCTACTTACTTGATTTCCTTCCTCCCTCTCACCACCTGGCTCCGTGCTCTAAAAGGATTCTTTGGTAGCTATGTAGTCATTGAATGGTACATATTAGGATCACCGTGGAGCAGGAGCTAGTCAGCTATAATTCTGGGATGTATAACAAAAGATAACTTTTAAAAAATTGTGCGGAATGTTCTCCTGACCTTTCTCTCTGCAATTAGTTAATTTACAAAGAAAACTTTGCAGGGTCATCTTTTTAAAAACAGTAGTAGACTGTTGGATATTCACATTTGTTAGACTCCCAATATACTTATTGGGCTAGATTATTGAAACAACAGTCATTTTGCCAGCCTAGTACGTTTCATGAGTGTTCAGCTGCATGAGGAAAAATGTGCTGTATCTCATGTGAAGCAAGTAGAAAATCTTCCTGAACAAGTTTGAGCAACCAGTTACATTATGTACCAGGCATTTCCTTTTTGCCTAGGTTTTTTTTTTTTTTTTTAATGAAAATCTTCAAAGATTTCTGGCAGACAGTTTTCATTGTACTTCCTCTTACCTTATATGTGCCCTTCAGAGAGGGAGGTCATTATTATGTCTTAGAAATGCTTCTTGATTGTACGTTTTAAGTGTGTGCTCAATATGTTATTTACAAAATAACTCAAAATATGAAACAGCATTCAGTGTGTGATTGAGCTCATTAGAAAAATGTCGTAGAACTCCTATATCTATTTTTCATCTTTCAAAAATGAATTTGACAGATAAATAGTGCCTATATGTTATATAGTATAGAATAAAACAGTTGCAGTTTATTGTGGATGATGGCTGGATTACTATTAATGTACTTCACTTGTGACTTTCTGGACTCTCATTTAAGGGTGAAAACCTGTACTGGGCTGGGAAGGCATAGTGCTCCAACTGATGGTTTTGCATATGTATACCAGAAAGACCTAGACAAATTGGAGGATTGGGCCAAAAGAAATCTGATGAGGTTCAATAAGGATAAGTGCAGGGTCCTGCACTTAGGACGGAAGAACCCAATGCACAGCTACAGACTAGGGACCGAATGGCTAGGCAGCAGTTCTGCGGAAAAGGACCTAGGGGTGACAGTGGACGAGAAGCTGGATATGAGTCAGCAGTGTGCCCTTGTTGCCAAGAAGGCCAATGGCATTTTGGGATGTATAAGTAGGGGCATAGCGAGTGATCGTCCCCCTCTATTCGACATTGGTGAGGCCTCATCTGGAGTACTGTGTCCAGTTTTGGGCCCCACACTTCAAGAAGGATGTGGATAAATTGGAGAGAGTCCAGCGAAGGGCAACAAAAATGATTAGGGGTCTGGAACACATGACTTATGAGGAGAGGCTGAGGGAGCTGGGATTGTTTAGCCTGCAGAAGAGAAGAATGAGGGGGGATTTGATAGCTGCTTTCAACTACCTGAAAGGGGGTTCCAAAGAGGATGGCTCTAGACTGTTCTCAATGGTAGCAGATGACAGAACGAGGAGTAATGGTCTCAAGTTGCAGTGGGGGAGGTTTAGATTGGATATTAGGAAAAACTTTTTCACTAAGAGGGTGGTGAAACACTGGAATGCGTTACCTAGGGAGGTGGTAGAATCTCCTTCCTTAGAGGTTTTTAAGGTCAGGCTTGACAAAGCCCTGGCTGGGATGATTTAACTGGGAATTGGCCCTGCTTTGAGCAGGGGGTTGGACTAGATGACCTTCTGGGGTCCCTTCCAACCCTGATATTCTATGATTCTATGATTCTTTACCAGAGGTCTGAATTTAGTTCTAATTCTTGAGGAAAGAAATAAACAAGTCAGGACAGGATTATCATTGTGAATTGTAGTGATTTATTTGGATAGGTTCATGTTACATTCAGTAAGCCTCTTGACTGAAGGTTGCATGTTGTAATTTTAACTAAATGTACATTTGACCTCCTTAACTTCTCATTAGGATCCCAAATAGTTCTTTGTGTTGTACAGGTTACATACACTTAATAAGTAGACTAAATCACTAAAGAGTTTTTAATAAGTAAGTTATTACGGAAGGCCCACTCACAAGATTCAGGGATGAAAACTTAGTGAGAAACCTTCCTCCCACTGTCTGTCTTCTTCCTCCCCTGGTATCCGCTTTTGAGAAAGGTGTGGACTATCTTTCATATTTGCTTCTGGCTAGTAAGTAATTTAAATTTTTGCCCCCCCCACCCCCCTGTCCTCTCCCAGCTCCCTCTAGGTGTGGGAAGCCCACAAGCTCCAGATGCTGCCAGAACTGGTCTTTGAGGCTCACCGCAAATTTGGGGATCTAGAAATGTAAAAGAGAACCTCAACATTGTGTGTTGTTATTTTTAAAGTAAGTTTATAATGTGTTTCATTGCAAAGGTGAGAGAGCCTTAACAAATATATTAACCAATCACTAAACTTAAAATGTCCACTAGACAGTGGACATATTTAGGACACACTTCAAGGATGCCACCAACATGACTTCCACATCAAGTGATAATATGGATACCACCTGGAAAGATCTAGAGAAACATGATCCAGAATAATAGAGAAAGAAACCAAATCCGACAGCATGATACTCAGAAGCCTTAACAGAGCACTACAAGATTGAAATAAATGGTGGAAACTGGTGAACATCTTTTGTAAGTGAGGGTGCAGGAGGTTGAAGAAAGAAAGAGACTTAAAAGCTTGTCACTAGATTTTTTTCCCTTAAAGGTCTCTGGTTATTTGCAGAAAACCATGGGCACATGTCCCTCTGTTTTGAGGAGAAAACAAGATCAGTTTGTGGTGTGGGGGAATGTTGATGGTACTTGTACTATAAACTGTCCCCAAGGTAACTGCATTTGAGCTTGCTCCTCTGCTAAGCAGTCAATCTGACCTCTGGCCAAAAGGAGGGACAGTTCAGTGATATGTCACATGGTACAAATCCTTGCACTCAGTCCGGTGTTTAGTTCAGTAGTCTGTACGTGTCATGCCTCTAGCTATGGTCAGATAAGTTTTCTGTGTGAATTCCCTCATCTGTAAAATGTAGATACTACTTGCCAACCCTCATAAAGAAGCTGTGACTATTAAATATAAATGCTCTGTAAACCCTAGCATTTACTGGAATGCATATTCAGCGAAGTGGCTGGGGCAATAGGGGCCCCTAGTTCCCCTCTTATTTAGACAATTGTCCCTTTCATGACTCTTCAAATGTTAGTAATTGTACACAGAGCCCAGGACAAGCAGCTGGGTTCTACTTTTGTCCCAGGAAGCTGGAACATGAAACTTACATTCTGTAAACAGTAAGGTTATGGGCTCCTCTTTTTACCCAAGCAAACTTACCTCTTGTGAACACATGATATCGATGGATAAATTTAGTCCCAGGAGAATCATGACTCTTGATCCTGAAATGCTCTTGCTAATGTCTGTCCCCCCCAAGAGAGAATTTCAGCTACGTCGAATGTCAATATATTTTAATATTTTTGAAGGCAACCTAACTTTAGTTGTGGATTTCAGTTATGTAGAATTACCTGCACTCATTTTACTTGAAGATCTGACTTTTGCTCAACCCATAGCCCTGCATGATCTTCATGTGTGTTTGCAAGGTGCTGATCTGATTGCAGGAGGCTAAGTACATTGATACATTCTTTCTGAAAGTTCCTTACATGTTTAAATCTTTGTTTGGGTGCTGACATATAGACTTTCAAATCTAAATGCCAGATTTTAACCATGCAATGTGTATGCAAAAATGGGAATGTCTAGCTTTATGTCTGTGGCTGGTCAGTGTAACTATTTAACTGCAGAAGCACGCTCTGTGTGTGTGTGTGTTTTCTCAGCTAAAGTAGTTCATTTGGTTCTGATGGTTAGACAGCCTAGGATTCACAAAATCAAGACAGATGCACTGACTTTGAATGTGTGGTAAATTCTAACAGATATTTATACCGTGTGTGTATGTGTGTGTTAAATGGGTCTATACAAAAGTGCACATTTTAATAGTATAGTAGTCATGTCATTACCCAAACTTTAGAAAGAAATGTAATTCCTTATCAATTATTATTTACGTAGTAATTCCTGGCAGCGTGTCATCTGAAGAAGGAAAGGCAGCTAGACCCACAAATGCATTCAGACTTATTCTACACTAGTTTACAGTACGTCTGGGACTTTATGAAACAAGCTATGTATCTATAAGTGGAGGAAGTAAAGGTTTCCTCCTGCTTGCCAAACATGCCTTAGAGTAACAAATACAATGAGACGTGAGGTCTTCATGTAGTACCTGGGGCTGCTTACATCCAACTTGTAGAGGGCCATACTTCCATTAGTCATCAGGGAAAAGTGTTCAGGATTAATAAACTAAACACATGTAAATGTAGGTAATCACAGTTAACTATGTTTTAAGAAACCCTTGGTAGAACTGTAGGTCTATAATTACGATTTGTTGATGCATTAACTAATTTATTTAATTCTACATACCTATGGTGGGAACATCTGAAAACTCCATTGTTTTTCTGTGTGGATTTGTGTTCTATGCAATTTTTTCTAGGCAGGAACCTGCTGACCACAGTATATTGTAAAGACAACTTCTGATTACTTGCAGAATTTCACAAATCCTTCCCTTCAGGTAATTCACTTTACCTGTCTGTCTGTCTGTCTTGGTAAATATGATAAAGAGAGGCCTATCAAAAGTTAGATTTCATATATGTAGGAAAAACAGCCTAGGTTTATGCTAACTTGAATTGTTAATTTAGTAAAATTTGGTCCTAAAGGTTTCATCTGAATAGATGTAGAAAAAATGTCTTAATAAATTAATGTGCTCTCTTTCAGATCTGGCCTTGTTAATTAGGTTAATACTTCTGTTGCTGGCAGAGTGCCCGAGGCAAGCAACAGCTGGGTTCGTTGCCCGGTGTGCGTCGCGCCAATGACCACAACGGGGTGGAGAAGCAGAGAGATTTATTTGGAGCTCCAAATAGGGCGCAGGGAGACTGAGCTGTCTCAAATCCTGCCCCAGTACAGCAGATTCCAGTATACATTTTATACCTTTTCCTACTTCACTACACAAGCTTATGCAACCAATTACCTGTTGCCCCGTACAATACCGTAGCCAATCAGCTAAAGCAGCCAGTTGTGGTTTTCCTTAGTAGCATTGCCCGAGCCTTGCCTTATTTGGTCCTATTTGTTACTAGATTTTGCTAAACATTTCTGCCTTATCTATCTGTTTCCCAGGCCGAAGCTGGCCTTGGCTGGCGAGCCGTGTGCAAACCTGTTTGTTTGTGTGCTAGCTTCCTCAGTGTTATGCAGGATCACGGAGGGTTCAAGAAGCAAAGGGGCCTTGGTTTATCCGGGCCTAGAGCAGGAGGGCTTCATCGAAACTTGTGGTCTTCCAACCTCCCGAGTTACCTAGTGTAGTGCCCAGTGTCCCCAACACTTATGAAGTGTGAAATACATTATGGCAATTATCTTAGGGCATGTGTAGACTTGCTGCGGGTTTTGTGTACCTGTATTAAGTGATCTGCAGCAAGTGTTACTCGAGCAGCACATACACACCACATTATCACACAATTAAGGTATTTTTTACCTCATATCATTGCAGTCACACTGCACTGTATTGTTTTCAGAATCAGTGCTAAGCATTCTGGACAGACATTCCATGGCCCATTACCATGTTGCTGTGCTGTTTGCATGCTGGGATTTTTTTTCACTGTACATTGTGGAATACCTACTCAAAGGCAATGGAATTCTGGGGTGTGGGGTCAAACTGAGTAATTCCCATGATAATTCTTGCTTCATCCTATCTGGGTTTTGCAAGCCAGCCAGCACCATTTTCAAAGTGCTGTCAGGCATCATGGAGAAAACATTTCTGATAAGTACAATCCTCCTGGTGATGAATATAAACAGACTGCTGATAGCATATCTGAAGTCATGCAGTGACTTACAAACCAGGGTGGTAAGGACCTCTGAGGAAGAGGAGGCTGAAATCAGGCAGACACTTCTACATCTTTCCCTCAAGTAGCTTTACTTGATGGAGCACTGCTTTTTGTGCTTGGCCCACTACCATTCACTAGTAGGATAGTGCTGCAGACCTGAGATGACCCTTAGTCATGTCAGAACTTCAATATATTTAAAAAAAAAAAAAGCCACTTTCTTACAAATCTGTGCAGAGTTCATGCTAGAGTTGCAGTGGTGGAATGCTTACATGAGAGCTGCCATCAGCGTGGAGAAGTTTGTGACTGTCGCTACTTGAATGCTTACCATCCCTGATTGCTACCGGTCAGTAGCTAATAAAGTTGGTGTTGGTAGTTCAATAGTTGGAGCTGTTATGATGGTATGTGCTGCTATCAAGAAAATTATTTTCCCCTGGGTCATAAGACTAGGCAGTGCATACACAGTTATTAACTGGTTTGTACTGTTGGGGTTCCAAATTGTATTGGGGCCATTGATGGGGCCATTGATGGGACCCTTGTGCCTATTCTTTGCTCCCAACAACAGACCTCAGAGTTGATCAACAGGTTTATTTCTCTATGGTGCTCCAAGGGCAAGTTGAATACTGTGGAATGTATTTTATATGAGAGAGTCTGGAAAGGTCCAGAACTCCAGAAATCTCTAGACTATTTTATGCAAATGAAACTTTGGTACCTATGGTATCAATGGACACTGGTGGCACTCCCATTCTACCACTCATTCTGGGAGACGTAGCTTACCCTCTGCATCCTTGGCTTATCAAGCCCTTTAAGAGACATGTGGGTAGGAGATGAGAACAGTTTAACTATACTGAGTATTTGTAGAACGACTGAGGAATGTGTATTTGGAAGATTGAAAGGTTAGAGGGAGGATCCTGATGTTGAGGGTGGAGGCTGATGAAAAACATCTTCCTGTTGTGATAGCTGCTTGTTGTGTTTTGCGCAGCCTTTTGTGAAAGCAAGGGAGAGACCCAAATGGATGGAGACAGTGGGTCAACAGACTTGGTGGACATTTTGAACAGCTGGATTGGAAGCCCCTATGAAATGATGCAGCTACATAGGAGCACAGAATGAGGGTGCATTGCACTCATACTTTGTGTAGGTGTCACTAGTAAAGAGTATAAGGCATTTTATGACCATTACTGAACATGTTGTCTTGTGTACATGTTCTGATGCAAGTGTACCTGTGTTATGTGATCATGCATTTGTTGAGTTTTTAGGGTGGTATGTGTGAATTGTCATATAATGCTTGTAACTTTCTTTATGTTGTGCATCTGTGGATGTTGTGACTGAGATGCTGCACAATTCAGTGAATGGGGCAAGACTCAGAACCATGAACGTAAACATATTTACAAAATTTTAGCATGAATTAATACACCAAGTTGAATGTTCTGAGCTTGTGAGTGGTAAAAACTGTATTCAGAATTCATAAAGCTGTTCAGTTTTTGAAGGCTTCAAAGCCATGTGCTCCAGGAGGGTTATTAGCCTCTCAGTCACCCCCAGCAGCAGTCTGTGATTTGCTAGCCATTTCCTTGTCCTTGTAGTCCATCCTCCTTTCCCACCCCCAGCCCCGTCATGCCAGAGCTATGGGGAAAAAGAGCAAACCAAGTTATTGTCCAATTTGCAGTCTCTATTCCAACGCTTGTAAAATACAGTAGAACCTCAGAGTTATGAACTGACCAGTCAACCATGCGCCTCATTTAGAACTGGAAGTATTCAATCAGGCAGCAGCAGAGACCCCCCCCACCCCCCCGCCACACATGCACGCGTGCGTGTGTGCAAATACAGTACTGTGTTAAACATAAAGTACTAAAAAAGGAAAGCAGCATTTTTCTTCTGCATAGTAAAGCCTCAAAGCTGTATTAAGTCAATGTTCAGTTGTAAATTTTTGAAAGAACAACTATAAAGTTTTGTTCAGAGTTATGAAGGTTTCAGAGTTATAACTTCCATTCCTGAGGTGTTCATAACTTTGAGGTTCTACTGTATTGCTTTTTCCTGAAGTTGAAGAGTCTTAACATTTCTTTCTTTATGGAAATGTCTGTGTAGCACAATTTGGGTAGTGAAATTCATGCTCATTCAAATCTAAGGGCATTAATGAAACTGTGATCCAGAAACAAGACTTTTTCTTCTTTTCTGTATATACTGCTATAATAAAAATGCCTTTCTTCAAACAGTCATGTTGTTAGCCCACATGGTGCTACCATTGCGGAGGGTAGGTGAGTGACCAGGCAGGTGAGAGACCATTAAGTGCTGTGATAGGTAAGGGGGGTATGGGATGGTACACCGCAAGCTTCAGTGCTGTTTCTGTTCACATATCTGTAGAAGTAAAGGTCTGGAGATTTTGTAGTCTCTGGTGTGGCTGTCACTTGATGGTGGGTGGGAGACAGAGAGAAGGTACACCAGTGTGGCAGCATCCTTATGAAACCTGCAACAAAGTTGTTCAATGACCTCCCTGAGCCCTCCTAGAGTACATTTCTGTTGTAATACAACATTCCATAGTTACTGGAACTGGTCCCCTCAAGAGTTTGGGTCTCTGCCTATGGTTCAGGTTGATCATCTGGCTGAGTTTCAGGGATCACCATGATTGTGTCTGCCCTGGGGTTCACCAGGTTGATGAGATTCTGGAGGATCAATCATAGAGTCCACAACATGCTGAGGTGGAATGATATGCTTCCCAGCAAACATATTGTCTGCTGGTACTGTGCTTGGTTTCACACAGGTCTTGTAGTACTTAGTAGTCCTATACCCCAGCTGGAGCTTCTTTGCCTTACTGCGGCACTGGAGTGTCCTGGTTGTGCTCCTAGCCGGCATTTGTTGTGATAGCTGCTTGTATACCTGTGCTAAGTGACTACTGTTCAGAGGTGCCTGATCAATGCTCTCTGGGGAGAGGAGTGTGAAGTCCAGCAGCTCCGCATGAGACCACAGGGAAGAATGAGGCATGATCTATAATTGGGAGTATGACACAGATTTAGGAACTCCACATGAGCTGGAATCCCAAAAGGCAGAACCTGGATGTATGCCAGCATTTAAATGGGGGAGGTTACATCCAGTCGGGATGACCCCAGAGCAGTATAGGGCGTGCAAGTAAACAGGATGACCCAAGCCAGCAAAGGAATGTGGGATACTAGTAGACAGAGATGGCAAATGCACATCAATTGTTTTGAGAGGGGTGGGGTGGGGTGCATGCACGTTTACTTTGCTGTAGGTAAATTCCCATGTCTCTGTAAACTCACTTTTTCAAGTGGCTTTAATAAAGTGCACTAAAACACCAGATTTTCTTTAAAAAAAAAAAAAAAACTTTTGTGGACACAATGCAATTTAAATGTAACCTGCAACAGATTCCAACAGATTGTAGGTAAGCTCCTACCTAGTTTTAGTCACTTAATAACATCCGTATAATCAGTCATTATATTGTGAAACCCAGAACTCAATATTTTATGTAGACTATTCTGTATGTTTTATTATGTATGAATTTATGTAAGAACTAGATTTGAAGATGAATTTGGCAGAAATGTTTTTTAAAAGAAGATATATTATAAAATAGCTTTGTGTACTTAAAAACAGAACTTTCATGGGCTGGATAATTTTGTTAATCACACTTTGAAAATATAACTTAGATCCTGAGCTGCTGTTATTAGGAAAATAAGCTTCTACCTTTGTCTAGTCTGATCATTAATAGACATTCAAAACAAGGGGTAATGTACAAATAATTCCTGACTACTGTGATATTTTCTTCATAGTCTCAGATGGGGTAAGAAACTACTTCACTAGTGTATTTATAGATCTCTAATTTTAGTTTTAAATGGTTGGTTTATTTATGTCTTTAATCATATTTGCTGATTTTATTCCCAAATGTAAAAAGTGTGGAAGAAAGACAGATTTTTCTGTGCATTAGCATAATAAAATGTTAATGTGCAGTAAGTAGCTGTACAAGAATGTAATGGTTCAAAACATGGAATATTGGAGCTGTTAGTAACTCTGTTTGTAAAGCTGGGGAATGGACTTTCTGAATGATAAGTGTTATCTGTGAATGCAGATGTATATTCCTCACTGTGCACTTAATTGAAATGAAGAGCCAATTAACTGTCAAAAATAAATTTGCATTTATATATATACATTTTATCACACTTTTGTTTAAAATAATCATAGTGCTAAATTTATTACTTGTTTTGTGGCAGTTGATCAGCTCATATTCCAGTAACTGAATGGCTTATTTGGTTTTGTTATCAGTCAGTACAGTAAACATCTTTGAAATCAGCCTCCCAACAGCTGGCAGCTGACCTGCTGGTGTTTGGCACCACCCAGGTTTAGCATGACTTCATTATGTAATGTAGCTTGAGTAGTCCATCTTACTGATTCTTCAAGGAAGTTTGTACAGGCACCTGGGTGTGTTTTGTGCAGCTAGTTTCATCAGTGTTGGGAAAGTAGACGGAACAAAAAATGGAGTTTTTTAAAAGAGTTGTTCCTGCTGTCATTTCTGGAGATGTGGTGCTGGATATTGGAAATACTATTGAAAGCTCCCCAAGGCTACTGAAGATGAGACGTGTCAGCCTGCTTTCATTAGGACAGACCATAGATGAAGAAGATCAGGCAAATTTCTCACATTCAAATTACAGCATGTATCCACATCATCAACTCGGTAAAGTAAAACTTCAGTAACTATTGTAAACTTTTTCTCTGATCTGAATTGTTTTTGAGTATTAGAAAAGGGTTTCTTCAGAAAGCAATTATGATTATGGATTTTTCTTCAGTTTTAAAGTAATCTAAAATTTAAAAAGTGTTTGAACCATTTGTTAATATTTTGTGAAATTATTTTAAGCAATCTCATAATTAAGGGTATGTTGTATGTGTATATTACATGTGCATATATGCACATGATTTTTAATTTAAGATGAACATCCATTTTCAAAATAAGGTTTTGGATCATAAAATGTGTCCCTGATTCTGCACTGGAAGATGCACAGGCTTCCATGGACTTCAGTGGGGCTCTGTATGGGTGCAGGATCGGGGCTTCTGTTCTTATACCACCTTTGGAAACTTCAGTAGCATGAAAACAAAAGAGCCAGAAGTCTCTCCCAAGGCACTCCTTTTTAAAAATCTTTCTTTTTTAAATGTGCTTACATGAATAGTGTATGGAGTATTCCAAATTTCTTAAACATAATTTACAGCGTACTGATTTTCCTGTTGTGGATAGAATGAGGGTATTTAATTGTTATACTGTAGAGTTCAATAATATTTCTTTTACATCCTTTAAAAAGCTGAACAAATTACTTTCATAAAGCTAAAAAGATTTTCCACATCACACATGCGACATGTTGATCAGTGTTTAAATATTTTATTTATTATGCTTTTTTAAAAAGAGGTTCAATTTACTTACCCTTCTGAAACTGTTTGAAAAAGTTATGTGGTTTTGCGTTGGGTGGAAATTTAGGGGCTTGATGACACTCTCTAAAGCCCAAATGGTCTAGAACCCTGCTGTTTATCACTGATGCAGCTTCTCCCCCAGGCTCTGTCATGGCCGTTTCAATCAGCTGGAGTGCTCTCTGCCGTTTGTCTTCCAGGGGTGGCGCAGTACCCTCTGATTGGAGGGTCCTCAGCTCTGAAATTCATCCCCCGAGCCTTTCTGACATACTGTAAAATGCTGGTTTGGCTTTTTTTAAAGTCAGGTTATCTTGTGTTGGTGGATGGAAACCAGGAAGCAATTTTGTTGGCCAAATTGTTAAAGTGTATAATACATTTGAATATATTGCTTGCTGTACACGTAACATCATCAGCCATTGATAGCTCGTTGCACAGTAAAAATCTCTCTAGGACTCCTGTTGCCAGCGTGCTCAAAGTTCTAGCCAAACTTCATCATGTAGCTTCTGTGAAAGGATGGCTCACTATTAGTTAAGTTCTACTTTGAATGCTGATCCTGTGGGTATTCGCTGTGGGTGTTTGTCTGCTCTATGTGCCTAGGACTAGAAATTATAGCAGCATTTATTAGTCCATGTCTGGGCCCTTCATTTCTTGGAGCTATCAACTGAAGGCATAAAGGGTGGCACAGACTGATCGCCTCTCCAGTTCCTTTCTACCGCTTGCAGTCTGGGATGGTATCCTTCTGTGTCTAGCCTTCTAGCTTTTACCTGTATGTATTTTGTGTATAGTTTTTTATTAGCTATATTGATAGTAGTGAGTTTGTGATTAGTAGGGATCAAGGGTTCCCCCACTGTTTGGAGCACTTAGTATGCCCAAAGCTTCTAGCACTGCCTGGCCTGCCTTCTGGTCTTCCTGGTGAGTGATCAGCACAAGAGCTGCCTGTATTACCTTGGGGAATAACAGATTCCATCAAAGTGAGAGATCTGCCACTCCTTTCCTCCTTGCACTAGGCAGTCTCATAAATTTCAGACTCCACAGGCACCTGATGGAACTCTCCATGAAGTCCCTGTCTGACCTTGGACCCTCCCACTCTCTCCCTCATTGTCTGGAGCCTCATGGTAGTGCCCATGCAGCACCAACATCTTCCAGCTTGGTATCGTCTAGATCCAAAACTCCATGAAATGGAGATATGAAGAGGGTAAGGAGAAACACCCTCCTAAAAAGTGAGAGTCAGCTTACTTTTTAAGATATCAAAGAAAAAGATTGTCCATTCCCCTCCTGTGGTAGCATCTGAGACTCCATGCCCTGGAGTGTTGTGTCCAGAGCTCATGGGGAACTCAGACTGGCACTGACTGTAGCAGGAGTTCCAGTGTTCTGAAACCATCCACTAAGACTTTCTCATTGGTGGGTCCAGGCTGCATCTGAAAGGGCTAGACAGCAACATCCCTGGTCTACTCCTATGGAAAAAGAGGGCAAACACCTGGATCTGTTAGGGAGAAAGGTCCTTTTCATCATCTAGTCTCCTGTGCAGATAGCCAATTACCAGGCCCAAATGGCTAAATAAGATTTCCTGAACTACTCCAAGTTTGTGGAATTTACTGACAGCCTTCTGCAGCAGGACAGAGCTCATTTACAGTGTTTGATAGACAAAGGCAAATTGATAGTGAAGACCACTCTCCAGTCTGCAGCTGATGCCACTGATACCTCCTTTACAGCTATGGCTACTTTAGCAGAGCTAATTTCACAAAGCTAAAAACAATTATGACCTGCGAGGAAGAATTTAATCAGAAAAATGTGTATGATAATTGGGAAATATTTAGGAACACCTTACTAGACACCAAAAAGCCCCAATCCAACAATTGAGGAAGAAGGCTATGCTGGTTTAAAAACAACAGCCTGGTTTATAGGGGAAGTGAGGGCAGCAGTAAAAATATATATATATATATATATAACAAATGGAATACAGGGGAAGTTGATAGTAATGAATATAAATCAGAAATTAAGAATTATAGTAAATTTGATAAGGGAAGCCAAGGGACACAAGGAGAAATCTATGACTAGCAGAGTTAAGAACTGTAAGAAAGTTTTTTTTAAAAAAGAATCCTGACAATGGTAGTGGTCCATTGCTAGATGGAAATGGTAGAATTATCAATAATAATATAGAAAAAGCAGAAGTGTTCAATAAATATTTGTGTTCTGTATTTGGGGAAAAAACAGGTGATGCAATCGCTTCATATAGTGATAGCACTCCTTCTATTCCACTTGTATTATAGACTTTAAAATCAGAAGAGACCATTATGATCATCTAGTTTGACCTCCTGCACATTGCAGGCCACAGAACCTCACCCATCCACCCCTGTCCTCCACCCATAATCCTGGGCTGAGTTACTGAAGTCCTCCAAATCATGGTTTAAAGACTTCAAGTCACAGAGAATCCACCATTTACACTAGTTTAAAACTTTCAAGTGACCCGTGCCCCATGCTACAGAGGATGGTGAAAACCCCCCAGGATCTCTGTCAATCTGAGCTGGGGGAAAATTCCTTCCCAACCCCAAATATGATGATCAGTTAGACCCTGTGGGCATGTGGGCAAGACCCATCAGCCAGACACCTGGGAAAGAATTCTCTGTAGTAACTCAGAGCCCTCCTCATTTAGTGTCCCATCACTGGCTTTTGGAGATATTTGCTGCTAGCAGTCGCAGATAGGCTACATGCCTCCCTCCCATCCCCCCCCTTCCCCCCCCGGGGCGGGAGCATTTTCTTTATTTACATATAGTAAAAATTTTCCCAAAGCATCATTTACTTCAGAGGAGTGAACCTAGATGGGTGGGTAGCACCGATACCAGGTTTCACTGGCTTGTAAGTGATGGAAAACTTGCCCAGGTAGTGGCCAATTGTCTCTGGCTTGATTTCCACCTGGTTGAAGGTTTTGCCGTTGTATATGCCAACCATGCTGCCCACCATCTTGGGGAGGATGATCATGTCACGCAGGTGAGTTTTGACTGCCTCTGGCTTCTCCATGGGAGGGGCCTCCTTGGCCTTGCGAAGACGCTTCAGGAGGGAATGCTTCTTACGACGCAGGCTGCGGTTCAGACGCCTGTGCTGGCGAGCACTGTACAGCTGCATCAGCTGCTCGTAGGACATATCGAGGAGCTGATCCAGATCAACACCTCTGTAAGAGAATTTCCTAAAGCTCCGTTTCTTCTTCTGTTCAACTTCCGTCATCTTGGCAGTGTCTCTTCAGATGGCAGGCAGACTCATCAGACCATCCCCTCCATAAATTTTATCAAGCTCAGTCTTGAAGCCAGTTAGGTTTTTTGCTTCCTACTGCTTCCCTTGGAAGGCTGTTCCAGAACTTTACTCATCTGATGATTAGAAATCTTTGCCTAATTTCAAGCCTAAATTTGTTGATGGCCAGTTTATTATCCATCTGTTCTTGTGTCCACGTTGGCACTTAACTTAAATCACTCTTCTCCCTCTCTGGTATTTATTCCTCTAATGTATTTATAGAGATCAATCATATCTTCCCCTCAGCCTTCTTTTGGTTAGGCTAAAGAAGCCAAGCTCTTTGGATCACCTCTCATAAGGTAGGTTTGCTGTTTCTCTGACCATTCTAATAGCTCTTCTCTGCACCTGTTTCAGTTTGAATTAATCTTTCTTAAATATGGGAGACCAGAATTGCACACAGTATTCCGGATGAGGTGTCACCAGTTCATTGTGTAATGGTACTGACACTTCCCCCCTCTCTACTGGAAATACCTTGCCTGATGCATCCTAGGATTGAATTAGCCTTTTTCACAGCTGCATCACATTGGTGGCTCATAGTCATCCTGTAATCAACCAAAGACACCCAAGTCTTTTTCCTCCTCTGTCACTTCCAACTGATACGTCCCCAGTTTATAAAAAAATATCTTGTTGTTAGTTCCTAAATACATGACCTTGCACTTTGAACTACTATATTTCATCCTATTTCTATAACTCCAGTTTACAAGGTCATCCCAGATCTTCTTGTATGATATTCCGGTCCTTCTCCGTATTGGCAATACCTCCCAACTTTGTGTCATCCACAGATTTTGTTAGCACACCCCCAATTTTTGTGCCAAGGCCAGTAATAAAAATGTTAAATAAGATTGATCCCAAAACTGATCCCTGAGGAACTCGATTAGTAACCTCCTGCAGCCTGACAGTTCACCTTTCAGTATGACCCATTGTAGTCTCCCCATTAACCAGTTCCTTATCCACCTTTCAGTTCTCATATTATTCCCCATCTTTTTCAATTTAATAACTTCCCAGGTAGAACTGTATTAAATGTTTTACTGAAATGCAGGTAGATTAAATCTACTGCTTTCCTTTTCCTGGAGAATGTTAAAAAGAAGGCACTAAACTTAAACATTTTTAAATCGGCAGGTCCATATAACTTGCAGCCAAGAGTTTTAAAAGAGCCATCTGAGGAGCTTGCTGCACCCTTAATATTGATTTTCAATAAGTCTTGGAGCACTGGGGAAGTCCCAGAAGCCTGAAAGAAAGCTAATGCTGTGCCAATTTTTAAAATGGGTAAACCAGCAACCCAGGTAATTATAGGCCTGTCAGCCTGACATTAATCCTGGGCAAGACAATAGAGTGGCTGCCAGGGGAATCAATTAATAAAGAACCTAAAGGAGAGTAATGTAATTAATGCAAATCCATATGGTTTTATGGAAGATAAATTCTGTCAAACTAACTGGATATCTTTTCTGATGAGATTACAAGTTTGGTTGATAAAGTTAAGAGTGTTGATATAATACATATAGACTTATATAAGGCTGTCAAGGTTCCTCCCTCACTCTGAACTCTAGGGTACAGATGTGGGGACCTGCATGAAAAACCTCCTAAACTTATCTTTACCAGCTTAGGTCAAAACTTCCCCAAGGTACAAAATATTCCCCCCGTTGTCCTTGGACTGGCCGCTACCACCACCAAACTAATACTGGTTACTGGGGAAGAGCTGTTTGGACGCGTCCTTCCCCCCAAAATACTTCCCAAAACCTTGCACCCCACTTCCTGGACAAGGTTTGGTAAAAAGCCTCACCAATTTGCCTAGGTGACTACAGACCCAGACCCTTGGATCTTAAGAACAATGAACAATCCTCCCAACACTTGCACCCCCCCTTTCCTGGGAAATGTTGGATAAAAAGCCTCACCAATTTGCATAGGTGACCACAGACCCAAACCCTTGGATCTGAGAACAATGAAAAAGCATTCAGTTTTCTTACAAGAAGACTTTAAATAAAAAATAGAAGTAAATAGAAATAAAGAAATCCCCCCTGTAAAATCAGGATGGTAGATATCTTACAGGGTAATTAGTTTCAAAAAGGCAAAACCTTAAGTTACAAAAAAGATACATAGACAGAAATAGTTATTCTATTCAGCACAATTCTTTTCTCAGCCATTTAAAGAAATCATAATCTAACACATACCTAGCTAGATTACTTACTAAAAGTTCTAAGACTCCATTCCTGTTCTGTCCCTGGCAAGAGCAGCATACAGAGACAGACACAGACCCTTTGTTTCTCTCCCTCCTCCCAGCTTTTGAAAGTATCTTGTCTCCTCATTGGTCATTTTGGTCAGGTGCCAGCGAGGTTACCTTTAGCTTCTTAACCCTTTACAGGTGAGAGGAGCTTTCCCCTGGCCAGGAGGGATTTCAAAGGGGTTTACCCTTCCCTTTATATTTATGACAAAGGCACTTGACTTGGTACCACATGACATTTTGTTAAATTTTATATGGTTCTAATTTATTTATTTATTTTAACACAGGACACATTAAATAGATTAAAAACTGGCTAACTGATAAGTCTCAAACTGTAATGATACTCAATGAATTGTCATTGAGTGGCTCTGTTTCCAGTGGAATCCCGCTGGGATCGGTTTTTCGCCCTGTGCTTTATCAATGACCTGGAAGAAAACATAAAATCGTCACTGATAAGGTTGGCAGATGACACAAAAATTGAGGGAGTGGTAAATAATGAAAGAGTGGTTACTGATTCAGAACGATCTGGATTGCTTGCACCCAGTTTACAAAGCAAACTATGCATTTTAATACAGCTAAATGTAAATGTATGCATCTGGAAACAAAGAATGAATGTCAGACTTGCAGGATGGAGGACTCTATCCTGGGAAGCAGTGACTCTGAAAAAAGATTTGGGGATTGTGGGGGACAGTTAGCTGAATGTGAACTCCCAATGTGATGCTATAGCCAAAAAAGCTAATACAATCCTGGGATAAATAAACAGGGGAATCTCAAGTAGGAGTAGAGAGGTTATTTTACCTCTGTATTTTGCACTGCTGCAACCACTGCTGGAATACTATGTCCAGTTCTGGTGCTCCCAGTTCAAGAAGGATGTTGATAAATTGGAGAAGTTTCAGAGAAAAGCCACGAGAATGATTAAAGGATTAGAAAATGTCCCTTATAGTGGTAGACTCAAGAGCTTAATCTGTTTAGTATAACAAAGAGAAGGTTAAGATGTGACTTGATTGTAGTCTATAAATACATACCTTGGTAACAAATATTTAATAATGGGTTCTTTGATATAGCTGAGAAAGGTAGAACAAGATCCAGTGGCTGGAAGATGAAACTAGACAAATTCAGACTGGAAATAAAGCGTAAATTTTTAATAGTGAGACTGATTTACCATTGGAACAATTTACAACGGGGCAGAGTAGATTCTCCATCACTAACTATTTTTAAATCAAGGTGGCATGTTTTTCTAGAAGATATGCTGTAGGAATTATTTTGGGCAAGGTCTATGGCCTGTGCTCTACAGGAGGTCAGACTAGATGTTCACAATGGTCCCTTCTGTCTTTAGAACCTTATTAGTATAAAGTTAATCAAAATGTTAATTTTATCTTATAATAAGCTTCAAATCAACATCTTGTTGTGAATCTTAGTAAAAAAAGGACGACACTGGTTCTAGAATGGAAAAACACTACTGTTGAACCAGCTGGAAAGGAAATCCTGCAGGTACACATCTACTGTAGCAAAAATGGAGAGGCCTTTGTTTAATCTTGTATTTGATGTACTATCGGTGGTTGAGCAATTGAGGAAAACAAAGCATACAAAACTCTAATCCTGTCGTTGAAGATTAATTCTCTATTCTGACTCATTAAATGCCTGCCAACTGGCTGTCATTAGAAGTAATTTCCTCAAATCAGTGTTACATGACTATTCTAATAGAAAAGTGTGATGTCATCATTTACAAAATGCAGATTTGCAGTCTGTTCTGGGATCATGCTTTTAACCATAGCGGATAGTAGCTGAATCCTATTTAAATTATCTGCTTATTTCTATTTTTGTATCCTGGTAATGGAATGAGGTGCTCTTATGGAACAGAGCAATGTACTACAGCATTACCAATGAGGAATACAGTAGAAGGCAGGTGTTGTCAAAACAGGTAATTAAAGCAATCAATAAAATAGACACATAAGCTTTAGGAAAGTGTTTATTAATGTCAGCAGATATTGAGCAATATCAGAATAAATGTAATAAAGCCGTTCAAAATTTAAAAAAAAATGTTCAAACAGTGAGGTTGCCTATCTTACATGACTGGCTGAATTGTATGTGATTCGAAATAAAAGTTTCCAGTTGTTGTTGTTGTTCCTATTTAAAGAATATAGTTGATGTTTTAAGAAGCATAGCTTATAAATGAATGTAAATTCAGGTGGAACACTGAGTTTGTCAAGTTTAATTGTTAAAAGTTGTATAATTCAATAACAGTAGTTTTCTGACAGTAACGCTAAAGATGGAAGAGAAGAATTATGTGAACCTAAAATATTTGCTTTATGTGGAATTAATAGAGTAAAATGCTAACTTTTTATTTTTAGGATTAAAATACAGCAACTATACATTTCCCTTAAATTAATAAAAGTAACATTTTCCTGCTTGATTTAAGGCAGAAGCCAAAGCCTTACAGAAGAATGCTTTATAGATAAAGTGGATGTTGTGCTTAATGGGTATTTTCCCTGAGTATACACTAGAAATAGTCTTGAATACCTGTTTTAGATTTATAAAGCTAGTAGGATGACTGTAGTTTTAAAAATAAATAAATAAAATAAAAAATGAAGATACTTAATTTTCTGAAATACTTAATGTGATGAACTGTGTGAGGCATAAAGCTTTTACAGATGTTAATGAATACAGTTCTGTTAAATTTATAATTTATTTAAGAGCTGTGTGCTCAGGGCTGTACAAGACAGTCCCTTTCTCAAAGAGATTACAGTGTAGAAGGTAGATACAGAAAGATGAGATGCACTGAGAAACCCAGTGGGAAAATTTACCTTTGATTAATCACCTGTATCTTTATAGATGAATCCTTTAATTTTCCTCTCCTTTCTCTGGATCTTCCTTCCCTCTTTTTCCATAATATTAATGCATGCCAGCTTGCCCAGTGTAACGATGGCATAGACCATCGGACTTATAGCGTGCAAAACGTGCAGTTATATCAGCAGACCTATCCTTCAGTTACATTATGAGGCAGGGGAATTCTTGTAATGGGACAGTTTTTAAAAAAATTGAGATCTGTATAAATCAAATATATAATTCATACAGAACTCTCATTACTCAAGTGTGTCCACATTACTTTTGTATATTAATGTTGTTTCCTTTTATGAACATAAATCCCATTTCTCAACAAGCAGTTCTGCTAGGATGAGATTAATATGTTTCTTGGTAGTAAAGTATTAGTTAATAGAGTTCTGGTTACCCTTACAGTGCTAAGGTGGCTACCCAAGTTCTGTGTTTAAAGGTGGTAAATATGAGTTCTAAATGAGTAATCCATTTTGAGAGAATGATAGGAGGCCCTTCAGTAATTCCATTTTTCTTCCTTTGAGACACCACGAGGTGGTAATGAGTATTTTCTCTTCCTTTCCAAGGGATGTCACATGTGAGTTCTGTCTTGTCACTCTTCCTTTTCAATTAGTATTTATAGGGGGGATAATGAAATGCTTTGACTTGCAGTATTGCCAATAAGCTGAGGAACAGAAAAAATGTCCAAACGCTGGTGCATGCTAGCTTGCATTACAGTCCACGTAAAATAAATGTTGTTTGTAGGTAAGGTATGTATCTAAAATAGAGATACCAAACTTATTCTGAGGAGAGGGATGAATTCAATTTTTAATTGTGCTCCAAGGGTTAGAGAAGCTTATGCTTCCAATGGGTTTATATAGTTATATAGCTTTAGCACTACAAAACTACAAAAGTAATTTTCCCTTTCTTGATATTCACCCCTTCTTGTCAACTGTTGAGAATAGGCCACCTCCCCTTAATTGAATTGGCCTTGTTAGCTCCCCACTTGGTAAGGCAACTCCCGTCTTTTCATGTGCTATAATATTTGTAGCTTACTATGTTTTTCACTCCATGCATCTGATGAAGTGGGTTTTAGCCCATGAAAGCTTATGCCCAAATAAATTTGTTAGTCTCTAAGGTGCCACAAGGACTCCTCGTTGTTTTTGCTGGTACAGACTAACATGGCTACCACTCAGAAACTAGTTACACAATGAAGTTTACCTCCTGTATTCCTTCTGGGAAATACTAAGTGGATCTGAAGCAGCAGAGAGGGAAAACTAGCTTTCTTTTTCATTCAGGTTGCTCTTTAATATAGAACCACTGGGAATTGAGCTCCCTGAAACAATTAGTATAATTGTTGGGCTTTAGCATTAACACTTCAGTGAGACTCTGTATCAAACCAAACCGAATGACCCGTCCCCCCCAGTCCCCCCCCCCCACAAAAAAAACCTCCCCCTCCAAAACCAAAAACTTAAATTCTGCAGGCTGAGATTGTCAGGGTGGCTGCAAAAATCAAGATAATCAAAAATCAAAAGTCATCAAGTTGGCCGGGATTACTACCTTCCTAGAACTGCCTGCTGAGACAAACCCTCGAGTTGGACCCCAAATCACCCAACTATTTCTGTAATAAGATCTTGGAGACTCCTAGTATGTCAAAATTGGAAGAAAGCACATGGGATGCATTTAAAACTGACTGTTGTTCACAGTTTTATAGTTCACTGGTTACAAGTTAAAACTTTCTTAGATTCAAGAGCATACTACACAATACTTGTGTTGGTATCTAACTGATCCCATGATCAAAGAGACAAAGTGGGTGAGGTATTATTTTTCTTTCACCAACAGAAGTTGGTCCAATAAGACAGGCTTTCGAGCTACACAGTGCTCTTCCTTAAGTCTCCGGAAAGGTACTCAGAGTGTCACAGTTAAATACAAGGTGGAACAGATTGTTTAGCATAAGTAGTTAACACACATTCTAAGGGACCCCATTCAAGGTGAAGTGGCCCATTAACAACCTGCAGTCATAGGGGGAAAAAGGGGGGGGTGTTATTGGGCTACAGATTGTTGTAATAAGTAAAGCTAAGATTTTGTCAAGGTTACTTTTACTAAAAATAACTGTGACAAAAAGGGGAGTGGAGGATCCAGCACTGAAGACCACCTCAGCACCTCCTCCCCCCCTTTCCCCTCATGGAAGAGGTTGGCACTGCCCCTGAGCCTTGGACAGGCGCCGAGTGGCACCACAGGGAATCTCAGACAAATGCTGTCCTGGAGTCATTCAGCCCAGGACTGGGACTTGAACTGTGCATTTTGGGATTAACCTGCCCAATTCACAATGGGTGGTCACCCTTCTGGGACTGCGTATGTGAGAAGGTGTTCATAAATTTAGCAGAGAAACACGGGTCCAAGACGGTCCCAAAGACCTTCGATGTGTAGTATTTTTATTTTTCCAATGGATTTAACATTGAATGTTCTAAATTACCCCATTACCTTTTTAGTAATTTTTTCTTTTTGCAACACAAAACCACAATAAGTAGGATGATAAAACCAGTGGAGAAAGATTGACCTCATCCTATTCTAATAATACTTACTGTATGAAGAGAAACAAGTTTGTCATGAAATTTTTCATTTAAGTTTTGTGTTGAGGTCGCATAGGCTCCAGGACATTAGGAGGGTAAGTTTCACATGTTTGTTATGGAGAACTTGTTTTTGAGATGCTGCTTGTTTGTCTGGAAAGCTGAGAACTTTTAGGCCTTCCAGAAAAGGCTGTGTGTGCAGATTTATGGTAGGTACTTACTAGTATTATTTCACATTCTTTCCACTAGTAACAGGTTTCAGAGTAGCAGCCGTGTTAGTCTGTATTTGCAAAAAGAAAAGGAGTACTTATGGCACCTTAGAGACTAACAGATTTATTTGAGCATAAGCTTTCATGAGCTACAGCTCACTTCATCGGATGCATTCGATGAAGTGAGCTATAGCTCACGAAAGCTTATGCTCAACTAAATTTGTTAGTCTCTAAGGTGCCACAAGTACTCCTTTTCTTTTTCCACTCGTAGTAACCTGTTCTTTCATTTGAATCAGGTAGTTCTTTCAATTTTTTTTCCTTAGTCTTAGAATTTTTAAGGTTTATAAATCAACATAAGTCTTGGGCTATGATTGCTGTTAAGATGCACCTGGATTGTACAAGTGAACTTATTTCAGTGTCAAACTGTTTATTCCCAGAAAAATAATGTGAGTAGATGTTTCAAAGGCAGTCTAGTCAGTGTAAAAAAAAAAAAAAAAAAGTCACTAGAAATTGCATTTACCTAAAACTAAATTATCCTTTTTGTGTGCGTGCCCACGCGCGCAACATTTCACAGTTTGATCAAAATAATTTTAACTTTGAGTGCTATGTAAGAGATAGATAGTCTAATAATTTCTGTTAACTATTACAGTAACTCCTCACTTAACGTGCATTTATGTTCCTGAAAAATGCGACTTTAAGTGAAACAATGTTTAGTGAATCCAGTTTCTCCATAAAAATGAATGTAAATAGGGGGGGTTAGGTTCCAGGGAATTTTTTTTGCCATACAGTACAGTACTATAGTTGGGAGGTGCCCCTGCCTTACCCCACACAGGCACAGCCCACTGGCACTGGAGACAGCGAGGCAGGCAAGGAGGCTGAAGGTGCTGTAGGCTAGGAGAAGCACGTTGCACAGCAGCAGTGACAGCTTCCCCTACTCTGCAAGCACGAGGGGCGGGGGGCTCAACCCTCGGCCTGCCCACTCCACCCCAAGCCCCACCCTTAACCCACCTCTTCTTCCCCCACCTCCCCCTTTACTCTGCGCGCTGCGTCCTCACTCTTCCCGCCTCCCTCCTGTCCGCGGCAATCAGCTGGTTTGCGTCATTCGGGGGCAAGAGGGAGGGGGGAGGAGCGAGGACTGGGCGTGCAGTCTCCCCCCCTCCTTCCCGCCTGTGGCAATCTGCTGGTTTGCGGAGTTCAGGAGGCAGGGGGAGCCTGGGCGCCGAGTCCTCGCTCCTCCCTCCTGAACACAGCAAGCCAGCTGATTCGCGCGGGCAGGGGGTAGAGGGGGAAGGTGCTGATCGGCAGGGTCTGCTGGCGGGCGGGAAGTGCTGTGGGGGAGGCATAGGAGGGATGCCAGCTGTGGACAAAATAGACAGCCAAACGACATTATAGCGAAGCATTGCACAACTTTAAATGGATCATGTTCTGTAATTGAGCAGGGATATAAGATCAAAAACATTAAGCAAGAGGACGTTAAGTGGGGAGTTACTGTATTTAACAGCTGCTACTTTAATGATCTTAAAGAACTTTAACCATATACAAGATAAAATCTGTCTGTTCACAATATAGCTTCTCCAACACTTCATGGAAAATTCATAGCCATAATCGAACATCATAAATTGTATATTTTATGTTAGATGTCATTCTGTTACTGAAATTGCATTTCAGTAACAGTCTATCATCTCGAAGGTGAATGTAGCTAAGGAGCTTTTTGGAACAGTGTGACTTGGGTATATTATGTAGTTTATCAGAATGTTTTTAGTGGTGATTTTTCATGTAGTGTTTATGCTGGGATTTAGTTAAAATTATGTTTATGATGGGATAGAGAAGACATTCAGAATGATGAATATGATGGTACTTTTTGAGGAGGGGGAGAGATGGGAGACAGTCTCTCTCTCACCACACACACACAAACTTGTGTTGGAGGGGAAAATAGGTAAAATGCATGAATTATGAGTTAAAATGGTAAAATGTAGTTCAACAGGAGTAAAATGATTTTAAAAACGAACTTTGACCAATATATTAATGAAAATGTAAAATAAATAAATTCTTTTTTTAAGATTATTCTCTTGTCCATAACTATTGGACCTGTTCAATCTACATACTTATTAGAAATTTTAAAGAAGAGAATGATATAGTAGATACTGTTTATATTTAGAAGTAGTCTTCAAAATGTAAATAACATGGCAAGTATCCAGTAATGCAGACAGTTACCTAATGGGATTCATGAATGTTCCTAGGCATCTAACACCAATTGATGTCAGAGTAAGGAGCATGGGCACTCTTGAAAATCCAATCAGGTGCTTATTGACATCTTTAAAAGTTTGGCTCTAGGTACCTATGTAACAGGTAGGGAGGGATGCTGATGCAGTATTGTGTATAATTTTATCACACTTTGCTAAAGCACATGCCAGAGTTCTGTCTTTTCAGGACTTTCAGTGAGCATTATACAGAGTTAACTCTTACATTCAAGGATTTTATAAACAACAGCCATGAGATTGAGGACCAGTTCTCAGTCAGCTTCAAAGAGTAGTACATAATTTCTTAATAAACAAACATTTCTCTCTCTCGCTCACTCTCACACACACACACACACTGTAAATAGTATTTGGAATACTTATGAATAACTGAAAAATATTTAGGTAGTAAGTCTACTGGTCCTCATACAGACTTCCCTATTTAGTTTAAACTCAGAGTTTCAACATAACATTTACACTTCTATACTTCTAAACACATTTACCTCCTGATCTTCTTTCCAAGATGATTTCTCGGTCTATAGCATGGTTATAATATGTAGTATGTTATCTGGATTCTTCAGAGTTTGAGAAGTATGGCAGCACCTCAGTTCTTTCCCAAAACTTCAGAGCCTTTTCAACAAACAAAAGTCTTGGGATCCTTAGAGTTAGCAACATTGCTTGGGATAATAGCTGACTGGTCTTCTCACTAGTTCCAAAGTAGTACAGGCATTGGGATCAGCTTCACAGTTTGATCAAAATAATATTAACTTACAGTGCTATCGGCATATAAAATATCGATTCCCTGGATTTGTATAAGGCTCTCACTCTTTCTGGTGCTATCTTTCCCCCATAAATCTAGCTCAGTCAATAAGACTGTACAAACCCTCACCTTACTGTGTGCATGCTGTCTCTCTCTCGCTGAGACAAAATACCAATTCAAACCAGTTAGTATGTAAGTTCCACAAGCTCTGTAGCCTCTAGGGAGTGACTCAAATGCTCTCCCTCTTGATCCATAAAACACACTGCAGTGGTCTAAACATTATCCTAATGGAGGATTTCCCTAGTAAATAAAGGTGGATTAACACTCCTCTGTATTCAGAGTGGTATAGGAATTGGGACCCAGCACTGGCAGCAGACACATCTTGTGGTTCTGGTCGATCAGCCACTTGAGTCTTACAGGGCTGTTAATGCCTATATTTATTATCTTTATTCCCCTGAGCTCTGGTTTGGCACAGGTTTCAGATGATGAATGCATGGAAATTGCAAGACTTCTTTCCCTTAATGACAACTGCCTCTACAGTTTCAGAAACAACTACTGAACATATCTGGTATCCGCACACCTTACTTCTGGATGTTTCTGGGTCTTTTGAGCTGAGTTGCACTGTTCTGCTCTTTGTACACATACAGAGAAACTGAGTATTCAAACTAAAATCCATGAGTCCTTCCTACTGCTTCTCTCCTTTTCTTTGGACTTAAAAATCAAATGCTGCAGTATAAAGCATGTTAGTTACACTTGCAAAACCTGTAACTTGATAAATATTAACATATTGACACATTTAAATTTTAATGTGGGAGGGGGAACAATCAAATGGTTTGAATTATTGAGAATTCTAAAATGTACATCTCTACCCCGATATAACGCAGGGTCAGGGCGCGCAGCATCACGGTCGGGGCTCACAGCCCGGCGCAGGGGTCGGGGCTCACAACTTGCAACTGGCTTTCTAATACATCAGTCACATCTAAAAGAAGTCTGTATTTCCTCTTAAGAAGTCTACCAAAGAAAGTAATTAGTAACTATGACTGCATAGAAATAACAATGAAACAATCTTTTGGTATGATGGGGAAAACAATTGAAACTACCCCAAGACTCATTCGGCCAAACTCACAGTTGGTGTCAGCAGGCGAAATTCTGTTTTTGTCAATATTGTCCCCGATCACGTTGAAAACTGTAAGCTGATGTAGGAGTTAACACTAGTGCTGCATGATATTGGCTGTTTTTCTGAGGGCGCATCTACACTACTACTTAAGTCGATGTAACTTACGTCACTCAGGAGTGTGAAAAAGACAACCCCTTGAACAACACAAGTTGCATTGACATAAGTGCTGTCCACACCGGTGCTGTGTCGGCGGAAGACCATAGCTTCAGCCACTTGTGGAGGTGGAGTACTTATGCTGACAGGAGCACGCTCTCCTGTTGGCATAGCATGTCTTCACCAGACGTGCTACAGCACTGCAGCCGCACTAATGTAGCACTGTAGTGTAGACTTGCCCTTATTGCCCCCCAGTTCTAGAAGTCATGCAATCCCATAAATATCTCAGCTTTTATTTTAATGAGAATCCTTAGCTATTCAATAAACTAGTTTGCTAGATCAGCCATGGTGAGTATGGTCCAGCAGCATGGGTGAAGGGCCTTGTGCTGCAACTTGTGGGGAACCCATGTTGGGAGTACAGGTGGACAATTCCCCATACTCTTAGCATCATGGATGTGTCTTTTGAGACAAGGAACCAGCATTAAGCTTCCCAAATTGTGGTCTTCATCCAAGGCAGCTCCTGGGTGGGGGTTTGTGGCCACAACTGATACAGGAAGCTCCCATCTATTTCCTTAACACTGCCAGTAGCAGTCGCCCTCGGCTTGCGGATTCTGAGGTCAACGCCGATCCCTGCCATCCAAACCACTGGCATGTTAGGGAAACCATGGTTGAGGGACCTGTAAATCACCATGGATGGGGGAATCACATGTTCTATTGTTTGTGGTATAAGCACTTTTAGTGAAAACTTCCATCATCTCCTCTAGGTGACCCTAAGTGATATCAGTCTCCTGAGGGTAACAGAGGTGGTAAGGGAGCAGATGCTGCAAGCATTTGGGTACAGACCTGGTCCTTATGCTGCTGTGTGGTGTACTGCAATGATGCCATCAGAGTTAATACTGTAGTGGTGTGGGAAAGTGTCCTCCTGTGGTGAAAGAAATAAGGCAACCCTCCACAGAAACCTTCTGCAAAGGATTGCAGAGTATCTCCATGGAGAACTCCCAGGCCATCCCAGTGCACATAAACAGTCTTTTCGGGATGGGGGAACCCGCTGCGTAGCAGGAGTGGCCACTGGGAAGCAGATACCCACTGCACCTCAGTTTTTCTTCATATTGAACATAAAATAATAAAAAAAAATGTAACCCCTACAGTTTGTTTGGAATTGCATACTCACTCCAGAGTGCCTTCTCTGGCATGATACTCAGCCACCATGCTGTCCTGCAACTGGCTGGGCTCCGGGGTTAAAAATAGCTCCTGGCACTCTGGGAGAATGGATCCACTTCTCTCGTCTCCCATTTTCCTCCTACTCCTCTTCCTTGTCCAGAATGTCTTCCTCGTTGTTGCCTGAGGTAGACTGGGACGCAGACTCCTGGGAGGTATCCATGCTGCGTTTCGGGGTAGTGGTGGGGTTGCCACCGAGAATCACATTCAGCTCATTGTAGAACCGGCATGTCTGTGGTGCAGAACCAGAATGATTGTTTGCGTCCCTTGTCTTCTGCTGCGTGTCCCTCTTCTCCACCATGCCCGGCGTGATCTTTGTGTAGATGTCTGTTTCTTCAACTGGATTGGAGCTGTGCCTGCACAGACTCTTCTCTGCACAGACCAGTAAGATCCAGCACCTCCTGTGTATTTCAGACTGGAGCATGTTTGGAGTGTTGAGTTGCCATGATCAGCTGGGCTGGCGAACTCTCCATGCTGATGAAACAGGAAATCGGAATACAAAAGTTCCCAGAGCTTTACAAGGGCAGGGGCTGTTTCTTGTGTACCTGGCTGCTGTGCAGTGGAGTTGAAAATGATCTCCAGAGCAGTCACACCGGAGCATTATGGGATATCTGCTGGAGGCAATTCAGTTGACTTACACAATGCTGCATCTGCACTACCTCTCTGTCGATCCATCAACATCAAATTAAGCCCTAGCCTTTTGCAGATGTGGAGTAATTAAGTTGATGTTACAGGCAAGTTAGGTTGGTGGAAGGGATCTGGTAGTGTAGATGCATACATTATTAGGTTGACTTAAGGTGGCTTCCGTCGACCTAAGTTTGTAGCGGAGGCCAGGCCTAGGTTTCTGACTATTATTAGTGAAGCTCCACCGGGGTTTCGAGCTGTGCAGCTGAGCAGCTTCTTCACCTCTTGTATTTGAGTCTGTTAAGGCCACATCAATAGCCTGATTATCTTTCCTTAAATGCATGAGTAACGCTACATTAATTTATCATAGGAAAACTAGTATTTTCCATAGCTGTCTGAGATGTCAGGAAATATTCCCGGCAAGCACTGACTCAAATAGAAATTTCAGAGTGGTTTCAGGGCAAACTATTTATTTATTTACTCGTAATATTTTTGTTTAAATTGTTGAGAAAATTAAAAAAAAATAAACTTTTAATTTGAACTGCAAGTATATGCACATATCTAAACTGAGTGACTTCATGGTTTTATCACTGTAGCCCTTATTTGCCTTCCATTTCAGTACAATTTGTTACTTCAGTTCTCCCCTCTAAAATTAACTGAAAGCTCCTCAGGGCAGGGATCTTGTCTTTAATTTCTGTTTTATTTTTGAATATAGTTTTCAAGTGCTTGTGAAATCTTTTTTCAAAGGCCTCTTCCACATCTTTAATGGCAAAGTAATATGGTCAAAAACATTTAATGTAATCAACCTCTTCTTTGTCTTTAATATCACAAATGTTTCAAGCGCAAAATTGTGCATGTCCCTTCGTTTTTGATCTCTGTCTCAAGTAATATTTCAAGTCTGGAATTAAACATCACAGATTTTTCCATTCTCTTTGTAAATATATATGTCACAAGTAAATGATTAAAAATTTAAAATTTGGGGTGAGGAAAGTGGGAAAATTGTACTTGCACACTAATAGCAGCACTTGAAGGAAATACTCATAATTATGCTAAATATAATACATTTTTCTTTAAAATTGTCTTTTGATATTTTTAGCATGAAATGTGCTCCTACTGAAGTTGAGAGCTGTATGTTATAAAAATGCCTGTATGTCAAAGGAGCTCTAGTTTATCATTTTGTCAATCTTCCATGACTGCTGTGGAGTGAAGGTTTTTTGTTTTGTTTTAAAGATAAATGGATCTTTCTTTGTCAGCATCATTTTGATTTCTAGTGTGAATATTATGGCAGTGTACAAAAGGAATCACGTATCCTTAAAGTAAGAATATCTGACTCTGTTTATGTTTTAAAGTTATCATTTAATTATAATGCAGTTACCTTTCTCTGCAGTTAGGAAATGAGATATTAGACATCTGGGTTTAAGAGGCAGGAAGAAACATTAGTTGAGCTGAGCAATTTTAGAGAGCTGATGTAGGCTTAGAGCCACAGTATTCATTACATCATCCTCCCGATCCATTAGCCAGCATTATCTCCAGTGGATTAAGTGGGAAGTTGTACTGTGCATCTTCACAAGAATGCTGAGAAGTCACCGCTTATTGACTGAGTGAATGGAGCTCTGGAAAGAATGTGTTTGCTCTGAAGTCTAGAAGGAGAAAAGCTTTTCTAATGCTGGGAGCTGTATAGACTAAAGTGTAACTGTCGGCTGTTTGAGGAGGAGGAGACGTGACGATCTTGTTGCAGTTGTTAATCCGTTTTTATTCTAGTAGCAATTAAAGCTATTGGAATAAGTTGAAGCCTGTGGTTCAGAGCTCTAGCCCGTTGTGTTTACTAAAAACAAAATGACTAACAAAAGGCTACAGATCAGACTGTCTTCTGTGTTTACTATTTTGTTTCTAGACTGTGGAAGTAATGTATTACTGCATAAAGAAAGGTGAAGATGCCCTTCAGTGCATTCTTATGACAAACTTGTAAGCTTTTTTCCATACCAGAGAGTTCATCTGCATTCAGCAGCGTTTCTACTGTAGTTGTGCGTCACTCAGAGACTGCATGGCAATGAAATAGCGACACTGTGGGCCAAAACTCTGCTGCCTGTGAGCAAAGAAGGGACAATAGTTTGACAACAAAACCATAGCAGCTGCTGCTGCTGCAGCAGCTGCCTGAGGCATAATGTTGAGTTTACAGGATTCTGTGTTTTTTGAAATTAACATAAAGTCCCTTTTAAAGTCCTGGAGCAGTAGCAGTAAGTATATTTTCTTCACTGAGAGAATAAGATCTTGATAGTTTTCATTTTGCATGCTGATCTGTAAAATTTTAAGCTAGTTAAAAATAGTATTTTTTGCAGGAACCAGTAGATTAATACAGTGTGATTTAAAACCTGGTATATACATTCAGTGACCAGAAAACTGCTCTATCTGCTTCCCAGTTCTCAAGTAAGGAGAAGTCATTCTTTAATTTCCTGGATAATATTGGTTTCATTCTAAGTTCTTTGCTACCTTTGCTGGCTAAGAAAACTGCAGAGACCAGGGTCTATTTGTTATTTATCTGACACCAGTACTATTCCATAGTTCTGTCAGCACATAATGTTCTTTTGAAGCAAAATCAACTGTGCAGATTGTGAATAATATAGTGGGCATAACTTTTTCTGTTCATTAATATGCTTATGTTTGAGATGGGAAACTAATATTTTTTTATTTTCAGGAAACTAGATCTCAAACTATTTTTGCTCTAAATGCCCCAACCTGCATTTTTATGGAGCTTTCATGTCTGAACGGAGCCGACAAAAACAAGGATGATCTCTATTAAGATTGCCACTCTGTCCTCAACTCACTTCCAATTTCTCATAGTTAATGCAGGGATCTCAAGTCAGGGAGTTTTTGTGTCCTGTGGTACATAGGCTGTAATACCATAGTCACAGCCAGATAAATTCAGAATGGCAGAACGGACTAAACTGAGAAATGTGAAGTGTTTTTTTAAATTTTGACCTAAATATTTTATATTCTGTGTGCTTAATTTCCTTCTGTACCTGTAATTGTTTAAAAGGCCCATAGGGGATTTTAAGAGTGACCTCTGACATCTCCATTTTAAGCAATATTTGGTTAATTTAAGGATTGTTTTGAGGCATGCTGAAATGTGTTGAGCCTCCACCCACCAAGGTATAACCTTAAAACACTGCTGCTTAGATCTTTGACCTGAAAGATCATCATCTTTATGGTGCATCATGTATATCTGTGTCTTGGAGGCATTATTAAACAGGTTAGAATTACCCAGTAGAAATACTCATAAGGGGACATTGAACATGTCTTGGAATAGCTTACAAGACATACATGGTGTTAATATCAAAGGCTTCAGTCCATATTATGGACTAACCATTTCTAAAATTTCAACTTTTAACCATAATTTTTTAAAAGTAGCAAATAAAGCTCTTGAAATTAGACCCTGTATACTTGTTTAGCTGCAAAGCAAAAACTGTGTGTGTTTATATTTTGTATTTAAAAAGTTGGGCTGAAAATGTTCCAAATTAGAGCTTGAAAAGAAATCTTTACAGTTGTCAGTGCTCTTGATTTAACTATATTTTAGTTTGTAAATATATGACAGAAAATGGACTTTTTCCCATTCAGAGTATAAATCCAGGGTGTAATACAAAAATGGTAGCTTTAAAAATGCTTAAAATTATTTGAAAACTGTATATTGCTTGGAAACTGAAATAGTCTAGGATTTGATCACAAAAAGACTGCTGTAAAATATTAAAAAAAGGAAATGAAGGTACATTCTAGGTTATAAAAATTAGTTGTGACACACAGATATAATAAAAGTAATTGTCATATGAGCGAGGGTTCTGTATGGTATTACAGTATTTCCATTATGTCCTCTATTACGTAAGCATGACAGTGAAACACCTTACTGACTCTTTCTTCACCACATTGTACCTAGGTATTAGGGGATCTTCTGGTTAATCATGAATTTCCAGTGTTCAGCTGGCTTTTAATAATCATATTAGTCCTTCTCACCAGATTTTGTGAAAATTGACACTATGATATAACTGTGTGCATAGTAGACATTTTTCAGGATGTTCTCAGTGCTTGCTAGTCACATTCTATCATCATCTATTGTGCATAATGGCTGTGAGCAGACCTTAAAGGAAGGCTGTAGTGCTTTCTGTGTTAGGTACTGTAATTCATATTGATAGCCCAGTGACTTGAGCTGAACGGGAAAACTAAGTTATTTTTGTTGTCAAAAATATTCCATTTAGGTGATGCAATATGTACAGAACATCGCGCACGCACACACACACACACACACACACACGTATAGGATGAGTATATATGCAATACAGTATATCAAAATGTGGTTTTCAGATAAATATTTCTCTTAAAACATTTTTACAAATGAGGTTTTTTTTTTTTTTTTTTTTAGTACAAAGTTTACATTAGGGAAACTCCTAATTTCTCTTCGGAAGGATTCAGTATATTAAAAATCTCAGATATGTGCAATACATCAATTGTAAATATTTGTTGGTGATGAATATATAGTAGAAACCCAGCTGAACTCCATCATTGGGGTTTTAATGGCTTGCTTAGCTGGCAAAATGTTGCAGTGCTGGCTAAGGTCTGATTATAGCTGAGCTTTTTTTTTCACTCACAACAATGAAGTGACATTCGTATGGCCTAGATTCAGGAAGCTGTCTCTGTGCCAGCACTTTTAGGCATTACTCCTTTTTAAATTGAATCAGGAACATTCTGTTAAACCAGCTGTGTAGTCAGGATGTTGTCATTTAAAAGATTGGTTTACTTTACTAAAATTGTAAACAAAATACAGGCATCCAACTGGTTTCTTTCTAGCTGCACAGAACACTAAGAAACCTCAGATATGTATGATCTCTAGCAACTCTAAGTAACACACCCTTAAAGTTACATATTAATTTGCTTTATGTTAACTTAGTTATGCATGATTTATGCTGTGCAGTCAACTTAATTTTTCTGTTTGACTTTTTGTATAATAGTTTTTGTAGCAAAAATGTCAGTTTTATTAATATTAAGTGCACTAGCTTGTGTTGGGCTAGAGCTGCCTTTTTCATTCAATTATTGTTCAAATCTTTCATTGCTATAGATGAAATAACAGTCATATACATAATATATTGCACAAAAAAGTGCTTCCTCATACAGTGAAAAACATGAAGTAATCAAAACATTTATTCAAGTATAACCAGGTGAATGAGTTTCTTAAGAAAAGCTACAAAGTGGCTACCAGGATGTAGTATGCCCATAGTATCTTGGAGGCTATCACCAATCATTTGTTTCTTTCTTGGTAGTATTCTGTTCCTTTCCTACTTTTATATACAGCTTGCTAAAATGATTACTGTACAGTTATTGTATGGATAGCTAATTTTCTTCACTATATATTTGTTTATTCACAGATTCACAAGTTAGCCATTTTCTATCTGCTTTGGAAATTCATCTGACGACTTTCACTACAGAAAGGTTGAGGACAGAGGCCTCAATTTAGTATGATACTCAAGCAAATGCCTGACTTTCAGCATGTGAGTAGTCCCATTATCTTCAAGAACGTGAGTTGTCCCACTGAAGTCATGCACACGTTTAAGAAACTTGTTGAATCAAGGGAAACCTGTACTGAGGAGTCTAATGAATTGCCTCTAATATTGTGGATGGGCACAAATATACCTTAATAGCCTATAGACTGGTAGATATCTCAACCATAAAACGAAATAAAACTACAAATGGACAGTCATATTGTTTTATTTACCAAATACACACACACACAAACACACACAAACTATAGAATGATTGGGAGACTTGTGTGTTGATTCTGTGCTACTGATTGGTGATTTTAAGAAACAAATATTATTCTAAATATACCTCTAATTTACACCTAATATACATATTCTAATAGGAAACACTGTGGGAAATACAGCTGCATTATTCCTTTTGCTTTAGGTTTCCTTCCTTTTATTTCTGAGTAAAGTACTCTGACAGAGTGATCAATACACTAAATACTAGAAGCACAGAAGATAATAATGAATGGCACACCTGTTTACCAGAAGTGTTATATTCCTGTCCACAAAATATAATCTTCAGTATAATGCAGCAACTCACAAATAGAATTACACCTCTTGCTACTTGAATAAATGTTTTGATTACTTCATGTTTTTCACTGTATGAGGAAGCACTTTTTCCCCCTTGATTCTTGGCTTGATTCAACAAGGTTCTTAAGCATGTGCTCGACTTCAGTGGCACAACTCATGATCTTAGAGATAATGGGCCTACTCACATGCTGAAAGTTAGGCATTTTCCTGAGTATCATACTAAATTGAGGCCTCTGTCTTTAATCTTTCTGTAGTGAAAGTTTTCAGATGAATTTCCAAAGCAGATAGTAAATGGCTAACTTGTGAATCTGTGAATAAACAAATATATAATTAAGAAAATGAGCTATCCATACAATAGCTATACAGTAATATTTTAGGAAGCTGCACATAAAAGGAGGAAAGGAACAGGATATTACTAAGAAGGAAACAAATTATTGGTGGTAGCCTCCAAGATACTATGGGAATATGAAATCCTGGTAGCTGCTTTGCAGCTTTTCTTAAGAAACTGATTCACTTGGGTTATTCTTGAATACCCTCTAGAACAGTGGTTCTCAAAGCCGGTCCGCCGCTTGTTCAGGGAAAGCCCCTGGCATGCTGGACCGGTTTGTTTACCTGCTACTTCCGCAGGTTCGGCCGATCGTGGCTCCCACTGCCCATGGTTCACCTCTCCAACCAATAGGGGCTGCAGGAAGGGCGGCCAGCACGTCCCTTGTCCCACGCTGCTTCCCGCAGCCCCCATTGGCCTGGAGCGGCAAACCGCAACCAGTGGGAGCCGCTATCAACCGAACCTGCGGACGCGGCAGGTAAACAAACCGGTCCGGCAGGCCAGGGGCTTTCCCTGAATAAGCGGTGGACTGGCTTTGAGAACCACTGCTCTAGAAGAGACTTTTCTGCCTTTTTGTAGGATTAACTGACCTGATGAATTTGCTTCCTCTTCCACCAAAACTAAAAATGAAATATTGGTCTTCTGCAGGGTTCTGCTCTGATAATATAATATTTAACAAAATCACTAGTGTCGAACAGGTATAGATGAATTTTTCCATGCTGTGATTTCAAATGTAAGAACAGTGATGAAATAATCTGATTTAAACAAAACAAATTGACCTTCTTTACGCAAAGCTCCATATACTAAAACTGTACCTATGAACAACTGTGGAGTTAACACATCTGGGTTTTTGTTGGTCCCCAGGTTGTTAAATAGCAATGTATAGTTCTATATATATAGAACAGTGCAATATATATAAAGCAATATTTTAATCTTAAATTTCTGGTGAAATGTGCCAGTGTTTGAACTTCGCATTTGTAGTTTTTATTGTTACTAGAAATCCTTGATAAAAGTACATTTGTATAAAAGTTTAGGAATCATGACTTTGATATATAACTACTTCTCTCATCATTTTATGTTCTTCTCTGCAAACCCAGTCATCTTATCTGGAAAACATTAGTGTATGATGCTAATTGATACTTTCTCACCGCAGAATGAAGTGTCCTATATGAATAATGATCACCGGTGTTGATGTGATGACATAAGCTGATTTTCAATTTGTTTATGGTGAAACTTTCTGCTTCTATGTGCCACTGTCACAGCTTTAGTAATATTTTGCTGTCTTAATCAAGAAATCCACTGAGTGATCAACAGAAATAGACTATTTTCTTTCAATGGCATCCTGGATAAGTTACTTTCTTTTTGCCTTTTCTCACAAAAAATAGTGACAGGAAGCTATATCACAACAGATACACACAAATTATCTGAACACACAGACAATACAGCAGAATTAAGTGTCCACTTCTTCAAAAGTTAAGCACTCTGCACTGTAAATCATGTTAGTTTCTTTTTAAGAAGTTTGAAATTAAAATTAACTAAGCAAATGCATGTCATGGCTGTTACACAACCACTTTGTAAACCGGAGTTTACAGAAGTAAGATACATAACTAATGTGACTGAATTCTCAGAACATGCATGTTGTAGCTAATGTAAAGAAGTTGGATGACTTGTAACTTTTTAGTTGTTTTGAATGCTTTAGATCTAGTCTAGCTTGTAACTGTCTTCTTTCAGTCTTAAAGTGATTTTGAGGTGGGAAGTGTGTGCGTGTGGCTTTTTTTTTTTTTTTTTTTTGCTTGGCTACTCTAGGAACCTACTTCATGAAGTCTCTATGTAATGTGTATAGTCTGTTTGCTGAGACTGTTCTGCTTGTTGATGCACTTCGTTTTCCACCAGAATTCATTTTTTTTTTTAAGTGTTCAGCATTCCAGGAAACTGACTCAAAGTTGAAAATGTTACTACATCAAAGAAATCTACCAGGAATTAATATGTTCTGTGGTGGCAAATTAACTGTGGATCTGGGCCGTGCACTTTTGAGGGACACAGCTCACAGATCAATCTGTACCTTGTTTTCTAGAAATGTGGTGGTTCCACTGACATCTCATGTCCTCACTGATAAACACTGGTTGCTATAAGGCAACATTTACCCCCAGTGACATTGGGGATACCACAATTTCCTCCTGTATTTAGAGTAAGAAATTATTGTACTTACTCTTGGGTAGTCATGCATAAATACTGTTGTTTTCTTTTAATGACACACTTACTTACATTCTGAAGCACAGTACAATTTGGGGCATGTCAAATCCTGGAGCACTCAGATTATACTGTGTCCCAGACTCACTAGCCCCTAGCATGTGCCCAGCTCAATGGAGTTGCCAGTTTGAGGGTTCAGCATAGATATAGCTGTTCCTTTTTAAGGGTAAGAGGGATTTATTGCAAGGGAGAGTTGGAAAGGCAAGGAGGCTAGTGAGTGGAATGTGGCGTGGAGGCTCAAGTCACCAGTAGACCCTCAAAAGCTACCAAATCAGATACAGTCCAAAAATTGCAAAATAATCCCTCATCCTCAATTCAATCTCCCACATCTTTCATTGAACATATCAACTGCTAGACCCTTCCTGAGTCCTTCTCCTTCCCCACGTGACTGAAGATTAAGGTATATTGTTGAAAAAGGGCTCAACTTGCAATTTGTTCAAAAACTCCATGTTTTTGTTTGATCCAAGCTCTTTTATATTTTAGTCCATCTCTGGTCAGATGTCTTTTGTTGATGTTAAAAGGTAGCTCTGATGTCAACCAACCTAGTCATTATTGCAAAGGTAATATTTATCTGAAGACAGAGGCATGACTTGGGTAAAGATTCAGTGTTTGTGAACAGTTTGTTTTTTATGCATCCTAGCTATAAATATGTGTATGGATGCACATTGGGGAATTTGTTTGACTACGGTTTGCATGTAACAAGTAAATATGGATTTATGAAGATTTGGATGTTATATCTTTGTTATGTATTAATATAGAAGATATCCATTTGTCCTTTCTGAGTCTCCCATAGCTCCAATATGTTTTTAAAACTAAATAGACAAACTGTATTTGTGTGTACAATGTATGTTTAGCTGTAAGTTTATCCATTTTTTTCATGAGACCCACACCTATACCAGATAGAGCTTTGCCTTGGTGACTGTTACAGCAGTATCCTTTCCACTAAGCTCATAACTATTAGATTCCAGCCGTGATACAAATTACAGAAAAGAGTGTCAGAATGCAAACTACTTTGTCAGCTACTGTTACTAGAATAAACTGCATACTCTGTGTGGACTTCAGGAAAGCGCCAGATCAAACCAATTGCAGTGAGCACATATCAAATGGCCTTCTTCTGCTGACTGTCTTTCACTCCAGTTATAGTGTCTTTGCATTTGAAGGGGAAAGATTTAGACACTAGATGTTCAATAATGTGTAAGAGATCACTAACTCAAGAGGACTTTTTAGAACTGAGGTAACCATTTATGAATCAAGTTGTTGTTGTATATTAGAAATAGTCTGTCTTTGCCAGGAGCTGCATTGTTTTTTCCATGGAGACAAGCTTTGAGCATTTTTCATCTTTCCCTAAGGAGAATGAGGATGCTAACAAAATGGAGTTAAACTGTTAGGCAAGGTAGAGATAAAGAGGACAAGGAGAAAAAATGAAGAACAAATTAGACAAAATCTTTAAGTACTTTAGATGTACTGCTAATTTAAACTTTAGTAGCCCATGCCTAGTGTATATATTTTGTATATTTAGTTACTTGGAGGATGAAGTGCATAGCTGAACTGATAAAATTTTGCTGATGATAAATTACCTAGGTTAGTAAGAAATTATCTAGTTATGAGGAATTCCAGAAAGATTTAACGAAACAGGGTGAGCAGGCAATAGCCTGGAAATCTAAAATTTACCTTGCTAAAGTAGAAAAGTAATACCTATTGGAAGATGTAAACTTTTTACTCTAATTAGATTCAGAATTAGTTGGAGTCTTGCTGGAAAAAGATCTAGGAGTCATTATGGGCAGATTAATGAGCATGTCTGCTTAACATTAGTACTTCCTTACCTCACAAGCATGTTGTGAGGATAAATGCATTAAAGATTGTGAAACGCTTTGAGAGCTATTGATGAAAAGCATTATGTAAGAACTAGATTTTATTTATATATTACAGAACAGTTATGGTCAAAAAAGCTAGAGATGTACCTAGACTTATTAATGAGGGGACAGCAAATGACATGAAAGTGATCAGTCAGTTTTTTGCCATCTTTAACAGTTTAATCAGATTTTGGTATTTGACCTTTCAAAAGGACATAGCTGACACAGAAAAGGTCCAGAGACCTGCACATAGACTAGCTAGAGAGTTGGGTTTATACTAGGGCTGTCAAGTGATTAAACTGATTAGTCGCAAGATTAAAAAAAAATCATGATTAATCTGTGTTAATCGCACTGTTAATAGTAGAATACCATTTATTTAAATATTTTTTGATGTTTGCTACATTTTCAAATATTTTGATTTCAATTACAACACAGAATATAAAGTGTACAGTGCTCACTTTGTATTTTTTATTACAAATATTTGCACTGTAAAAAGATAAAATAAATAGTATTTTTCAATTCACCTCATACAAGTACTATAGTTAGGGCCACAAAATTTACGGTCCATTTTGGTCAATTTCAGTCATAAGATTTTAAAATTTGTAAATGTCATAATTTCAGTTATTTACATCTGAAATTTCACGGTGTTGTAATTGTAGGGGTTCTGACCCAAAAAGGAGTTGTGGGAGGGTCACAAGGTTATTGTGTGTGTGTGTGGGGGGGTGGTGATGGTGGTACTGCTACCCTTACTTCTGCACTACTGGTGGTGGCGTTGCTTTCAGAGCTGGGCAGCTGGAGAGTGATGACTGCTGGCCAGGAGCACAGCAGCGCAGAAGTAAGGGTGGAATAGTATGGTATTGCCACCCTTACTTCTGCACTCCTGCTGGCAGGGCGCCACCTTCAGAGCTGGGTACCTGGTCAACAGCTGCCACTCTCAGCCACCTTGAAATCTGTATAGGATAAAAGCACACAAAAGACCAGATTTCATGGTCCGTGAGACTTTTTTTCATGGCCATGATTTGATAGGGTCCTAACTATAGTGCAGTCTTTTTATCCTGAAAATACAACTTACAAATGTCGAATTATTATTTTTTTTTTACATAACTGCACTGAAAAATAAAACAATGTAAAACTTTAGAGCTTACAAGTCCACTCAGTGCTACTTGTTCAGCCAATCACTAATTTACGGTATCACCTGAAAGTGAGAACAGGCGTTCACATGGCACTGTTGTAGCCGACTTTGCAACATTTACTTGCCAGATACGCTAAACATTTGTATGCTTTGACCACGATTCCGGAGGACGTGCTTCCATGGTGATGATGGGTTCTGCTCGATAACGATCCAAAGCAGTGTGGACTGACGCATGTCCATTTTCATCATCTGAGTCAGATGCTACCAGCGGAAGATTGATCTTCTTTTTTGGTGGTTCAGCTTCTGTAGATTCTGAATCAGAGCGTTGCTCTTTTCAGACTTCTGACAGCACGTTCCACACCTTGTCCCTCTCAGATTTTGAAAGGCATTTCAGATTCTTAAACCTTGGGTCGAGTGGTGTGTTAGGATATAGATATTCAAGCCTATCTGTAAAGGCCTATACTTTAAGAATTTAGGTATATGTTTATCATTTAGCTAGTTATAGAGGTATAAAAGAAAGAATCTGTGTAAGGGCCTTCTCTCACTATGACAGTCTGAGGCCTTGTTCTTAGGCTAATGCCTTTGACCAAGCAGCAGAGGCAGCCATAAGCTGGGAAGCCAAAGGTCACATCCTCACATTCCAAACTAGTCATATTGAAATAAGGCAATCTGGGGCTGTTAGGAAGGTGATCCGGTCGATTACCTCCAGAGAAAGGGAAGAATCTAGAAGATGTAAAAGGAAATTTAGTTTGATAGTTTTCTGTCTGGTAAGAACTCACCTATCAATAGACACAGCTGGGAAACCTGTATGTCTTTATAGATGTGAAATCCTCACTTCAGTATTGTTTTATCATTATAGTTCCCACTTTGCTATGTTTATTTGCATGGTCTCTGTCTGGTTCTGTGATTGTTTCTGTCTGCTGTATAATTAATTTTGCTGGGTGTAAACTGATTAAGGTGGTGGGATATAATTGGTTAGCTAATCATGTTACAATATGTTAGGATTGGTTAGGTAAATTTCAGTAGAATGATTGGTTAAGGTATAGCTAAGAATATTACTATATATATTAGGGGCAAACAGGCAGTAAGTTAGGATTCAAAAATAAGGACAAAGGAACTTGGATTTAAGCTTGCTGGAAGTTTACCACAATAAACATTGAATTCGGACTTCGGGTATTGTTGCTCTCTGTTCATGCGAGAACTACCAGGGAAGTGGGAGAGTGAGGGAATAAGCTCTCTAACATGGTATAGCTATCTTTAGAAATTTAATATTGGTATCTTCTTTGTGTTTTGAAAAATCTGCAATGAAAGTGTCCTTAAATTGAGCAACATATGCGGGGTCATCATCCGAGACGGCGGTAACTTGAAATATACGGCAGAATGTGAGTAAAACCACAGAGCTGGAGACATACAATTCTCCCCCTAAGAGTTCAGTCACAGATTTAATTAATGCATTATTTTTTTAACGAGTGTCATCAGCATGGAAGCATGTCCTCTGGAATGGTGGCCAAAGCATGAAGGGGCACATGAATGTTTAGCACTTCTGGCAAGTAAATACCTGGCAACACTGGGTACAAAAGTGCCATGTGAATGCCTGTTCTCACTTTCAGGTGACATAAATAAGAATTGGGCAGCATTATCTCCCATAAATGTAAATACACTTGTTTGTCTTAGTGATTGGCTGAATAAGAAATAGGACTGAGTGGACTTGTAGGCTCTAAAGTTTTACACTCTTTTTTGCTTTTGAGGGCAGTTATGTAACAAAAAAAAATCTACATTTGTAAGTTACACTTGCATGATAGAGATTGTACCACAGTACTTGTGTGAGGTGAATTAAAATAATATTTTTGTTTATCTTTTTATTACAAATATTTGCACGCACTGTAAAAATAATATAAAGTGAGCATTGTGCACTTTGTATTCTGTGTTGTAATTGAAATCAATATATTTGAAAATGTAGAAAAACATCCAAAATATTTTATAATACGTTTAAATTGGTATTCTGTTATTGTTTAACAGTGTGATTAAAACTGCGATTAATCTATTTTTTTAGTCCAGTTAATTTGTTTTGAGTTAATCGCTTGAGTTAACTGTAATTAATTGACAGCCCTAGTTTACACGTGAGGAGAGTTTATAATTCAATATTATTTATCTTGCAAAGTAGAAGAATAAAAGGAAATATGACAGCTGTGTAAAATCATGAACAGTTCCTCACCCTGTTCTTAACACAAGAATGTTCATGTACACCTGTGGAATTCACTGCTGTAGACAAATATTGAAGTAAAGACTTCAATATGATTCCAGAAAGGAACAGATATTTGTATGAACTAGAATAATATTTACAGCTATGTTATCTTGCTCAAATAACTACATAAGATCAGTTCTCTTGCTTCAGGGCATAAACTGAAGATATTTTATGGTATTTGAGTAATTCAACTCTCATAAAGAGATCATAGAAAAACATGGAGAGGAGGAAGTAATGTCTTGTTCCCCTGCTTCTCCCTATCTAGCCTGATTTAGCATGTACATGTAGGGGATTTTTTTCACTTAACATTTGAAGCCTCCTACATAGGCTGCTGCCAAGGAACAGAAGGCTGGACTAGAAGGACAGTTTAATATTAAATTTGTGGATTTTAAAGTAATCATTTAACAAAAAATGCACAACCCTATCGCTTATTATATGTATTTCTTTCTCTGGTTCCGTCATCCCTCTCACCTATTTGCTTTCTTTGTTTATATTCTCCTTGATTTCCTGCCCAAGTTTCCATCTGGTTCCTGGTGTCTACAAGTTGGTGAATCTTGACCTTTCGGCTCCAGTGTTTGTCAAGCTACAGAAGCTCTTCTTTATTCAGCAGTAAAGGTTGCTCCGCTATAGATTGGAAGGTCTTTTCCTATAACCCAGAAGAAAAGACTGGGGATCCAACTGGATATAAAATTGAAATAGTTTAAAAAACAAACAAACCCCGAAGACTAAGATTGAACTACACGTTCACTCTGACTGTTTTAAAAGGGTAGTGTTTGTTATGAAAAAATCATTACTTCTTAGTCCATAATTTTGCATAGCAGTTGATATAAATTAAAAAAAGAAAGGTCCATCCTTTGAAGAATTTATAATATAACCTAGAACATGAAGATGATAAACTGTGTAGGGAAAACCTCAAACAGAGTTAAATAAAAATGAGTAATTTATATAGTGAGTAAACCATAAATTGCAATTTAAATAGCAAATGGAGTAAGATGAAGGGAGGAGTAGACTGCATAGGAGGAGAGGTTAGTATTGAAAGAAGTGGACTTTGAGGAGTTTTGAAGAGGTAGATTTAGGATGTTGAAGGTTTTAGATAGCAGCATGACAAATGGCTGGTAGGTGAAAGTTGGTTGGAGCAGTGGGTAAAAGGAAAACTTGGCACTAAGAATGGATGGAGTGCATCGGACAAGGTGGAAAATGGTGAAAGATTAAAATGAGTTGGATTGAGCAGAATTGTGCACTTAAAAGTGAGGGCAAGCAGTTTAGTTTGACTTCTTTTTACAGAAAGAGACAGTGAAGGGACTTGTGTGATTAGTTGTATGTGGCCAAAATGGTAGCAGAGGAAGATTATTTTAGATGTTGAATACTGGATAGATGGGTAAGTGAGAGTAAGGAAGGCTGAAGATCGCCATGTTTTCATGCCTAAAGATTTTTCCATCAAAATGTTTTTTCTGTTGTCAGTGCTTGATGGAAATTTGTTTCAAGATTATTGACATGTTCTCATAGTGGTTCAGATAGAAACCTACCCTCTTGTCAAGATTTTGTTGGCTCCATTTTTCTTTTAAGAGCTACTTATGCAAAATAATCATCTTCTCCAGCACTGATTTTGCTCCAGTAATCAGAATAATGGTTCTTGATTGATTTTTTTTTTCTGTCTGTATAGAAAACTCTTGTTTACTTTTGGTCAAGAATTAGCATATTGGATATTAGTTAGCTTCTGTTCTTCTCCTGTGTGATACAGGTGTCTTAACATGTCTTCTCATTTTATGACTGTAAATAGATTGCCTTTTGCAAAGTCATATCCTGCACTCGTCCAATGTTTCATTACAAGAAAAGAATCTTCACTGGGTACTCGGTCTACAAAGAAATATAGTTCTTTAAAGAGTAAGAATAGCCATAAATAGATTTAGACTCACCCCACTATTGTGAGTCTGTATATAACTGTCAATTTGGGAGATATATGCCTATGCCATCCTATGATTTTTGAATGTTATGCTGTATTTCAACTTCCATTTTGAATAAAACCTTCAATGTGGCTTTCAACATCCGTTTTGTAGAAGGAACTTGACACGTAGTGGAGAAACTGTGTCTGGGAATCTGTAATAGAGTATTCAAGGTTACCTTCTCCAGACCTGAGGAGGAGCTCTGTGAAGCTCGAAAGCTTAGACAAATGTTGGTCTAATAAAATATATCACCTCACCTACCTTGTCTCTCTCATATCCTGGGACCAACACTGCAAATGTGGTGAAGTCAGACTGAGGGAAATTTTGGTCAGTAGTTTGTCATTTTCCTAAGATCTAGAACTCAAGTGCTTTTTAAGAGTAAAAGTGTGTGTGGTTTAAGAAATTCCTTTGCTAACGTGTTATCTTGCTGTACTGCCACAGTGTCTCTCTGAAACATGTAACCAGAAAACTAGAGCTCCCAGAGCCAGGTAGACATTGGGGATGATGATGAAAAGGGGTGGGGGAGAGCATGTCTAAGCAACTTCGGGGCTCAGGAGTGCTGAGTCACTGGTTCTCTGGTCTAGGTGGTTGGAGTGCAGGGTCCCACTGCCTAAGAAGGGTATTAGTGTCTGCATCTGGGATTACTCAAGAGACCCAGAGCTAGGACTAGTAATTAGTCACTATCCAGACCTATGGGGCTTAGAATCATGTGGGTTGCAACAGTTGGATTCAGTCACAACAGACTGGTGTTCGTCCAGAGAGTGGGACTGGAACAGGCTGTGGCAATACTTACGCAAATTTTCAGGACAGAGAAAATGTGCTGCTAATTCTTAATACATTGTGAGGAAATATGGATTTTTGTTGATGATTAACAATTACTTTCATTCTGGGTATATAACAAACAAAACTCCTTCCATTTTCAAGTCTGACTAAAATTTTCATTTTGTTTACATGCTTTGTGCTTGATTCTTTCTTTCGTTAAGGCCTTTTTGTACTGCTGCTCTCGCAGTATAAAGAGGGACTTAGTAAAAATGAGAATCAGGCCCTTGATCTTATTTTACTTTACTTTTATCAAGATGAAGGGCTGACTCATCTGATCAGGCCAAGCTATGCTTGATGACATAATGTGAGTGTAAATGTAAGATGGATTTAAGCATTCTGACCAAACTCCCTATGCTGGGGGACCCAGAAGTGTGCTAGAGTTGTGTTGGATCTGCAACATCAGCAATTCTCAAGAGTCCAATTAAGTTTGTTTTATGACCCATTGGAGTGGCATCATGAGGCAAGTGGCATATTGGGCCTGACGTTGTAGGTAATTAATTAATGAGACTGCATCGCATATTGCTGTTTCACTGTTTCTTACATTAACCAATATACCTTATATTAACCAATAGAACTTTCTTTTCTGAGTCTATTTGCACCCCCTCTGAGCCACCCACACATTTATTTATTTATTTATTTTCTTTTTTGGCAACATCAGAAATGCTTGCTCATGTGCCACTTGTATAGTGTACCCATAGTATAGCATAGAGCATTAGTAAAGTGCCAGAAGATTTCATAAGCTTCCATATTTAGGAACCAGTTTGAATGGGAATAATTTGAACTAATGGTAAATATGCATGTCTTTGAAGACAGCTGAACAAAGAATGTGAAAGAAGTTAATTTTGCCTGTTCCACTGATTTCTGTCTGAAGTTGCTTTAATTTTCTCCTCTATACATTTTATCAAACAGATGCAGATCCTAATAGCAGAGCATTGATAAATTAAGGGAAGAACTGTTCGATATATTTGTACAATTGGAGCATAAGAGTGCATAACCCTATGTCCTTATTGAATCACTTTCTCTTTTCCAATGTCAAGAAAACTTTAAACATTGTCTCTTGTGAGTATAGTGAATCTGCTGAGTGGCACGCTTCAGTGGTGAACTAGATTTTATAAAATGACTAAAAACTGCTTTATTTTGGGGTATTAACAAAATGTGCTTGTGTTTTTATTTTCTTTTTTTCTGGTAACTACTTACGGTAACATTGGTGATGAGATCTGGATGAAGAATTTATTTGCAGGGATTTGGAGTAATCAAATTTTTGAATTGCTCCGCTCTGGTTCCACTCTGGCACCAATAGTGACTGTTCCAGCTCCGCTCCGCGCTCTGCCTCAAATGAATTTTTAACTAAATAAAAAAGTGCATACTGTAATTATGAAAAAACATTATTTTTATTCAGACTTTTTAAAAACAATTTAAATGTCATCAACAATGATACAAAATAGAATAATTCATAATTCATTCTGTAAAAAATTATTGCAGCAATCAAGTCATATTTCATAGCCTGCTGCAAATCATTTAAAATTAACTTTAAAGCCGAAAACAGTCGCTCTACATTAGCTTGAGTTGGTTGCATGCTCGAAGAAATTCTACAGGCAGCCTGAATGCTGTAGAATTTGGGTAGCTGTGAACGGCCTCAAAAACAGACTTAATTTTTAGCCTACCAATAGACTCCATCGCCTCACAATCTTCCCGAGAGTTTCTCTCGAATAATGCTTCATTACAATTATGAATCGCAGAAACTCGTCGGCGTTTTTCTTGTTTATCCAATTCCTTTTTGAATGCGTCATCTTCTGAAGAATTGGTGCTTGAATTATCTACATTTCCGTGAGATGGTTGAAGACATCTCAGGAATGGATGCTCAAACAAGTTCAGAGTGGAGACAGAAGTTTGACAGCAGCCTGCTGTTTCCAAAGAATGTGAATTTTCTGAAACTGCAAATTTGATTGTTGATGACTCCTTTTGTTGTGTTTCGTTCAACCTCTTTCGCTGAGTTCAAATGTAGTAATATGTTTTGTTTTTCGAGTCGTCGAGCAATATCAAGGAGCCCTTCCTTTGCCTTTGGTATTTCCCTTGAGGTAAGAAGAATCCAATACCGTGGGTCAACATAAACTCCAGCAAGGAAATTAAAATTGTCAAAAAGCTTCTCTTTGCATTTCTGCGTGGAGGATAGAATTCCTTCTGCAATTTGTCCACCATTTTCTTGCAAGAATTTTGACAGTTTTCGCCATTCCTTCATTAAAACTCCCGGGGTTACATTGACAGCTTGAAGATTCATGGTTGTTGGGCTTGGCTTTGCCAAGAGGTCTCGCAGGTTCTTCACTTCATCCCATTCAGCTTTTGTTAACTTGTGTTCTCTTGTTCCAGCAGCAGCCACTTGTTCACAGTAAGATTGAAAAACGAGAAGCCGATCAATCATCGCAAACGTTGAACCCCAGCGAGTCACAGTATCCAATGATGGAGTTACCCCATGTAGATCAAGCAGAACACTTCAAATACTTGGGGTTCGTAGTTTGACGACTTGTCGAATTTTTGCCAGAAATTTCTTCATGTTCTTTGTTCAGTCCATCCCAGATTGCCAACTGAAGTGTGTGAATACCACACCTCATCAGTTGGACTTTTGAGTTGTCCTTATGAAGCCATGCTGGAAGCATGAGGCTAGGGTCATTAACCCATTGCGCAGCAGCATCCATGTTGAGTTTGATTTCATCCATTCCTTTAGTTCCTTCATCAGGCAAAATAGCTTCAGATCTGTCCACATCCCTGTTCTCAGAGGTAGAAATGGTTTCATTGTCCTTGCTGAAATTTTTGATGGCACATGTCATGTTTGCTGCATTGTCAACGCAGATGCCCAGCACTTGCTTTTCACTGATCGCAAATTTTTCTAAAATAGCTTTTACTTGACTTTTCATGTATGAAGAATTGTGACGCCCTTCAGTGTCGATTTATGTCCAAGGTTTTTACCACAACTTTATCTTCTTCGTCGTACTGAGCATTGATTGTAAGGAAATTTCTGTTTCCACGGGTTGCTGCATCTATTTTCAGGTAGCACAATTTTTGCTCCAAAGCTTTCTTAAGCTCTTCGTGACCAGACTCAGCTGTGCCGACAACTAAATGATGAACCGCATTGTGCCCCGTCAAAACGCCAAGCTGCCGACCCATTTCACCTTCAATTTTTTGGAATCCTTTGTTCTTTAGCCTAAAGGTAGTGAGCAATGTTGAACTCAAGCAAACCATTTCCATCAGCCCATCATGGAAAGTATTGGCATCCATGGTGACTGTAACCTTTGAGGACTTCAAATATGAGTCAATTTTTGTTTGATCAATTTTGGGTTTCTTTTCAGATGAAGTGCCGCAAAAAATCTTTTCTCCAGGAGTTTTCAAAGCACCAGATGAACGTCGTTTAGCTGCGTCAGCTTTCTGTTTTGCCTCATCTTCCTGGTCCTTTTTTGTAACCAGAGCCACATAGTTTTCAGGATGGTTACGTTTTACATGCCGCCAAAGGTTGAAACTTTTCACGGCACTTGCTTCACTTGTCTTGAAGCTACATGGTTTGAGCTTGCCTTTCACTTCCTTTTCCACCTTGCATGTTGCCAGTTTCTTCTTTGCTTTTCCCAAAAGCCCAAATTTGGGCTTTTCAAATTCAAAAGTAATTGAGATCCTTTTCCATAAATTGGCTGTCACTCATGGGTGGGAGATTTGATTTTTTTGTTGAAGCCATGGCCAAATGTTCTTGTGCTGCTACCGAATCCAAATGTTTCTTATGATCTTCGAAAAGCAATGAACAAAAGCATTACATTTTTTATAATGTGCCTGCTTGTGGTATCTTAACCACTTAAGGTACTTTGAATTCATTTTGGATTTTCTGTACAAAAATGTTTGCATTTTCTTTTTACATAGTTATTATTAAAGTATATTTTAATATTTTAACATGTTTCTTGCAGTTTTAATGAAGTAAGAAGTATTTTAATATACATTAATATAAATGTTTATTTATAAATTGCAAGTTAGTTTTTCTTATGAAATATTGTGGTAAAATATTCAAAATATTTTCCAAGTTTTTAATTAATATCTCAAAAATGCTTTAATATAGATATATCAATGAAATTTGGTATGTGCCGTAGCATTAGTATGTGCTATCGCTATTCTACAACATTAGTTGTTGGGAAGTAACGAGGCTACACGTTACAAGGTTGGAAATAAACTTTAACAGGAAAGCAGATTCAAATTGCAAGCACAGTCCTTTTAGTAAAGAGAGCAAGTTTTCGGAAATATGTTTTTGCTTCATCAGCCTGAATAGATTATACAAGATAGAACAAATAACAGGTTCTATCTTGTATAATGTTTCCATCCTGATGAAGGAAAAACATATTTCCGAAAACTTGCTCTCTTTACTAAAAGGACTGTGCTTGCAATTTGAATCCGCTTTCCTGTTAAAGTTTATTTCCAACATTCTATCATACAACATCATTCAAATGAAATTATTTAAACTACAGGCATTGTGAACTGGGGGGGACTAGGCCAATTTTATTTAATATTTTAAAATCTTCGATTATTTAACAGATACGACTCTGGAATATGATTTAATGCTAAAACATGCATTAAAATGGTACTCTTAATTTATTTTATATAATTAACTGTTTCCGAGAAAATTGTTTAAAAATTTTAATCTGCTTAGATGCTTAGAATGGTACAACAATTTTACTTATTTTTCAACAGGAGCACGTACAAATGAACAAATGTACCGGTAATGGGAGCTCGTGTGAGAAATGAGCTTAAATGGTTAATATCGCTTGTGATATCTTAATATATCAATAAACAAAAGCATTATTTTTTTTGCAATATACCTGTTTATGATATCTTAAATGTTGCGTCTTGCGTCACACTTTTCCGTAATCGCAGCACTCAGCGCGTCTCATTGATCAACGCTTACAAAAGAAGTATCAACACATACTAATCTAACTATCTAACAAATCTACATGAGTATGTACTCTGCTAACCCTGGCACAAGGGTGGGAGCAGTCTGCAGTGTTGCCGGATGTCTGATAATTATCTGATTCTTTAACAAAACATATCTCCAAAAAACTTTGTAATTTTGTATCTGTACATTAAATCTTGATTTTGGCCGAAGTGAGAATAACTGTGACATATTATGTAAAGTGGTAAAGTAGTTGTTAATATCAATTGTTATACAATCTGAAACTTTTTGGCACCTTTAGGACTTTCTTGCTAAATATCATTCATTTTGGATTGAAAATGAAAAAAAAACTGGAACAGTGGAGCAGTCAAGATTCTGTGCTCCGGCTCTGCTCCAGCTCTGGGCAAAAACCTGCAGCTCCGCACTCCAGCTCCGGGCTCCGCTCCAAAGCCCTGTTTATTTGTAGGTTACTGACTTGAGCGTAACTCAGTTTAATAGAAGCCAAGAGTTATCATTTCATGGTTTGGTGTTTGTCTTATTCCAGGTATCCACATGAGAGAACCCATTTTTTACTTCTCCCTGCTAAACATCTTGGGGCTCTGATACCCGAGTGGTGTCTTTAGGCTCTACTGGAAGGCAAATAAATAACATTGGCAGGCATCGTGGGAGACCTTGTTTCTCTGTTTGCTGTGCTGTTCCTGTTCTGAGGATAAATAGAACACTTGTTTTTCTAGGACTGTTAATATGGTGCCTTTTTATTAACCTTAAATTCCCTTAAAATAATAAACTTATCTTCTCATAGAATAATAATCAGATATTTGCACAATACATAGGGATTTAGTGTGTTTGTAACTTTTTGCATGAGTCTAAAAATGATTCATTTTTTTTAATTTGGCAAAATCAAGATCAAAATCTAGTACCTTCAGTGGGTGTGTCTGCACAGTATAAAAAAACTACTTTCCTAGCGGTAAAGCTGAGCAAGAATGAGCCAGGATGCACTGCACTGTGGTAGCGAGTGTGTGTCAGCTTAGGGGCATGGCCAGGTCCCCTGCCTCCTGTACTAGTTCTCTGGAGTACTGTGGAGCATAGAGTTGCCACAGGCATCCTTGAGACATCCTGCCCTCTGGGGGAAGATGGTCTCCTGATTCGCTGCTGGGACTGTAGTCTTTTCTCCCTCAGAGAATCTTTGCTGAATAGGGCAAGATGTTGCCCTAAATTTAAAGTTGCAAAATTAGTTCCTCCCATCTCAAAAGATTTCCTCCCAGGTTTATTTTTTTAAGGTAACCTGTTAGATATCTTTGCATAGGCCTCTGTCATTTTCCAATTCAAGTGAATGTCAAAACTCCCATCAACTTCAACAGTGCAGGGTCAGACCTCTATGTTCTTACCAAGACTCAGAACCTCCCTTTCTTTGCTGCATATTTGAATTCTGGATTTAATTGATGGCTTTTAGGAGAATTAACATCATCTGTCTATCATTACAGATTTTGGTCATGTTTATCAATTTGTAGGGATTTCAAAACAGATTGTACTGTATATATCCTTATGTAGCTCAGTCAGACTGTTATCTCCATTTTTCTTACCCTGCTTTGTGTACAGGCCATTTTAAGATATATTTTGGTAGAAGGAAGATAGTGTACATGAGTCAGTATTCCTTTTTATATATTTATTTTCTGTGAGACTCAATATGAATATTTAATATAAAACAATTTATATCAGAAAACCAAACTAGAATGCCCATTATACTTCACAAGGGTATATTTGTTCAAAAGGTAAGAGAAACTACTCTATCCAAAAGATCTCAAGGAAATGTAGGAAAAGACTTTTTTTCTATTTGACCTTAGCTTTCTCTAGCAAATAAAGATGAAAGTAAGGAAAGCTAAGCAGAATGTTATTTTTCTTTAATTGTAGTAGACAGTATGACTCAGACTTCAGTGACCAATGTAGACATGTGTATTGGAATTGTGCATACGTATAAGCATATGTGTATGTGCTACCCCCTTCTCTTTTTAGATTTGCATGCTAAACCAGATATGTGTCAGAACTTAAGTTAGAATTTCCAGAAGTGGACTCTGATTTTGGGTTCTTCAGTTTTTGGATGTCCAGCCTCTTAGACTGCTTGGATCTTAATATCAGATGTTCTGAGCACTCAGAGCATCAGTTGACTTCAGGGGGGCCTCCGGGTACTCAACAATTCTAATACTCAAGCCTCTGTGGATACCGAAAAAGGAAATCCTCAGAATTAGTGGTTGCTTCTGAAAACATGGACTCTAGTGCAAACAATATTTGAACGTTTGAGCCCATATCTAAAACGATAGGTTTTTATAACCAATCAAAAACTTTCTATTATCGATTTTAGATGTTCATAGTTTCCCATATAACTGTAATATAATGGTGTCAGAAAGTATCCAAATACAGCATTAAATAAAACCTACTAACAACTAACCTACAATATGGCAAAACTATGTTTTTAAGTCACGTGTTCAAAATGTCATCAGCATTTCTGAGTTGTGACACAGGCATTTCTGTTTATTTCATGAAAGGATATGATTGTTTTTGACTTGCCTTATTTTATTTGCAGCATTATGCAGGATGACAAGTAGCTCAACCATATTTCCAGGCTATATTTTTGACAGATCTCACAAAGCTTATGTTGTAAATCATTGCTAGTTTAAATGTTTAAACTCCTTTTAAATGCAAGTGGCCCAAATAGTTGGATGGCCCCCTTTGGTCCCCTTCCTCCATAGAGAGGCTTTCACATAGGGTGGGGGTGGGGAGGGAATAATTTTTAAAAGATATAAATGAAAAACACTTCAATTTTAAGTGGATAAAATATACAATTTCTAATCACAGATTGGTTGCCTTAATAATAACAAAGGGAAATAAAGTAATTCCCAACTGCATTTTATGGTTAAAAGAAAATTTCTTAGTTTTTTGGGCATTTATTCACTTTTAAACTGTATATCTGTAAATTTGAAAGAGCTTCCTATAATCTGGGAAGGCTGGAATTAAATTATACAGCAGGTTTCTTGGCTTCTTTGGCAAACTGGAAATTCTGTGGCAGCTTTATTGAAATTTAAAATATAGATTTTTTTTAATGAATTAAATATGAAAGTGAATAGTAAAATTGGTACAGTAGCCTCTGTGGTAGTTTTAAAATTCAGTATATTTTATACCTTCCTCTCACTTTCAGATTTTGATATGCCGAAGTATTTTTACCAACAACATAGAGTCATAACAGCTATAGGGAGTGCCTCAAGAGGTCTTGGCAACATAGTTAAAGGTATTTGAGTCTTTTGGCACCTGTGAAGGAGTGGGAGTTGGTATGGGATTGTGGGATTAACTGAAGTGTTCAGCAAAAACAATCAACAATGGAATAATTAACTGCTGTTGTGACTGCACCCTCCTATGATGTAACACAGTGCAGCTGTGGCTCTGCCTTTGTTTCCCTCCTGGTCTTCCACTTCTCCGCCCAACCTCCAACAGCTTCTTGTATGAGGTCATTTAGTCCTCTGGCTATGTCATCTAACTGTGCCAGACTGCTGTACCCCCTTCAAGGGTCTGATTTGACTTGTATATCCCCAAGTTTAACCTCACTTAAAAAACTTACAAAATCTGACATAAATATAGAAGATGGATGGGTATCTCTAATAAAGAGAGCTAGCCCAGCAGGTTTTTGAAGTATCTGCTGATTTCTGTCTAATGTTGAGCAAAAATTTAGATTAATGTATATTATAAAGCTCTCAGACACCACTGCGATCATCCAATCCAATCTCTATAACACAGGCCAGAGTACTCACCTGAATTCATACCTGTTTGAACTAGAGCATGTCTTTTAGAAAAGCACCCATTCTTGATTTAAAAATTGCCATTGGTGGAAAATCCACCACAAACTTTGGTATGTTGTTCCAATGGTTAGTTACCTTCACTGTTAACATTTTGCACCTTATGGCCTTCTGGGCTGGCTCCTCTGCTTATTTGTGTCAGAAGGTTTAGGATGTCTCCAGAGATCTTGGAGTTCCAGTGACTGCTGGGAAAATGAGACAATGTGTTTCTCTTCTCAGAGAGCAAGGAAGTCCAGGATCTGTTGATGAGACCACATGAGGGCACAGGCCATGATGGCTATAATGGATTTGGTGTCTGTGAACTTGCTATGAGCTGGAAATGCAAATAGATGTGCTTAAATATATGTAAACATTTAAACAGAGGTGAGGAATTTGATCAAGATGACACCTAGAGCAGTGGAGAGTGCACAAATAACTGGATGAGTCAATCCAGATATGAAGCAATGTATTGTGAGTTAGCAGTGGGAGTACTGACATGATGTAGCTAATTTGAAAAGTGGATGTTGTTAGGGGGCTTATTCCTTCATCCACTCGCTTCCCTGGTCCTTCTCGCATGAACAGAGAGCAACAATACCCGAAGTCCAAAGGTGCAAACAATTCAATGTTTATTGGGGTGAACTTCCAGCAAGCATGATTCCAGTTTCCTTCCTTAGTATTCTCCTTCCCAGCTCTGACACCACAGAGCCTTACACCTGTGTCCCTGTTCCCATTCCTGCCCTTAGCCAAACATGATTCCAATTTCCTTACCCCCATTCCCTGTTCCCATTTCCCCCACCCGCATGCCCACCCCCACCCCCCTACTTCCTGATTGACTGCAGACTATATAATAAAACTTGACTTCTGCTTTGTTATACCTTAACCAATCATGTTCCTGAAATTTAACTAACCAATCCTAACATATTGTAACATGATTATGTATCCAATTATATCCCACCACCTTAATTAGTTTACACCCCGCAAAATTAATTATACAGCAGACAAACAATCACAGAACCAGACAGAGATTATACAGACAAACAATAGCAAAGTGGGAACTATAATGACAAAACAATACAGAAGTGAGGATTTCACATCCCAGCTATTGATAAGTGAGTTCTGCCAGATAGGATGCTATCAAACTAAGTTTCCTTTTACATTTTCTAGGCACTTCCCTTTCTCTGGGCGCTATCAGGACAGGATTGTATTCCTAACAGCCCAATAGCACCTTATTTCAATGTGACCAGTTTGGAATGTGAGGATGTGACTGTTCACTTCCCAGCTTATGGCTGCCTCTGTTGCTTAGCCAAAGGCCTTAGCCTAAGAACAGGGCCTCAGACTGTCACAGTAAGAAAAGGCCCTTACACCGGCAGACAGTGATTTTGATTCTCTTTTGTACCTCTATAACTAGCCAAGTGATAAGAATATACCTAAATTCTTAGAGTATAGGCCTTTACAGACAGGCCTGAATATCTATATCCTAACAGATGTGGCCGCACAAACCTTACATTCTGAAATAGTTGTGTTGCTTCGAAGTGAATTAATAATACAAGAGTAAGATGAAAGTTAAAGCAAAAAAAAAAAAATTTGAGTGTGTGATTGCAAGGCAATTTATGGCGAAAAAACTAAATATATACTGAAAAACTTCTGTGTAAACCAGGTCTCAGATAATTGGTGTTGTACTGTAAAACTTAAGCTTCAGATCAGAATTTTCAGAGATGATGAACATTTCTGTCTAGGTTAAAAAGCAAGTATTGGTATTCTAGAACAAATGTTTAGGGAATGTCCACATTAGTCTTCACAAAAGTGTTAACTAACAGGAATCTAGCATAGACATAGCCTTAAGAGGCTAATTTTAAAATCTCACTTCTGAAAATTTTGGCCCTCTGTGTATTTTTTGTTATGCACCTTAAGTATGTCTGTGCTAATTGTGTTACAGATTGAGTTAACCTTTTCTGAGGCCTATTTCCCTGTTCAGTTCACGTGGTCATGAGGAGGATTGCAAGACAGAACAATCAAAATCAGAGCACAGATCATTCACTCCCCTATAAAACTGATACCAAAAACATTAGTTTTTCTTGGAGTGATGGTCCCTAAGTGGATTCCAGACATGGGGGTGCATGCGTACCATAAGCTAGAGCTAGAACTATTCATAGCAGTGTCTGTTGACCCTGTGTGTCGTGCGTGAACTGCATGGTGCATCCGAGGCTTTAATAGACTGTGTGGGTCGACGCCACTCCAGTTCCTTCTTATCACCACATGGCCAGAGTTGGAACCCCTGTTCCTCAATGCTCTTAGCTCGCTACGAGAACTGCTCTCCATTGTATTAAATCTGAAATGTAGGCTAGTGCATGTCTAAATGCTGTATCTTATGTCTTTTCTTGTTTTCTTTGTTTTCATTTTTCCTTTTTACTTCTCTACCTTTTCCCTTGGTACCGCCTCTCATTTCCTAGTTTTTGTTTCTGTATTCAGGGACCAGAAATGCCGATAACTTACTTTTGAGTGTTCCTCTAGGCGGGTACTTAAAAAGGGAAGGAAAAATGCCTTTCTCAAAATACACCTTATCTGGGAGTACTTAATAGGGAAAGTTGAACCCTGACATGTTCAAATAAAGCTTGTCATTTGACATTTAAAAGATGAAGGATGGGGCAAATGTCATTTTACATTTAAGAAGGTTTGCTATCAGATGGCACAATGAGGGAAATCAAAAAGGCCGTCTCCTACAGCAAGACATTCTTGTTGGAATATTTGACAATATTTGACTATGGTCAAATAATGGGCATTCAATTCAATGATCAAATGAGTGGTTTGCCAAGACTGTCACACTTGGAAGGTTAATACAAGTGTCTTTGAAAGTATAAAGTTTATTATTTTTTAGTTCTTTGCATGTTAATTCTGTGCAAAGGAAATAGATCTACATTGAATTAACCACTGATAAAAGACATAAAGCAATGACTTCAATGTTTAAGGTCTGAGAACCTTCGCACCATTCAGAATATTTTTGGGCATTGATGCTCTCATAGACTTTAAGGCCAGAAGCAATCATGATAATATAGTTTGACCTCCTGCACATTGCAGGCCATGGAACCTCACCCACCCACTCCTATAATAGACCCATAACTTCTGGCTGAGCTACTGAAGTCCTCAAATCTTGAATTAAAGACTTCAAGGTACAGAGAATCCACCATTTACACTTGTTTAAACCTATAGTTTACATGTGCCCCGTGCTGCTGAGGAAGGCAAACCCCTCCCCCCAGGGTCTCTGCCACTGTTCCCTGTAAGCTGTGCGCGTGTGCACACAGATCCTAAACCCTGCTCACACAGTGAAACACCGTGCACACAAAAATTTGCACAGAAGCACAATAATTTGCACAGAAGAAATTTTTTGCACACACTGCCTGTCAAAAATGAGAGGGAACATTGGTCTCTGCCAATCTGAGCTGGGGAAAAATTCCTTCCCGACCTCAGATATGGCGATGAATTAGACCCTGATCATGTAGACAAGACCCACAAGCTAGACACCTGAGAGAGAATTCTCAGAGCCCTCCCCATTTAGTGTCCCATCACCAGCCATTGAAGATATGTGCTTAATGCCCCCTTTCATCTCACCAACACACAATCAAGTTGTGTCATCTAGACTAGATGACACAGTATTTTTGCTTAGTGGTTACTAAATAGAAGTATGACACTATTGCTCTTCAGGACTTTTAGATGACAAAATTGGTAGTGTCATAACCTCTTCTACTATGTGACCTTGCCTCAACCATCAAGATTGTAGTTTTACCTAAATTTTCCTTTGTGCCTCCCTTCAGGAGGTTTTCTTCTTAACATTCTTTAATTCTGCTCCTCATACCGGAATTGCTCACTTATCTTGTACTTGGAAGTAAATTTTCTTCAGCTGTGGCAACCAGCATATGCGTTTCAGGCTCAGAAGTCATCTGTGATCTGCTCCACTGACTGCTGCTGCACTTCCAAGGAGATAACACAGCAGCCAACAGTACTGTTCCAAGAACAATTCTGATCCCTCACAATACTCACTGCCACCACTTAGCATTGAAAAGAAAATTTGTTGCTCCGGGAGAATCCCTCTGTTCCCCACAAACACCCTTCCCGAGCCATCACAGTGAACATTACCGGGATTTGGAAATGCCCCTGGATCAGCAGCATGGATGCTATGTCACTTTAAAGAAATCACAGGAAACTATGCAAAAAATCCTAGAGTAAGCATGATCTAACAAAGTAAAACATCATGCTTCATGTAAAAAGAGAAAACAAGTTAGGACATGGGATGTTAATAAAGAGATGAAGGCGACAGAGGTTGCATACAGAAGATAGACTGCTAGGCATTCAGTTAGGCAAGGAGGAAATGGGAAGAGGAGAAAGCTCACAGCTTTTTTTTGTTTGTTTCTATAAATATGTGTCGTAACTCATATAGATTTAGAGCGAAAATGATTTCCTGTAGATTAAAAGGGGACCTAAAGATAGCAATGATGAGTGAAGCTAGAGCCTTAATTTGAGTAAGTAAATATTTATTTATAGTACCATAGTGTGCAAGATGTGCTAAGCACAGTGTAAACATATAGCAAAGCATGATCCTTTCCCCCACCCCCCCACCCCCAAAGAGTCTAAAACACAAAGACCAGTAAAAGGTTAGAGAAACTGTACAAAATATAAAAAAAATGTCATGGCGATGACTAGCTACATGGACAATCTTAAATCTAATATTTCCTAACTTTTAAGTGTCTGACTTTACAATCTTAATGTTCTTTTAATATATTTTAAACAAACTGCAACAAAACAAAAATCCACGGTCACCCTCCAACCCTCCTAACCCACACATTTCTCATGATATCCATACTTGGCAATGTCCTCCATTTTAACTACCTTCCCTCTATGTCCCTTCAAAGTCCACTCTCCAAGCATAACCTGGGGGTAGGGAGTTAGTGTTTTTTGGTTTTAATAATTGTGCCCGCTATCAAAACAGTGAAAACTCTCTGAAAAAACAGCGAACTTACTTACATCTGATATTTCTTCCTGTGTGGAGAAGGGCACTCTGGCTTTCTGGTGGTGGTTGAAGTAATATTTTTATTGGACCAACTTCCGTTGGTGAGAGTGACAAGATTTTCAAGCCACACAGAGCACTTCTTTGGGTCTGGGAAATGTACTCTGAGTGTCGCAGATAAATACAAGGTGGAACAGATTGTTTAGCATAAATAGCATGTATTTTAAGGGCCCTTCAAGGTAGAGTGGCCCTTAACACCTCTGCAGTGGTTGGGGGTGGGGGGAGGAGGTTAGTAGGTTATAGATTGTTGTAATAAGCCATAAATCCAGTTTCTCTGTTCAGTCCATGATCTTTATTGTCTAGGAGTTAAGAATTTAAGCTCCCAGGCTTGTCTTTTGGAAATATTGTGCAGGTTTCCTTTGAAGATGAGACAAAGAGGTCAGATATAGAGTGATCGCTGTGTGAAAAGTGTTCACCCAGAGGTGATAGGGTGTTTTTGTCTTTTATCATTTTCCTGTGAGAGTTCATTCAAGAGCTTAATGATTTTCTGGTTTCACCCAAATAGTTGTGGTTGGAGCATTTGGTGCACTGGAAGAGGTATACCACATGTTATGATAGGCATGTGTAGGATCCATCTGTCTTGAAAGGTGTGTTGTGGGGAGTGTTGATCATTGTAGCAGTTGAGATATGTCTGCAGATTTTGCATCTGCTGATCTGGCAGGATCTGGTACCGCTTTGAGTTGGTGTGTCCAGCTCTGTGGGGAGCTTGCTTCTGTTGATGAGCTTGAAGAGGCTGGGGGGTTGTTTGAAGGCCAGAAAAGGGGATTTGGGAAAGATTTCTTTCTGGATTGGGTCCTCACCGAGTTTGAGTTGTAGTTTCACGATACTCCATATGGGTTCCAGTGTGGTGTGGTAGGTGACAGCTAGGGGTGTGCATTTGGAAGGGGTTTTACTTTTGTATTGAATAGGTTCTCTTGGGGTATTTGGGTGGCCTGCTCCATGATCTGCTTCTCTGGTAGAGTATCCTTGTTTGGTGAAGGTGGTTTTAAGAGTGTTAAGGTGTGTATCCCAGACTTTCTCCTCAGTGCATATTCCGTGGTATCTTAGTGTCTGGCTGTACATAACAGATTTCTTGGCATGCTTGGGAGAGGGGGCAGTTACTGGATCTATGAAGGTAGGTGTGGTGATCCATGGGCTTCTTGTACATGGTTGTCTGTAGAGCTCCATTGTTGAAACTGATTGTGGTGTTCAGGAAGTTGATGTTAGTGTGGGAGTGTTCCAGAGAGAGTTTAATAGATGGATGGTGGCTGTTGAATTTGTGATGGAGATCTATGAGGGAGTTTAAGCTGTCTGTCAAGAGGATGAAAATCTCATCGATGGTATATCATTGGTTTCTTGGTGCATTGGTCCAAGAAAAGAGATTACATCAACTGTCTTCAGAGTAACAGCCGTGTTAGTCTGTATTCGCAAAAAAGCTTATGCTCAAATAAATTGGTTAGTCTCTAAGGTGCCACAAGTACTCCTTTTCTTTTTATCAACTGTCTTGTCTCTCTAATATCCTGGGACCGACATGGCTATAACTACATTGCATACATGGAATGAAATTGTTTAGTTTGGGGAAGCATCCATTTGAAAACCAGAAATAGACTCAAGACTTCCACTTCTGGGAAGCTGATGACTGTGTATCACAATTTAAGATTAGAGAAGAAAATGATAGATCAAGAGTTGACTTAGTACTCATCAGATGAAGGTATTGATGAATTTGATGATGATACAGAGATGTAGATCAGTGGTTCTCAGCCAGAGGCCCAGGCCCCCCTGTGGGGGGGCTGCAAGCAGGTCTCAGGGGGGCTGCCAAGCAAGGCCAGCATTAGACTCTCTGGGGCCCAGGGCACAATGCTGAAGTCCCAGCACATGGGGCTGAAGTCCAGGCCCCTGAGCCCAGCCACCTGGGGCCGAAGCCAAAGTCTAAGCTATGTAGCTTTGTGGGGGCCCCTGTGGCATGGGGCCCCAGGCAGTTGCCCTGATTGCTACCCCCTAACGCCTGCCCTGGCTTTTATATGCAGAAAACCAGTTATTGTGGCACAGGTGGGCAGTAGAATTCTTATAGCATGTTGTGGGGGGCTTAGAAAGTAAAAGGTTGGAACCCCTGATGTATATGAAACAGTTGAAGCTGATAAAGTGAAAGATGGAAAAAAGGAAGATGTTTGAAGAGTTGGCCTGCTACCGACTTAGCATAAATGCATTTAAAATGGCTTTTTTCATTTATAGTTTTTTTTCATTTCTCTTTTCTTTTGTAACTGTTCAGTCTTTAATAATCACATTTAAATGATAACATTACTAAAAAGTAATAATGTTTTTTTCATTTTTAAGAGCTTAATTTTATTGCATTTCTAATTTTTTATTTTTCTTAAAATAACTCAGTTAAGTGACTTGTTTTTTGTAGTTAGGCTTAAGTATCTCTCTAAGGATAATCCTACTGGAGACCATAAAATTTTATTATTTTATTATTATTATTACTGTTGTAATAAATTATAGCTTTAAAATATTTGACGATTTTTGACATTTGACTAATGTTTGATAGGCAATTGGCCAATTATTTTTGGACCAGTGAAATGCCCAACCCTATGTCAGTGCATAATCATATTGTCCTCTTCATGGAATCATAGAATATCAGGGTTGGGAGGGACCTCAGGAGGTCATCTAGTCCAATTGCCTGCTCAAAGCAGGACCAATCCCCAACTAAATCATCCCTGCCAGGGCTTTGTCAAGCCTGACCTTAAAAACTTCTAAGGAAGGAGATTCCACCACCTCCCTAGGTAACCAATTCCAGTACTTCACCACTCTCCTAGTTAAAAAGTTTTTCCTAATATCCAACCTAAACCTCCCCCACTGCAACTTGAGACCATTACTCCTTGTTCTGTCATCAGCTACCACTGAGAACAGTCTAGATCCATCCTCTTTGGAACCCCCCTTTCAGGTAGTTGAAAGCAGCTATCAAATCTCCCCCTCATTCTTCTCTTCTGCAGACTAAATAATCTCAGTTCCCTTAACCTCTCTTCATAAGTCATATACTGCAGACCCCTAATCATTTTTGTTGCCCTCCGCTAGATTCTTTCCAATTTTTCCACATTCTTCTTGTCGTGTGGGGCCCCAAGCTGGACACAGTACTCCAGATAAGGCCTCACCAATGCCGAATAGAGGGGAATGATCACGTCCCTCGATCTGCTGGCAATGCTCCTACTTATGCAGACCAAAATGCTGTTAGCCTTCTTGGCAACAAGGGCACGCTGTTGACTCATATCCAGCTTCTCGTCCACTGTAACCCCAAGGTCCTTTTCTGCAGAACTGCTGCCTAGCCACTTGGTCCCTAGTCTGTAGGAGTGCATGGGATTCTTCCATCCTAAGTGCAGGACTCTGTACTTGTCCTTGTTGAACCTCATCAGATTTCTTTTGGCCCAATCCTCTAATTTGTCTAGATCTCTCTGTATCCTATCCCTACCCTCCAGCGTATCTACCACTCCTCCCAGTTTAGTGTCCTCTGCAAACTTCTGAGGGTGCAATCCACGCCATCCTGCAGATCCTTTAATGAAGATATTGAACAAAACCGGCCCCAGGACCAACCCTTGGGGCACTCCGCTTGATACCCGCTGCCAACTACACATGGAGCCGTTGATCACTATCCATTGAGCTCGATGATCTAGCCAGCTTTCTATCCACCTTGTAGTCCATTCATCCAGCCCATACTTCTTTAACTTGCTGGCAATTTTCATTTAAAAGAAAAAAAAGTTTCCAGCCCTTACGTTAGCAAAGAAATGCTTGATAACATAACCTATGTATAGATTGTGCAGTGATGTCTGCCTGAGTTTGCTGACCGTGTCCAGTGCAGGGAACCCCTGGTACCATCAGCAGAACAGACTAGGCCCTTAATGCTCTGGGGTGGGGATGGAGCTTATCTGTCCCTTATTTGCAGGATTTGCTTCCTCTTGGTGCAGCATAGATGCCCACTTGAGCTCCATTAACCCCTTTGCCTTTTTGGCTCCAGGGATTAGATTAAGGGGAGGAGAGGGAAAGGGTGACTAGTGCTTGTGAAAGCATCACTCATGGCACTAGAATGAGAAGTTACTCACCACAGATTATGCAAAATCCATAATAGGATTATTATTAATTATTTATTATATTTTGTATTACTGCAGCACATTCCTCTCATATTCTTTTGATCAGCAATGAAATAGTTAGCAATGTTGATATTTTATATTATCATTAGGGCTGTCAAGCAATTAAAAAAATTAATCGCAATTAATCACACTGTTAAACAATAATAGAATACCATTTACTTAAATATTTTTGGATATTTTCTACATTTTCAAATATATTGATTTCAGTTACAACACAGAATACAAAATGTACAGTGCTCACTTTATATTTATTTTTAATTACAAGTATTTGCACTGTAAAAAAACAAAAGAAATAGTATTTTTCAATTCACCTCATACAAGTACTGCAGTTCAATCTCTTTATCATGAAAGTTGAACCTACAAATGTAAAATTATGTACAAAAAAACTGCATTCAAAAATAAAACAACGTAAAATTTTAGAGCCTGCAAGTCCACTCAGTCCTACTTCTTGTTCAGCCAATCGCTCAGACAAACAAGTCTGTTTACATTTGCAGGAGGTAGTACTTGCTCACTTCTTGTTTACAATGTCACCCGAAAGTGAGAACATGTATTCGCATGGCACTGTTGTAGCTGGAGTCACAAGATATTTACGTGCCAGATGCGCTAAAGATTCATATGTCCCTTCATGCTTCAACCACCAGTCCAGTGGACATGCGTCAATGCTGATGATGGGTTCTGCTCGATAAAATTCCAAAGCAGTGCGGACCGACGCATGTTCATTTTCATTATCTGAGTCAGATGCCACCAGTAGACGGTTGATTTTTCTTTTTTGGTGGTTCAGGTTTTGTAGTTTCCGCATCAGAGTGTTGCTCTTTTAAGACTTCTGAAAGCATGCTCCACACCTTGTCCTCTCAGATTTTAGAAGGCACTTCAGATTCTTAAACCTTGGGTTGAGTGCTGTAGCTGTCTTTAGAAATCTCACATTGGTACTTTCTTTGCCTTTTGTGAAATCTGCAATGAAAGTGTTCTTGAAATGAACGTGTTCTGGGTCATCATCCAAGACTGGTATAACATGAAATATATGACAGAATGCAGGTAAAACAGAGCAAGAGACATATAATTCTCCCCCAAGGATTTCAGTCACAGATTTAATTAATGCATTATTTTTTAACGACTGTCATCAACATGGAAGCATGTCTTCTGAAATGGTGACCGAAGCATGAAGGAGCATACGAATGTTTAGCATGTCTGGCACATAAATACCTTGCAATGCCTCGACAAAAGTGCCATGCAAATGCCTGTTCTTACTTTCTAGTGACATTATAAATAAGAAGGCAGCATTATCTTCTGTAAATGTAAACAAACTTGTTTGTCCTAGCGATTGGTTGAACAAGAAGTAGGCTGAATAAGAAGTAGTACATTGTTTGTTTTTGAGTGCGGTTATGGAAAAAAAAATCTACATTTGTAAGTTGCACTTTCACAACAAAGAGATTGTATTACAGTACTTATATGAGGTGAACTTAATAATACTATTTTTTTTTATTGTTTTACAGTACAAATATTTGTAATAAAAATAATATACGCTTTGATTTCAATTACAACACAGAATACAATGTATATGAAAATGTAGAAAAACATCCAAAATATTTAATAAATTTTAATTGGTATTCTATTGTTTAACAGTGTGATTAAAACTGCGATTAATTTTGTTAATCATAATTATAATTTTTTGAGTTAATCACATGCATCAACTGCAATTAATCGACAGCCCTAATTATCATCTTTGGGGATCTGAGTTAACACCTCATTGAGATATACAGGGGCAGTACATGTTTCTTAGGCCTCGTCTACACTAGGGGGCGGGGGGATCGATCTAAGATCTGCAACTTCAGCTATGAGAATAGCGTAGCTGAAGTTGACGTATCTTAGACTTAGAATCGCTTACTTCGTGTCCTCGCGGCGCGGGATCGATGGCGGCCACTCCCCCGTTGACTTTGCTTCCGCCTCTCGCCATGGTGGAGTTCCGGAGTCGAAAGCAGAGCGATCAGGGATCAATTTAGCACGTCTACATTAGACGCGATAAATCGATCCCCGATAGATCGATCACTACTCGCTGATCCGGCAGATAGTGTAGACGTGGCCTCAGAGCTATTGATTCAGGCATTAGTTAACATCTTTGTGCTGGTTACATTTGAGTCACATTTTGAAACTTTTCATTTAGCCATAAACACTAGAGACTTACCCTTTTTTCTTTTTAAATGAAAAGTGAGATTCTGGAGAAAAAGATGGCTGCCTCAGAACAACAACAACAACCCACAAACAACAAACCCAGTAGGGTGGTGAGGGGGAAGAAGCCAGGTCACTTTGCCAACATTTCTAGTCCTATATAGATCAGGCTGGACTGAGGTGGTGGTTGTTGGGTTTTTTTTTCCCCCCCAACTACTGCAAAAAGCAATGAGAATGTTAAGACACCACAATATTAAGACAGTTATTTTCACAGGGGTCTTCCCCTGTGAAAGACTTCAAATCTTAATTTCAATATTTAAAACTAAGTCTCTTTTCCCCACTTTCTCAAAATTGCAAGTTGTATCTTACACAGATGAGTATTTCTGGCATTAAAGCACTACAACGCCTCAGTCTCATTCCCTCATATAAACAGAATACATTTTTGAAGATGTTCAATCAAGCAAGAATTGTATTATTTCCCTACTTGAATCTCTCTATCTTTGGTATTTTCATAGCACCACTCATTGTCATATCTAAATATTGAGATAAATATGAGATACAGAAACAGCCTTTGTATATACATTTTTGTCTTTTATTTACGTAAAGTAGGTCATATACTTTATTTGTATTCACAAAACTATTTTTGGGTAATGTAAACTTCTTTGCAAATGTGTAATTTTTTTTGTTAATAGCTTTGAGTATAGTTAAAAGAAATGTCTTGTTAATTGGTTGAAAGTTTCAATATTCACTAATATATTCAGCTATTATTGCTTAAGTTTTTAGAGGAAACAACTGAGTCATCAGGATATGTACTGCTAAGATATTATAGTTCAGTATTGCAGAGACTCTATTGCTGAATTTCTTGTTGTACAAGTAGCTATGTTTGCTGGTTTTATTGAATGTGTATGACAGCAGACCATGTTAAATCTTGGCAAGAAACTCACTGTGAAATGAACAGCTAGATAGCAGATCTGAACTCAGTCTGCCAACCCAAGAAAACCAAAATGTTAATTACAAAGATACTGGGTAGCATGGTTTAACTATATTTATTTAAATCTCATGTGCTGTAAACATAGTTGTAGGCTGAGCTTGAAATTTACAGTAGTTCTGTAACTTTCTCAAAATGCATTTACTGTTCTGAGGACTAGTATTGGGAATTTTGCTAAGAGCATTGAGAGTGAAAATTCTCCATTTATGCTTAGCTATGGTCTTAGAGTTTCTCTAGAACATGCTATCTGACTCGTATTATGGATGGGTTGTGGGGGAGGAAGGATAAATACTGTATATACTCGTTCATTAGCCCGTTCGTTTATAAGCCGACGCTCCAAGATGGATAGGTAAAAATAGTAAAAACTGTATGACCCTTTCATAAGCGGACCCTATATTTCAGGGGTTGGCAAACTTTGGCTCCCGGCCCGTCAGGGTAAGCTGCTGGCGGGTCGGGACATTTTGTTTACCTGGAGTGTCTGCAGGCATGGAGCCCCTCAGCTCCCTGTGGCCGTGGTTTTCCTTTCCCAACCAATGGGAGCTGCGGGACGGGGCTCCATGGCTGAAGATGCTCCAGGTAAACAAAACAACAACGTTTTAGATATTCAATTCAATGATTCTTAGAGTTTAAAATCATCAAATTTTGATGTAGACCCATGTATAAGCCGACCCCGGCTCTTCGATGCATCACTTTTTTGCCAAAAATATTCGGCTTATGAATGAGTATATATGGTAATTTATCCTCTGAGTTCTTTTGAGAAGATCATTCCCCCCCATTATTGTGCATAATAATGCATGAGCATAGTTTGCTAATGGTAAAGTCGACAATGCCAAATTATATTTGTAACCTGAAGCGCTCTTGACAATAATTTTGATATCATTCCAAGTCAGTAGGAAATAGTGTTCTCTTCATAAAAGTTGCTTACATAAGGCATTAGTGTGATTTGTGTTGGCTATTGTTGCAGGAAGCTAATTATGTCAAACAAGGTTTTTAATGGTTTGTCATTTAGTGGTCAAGATTTCCTGGTGTCACGCCATAATCAGGAATTGTTGATCAGGACTCAAAACTGATTGCCCCAAGAAACCTACCCCTTTCAAGTTTTTTCAATCCTCCCTCCATGATTCATCATTTCACTTTTCAGATTTATGTGCAGGCCTTGTTCTCTTGTCTTTTCCTCATGCAGTCCAATGTAGATATTCATGCATTTCTCCAGCTTCAACAAATACTAGTTCACATTCATGAGTTTGCTTTTTGGTACCTTCAGACAAAGAAACTAATATGAGATGTGATTCTTTTATATAAGGGCTTGCTGGCTGAAATTGCTCGATTTCCAGTCCCTGGAAGGTAGAAGCAACTGCTTTTACTACCTAATTAAGAATAAAAAAGGCCTATTTGGTCCTAAATTTTAGTGAGGTCTTTGTCTCTTTTGTTTCATTTTCAACTTCTGGATTCTAAAGGTAGCAGCCCACCTATAGGTAGCGTGTCCTGTCCTCTGAACCTCCTATACTAAATAGATTGGAAGCATTTTTCTTGGGAAGTCAGATGAGCATTCAGCATCAGTTCCCATACTTCAGTGCACTAGATTGTGGAAATCCTTTCTAGACTTGTAGCCTATTGGTTAGTGGACAGAGTCTGAGCCTTTGTTGGTTCATTGACAGCCTGATAGGTAGAGATTGCTATTTTGGGTGGCAGACCTAGCCTAGTATATCTCAGTCTTGACTTTTTTTCAGCCATTACAGTTTCTTAGGGCTAGTACTTGTCAAGTTGTTTCTGGAGATTTGGAAAACGGATAACGCATCTGGCTCAAGTGCCTGTAAGTTAGATAAATTGGCAATCTGTCTTCCAGCTGAAGCACAATTCACAAATAGGGAACTTTTTCTCTTATCGATTTAAGGGGTTTACATACCAATCATTTTGCTAGCTGTTTCTAGTGGATCACTGTGTTTTTTTCTGAACTCAAAAGAGAATCTTGTCAAGTGATAACCATTCCATTGATGTTTCTTAACTCATCAGTAATGCCATTATTCCTCTTTCTTCCCACATCTTTGAGGGGTGTTCAGGGAGAGAGGCCAGGGCTGTGTTATTGAATTCTGAGGTTTCTCACTCCCTTATCTAAAAAGGTAGGCCAAGAACTACTGTAACTTTGCTTCTTAAATACAGCCAGAGCTGAGCTGACTTAGTGAAATTCCTAGCCCACTTCCTCTTTCTCCTGGTGCTAGTTTTGGAAGGAGGGGTATTAAAATAATCTTCCTGTTGTATATTTGGGATCTGAATTACAGCTAGTGAAATTTTATTCTTTATCATGGAAATAGAATGTTATGTCAGGCTTAGAACTTCTGGGGAAAATGACAGATGGATAGTTTTGTTTTGAGACTTCAAAATGAAAGTTATAAAACTGAAGTGTGGAGGGGGCTACTAAGTGTGGAAATTTAGAACATTTGTTAGCTGGGCTCTGCTCAACCACTAAAGCTGCTGGGAATGTATTGCGAGGATAGGAGAGTCTGCAGTGTTCTAAGTGCTCCCTCAAAGGCTCTGTCTCTGTAAATTGGAGACCACCCTGAAGAGGGAGGGAGAAGATGGCAAAAAAAGATGTCAAGAAAAGACTCCTGCAGGAGAGCTGCTGAGAAAACCTTGACCCTGAGCATAGAGGCAGAAGACTGTACACATTCAAGGTAATTTAGATTAGAGCATGTACTGGGAGCGGGGGAAAGAGGAACATATCTGCTCTGAAACTAGAAAAAGTTGGGTGTGGAGGGAGAAAGCAATTGCAGGTCTGAATCAGCAGATTTTCAGTCAGAGAAGACAAAATAAGTAAATTAACATTGCCTCTAGCCCTTCATTCCTTAGGATGTTGTTCTTCAATCTATTTAATAACAGTTCAAATTACAAAAAACAAAACCAAAAATGCTCTGATGCTAGAGTCTTTGTCAAACTAGAGTACTTCAGAAAAAGGCTACTCTGTCTTTTGGAGGCAAAATCTACCTTGGGTTGCTCTGAGGACGAATTTCCAATGCGGGGATGGATTGCTTGCTATTTAGATCTCCTTGTGGATGCCTCGCTGTCAGCTGAAACTCAACAAGGGTAAAACGCAACACTTACTTTCCCCTTCCCCTGACAAGCCATTCTCGCTATCTCCTTGATCAATGTGGACACCACCATCACCTTGCCTGTCACTCAGGCCTATAACTTGAGCATCATCTTTGATTCAGACCTCTCTCTAGGTCCTCACACCGAGGCTATGTTTAAGTCTTGTATATTCTTTTTGAATAACATTTCTACGACACACTCTCTTTCTTATCCATCCACACAGCTAAAAGCTCTTGTCCAGGTTCTCATCATTTTGTGTCTTGATTACTTCATCATGCTGTTTTCCGGCCTTGACAAATGCAGTCTTGTCCCACTCATATCCATTCAAAATGCTGATGGAAAGATCATTTTCTTAGCCCATCACTTTGACCATGTCACCTCTCTCTTTGCATCCCTCCCTGGCTCCCACTTCTCCAGTGGTCCCCAAACTATGGGGCATTCCCCCCTAGGGGTGTGTGGAGAAAAGTTCAGGGGAGCATGATGGGGCCCAGGCCAGCCCCCATAGGGGGCGGGGAGGGAACGCCACCCAGCTCCACTCTGCACCCAGCTCCTCTCCAGCCCTGGCTTCAGCTCCACTCCAGCCCCAGCTCCGCCTATAGCTGTAGCTTCAGCTGCAGCCCTGGCTACTGGCCATGACTCCACTCCCAGCCCCAGCCTCACCCCCCAGCTATGGCCCCGGTTCTAGCTCTGCTTCCAGCTCCAGCCCCAGATCCGGCTTTCCCCAGCCTAGCTCTGCCCTTGTTCCCTCTCTGCCACCAGGCCAGTTCTGCCTCTAGCCCCAGCTCCTCTCTCATCCCCAGTTCTGCCCCCCGCTCTGCCTTCAGCCCAAGCTCTTCTGCTGAGCCAACTGTGCAGTATGGGAGGGGGGTGCGGACAGATTCCATTACTGGGGGTGTGTTGGACAGGAAAAGTTTGGGCACCACTGCTCTTTTCTGTAGCATCAAAGATAATCTACTTGTCTTTGCTTCCAGAGCCATTCAAGCCTATCCCTACCCTACCTGTGATCTCTCATTCAGTATTGAGAGTTTGACTCCCACTTCCTATTGGTTCATTATGTCAGCATCCACTGGCACTTTTTTTATATGACTACTTTCATTCTTTCTCCTGTGCTGCCCCTCACATATAGGAGGACCTTCTGTAAACATCTGCAAAGTCACTTCATTATTTTCCTTCAAATCTCTACTTTAGACTGTCCTTCACTGCGAGGCCTACAAAAAAGCTTCACAATGGCTAGGCTGCTGTTGTGCTAAGACCACTGCCTATCATGCTGATAAATATTGTCAAACAGTTTGTCTACACTATCACTTATGTTGGCAAAATTTATGTCACGCAGGGGTATGAGAAAAGCACAGTGCTATGTCATCAGGAGAGCTTCTCCCCTCAACATAGCTACTGCTGCTTGTTGAGGATGGTTTAATTATGTCAACAGGAGCCCTCCTGTTGGCATAGAGTGGCTACACGAGATCTTACAGTGGTGCAGTTGCATCAGTACAGCTGTGCTGCTGTAAGCTCTGTAGTGTAGACATAGTCTAATTCTTTCTTATCAGTTTGTCTGTATTAGTTTGTCTATATCAGTCTGTTTTCTCATGTCTTATACTTAAATTGTATAAGTGACTCGTTTGTTTGTTTGTACACTTAGTACAATGGGGTCCATGACGAGGGCTCCTAGGTACTATGAATATGTAAGGGGACTGTTGCCCCCTTACTAACAGTCAGTGGGGGTGTTTTGGTTGGCTAGCTCCCAGTACTAAAAGGGGGAGGATCTATGGGAAATCAGGACCCTGAGACCGACAGTCCCCAGGAACAATGGGGAGAGGCCAATGCTCCAGGTCAGCCTGAATGACAGGGCAGGCAGGCTACTCAGGGAGTCAGGATGCCAGGGAGGTCCCGTCCTCTGTGTGAGCCGGATTTCCCTGAGTCAGACAGAGTGGGGCCGAGCTAAGGAGAAAGCTCGAGCTGTGCCAGATCCAGTGAGAGCAGACCCTGTCCTGGGAGCAGAGCTGCAGCCCCAAAGCCAGAGGCACAGCCCAGAGAGAGCAGACTTGTCTGGGAGCAGAGCTGCAGCAACCAGAGCCAGAGGGGCCAGAAAAGCAGCCCACGAAGCAGGTCAGTGCTAGGAGCAGAGTCACAGAAGCAGCCTGCAGAGCAGACCTGTCCTGGGAGCAGAGCTATAGCAACCAGAGGCAGAGGGGCCAAAGAAGCAGCCCAGGGAGCTGGAGGCAGAGCAGCAGCAGCAGCAGTGCTGAGACAGAGTGGTGCAGCTGAGTCTGGAGCTGGGTGTGGTGAGCAGCTGGGGAGAGCGAGGGGGACCCTGGGCAGCAGGCCCAGCAGAGGGAGACACCTCAGCCAAGGGGCTCTGCAGGCCAGGTGTGGATCATAACCCCGACAGGGCGGGGGCAACACTGGGAAGAAGGGTCCTACCACTTAGAGCCTGAGAGCGTGTGACCACCACCAGAGCAAGTGTCCAATCCACAGCATCCCTGCAGCACAGCCAGGGCCTGAGAAGAAGGCCTGGGACTTACAAGGAACAGACTGAATTGCCCTGACTTTCCAGAGACACTGTTTGTGATGTTCCCTGCCACAGAGCGGGTTGATGTGTTTCCTTTAACCTTTCCCATTTTTCCTTATTCTTTTTAAAATTAATTGTTGATTAAATAACTTGCATTTGCTTTAACTTGTATGTAATGGTCAGTGGGTCAGAGAAGTGCCCAGTGCAGACAGACTACCCCGGAGTGGGGACACCCTAGCCCCTGTCCTAGGTGACCGCAGCAGGGTTGGGGATCGAGCCCCCCAGGAATCCTGGGCCCAGCCTTGTTGGGGTTACGAGGACTCTGCCAGACAGAAGAGTGGAAGGGGAGTCCTCAAGGGCAGGGAGGCCACTGGGTAAAGGAAGTGGGAGCGAGGACTCGGATCCTTTTGCTAGCCCACTTCACTGGGGTAGTGCAGAAGCCAGGAAAGTTCCCCACAATAGCGGGACTGTTCCCCCGCTTACAATATACAAAAAATAAATTGCAACAGCTCACTTATTTGTTCCAAGACTGTTATCTGGTCTAGTTCTTTATGGTATTAGATAGCTTAGAATTACCACTATGCCCTTTAGTGGGTCTGGATAAAGTCTGTAATTTAAATAGGCATTTATCATACAGTTATATTGATCAGTCTAGTCAAATATAAGTATACCTCACTATTATTTAAGGCATACACACAACAAAATGATGTAATTATTTACATTATGAAATAATAAATACTGAGGTTTACATTAACAATCCTTTTACTTGAATTTTGGGTAATTCGTGGGAAATGAGTTGGATTGTGGCTGACTCATGGTATTGTGCACAAGGATTACAGCCACTCACTTTGGTTGTGGAATGCAGAAGAATAGAGAGAAAGCAGAGAACAAGATTCAGAGTAGCAGCCATGTTAGTCTGTATCCGCAAAAAGAAAAGGAGGACTTGTGGCACCTCAGAGACTAACAAATTAATTTGAGCATAAGCTTTCGTGAGCTACAGCTCACTTGGTGCCACAAGTCCTCCTTTTCTTTTTGCAGAGAACAAGAGACTCTTCCTGTCTTAAACAAAATAAAAGAGGAGATAGGAGTACCCATTTTTCAGAGAAAGAGAGCAGTAGAAAATAGGGGAGGGAGAAAGAAGAAATGAGGGAAAGGTTGGAAGAGAGAAAATATGGGGCACTTGAAATGGCAAATAAAAACAGACATACAATAGATTTTAAAACTTTCCTCGAATATACACAAGCATTATGTCACTGAACAGTAGAATAGTCTGTATTTTGAGGGGAGGCTAATAGCTGCCCCTGGATAATCTGTTGTGCTAGCATCATAATGGCTTCCAAAATGTATTTGAGATATTTTTGATTTAATATAGTCATCCTCAAGATTTGACTCACTGGGAAATGTACTCTAGGCATTCATGTGCTTTCATCTGAAATAAGCATATCTGCAGTACATTGATACCATACTCATTTATTTTTGTTTATATTACTGTAATTTATTCCAGACCTTGGCTAGACTATAAACACACATGAAACTCCTTAAGAACATAACAATGTCCGTACCAGGGCAGATCTCCATCTAACCCAGCATTCTGTATTACGACAATGGCCAGTGCCAGATGCTTCTGAGAGAATGAACAGATCATGGCAATTATCGAGTGATCCATCCCCTGTCATCCAGTTCCAGTTTCATGCACAAAGAGGTTTATGGACACACAGAGCATGGCCTTACGTCCCTTAGCATGTTGACAAATGGCCATTGATGGACCTATACTCCATGAACTTATCTAATTCTTTTTTGAACTGTTATATTTTTGGCCTCCACAGCATCCTCTGGCAACGAGTTCCAGAGGTTGACTGTGCGTTATGTGAAGAAGTACTTCCTTATGTTTGTTTTAAACCTGCTGCTATTAATTTCATTAGATGACACCTGGTTTGTGTGTTTATGTAAAGGGCTAAATAAACACTTATGAATAGTGTGGAAAAGTGAATAAATTTATAGACCTCGATCATGTCACCCCTTTGTTATCTCTTTTCTAAGAGAAAAAGTCTGATCTCTCCTCATATGGAAGCTGTTCCATACCCCTAATCATTTTGGTTGCCCTTCTGTTTTTTCCACTTCTATTTTTTCCAGTTCTAATATATCTTTTTTGAGATGACCAGAACTGCATGCAGTATTTAAGATGTGGGAATACCATGGCTTTATGTAGTGGCATTATGATATTTTCTGTCTTTATTATCTATCCCTTTCCTAATGGGTTCCTTACATCCGGTTAGCTGTTTTGACAGCTTCTTCTCAATGTGCAAGTAATCAAAGAACCATCCACAGTGGGACTTTACAAACATTAAACTTCACAACACCACCCTGAAATAGACAAATCCTCCTGTTTCCATTTTACAAATAGGTTAAATAGGGCATAGAGAGATTAAATAATTTACCTCACAAAAATGTTTAGGCTTAATTAATAAATAAATGGAAAGTGCTATGTAAGTGCTCTGTACTGTCCTTATTTATTCTTTTTGATCAAGGTAGTTGAAGTTAGCAGGAGAGTGGGGAATAGAACTCTGCAGTTCTGACTCTCTGGGTATGTCTACACTGTAATTTAAGGTGTGATTGCTGCTCGCTTAGGCATTCCTATGCTAACTTTAATCTACCTAGCATGACTAAAAATAGCAGTGAATGCACAATGGCACGGGCTAGCAATGCGAGTATGTACCAAGAAGAACCAGGCAGGCTTGTACATCCCTCGCTGAAGCCCGTGCTGCTGCGTTTTCATTGCTATTTTTAGCTGTGCTCGCTAGATTAAAACTAGCATGGGTATGCCTATCTGAGCTGCAATCGCACCTTCTGTTGAAGTACAGAAATGCTGAAATAAGATGTTTCTGGATTGGATGGCCAGAGTAAGGCATTTATTTTCATTTTATTATATACACTTCAGTGAGTCTGTCAAAGATTCAAAAGAAAAGGGCAATATATGATATAATTTTCACTGGTTTATAGTGCTTCATGATTAAATTCATGGCCATGAAAAACACGTCACGGATCGTGAAATCTGGTCTTCTCTCATGAAATCTGCTTTTTGGTGTGCTTTTACACCGGGGTGGACAAACTTTTTGGCCTGAGGACCACATCAGGGTGGGGAAAGTGCATGCAGGCCCATACATGTACGGCTGGGGCAGGGTGTGGGAGGGGGTGTGGTGTGCAGGAAGGGGCTCAGTGCAAGGGGTTGGGGCAAAAGAGGGGTGCGGGGTGTACGAGGGGGCTCAGGGAATGGGGTTGAGGTGCAGGAGGGGGTGCACAGTGCTGGAGGGGGTTCAGAGCAGTGGTGCAGGGAGGAGTGCAGGAGGGGGCTCAGGGCAGGGAGTTGGGGGGCGGGGTGCAGGAGGGGTTTGGGCTCCAACCCGGTGCCGCTTACCCTGTTCCTGGCCAATGGGAGCTTCGGGGGATGTACACACAGGCAAGGGTAACACTCTGAGCCCTCTGCCCCCATCCCCTAGGGGCCACAGGGACATGGTGCCAGCTGCTTCTGGGAGCAGCGGGGCGGCCCATGGCGCCATGGGGGTGGCAATTCTGCAGGCCAGATCCAAAACCCGGATCTGGCCCACAGGCCGTAGTTTGCTGACCCGTGTTTTACACTATACTATACAGATTTCACAGAGGAGACCAGTGTTTCTCGAATTGGGGGTCCTGACCCAAAAGGGAGTTGCTGGGGGTTCACAAGGTTATTTTGGGACGACATTGCCACCCTTACTTCTGCACTGCCTTCAGTGCTGGGGAGCCAGAGAGCGGTGGCTGTTGGCTGGATGTCCAGCTCTGAAGGCAGCACCCCGCCAGCAGCAGTGCAGAATTAAGGATGGCAATACCATACAATGCCACCCTTATTTCTGCGCTGCTGTCTTCAGAGCTGGGCAGCTGGAAGTGGTAGCTGCTGACTAAGGGCCCAGCTCTGTAGGCAGCAGTGCAGAAGTAAGAGTGACAATACCATACCATGCCATCCTTACTTCTGTGCTGCTGCTGGTGGCAGCTCTGTCTTCAGAGCTGGGATCCTGGCCAGCAGCCGCTGCTCTCCAGCTACCCAGCTCTGAAGGCAGCGCCACCGCCAGCAGCAATGCAGAAGTAAGCGTAGCAGTACTACAACCCCCCCCACAATAACCTTGCAATCCTCCCCACCTCTAACTCCTTTTTGAGTCAGGACCCCTACCATTACAACACAGTGACATTTCAAGTTTAAATCGCTGAAATCATAAATTTGCGACTTTTAAAATCCTATGACCATGAAATTGATCAAAATGGACCATGAATTTGGTAAGGCCCTATTCATGTTCCAGCTATCGTGGAGTTAAGCGCTTTTCCCCAAACAGAGCAGAATCAAGTGCCCACTGTTAAGTTACAGAATTTTGTTTTATTTATTCACTATACTGTTCATTTTGATGGCATTTCCTTTGTTGACAGCTCAGTGTGCTGTTGCCTGTGAGGTATGACTCGTGTTGCTGCTTGCTATTGCTGTGAAATGTTTTTTTTGTTTCGTTTTAGGTTAATGGGATATTTGTTTTTTCAAAGTTACGACACAGTGGTATGCATTTGTCTGCTTCTTTCCTCTTCTTGATTTCATTTTTTGTAGTGGCACCATAGGCATAGTTTGACTTCTATATTTGAGGAGGCAGCACCAATCAGGCCAATAGGCTCATGCTGCTCTATAAGGGGTGTTTCCTTCTGGCTTTAAAACAAAACACAGGGAAAAATATTTATACTGTATGTACTCGTTCATCAGCCGAATATTTTTGGTAAAAAAGTGACTCATCAATGAGTGGGGGTCGGCTTATAAACGGGTCTACACCAAAATGTGATGATTTTAAGCTCTGTGAAATCATTGAATTCAATATCTAATACATTGTTGTTTTGTTTACCTGGAGCATCTGCAGGCATGGATCCCCTGAGCTCCCTGTGGCTGCGGTTCGCCGTTCCCAGCCAATGGGAGCTGCGGGAAGGGGCTCCATGTCTGCAGATGCTCCAGGTAAACAAAACGTCCCGACCTGCCAGCGGCTTACCCTGACAGGCCGGGAGCCAAAGTTTGCCAACCCCTGAAATATAGGATCGGCTTATGAAAGGGTCAGACTGTTTTTATTATTTTTACCTATCCATCTTGCGGGGCAGGGGTCGGCTTATAAACGAATGAGTACATATGGTATGTGAATAATAATGAGCCTGAGCATTAGATACTTTTCCAAAATATATGGTGTTACACAATATTCAAGTATTATATTTTACTAAGCATTTATGGGGTCTGATGTTTAGAATTCATTGTCTCCAATGCTTCACGTTATTTTGAAGGTAAGCATAGCATGCAGGTTGTAAAGGTGACAGGCAGGTTGATTTAGTCAGTACACCCAGTCATAATTGGTAGAATTCCCCAGATTTGAATTGTTTGTGATTTCATGTTATCCTCTTTTGCCACCAAGAAAGTAGGCTACCTATGCATGCTATCGAAAACTACTCCCTTCCCAGACAGTCATAGTATAATAAATGGCAAGTTATCAGAATCAGCAGGTGGTTCGTTGAGGCAGGAGCACATGCAGGCTGGAACAGGGTCTGGCTAGCATGGAAATAGGCACAGGATGGAGCTGGAGAGGCTGGAGCAGGAGCAAGGGCAGTCTATTGAAATTGCTGGCAATACTGTTCCTGGCTAGGTAGTGACGCTGAGCAGGCTGGAGAGGCTCCTTCCCTTAGGAGCCTATATACTGGCTTTGGGATCATCTAGGTGGAGCCTTGCCTGTGGATTGGTTGAACTCTGGTAGACTTACATGGAGAAGACCTACAGATAATTGCTTCTGATGACTCATCACGCTCTCTGACTCAGGGATGACTTACCAGGTTTAAGCGGGTTCAGGCTCAGATAACTCATCTCATCCTCCCCCCCACCCCCCTTCAAAAGATGCCTGTAAGATGTCTTTGGGCCCAGTTTGTTGGGTTATGACCAATGGAGTTCCTGAAGTAGGTGGTCGGGTGTATGTATGTTGCCGACTGGCTCCCACGAATGATCATCTGGACCAGAATCTTCCTAGTTAACGAGGTTCGTGGGCTTCCCTTGGAGTCTAAGATCTGCCTCACCAGGTATTCTTCTTGCCCTTGGACCATGAAGGGAGAAGGAGATGGCTGTATCTGTCCAGGGGAAGAGTCATTGTACTTCTTCAGTATGGAAACATGGAACACTGGATGCACCTTCAGCATATTGGATAGCTGGAGTTTGAAGGCCACCAGATTAATCTGTTGGAGGACCTGGAATGGGCTGAGATATCAGTAGTCCAGCTTCCTTGGGGACGATGTGTAGGTGTCGTGTTGAGAGCAACACTTACAATGTAAGGGGTGTCCTGCTGATGGAGGTCTGCTTTGGTGGGGATGATGTATTTTATAATGCCTTTTATATTTGAAGTACTTTATAAAAACTAGCTTAACACTAATTAAAACATTTCTCTGCATATACAAAGGGCCTCAATAAGAACTCCATGTCATTTTGTTTTACCTGGTCAGGGATTTGTTTAATTTTGTTGTTGTTATACCTTTATATTATAGTAGTATGTAGAGGAAGCAGTCATGATTGGGGCTACATTGTGCTGGATCTGTACATTTTTATTGAAGCTTACTTTATTACATTTTATCTTAATTTAAAATGACTATAGATTGCAATTGCTACAGATGAACAAAAATTCATTCAACATGCTAGAAGGGTCAAATGCATATACATACATTTTATATAAACAAAAGTTAAGTTAATGCAGTAAACACTGGATATAATGTGCTGACTAAGTACATGTGAGGCTGAGAACATGGTTAAATTTCGGAGTCCTGGAAGTAGGATTCTGAGCTGTCGATGAGCATAGGCTGACAAGGAGAACTTACTTTTCTAGACAGTGTTTTGTATTATAAGCCTTGAAGCTCTGCCCACTCTAGCGAAAGGTCGGAAGGCACCTCCAAAAGGTTAACATCAGAGTTCCTGAAATTCTCAAATTTCCTGCCACAGATCTATCTGGGGAAAGGTAAACATTTTTTCATGAACAGCTCGATGTGACCTCTTCTTGTGATCAGTTAGGTATTCGCTATTGCCAACTGGTTTTAGATTTTTTTTTCTTTTTTGCCCCCCCTCTCATGAAAACATAATGAAAGGCTGCCAACTTACACATTTTCTCTTCTTCAAAATGCTGTCAAATGGGATAAAGACAGAAAAATGGCTGCCATTTCTCTACAGTCTATCTGCATGTGGAAAGAAAGCTGTCCCTTAATAAAACTGGTTGCAACTTCCCCCCGTTTTCAGTGAGATTGAAGCCATGCCCACAGGCAAAATGGCTGCCACTCTGTAGTTCAAGGGGCTCATGTACTTGGGATCCAGGTCGAGTAGAAGCCCTGGATGGCAGTGAGGCAGGGGAGGAGTGGATAGGAAGAGACAGTAATAGGAAATATTTGGCAGTTTCCCTAACTTAGAAGTGAGGAGAAGGTAGGTGGAGTCTCCATCTGAGCAGCCAAGGAGATAAGTTTTTGTATGCATTAAAGGTTGACTTTTCAACCTGAAATTATCTCTCACACATAGCTAGAAGAGTAGAGGGAGTTAAAAAGTCAAAAGGCAGACTAGAAAACATGGTTTGATGATGTATATAAAAACTCATGATTGGCCTAACTAATCGCATGATTTTCTGCGCTCTGATTCAAGATTTTTGATCTTTAGAGGTTAGCAATACTGGCTATTATACATAGCAATAGCCAAGAGGATTGCTCCCATTAATGGGTTATTTATATTTCTGCCTGCCTGGTCATAAGAACTGAGCAGGCATAGGTCCTGATTCAGCAAGGTACTCAAGCTCATTCCTATCTTTAAGCATGTAGTAGTTCCATTGAAATTGGTGGGATTAATCTTGCGCTCAAATATATTACTGAATTGATGCTGTACATGGTAGATGGAGACTGCAAAGTAGATAAGCATGCTCACAAATCTTCATATTAAAGGTATTGCCTCATTTTGGTCTTACAAGATCTTGATTAAAATATAAACTGATAGCAAACGCTAAAATGTTAATGGTGTATTTCTTAAGTTTAAAATAATACAATTTAGCTTTAAGTTTTAACTTACTAATAGCCTGCCTTGCCTTTTGATCTTAAGGATATATTGTATGTTTCGGTTTCAGAGTAGCAGGTTCAAGGACAAGGCAAAGTTTGTACCTTGGGGAAGTTTTTAACCTAAGCTGGTAAGAATAAGCTTAGGGGGTCTTTAGTGTGCCATATATTGTACAATGTCAAGGTTCCTTCCCCATTCTGAACTCTAGGGTACAGATGTGGGGACCTGCATGAAAGACCCCTAAGCTTATTCTTACCAGCTTAGGTTAAAAACCTCTTCCCCAAGGTACAAACTTTGCCTTGTCCTTGAACCTGCTACTCTGAAACCGAAACATACAATATATGTATGTTTAGTTATCTTTTATATTTTTACTGTTCCCTGAAATTATCTAAACAATTTGGAGTGACCCTAGCAACCAAACAAGCTGTTTTACAGATACTTTCTACAGCACGATAGGGGCACTTGCTCACAGATTTCCCACATAGCAGCTCACAATGTTAGATCATGAAAACAGAATAAACAAACAGGACATTGTTTAAATGAATAATGTTCAGTGTGTTCAAAGAACTGTGAATGTAGTATTTTGTTTTTTGTACTATTGTGAGTGATATGGTTTTAATTCCAGATTTCATTCTGTAGTAATGTAATACTTTTAAACACATTTGGTACTTGACATAACTTTTCTCCTTATTTTAAGAGTATCAGAAAAATTTTGTAGGTATCATTGGTAGAATCTGATCAGTGTAGTAGCACAAGCAGTAATTCTTGCTAGGACAAGAGATGTACTTTTGCTAGTAGGACAAAGAATGACAAATTTGGAATTGGAACAAAATTGTAGCCAATATTTTATCATTGTGTAGTCTGTTGCATACTTGACCTTTCGTATGAAGTAGTTTAATATATCTTAGATAATGACAGGTTTCAGAGAAGCAGCTGTGTTAATCTGTATCCGCAAAAAGAAAAGGAGGACTTGCGGCACCTTGGAGACTAACCAATTTATTTGAGCATAAGCTTTCATGAGCTACAGCTCAGTGCATCCGATGAAGTGAGCTGTAGCTCACGAAAGCTTATTCTCAAATAAATTGGTTAGTCTCTAAGGTGCCACAAGTCCTCCTTTTCTTTTTTCTTAGATAATGAGTTACCCAGAATGGCATACAGTTTTTCAAATTTGGTGGCAGCAGAGCTACAGAGAGAGGGATATATTACTTCTCTTATAATGAGATGCCTTTGAATATGCAGTTTAAAATCCATATTTTTTGCAGATATATCAAAATTTAAATTCATGACTTTTATTCAATACTAAATGGATATCATTTAATATAAATATCTGAAATAATCATGCTGCTTAACACAGTTAAGAAATCTAGTAATAGATTATAAATTAGCCTTAGAATCTGTTGTATTTATTAAAAATAAGCAGACACACAGACTCCTGCCTTCTCTCCTCCCCAGAAATTTTAAAAACTTATTTATTAATTTTTCATAACACATAGAACATAAACATTACTATATATGAGATGAGAACCAGCAATATGAACCATTAACAATGTCATACATTTTGGGATCATCAGTAGTGACTGTAAGTTGCATTGGGATTTTTACTGAAGATAAGATAGTTACATTCTCAGTGTAATCTTAAAAGAAAGATGTTACTGTCATCTGTAGGCAAACATTTAAAAATGTTGCATTCTGAAATGTCCATTTTTCTTCTCACATTTGTTTGGGTTCCCCAAGCTGAACAGCCAAAGTCATCAAAAATTCCAAATTGACACACGCGTTCAGGTAATATCTTTGACCCAGGCTCCTTTTGATATTTTATATGTTAAATCAATAAGAGATATTCCCCTTATTCAGGATAATCTAATTGAGCAATGCCACCAGAACTGGTGGACATCAGAACAATATGCAGTATTCCAGTATCTGTCTTACCAATGCTGTCTGCAGAGGTAAAATCACCTCCTTACTGCTATCATTACTCCCTTGTTTATATTGCATGGCATGCAATGAATAGGGTATGGGAGCCTATATTAAACCAGGAGAATTATACTTAGCAGTGCTTCATTCTCTGTACACCACCCAGATTGCACATTGAACAGGAAAAGGGTGTATTCTGTCATTTTATTTGAACCAATAGATCAATAATTAGAGATAATCTCGGAGTCAGGACTTTGAGATTCTATTCCGGGCTCTGACATTAACTTGCTGTGTGACTGAAAGTCACTTAACCTGCCTGTGCTTCCATTTTAAATGATTGTAATATTAAATACTTTCCAGGAGTGTTGAAAGCAACTTTAAAATTGTCTCAAAAGTCACTATATTAATATAAAATATAATAATGCTTTTGATACATATGCACATCAGAACTCAGTTTCTTCTCTACACCTCTCATTTCACAGTGTACAAAACATGTATACCTTTTACAAGTCAGTTCCTGTGCAGCTGTTCTGGCAGTTAGAGAACTGACTGAAAGGTAACAACAAGCTCCATGCCTCAAGTTTCAAAACTAATCAGGTTTTAAACTTTTGAGGCCAAAGGAATTTTTCAGTTCTGTTTCTGTTAGTTCTTTTGAAATTAATATGTATTTTGAGAATCGTTTTCAAAATATAGTCTCGTACATTTCAAAGCAAGGATTTGGTCCTTTAATGTGCCTTTCATTTACAACATATTTCAAAGGGAAAGGATCTGCATTCTATCTTTGCATTTAGTTCCTGTAGCAGATGGAATCATTAGGAGCTTGGAAGTTTATTTTTTAAACAGTTGCAAAGAAAAAAAGGTTCCAAGAAATAATAGCTTGATTATATAAACTAAGAAAAATCGAACTGAACACTTCCAACAAATGATTATATTCTCCTTTGAGAATTGCCAGTTTTTAGGGAAAAAATGCCCGTGGTACTTTGAATTTTCTAGAGAATGCCTGTTAGGGCCACTTATCCTTACATGATGCAGAGTTCTGAGTGTATGAAATGAGGGGAGAGTGGCCCTAATTGCCCCTAATTTCTTTTTGACCTTTGAAGGTGCATTGAGTTCAGAGCACACTTGGTATCCCTGATGATTCTCTTATTGTTTTTTTTTAAGGGGGTGGGTGCTTTTTTTTTATTTAGTTTTTTTCTTTTAAAAAACAACAATAAATGTTAGTGTCCATGCCATACCATGCATTGTTGGAGGCCCAGGCCTCTTTAGTTGCTTCCCTTTTCCCTAATGTTGGTCCCATTAGGCTGATTCCCCTTCCCCCCCGGCCCCATTGAAAAGTTACTCTTTGTATCTTGAGTCTTTGGAGTCCTTCCACTTAATGTTGTGATGTCCATTAGACACCCATGTTTGGTTCCCCTAGTATTAGGGAGAAAGTTGCAGTGCTGACGTGTTAGATCTGATAGTCTTCTCCAGCTGAAGTATTGGGAGAGCTATGTCTACTTATGGCGATGTCTCTTCAGACATCATTGACTTCAAGAAGCAACTGGACTGTTGAGGTCTGTTTGCCAAAGTGACTTTAGGCCTGGCAAAAGCAGTCTAACAGTCCCAGTCCCCACTCTTGTCTAACTTGACAGTTCAGTACTGAGTGTCTAGCACCCTTGATGGCCATCTGAACTCTGAAGATCCACTCATAAAATGTAAAAAGAAAAGGAGTACTTGTGGTGAGCTGTAGCTCACGAAAGCTTATGCTCAAATAAATTTGTTAGTCTCTAAGGTGCCACAAGTACTCCTTTTCTTTTTGCGAATACAGACTAACATGGCTGCTACTCTGAAACCTGTCATAAAATGTAGATTCAGCAATTCTTTGCTGAGGCTAATCTGGTCCTGGTTGAAAAGGGGTATGAAAGTAGTTGTTTGGAGCCCTACAGTACTGAACTATGCTAAGAGGTCTCAAGATTCGAACTTGACATGGGTGTCTCACCATCCAGATTCGTTTTCTGGCTAGAAGGAGAAATGAAGGTACAGTTCTGATAGGTCCTTCCTCTCCCTTCATAGTGAGAGTACCAAAGCTTTAAGACACACTTTCTTCCTACAATAAAGGTACTTAGGTGAGATGTTCCTTGACGTCTCTGTCATCGTCACAGAGGTGTGTAGAGGTTCCAGCAATGGCCCCTGCAGATTCTCCCTTCAACATCATGAGGAGTCAGGAACCAGTTCCAGCTGTGCATCTGTTAGTATTGGTGGCTTCAGCCTAGTAGGGATCTTTCAATTGTTTCTCCTCTCCTAGAAGAGCCAAAGCTTTGGTGCCCAGAAGTCTTGTTGCTAGGGGTATCTGAGCTACAATGATACAGAATATTCAAGAATGCTGGGGGTGGGAATGAGGTGAAGCAGGAATTGGCTGTCAGGAGTTCTCTTCAAATGTCATTTGCCTTCTGCGACACTATCTGCAGTGGGCTGGAAGCTTATCTAGCTCACTGCACTATTTAAAGTTTGTGGACTCTACTGGAGATGAAGCTCCACATCAGTGTTCTGCAGTTGAGATTTATTTATGTAACCTGTATAGCTTTTTCCCATTAATGAAATCGAAACATGTCCTAATCCTGACAGACTAAGATTATGTATTATACCAACTCCTAACGTGATGCTCAGTGCAGCCCGCTATGTTAGGAAACTGTTTTGTTGGAGTACAGCATCCACCATCAGATCACTCCAAGAGCTCTTCACCTACGGGAGAAAACAGAATAGGATTTTCAGTCAATGGCATAAGCCGTCTCTCAAGCACTCTGTCTTTCATCATCTGTTCTTCAAGTGGGGTAAACCCTAGCTAAAGCTTTTCCTCAAAGAGAGTGCAAAATAGTCTCTGATTTATATTCTGAGGGAGAGTTGGTGTATACTTCTGTATTTTCCCTCTGATCATTCACATTGACAACCAAGATGTCATTGATAACTCTGGCTTGGGCTTTGCTGTTTTAGTTTTTTGCTTCCTGGAACTGATGTTGGAACAACACTGATATTGGGACCACAACTGTGGTTGGGGGCTGGGACCGGGGGAAGGGCTGGAGCAGAGCTGGGGGAAGAGCAGGACTGGGTGGCGCTCCCTCCCCGCCCCCACCGTGCTCCCCGAACTTTCCTCTGCACCGCCCTAGGGGGCATGCCCCACAGTTTGGGGACCACTACCTTAGAACGATGGCATTTGTTGAAAAGATTCCTTAGAGTTTGCGGAAGTAATTTTGCTTGTGATATTGGCATTCTCACAGATTCTTATTCTTTATTGGTGTCAACCTTGTACCTTTCACCTGCACTGAATTAAGAAAAAACTCATATGAATAGGTTCTTTGACTTACAGTATAAAGTTAACACCACATTTCTTCTTTAGTCTTTAACTTAATAGTTTAGTCTGATAAGAATTTATGTAAAATGACCAAGACCCTTAAAATGAAGATTATAAATTAAAATTTCTCATGAATGCTTTTTTTCTTTGGGGTGTTGAATATTGAATCTCACTAAAAAGTATAGCTGTTGCAACTTCTGTAGTTTTTATTTTGAAGGTCATACAGTATTATTTTCCATACTTTAAGCTCTAATTTTTTAAAGAGGGAAAAACCCTCCCTGATAACCATATAAGCCTAAAAGAGCATTATTGTCACAGTTTATTTAAAGGTTTTTTTTCCATCTGGTCATTGTTAGGAACGCACTTAAATACTTGAAAATAACACTTCTTTCCTAACAATGTCATCCTTTTTTTCCCCACTTGGCTTATTTTTTCCTCTCTATTTCTAAGAGAGCTGAAATGTACTGTGGTTATTTTTGTTTACTTCCTCATTTATGCACTAGTAGTATTCGTTATAAAACCAGTCACTTCAGACACAGTTATAAAACCAGTCACTTCAGACACAGAACATGGTTGTCATATATTTTTTTAAGAATTACTAAATAATTATGGCTTTCAGGAGCGCTTTTAAAATCTTGCTAATAAGAGAGATGTAGTTGTATGTATTGAAGAAGTATGTTTGTATGTGTGCCGAATATTGAATTTATCAAAAAGTTTGCTAATTAATGTAAGTTTTGTTGATGTATTGTAATATGAATACTAGTTGAATAGGAAATTGCCTGAGATAGCTTTACACCAGGCTGTGTGAAATGAATTCATTATCTGATAATAGTAGCATGCTGAAGCGATCAGAAGTGTGGATTACATAGAAATGTAATTTACTGAAATTGGACAGAGTACCGTAGTTACTAGTTGTTGAGTCACATAGAAAGAAGCTATTAAGTGGGTTACCAAAAAGTCTAGCCCCAGTAGTAATCAGTATTTTCATTAATGGCTTCAAAGAAGAAAAAGAATACACTCTAGTTAAAGATGTGGATGATAAAAAGCTCATAGAATTAGTTAACTTGTAAGCAAGTGTTTAAAATCAAAATTAAAACTTTGCAAAAGAAACAAACTGGTCTGAAATATTTAGAATTAGTTTAAATAAAGAATAATTTAGAGAAACTTGCATAGGGAGAAATTCACATTAATCTAGTAACTGGTTAAAAGACAGGAAACAAAGGGTTAGGAGTAAATGGTTACTTTTTGGAAAGGAGAGAGGTAAATAGTGTTCCCCCCAGGGATCTTCACTGGGACCAGTGATTTCCAACATACTCATAAATGATCTGGAAAAAGGGGTAAACAGTGAGGTGGCAAAATTTGCAGACAATACAAAATTACTCAAGATAGTTAAACCCAAAGCAGACTCTGAAGAGTTACAAAGGGATCTCATAAAACTAGGTGACTAGGCAATAAAGTGGCAGATGAAATTCAATATTGATAAATGCAAAGTAATGCACATTGGAAAATATTATCCCAACTACACATATAAAATTATGAGGTCTAAATTAACTGTTGCCATTCAAGAAAGAGATCTTGGAGTCACTGTAGATAGTTCTCTGAAAACATCTGCTCAGTGTGCAGTGGCAATCAAAAAAGCTAACAGGATGTTAGGAACCATTAGGAAAAGAATAGATAATAAGACAGAAAATATTATAATGCCACTATATAAGTCCATGGTATGCCCATACCTTGAATACTGTGTACAGTTCTGGTTGCCCCATCTCAAAAAAGATATATTAGAATTGGAAAAGGTACAGAAGAAACCAACAAAAATGATTAAGGGTATGGAACAGGTTCTGTGTGAGGAGAGATTAAAAAGACTGGGACTTTTCAGCTTGGACAAGACATGGCTAAGGAGTAATGTGACAGAAGTCTATAAAATCATGAATTGTGTGTGTTTGTTCTGTCATATAACACAAGAACCGGGGTCACCCAATGAAATTAATAGGCAGTATGTTGAAAAACAAAAAGAAGGAAGTTCTTCTTCATACAACGCAGAGTCAACCTGTGGAACTCATTGCTATGGGATGTTGTGAAGGCCAAAAGTACAACTGGGTTCAAAAAAGAAGTTCATGGAGGAGAAGTCCATCAGTGGCTATTAGCCAAGATGGTCAGGGATGCAACCTCATGCTCTGTGTGTCCCTAGCTGGCCGTGGATGACAGGTGTAGTTCACTTAATGATTGCCTGTTGTGTTCATTCTCTCTGAAGCACTTGGCATTGGCCACTGTCAGAAGACAGGATACTGGGTTAGATGGACCATTCGTCTGACCCAGAATGGCTGTTCTTAATCAGATGCACAAATACAAAATAAGGATATACAGCTTGTGAAATAATAGCAGACAAAAGTTTCTGGTCATCACTGAAACTATGTTGCCAAAAAAAAAAAAGACAGCTGCTGTCTTGGCATATACTAATAGAAGTATTGGGCCAGTTTTTTTCCCTAGTGAAAGTCTAACTTCAAGGGACTCTTCAGAAATAAATTTGGCTGATTTTGTGCAAAACAAGCAATGTAGGTATCTGCTCTATTTGGCATATAAGTGTTAAATAACAATAAAAATCTGTGTTAGTATGACCCCATTTGAAATATTGCATTTAATTTTAGATACCTCATATAAACACAAACAAACTTACATTTAGGAGAGTTTGGGGAGGGAAATAATAAATTTGGCAAGTCACATGTATGATTAAAAGTGACCGCTTATGAATGAGTATATACAATAATACTAGGGAATTGCTTTCACTGGAGATATTCAAAGTTTTACTTGGTATCCTTTATTGGTCACCTGAGTCATCCAGTCCAGTAACCCTCAACCATTCTGAGTGTCCCTTTTGAGTGATTTTACATTTCAGTGGTAAAAATGAGAAGTTATATTTTCCTTACTCCCTTATTTGAATCAAATTAATATTATACAAATTGAAAATCTTAGTGGAGGATAGAGGTAATATTTTTCTATTTCTAGTTTCCTGAAGTGCTGTGTGTAGTATGGTGTGCTTAAAATCTTGATAGTCTATTGCTTTATTACTAATTTGGGGTTTTGTTTCTTTTCTCTATAGCCTCAGCACCCACCAGCAGTGTAAGTAAACGTAGAGTTTCTCCCAACATCAGTTCCGCATTGGAAAAGAGAAGCATCATCATGTCTAACATTACTATTGACCCGGATGTCAAACCTGGCGAGTATGTCATCAAGAGCCTCTTTGCCGAGTTTGCTGTTCAAGCTGAAAAGAAAATTGAAGTTGTAATGGCTGAACCCTTGGTGAGTCATTTGTTTTAGTAGCAATTAAATTGCTCGTTTGTCTGAAATTTAATATCTTACTAGAAATTTATAAAAAAATGATGAATGTAGAACTGGAACTGATACTGTAGTTGAAGAATTTTCATAGTGGTTGTCATTTGGAGGGTAGGTTTGAAAAGCCCTGTGCCAACAGGGTTGCTAACTGGATTTTTTTTAACTGCATTTCACTAAAACTGTTGCTAAGGATCCAGAATACATATTGACACAAAACCCCTTAGTATTTATAAGTCCTGTAAAAGTGCAGAATGGAACAAAAAAGCAATCTTACATTAACACTGCCTAACATTTTTCTTCCTGAAATTCCTTTTGAAGAATGTTTTGAAAATGTATGTTAAAGCTGAGTTTTGTTTTTTTTCTGAGTAGCAGTGGCTCTGGCAGCTGGACAAGAGAGTGGGTGACCAATGTATATTGCAAATGAATTAAACCTGAAAACCTGTTTAAAGATTCAGATGTGCAGATGCTGAAATAAACAAACAGAACATTTAACCTGGAGTATCTGGAATTACTTAATTCCTGTCTGTTTGAAAACTAATTGTCCAATGAAAACTGTGTAGCTGGTTGAGTGACTTGCTTTCTTAAAACTGAACGGGAGATAGAAACACACCAAACTGTGGTGGCAATCTCTATGAGCATGACAGATAAATGTGTAGTGCATCTGTTCTTTGGTTACATGGACTTAATTGGAGGCTTGCATTAAATCAAAAATAATACTGCTGTTTAAAAAAAAAAAAAAGTGTAGCCACCAGCATATATATGCTAGCCTACCATATGATGGTGTAATTTTTTAATGTTCTTGCCTTCATTCAACTCCTTAACTCTTTTGACCCTGTGTTGTTACCTCTTACTTATTGTCCTAATATTTACTAAGGTGGCCTCATGTCTCAGTCAGGGAACCTGGCTTTGTTCTGGAAATCCAGTTCTCCTGGGTAGCATTCAGTTGACATAACTATAAGAGTCCCTCTTCTTGCAGTCCCCTACCTCATTCGCTATGCACCTTCCAGCTTCTGCAACGAGTGAGGCTGGGGTCCTACAGACAACATTTACAACAAAGTTCCTATGGCATCATTTACAGTTCTTACTATTGTGCACAGTCATCCTGTGCACTGAAGGAGGCAGGGGTTCTGTGAAGAAATTAGTATGTAATTATGTAATTAAAGATTGCAACATACTACAAAGGCTGCAGGGGGCTGAATCAAGGTTGCACAGGTGGGGAACTGAGAAGAATTGCCCACACTGAATGTCTTAAGGCTCCTACTATGATTCTTTTACCTCCATTCTTAGACTGAATTATTTCTGTTTTTTATGAGCAATAAAGAAAGACCTTTTGTTAGTATTTATGATTTTGTAAAGATACCAAAGTGATGGGCAGTGGTGAGCTGAAGCTGGTTCACACCGGTTCACTGGAACCGGTTGTTAAATTTAGAAGCCCTTTTAGAACCAGGGTAGCGTAGCTGGGGGGGAGCAGCCACTCCCTCCACTGATCACATCAAAAGTGCGCCTTAGGCGCCGACTCCGTGGGTGCTCCAGGGCTGGAATACCCACGGGGAAAATTTGGTGGGTGCAGAGCACCCACTGGCAGCTTCCCGCCCTGCCCCCGGCCCTAGCTCACCTCTGCTCCGCCTCCGCCCCGGAGTTACGCTCCACCCCTCTCTGCTTCTCCAACCCCCCGGGCTTCCCACAAATCAGCTGTTTGCACAGGAAGCCTGGGAGGGCTGAGAAGCAAGCAGTGGCTTCGCGCTCAGGCCCAAGGAGGCGGAGCGGAGGTGAGCTGGGCTGGCAGGGGTGCGAGGAGGGCCGCCCGCGCTGCAGTAGGTAACCCGGGGGGGCGTGCGGGGAACCGCTCCCCGCCCCAGCTCACCTCCACCTCTGCCTCCCTGGGTCTGAGCTGCTTCTCAGCCCTTCCAGGCGAGCAGCTGATTCGCGGGAAGCCAGGGGGAGGGGCGGAGAAGCAGAGTGGGGCGGAGCGTAACTCAGGGGCGGAGGCAGAGTGGAGGTGAGCTGGGGGCGGGGGTGGGGTGGGGAGCTGCCGGTGGGTGCTCTGCACCAACCAAATTTTCCCCGTGGGTGCTCCAGCCCCAGAGCACCCACAGAGTCGGCGCCTAAGGTGCCACTTTTGATGTGATCAGTGATCTGCTCCCCCCCCCCCCCCCAGCTACGCTACCCCACCCCTTCGAGCCAGAGGGACCTGCCGGATGCTTCCCGAGAGCTGCCCCAGGTAAGCACCACCGGGACTCCCCAGCTCGCCCCCCAGCAGGTCCCTCTGGCTCTTAGGGGCAGGGCGGGGTGGGCACCCACTACGATGGCCCGCGAGACCCTCCTGCCTGGTTCCAGGGGCAGTCAGGGGAGGGGGGTGGATGGGGCAGGAGTCCTGGGGGGCGGGGAGGGAACCGGTTGTTAAGATTTTGGCAGCTCATCAGTGGTGATGGGTATGATGTAAATTCATATCTTGCATGTACTGGTGACAGAAAAGTTAAGGAAACAGCATGTAAGAGAAAATAGCTTTTTTTTCCTGATGTATAATAACTTTTTGACTTTTTTTTTTTACAAGACTTGCACTTAGTATTTCCTACATTCCTCACCAAAGTCCTTGATAAAATATTTGTCTTAAATGAATATTTGTTTTTTTCCTAAGGTTACAAGGAAAGGGTAACTACAGTTTATTCCTCTTTGAGTACATGTTAATGTGGATCCCATTGTAGCTATGCATATGCCATGCGTGCGTGAGATCGGAATCTTTTGAATAGCAGCATCTAGCATGCACCTTGTACCTATTAGTGCACTTGTGAGAGAGCATAAAGGGGTAGAGTGGCTTGACCCTCCTTCAGTTCCCTCTTTCCATGTGCAGCAAGATGGAACTGGGTTGTGTCTGACCTGCATCTGATTTTTCAGCACTCATTTCAGTGAAGAAATGCTTCTTCTTTTCTCCTTTTTATTAGTTGCTTCATTTTAGCTTTTGGGTGTTCCAAAAAGAAAAGTTGCGGGGAGAAGAAGAAAGCAGTGAGAATGGATGGAGGAGGTCCCCCCAGTACAGCAGAGTGAGGTGCTTCACACCTACCTTTAGCTATGGCAGACTCAAAACCCACTGGATTTAAACCCTGTTCTCCCTCTGATGACTTAGGGCATGTCTACACTTACCTCTGGAGCGATCGATCCAGCGGGGGTTGATTTATCACGTCTAGTTGACTAATAAACTCTACTCTGTTTTGAAAACGCTTCCTGGTGTCACTGCAAATACTTGCTGAGGAGCACTGATCCCTGAAGAGTATAAAAATCTCAGTTGGAGATTATCTCAGTTGGACTGACTGGGCAGAGTTCACAGTGTGAAACAGAAATGCAGGAGCCCAGGTGCTCAGTATCTGAGGCAATGAGGCTGTGGGTCCTACACGGAAGGTAGAGTGGGACACTTGGGGTGGGGAGGGGGGTCTTGCCCACTGAAAGGTTTTCTCCAAGGGGCTGTTTAAAAGCTGGGGCATAGCACAGATCCCAGGAAAACATGACAACATCCTCTGACGAACATCCCATTTGCCACTCCTTTTCTTTCCGCATGTGGAAATCTGGAGATGCAAAGCTCAAGTAGCACCTCTTAGAGCATCCATGAAGGCAGCTTCAGCTCCAGTAGAGACATCCTCCCAGACCTCAAATGGATGAAAAAAAAACCCCTACCAGCTCTTGCCCAAGAGCTGCTTTCACTTTTATGCTCATCTGACACTGGGGGTCACTTGTCATCTCTGGTCTAGGAGGAGACCAGATCCACCAAGGGCGTCAAGATAAGGAACCTTAGGAGATGTACCATTTTGGCCAGAACTTCTACTCTTCAGCATCCCCCCATTTCCACATTGTGAATTATCAAGTGCTGTTCATGAAAGAAAACTTTCTGATTTGGGGAGAGGTGACTCCTTTCCTATTTTGACTACTGCAGGAAAGTTGTGAAGTAGTAAAAGGCATGATGGAAGAGTGGCAGATGGTATCCAAGATAGCGCTACAAGTGGCAATGGATGAATCTAATACAGCTACATGTTTTATGGCCACAGCAGTTACATTGTGCTGGGCCTCCTGGCTTCAGGCATCCAGAATACCAAAGGAAGTCCCGGTGAGAATTGAGGACTTACTTTTTCAGACTATGAATTTATTTAGTTCACTAATGGAGGAGGTACTCCATTCCTTCTGTGACTCTAGGGCACCGCTCAGATCATTGGGCATTTGTACCCTATCACTTTACCGCAAACCCTTCTAGTACCAACCATCTCAGGAACAGAGAACGCCATCTTTCTCTCACAGTTACCACCATGAATATCCACCCAGAAAGCAACTCTGCTGTTCATGGAGGTGCCCATAATCATGCTCTGTTGCACACCAACCTCCCTCCCAGAGGTAGCAGGTTTGACAAGATGAGTGAGAGCTATGCCAAAACCAGTCCAAAGTTGACCTTCAAAACTGCCTTGACTTCTTCCACTGGGCATGGATAGACATCACAGATGACAAATGGGTATTGGACATTGTTGCCTGTAGGAGTGTGTGGCCGTACTTCCCCATCAGCCTCGGAGGAAGACCAAGCCCCCTCCCTCTTGGGCCCCTGGCAAGACAAGGGTTACTGGGGGATTAGCAATCTCTGTGGACCTGGCCCTCTAAACAGGGCCAGGCAGCAAGTGGTCCAGGCAGGGATCTGGCCTCAGGCAGGACTGAGCAACAAATGGTCTAACAAGCTCAGGCCCTCATGCATGGTGAAGCAACAAGCAGTCTAGGGCTCAGGCATGCAGGCAGGGCACAGCACCAAATAGTCTAGGGGTCTCAGGCCCTCAGGCATGGCAGAGCACCAAACAGTCTATCACCTAACGTCTTAGCTCAGGGAGGCAGCAGACAAGCACAGTTCTCTTGGCCAAAGGTAGGGAGGCTGCCACCACAAGGGTGAGTTGGTAGCAGGGGGTAGGGGAGCCCAGTCCCACCATACTACACCGGGTCCCAACCCAGGGCCCAACAGTGGCAGATGGTCCCACCACTCTTTCAGTGGAGATGCAGCCGAAACACGCTGACCTGGATTCAGGCAACAACACAACTAGACTATAGTTGGGTGTCCCTGGTCTACTTCCTACACTCACCTCATTGTGTACCTGTGCCTCGGGATTGTCCTCAGTCTCCCTGGGTTATGTCGCCAGTGGCAATCTCAGCATCTTGGCGTCCTTGGCTGGCAGCTCTGGTAATCCTGGTGAGTCCTCAGTGCTGTAGAGGTCCTCTTCAGGCTCCCGCTCTAGCAGCGGGTGGGAGGCGTCTGTCTCCCTCAGCGGCTTCAGCCCAATTGAGCTGCAGGGCCTGCCTTATATACTTCCTGTCCCGCCCCTCTGCTTGGCAGTCCTGGCTCCATGCACCAGGGGATGGGTGGCGGCTTTCCCCATCAGTTTCAGAGGGAGGCCACACCTTTTCTCTCCATTGCCCATGGCTACTCATCCAGTTCATTCTCTTGCCTCTCTTCCCTGTCCCTTCTCATGAAAGCCTTTTGGAAACAGAAGTGGCCTTGTTACTTTGTCAAGAGGTGTAGAAGAGGTTATGCAGGATTATAGGGGAAAGTTTTCTGTTCCTGATGTTTCCTCATTCCAGAGGAAAAAGGGGGGTCTTCATCCTATGCTGGAGACTCAAGAAATACATACTCCAACTCAGATATGGGATGATAATACTTGCCTCCTCTATTCCGTCCCCTCAACCTTAGGACTGGTTTGTTGCTTTCAATTTACTTCCACATCAGCATCCTCCCAGCCCATAGGAAGTACCTGAGATTTACAATGAGACGGAATCACTATCAGTACAAGGTACTACTCTTTGGGCTCTTTATAGCATTGATTCTTTATGAAGTGCCTAGCTGTGGTGCTGGTGCACATAAAGAAGAAGGGCATCCATTTGTCTGTCTTATCTGGATGACTGGCTGATCAGAGGCATATCACAGCTGGAAGTTTTGACAAGCCTTAACTGTGCCCTCTTTCTGTTCATCCCGTTAGGCCTTCTTGTGAACAACAAGAATTCCTCTTTTATTGCATCCCAGATGATGGAGTTCATAGGACCCAGAATCGAGTCTACCATAGCAAGGGCTTAGTTACCTCAAGACAGAGTTCTTGCTCTCTGATCATTCATGAAGACTGTGATTTCACATCCAGTAGTGATGGTACAGACCTATCTTACATTATTGGGCCATATATCTGTGTGTACGTACTGCTTTCTAGCCTTCGCTGGGGCCCCTACAGTTCTGGCTCATATTTGATGTACTTTCCTTCAATGCATCAGATTAGCAAGTCAGTTGTGGTTCCATTGCATGTGCACATGCAAAATTGATCTGGTGGTTGCTTCCCAAGAAACATTTAGAAAGGGGGTGCCATTGTGTCACTATTATTATCCAGAGCATTAGTTATGGACCCTTCTGGTACAAGTTGGGGAGCCCACATGGATCATCTGCAAATACCAGAGGCTTGGTTCTTGGAAGAAATTAAAAAATACAAAAACAACTTAGAGCTCAAAACCATCACACTGGCATGCATGACATTCCTCCTAGTCCTGAGACAGTCAGTAGTGCAAATACTGACAGATAGTACATCCACAATGCACTACCTAAACAAGAAGGGTGACTGTGCTCTGCCTCCTCTTGCAATGATGCTATCATGCTGTCACACTCATGCTCCCCACACTGTATATCTCCAACAGCCCTGGGAGACAACTGTGACCTGGCAGACCTCCTAAGCAGGCAATCTGTCACCAACTATGAGTGGTCACTGCTGAATCCATCATCAGCTTGATATTCCACCAATGGGAAAATCTGGTGTTTGGCACCTGGGACAATGCTAAATGTCCAAACTTCTGTTCCAGTGGAGGCGTGATCCAGAGATCTCTACCAGATGCCTTCCTTTTGACATGGAATTAGGGCCTTCTTTACAGCTTCCCACTGATCACATTAATCCTCAGGATGGTCGCCAAAGCTAGATGAGGTTAGGTGAAACTCTGCCTCATAGCTCCCTATGGCTGAGACCATTCTGGCTGATGGATTCACTGCAGATGTCTGTACAATCACAGATAAGGCTCCTGGATTGGCCAGACCTGACATTGCAAGATCTGGGTCCAGTATTCCATCTAGACCCAAAGTTCTGCAGCTGATGGCCTGGATGTTGTCTGGTTGAGTGCCATGGAAGTGGACTGCCCCTCACATGTTTCGTAGATCCTGGCACAGAGCACGGCATTATCTGTGAGGAAAACTTATTCCTTGAAACGGAACAGGTTCTTGATATGGACAGCCCAACATGGCCTAGAAGTGGTGCAAAATACCAATCCCGATACCAAGGATTTTGGGCTATTTGCTGCAATTAAAACACTCTGGATTCTCAGTTCAGTTAAAGTCCATCTGACGGCAATATTTTCATATCATTCACTGGTAGTCCTTTTCAATCTTCTCTTATCCAGTGGTATCTGAATTTCTTAATGGCCTTATGCATGCCTACCCACTGGTTAAAGATCCTGCTCCAGTGTGGGACCTCAGCATCCTCTTTCACAGATTCACAGTTAGTGAGCTGCAGGTGCACATGGCAGAACCTCCATGTAATTCATTTCATAGCTATAAAGTGGTACTGAGACATTATGCAAAATTCCTCCCCAAGGTGATTGTGGAATTCTATTTGGATCAATCAACTTGCTTGTGTTCCTCCCAAAACCCTGTTCTGTGCGAGTGGAGAAAAAGCTCTACACCTAGAATTTATCCAGAGCTCTCCGATATTACATAGACACGACCAAATCATTGTCAGTCTTAACATCTATTTTTAGCTATGGCTGGCCACTCCAAAGGGTCAAGCCATTTCATCCCAAAGACTTTCAAAATGGATAATATATATCTCTCTGTGCTACTAGGTGGCTGATGTCCCTCTGATAGTTAGGGCTTATTCCACCGGAGGTCAAGCAGCATTCTGAGCATGTCTCTGCAACTTGCCAATAACCCAAATCTGCAAGGCTGCTACATGGAACAATCCGCTAACATTCGTAAAGCATTATGTTGTGAAATGGCTGCTAACTGGTATGCAAAGTTTAGAAAAGCTGTACTCCAGTCTTTGTTTGACTGTTGCAGCTGATGCTCACCCTCCTGAATAAGATACTGCTTGTCAGTCACTTACAGTAGGATCAACATTAATATCTATTTGATGAAGAGAGGATGGGTATTTGCCCCACACTTACTGTTTTTGTTTTTTTTCAAGTATGGATCCCACAACGCAGCCTCTATCCCCACTTTAGGAGTCCTCAGCTAACATTCATTTCTGAGTTGCAACGTAACTGCTCCATCCTTTATGCTCTTGCACAGGAGGAGGCACAGGGCACATGCATGGCCCCATTGGACACTGCTATTGGAGAGATTCTGACCTTGCATGCATGAGATCCATGCACACTTACAGTGGGATCCACACTGTTAACTTCATCTTGCAGAGCCACAATTACTGTGGGGTAAGCAACTGTTATTTACTGATGGAACACTCAACACATGGGATTATCATTATGTAATATGTTAGTTACTGGTTTATTCATTGTGGATTACAATCTTTTATTGAAGTCAGTGAAAGAGTATAACAGCTTATTGACGTCAGTAGAGGACTGTTACAATACCCTTATTGTGAATGATCTTTTACAGCCTTTCATGGATGTCAGTAAATGAAAAGTGACAATTAAAATCTCAATCTTTAATTTTCTCCTTTTACTGAAATTTACTTTCAGGCATCTGCTGCTGTTATGACATTAGCAACAGTCCCAAATGAATATAATCTTGTACTCTGGGGTTATCTTTTGTCCTCTGTTCCCATATCTTGTAAATGTTCGAAATAAGACTGAATACAATCCAGTCATCTTCCAGACCAAGAGTATCCTCTCTAGCACCACACTGATCTTCCTTTCTTGCAAATGTGGATACGTCACGTATTAATTTTGGTGTAGATTGTGTGCCTTGTTGCTTTATAGACATGTAAGGAGAGAGAGTCTCTGTCCCACTGAGCTCTCAGACAAAATAGTTAGGCAGAGAAAGTATATTGGGCATGCAAAGAGTTTGAGGTACTGTAGGAATCTTATAAAGGTCACTTCTGAAAGGCTATATGGAAGAAGTATCTGAAGCAGCTTAGACCATGTCTATGCTTGCGAGCTTACAGCGATACAGCCACACAGCTGAGTCGATAAGAGTGCTTGTGTAGCTGCTTTATGCTGACTGGAGACATAATTAAACCACCTCCAACAAGTGGCGGTAGCTATGTCAGTGGGAGAGCGTCTCCTGCTGACATAGTGCTGTCTACACCGGTTCTTCTGTCAGTGTAACTTACGTTGCTCAGAGGGGTGGTGGTTTTTTTGGTGTGTGTTTTTGTTTTTGTTTTTTTTAAAAAACACCTGAGCTACATAAGTTATACCAATAGAAGTGCTAGTGTAAGGCATACCCTTACTCCTGAATGCAGAGTCTCCAACTAAGGGTATGTCTACACTACGGAATAAGGTCGAATTTATAGAAGTCGGTTTTTTAGAAATCGGTTTTATATATTCGAGTGTGTGTGTCCCCACAGAAAATGCTCTAAGTGCATTAAGTGCATTAACTCGGCGGAGTGCTTCCACAGTACCGAGGCTAGAATCGACTTCCGGAGCATTGCACTGTGGATAGCTATCCCACAGTTCCCGCAGTCTCCGCTGCCCATTGGAATTCTGGGTTGAGATCCCAATGCCTGATGGGGCTAAAACATTGTCGCGGGTGGTTCTGGGTACATATCATCAGGCCCCCGTTCCCTCCCTTCCTCCATGAAAGCAAGGGCAGACAATCGTTTCGCGCCTTTTTTCCTGAGTTACCTGTGCAGACGCCATACCATGGCAAGCATGGAGCCCACTCAGGTAACCGTCACCCTACATCTCCTGGGTGCTGGCAAACGCGGTACGGCTTTGCTACACAGTAGCAGCAACCCATTGCCTTCTGGCAGCAGACTGTACAATACGACTGGTAGTCGTCCTTGTCGTGTCCGAGGTGCTCCTGGCCACGTCGGCTGGGAGCGCCTGGGCAGACATGGTCGCAGGGACTAAATTTGGAGTGACTTGACCAGATCATTCTCTTTAGTCCTGCAGTCAGTCCTATTGAACCGTCTTATGGTGAGCAGGCAGGCGATACGGATTGCTAGCATTCGTACTGTACCATCTTCTGCCGGGCAGGCAAGAGATGAGGATGGTTAGCAGTCGTACTGTACCATCTTCTGCCGAGCAGCCATGAGATGTGGATGGCATGCAGTCCTTCTGCACCGTCTGCTGCCAGCCAAAGATGTAAAAGATAGATGGAGTGGATCAAAACAAGAAATAGACCAGATTTGTTTTGTACTCATTTGCCTCCTCCCCTGTCTAGGGGACTCATTCCTCTGGGTCACACTGCAGTCACTCACAGAGAAGGTGCAGCGAGGTAAATCTAGCCATGTATCAATCAGAGGCCAGGCTAACCTCCTCGTTCCAATAAGAACAATAACTTAGGTGCACCATTTCTTATTGGAACCCTCCGTGAAGTCCTGCCTGAAATACTCTTTGATGTAAAGACACCCCCTTTGTTGATTTTAGCTCCCTGAAGCCAACCCTGTAAGCCGTGTCATCAGTCGCCCCTCCCTCCGTCAGAGCAACGGCAGACAATTGTTCCGCGCCTTTTTTCTGTGCGGACGCCATACCAAGGCAAGCATGGAGGCCGCTCAGCTCACTTTGGCAATTAGGAGCACATTAAACACCACACGCATTATCCAGCAGTATATACAGCACCAGAACCGGGCAAAGCGATACCGGGCGAGGAGGCGACGTCAGCGCAGTCACGTGAGTGATCAGGACATGGACACAGATTTCTCTGAAAGCATGGGCCCTGCC